>NW_028270140.1:115035064-115660064 GCF_037043375.1 Chiloscyllium plagiosum
CATTCAGAATTCTGGGATGTATTCCATCTGGTCTGGGTGAGGTGTCCACCTCCAGACCTTTCAGCTTCCTCTGCATCTTCTCCTTAATGATGGCCACTACACTCTCTCTGCCTTCTGACTCTCGAAGTTCAAGTATGCTGGTTTCCACCATGAAAAGTGATACAACGTTCCTATTTAGTTCTTCACTATTTCTTTCCTTCTTTATCTTCACTAGTGCTCCCCATCCCAACCTTTCCTGAATCTATACTTGTCTAAAGTCGGTCACATATCAATTTTCTCTGCATAAATGAGCTGAAATGTTTTGCTCTCCACAATTTCTGTGGAAATTTCTCCAGCATTCACAGTTTATATCACATTCTATCTACCTTGTTTGTTTAAAGTCAAGACTAACTGCAAGCAAGAGTCCTGTAAGAAAAGAAGTATTAAGTTAGTTATTCTATGATTTGGCACGGTCTGCAGGGAAAGCTCTCACAAAATTGCATTGTGGATACATGCCCAGCATAAAGAGGCCCATCATTTGGAATTGAGATCAGGAGAAATGACTTCACTTGACAGGTTGTGAATCCTTGTCAGAACAGAAGGAGGCCGTTCAATCCCTCAAGCCTGCTCCACCATTCAAAGATATCATGCCAGATCTGTGGCCCAATTCCTTATATCTGTCTTTTGCTTAACAGAAAAATCATCTGTCTCTGATTTAAAATTAACAATTGATCTAGCACCCACTAACATTTGTGGAAGAGTGTTCCAAGGGTCTACCACCCTTTGTGTGTAGACATGCTTCCTAATGTCTCTGCTGAATGGTCTGGCCCTAATCTTTAAGACTTTGCCCACTAGTGCTGGAATCCCCAACCAGTGGAAATAGTTTATCTGCCCTATTTTTGTTTTACTGTTAATGTCATGAAGAGTTTGATCAGATTAGCTCTTACCCTTCTACAATCTAGAAAAAACAAGCCTAATTTGTATAATCTCATAATTTAAATCCTGAGGTCCAGGCATCATTCTTGTAAACCTGTATAATTGCTCCCTCTAAGGCCAATATATCCGTCCTAAGACATGGTACCCAGATCTGCTCACAGTACTCCATGTGGGTCTAACAAAGCATTCTGTACCTCAAAGGGTCAGGGATGCTCCATCATAGAATACATTTAAGTTTGAAATAGAAAGTTTTTTAAACTCTTGGGGAATCAAGCAAAAATAGGAGTATGTGGGAAAGTAGAATTGAGGCAGTAGATTGTACTGAATGGTACCGCAGGCTCAGGGAGCCCAATGGTCTACTTCTGTTCCTTTTGCTTTGTGATTTCCTTTAATTCACCCCCATTAAGATCCATTCATTGTGAGAATCAGCCATTGGACAATTTGAACGAAACTTACCTAATCATATGAGGCACAGTAACTTTTGAATATTCCTCAAACACACTGGTCATTAAACCATTGCACCGTATGTTGTCTATACACTGCAAAAATACACAAACACCAGAGAATTAGAAATAAAATGACATTTTCCAGGCTTTCAGAAGAAAAATGCAGATTACAAAATTAATAATGCTGTTCTAACCCTTTGAGGGCTACAGTTGTGTCATGAACACTATCACCAAGGTTTTTTTTAAACTTACTTTTATTTTCTACCCTGTAGGATTGAATATTTGGATGAACCTAAACACATTCAGAGCATGCGAGAAGTTACAAGGAACAGCTCCATAAGCTCCAAAGAAACAAACACCCTCCAGAACACTAGGGATACATAACTGAATGTGGCACCACCATGGAAATAGATGCCATAGACATATCTGTCCCTACAGAGATCATTAGAAGAAGAGAAGCCTTAGTAGGTGATAGTCCATTAAAATGCTATTATGAGTCAGGATAATTACAAATAATAACTTGCATTTATATAGCATCTTTAACTTGTTCAGAAGCAGTTTGCAATGGGCTCTATGTAGGTTAAGATATAAAATCCTTGAAAAACTGACAAGGCAAAAATGGCAAAAGCCAAAATGGGTGCTGATCACTCGTATGTCGTAAATTCCTAATTTTGCAATGCATCACTTCGTCCTTGCACATTATTAAATAGCCAGATTAATGAATCTTGTGGAATTATTACCTGACCTATGATTCGGCCTTTGCACATGAAAATCCACTGCACTTGCCAAAATTCCTCATTTCAAACTGGGTTCATATAATACAAGATAATTCAATTATTCCAAAAAAGGATAATTAAACAATGTTATCCTTTCATCCGCATTTTCCACTAAGCCTAACAAAGGAAACGGTAACACTGTGGTTACGTTACTCAACTAATGCTCTAAATGAGCTCAAATCATACCATGGCAGCGGGGGGGACTTAAATTAAGTTAATAAATCTGGAATAAAAAAATGCTAGTCTCAGTAATGATGATCATGAATGCACTGGCAAGGAAACTCTGAACTAAGTACCATCAGCTGCGTAAGTAAACCTCCAGTATGTTGAGTGCTACTTGCAGGACACAGAAAGTACTCAGGAGGAGTCCTTCAACATTTAATACCATAGTAGCACCACAATGAACTGAGCTGGCCATGTCCTGAAGTGGATATCTACCAGTCAGTCTGTGGTAAGTGGTGAGAGAACCAGAGGGATAAACCTGCTTGACTTTTTACCAATCTACGTGCTAGGCATCCATGATAGTACTGGGCCACCACACAGATTTTGCTGCTGTTAAGTTCTATCTTCATGTGGAATACACCCTCCATCTTGTTTTCTAGTACCATTTTGAATGGAATAGACTTAGAACAGATCTAGCAATTCAAAACTGGGATCCAAAACTGAGGCACGATAGGCTATCAGGAGCTGTGGAATTGCAATCCACAGCAGTCTGTAACCTCATGATAAAGCCTATCCTTCACTCTAACATTATACTAGGAAATCAACCCTGGTTTAGAGCACACAAAGCATATTTAAAAATGAGATGTCAACCAGTTAAAACTACGACACAGGACTACACACATTCCAACGAACAGAAGCAGAATGCGATAGACAGTGTCACAACTATTGGATCAGATCAAATCTCTGCAGTTGTGCCACAGCAAGTCATGAGCCACTTGGTAAGCAAATAAGCAAATTATTGGTCAAAGAGGTTTCACAATGCTCCCCATTCTGAATGAATGGGGGAGCACAGCACATCAGTCCAAGGGACGAGGCTAAAGCTTTGAAATAAGGCTAAGTGGACCACCCATCCCAACCTCCTTCTGATGTCCATTTGATTATCTCTGTGATTTCAAGAAACAGGTGAAGACATTGGACATCATAAAGGTTATGGGGCCTGACAACATTCAATAAGTAATATAGAAGGCATTTGTCCAGACCCTACTGTGCTACTGGCCAAGTTTCTCCAGCACGGATTCGGCACTAACATCTACTAGGTATATTTTGTGCACAAAATATGCACAGGACAAATTGTGCATATTTTGTGCCGGACAAATTGTAAAATGTAAGCTCCTGACTAACTGAATCAGGATTAAAATGAAATAGGTGGGTGAGATATGCAAATGCCATTCAACCTGGGGGCATGAATAGTTCAGACAAAAGGCAAAATGCTTTTTATTTCAGTAAGTTGTCAGGCTGTTTTCCCCCCAGAGATAAATAAGATCATGGGTCAGTGATGAAAACGCTCGGAGGCTGTGGAATATTTAGCAGGAAGCCCAAGGCTCCCAAATCAGGGTGAACCCAGCAACAACCTGACTTCAAAGCTATATATGGATTCAAAGCTAGACCTGGATTGTCCAGGTCTATTTCAATATATAAGTTCAGTTGCATCACACTGTAGACTTTTGCTATAAATTCTGTGTTTTACGATCTTATACTCCACAACCACCTGATGAAGGAACAGTGCTCCGAAAGCTAGTCCTTCCATGTAAACCTGTTGGACGACAACTTGGTGTTGTGTGATTTTTAACTTGGTGCACCAAAGTTCAACACCAGCACCTCCAATATCATTTAAAATTCTGACAGAGTTTAACAAGATGCTCCCCTGCTGGGGCCAGTATGGAGGGGAGGTGCTGGTCAAGACCAGGGGACACAGTCTCAGATAAGAGGCAGGCATTTGGGACTGTGATGAAGAGGAATATTTTTCACTCGGGGGTGGTGAATCTTTGGAATTTCAAACCCCAGAGGGGTGCGAAAGTCCAATCATTAAGTATCTTCAAGCCAGAGGCAGATTTGTGGATGCTTATATCAAGAGATATGGGATAATGCGGGAAAAAGGAATTGAGGTAGAGATCAGCCATAATCGATGGATCTTAATGAGACTGGCAGGTTTGAGTTACAGAAGAGGCTGGTTAGTCTCGGATTGTTTTCCCCCTGCAGTGTAGGAGGCTGAGGGGTGACCTTGTAGAGGTTTATAATATCATGAGGGGCATAGATAAGATGAATTGCCATCACTTTGTGCAGGAGGTTTGCCGGAGTGGGGGGAGAATGGTGGTTTTGGGTGGGGTGTTGTGGGAGTCCAAACCCAGACAGCAGAGTCTTAAGGTGAGACAGGAAAGATTCAAAAAGGACCTGAGGGTCAACGTTTGCAAGCAGAGAGTGGGTATATGGGATGAGCTACCAGAAGTAGTGGTAGAGGTGGGTACGATTACAATATTTAAAAGACATTTGGACATATACATGGATAGAAATGTGTTATGACACGAGGTAAACTCTCCTGCTTAATTTAAAACCAGCAACACAGAAAATAATTATCCCGTGCAGTAATCTGTAGGAATTCGAGTGGCCAAGAACTAAGAAAAGTAAAAACTAACAACTTTATTTCTTAATGTATAACAGAGAATAATTAACTACCCACTATTTACAATTTCTTTCTCAAACCTATCTTTTACCTTCCCTTCTATAATAGTGGTCTGATAAAACTCTCAATTAAGATTTACAAAACAACACTTCTTATCTCAAAGCCAGGCAGCTATAGGTTATCTTTTGATCTTCGTGTGTCTTATTTTCTCCTTGTCAGGAATTTCTGCATCACAGGTTACTGATCGAAAAGGGACTTTTAAAGAGAGATTTTTTTTTCAAGCAGTCTGTTACATGCTAGGACCTGGCAGTTCTCCTCTCAACTGTTCAAATTTCCCTGACCTCATACCCCAGAGCATTGGATTGTGTTATTGGCTTTTAAGATTGACAATATACTTGGTTGGAATTTGGTATTTCTTCACAGTACACTTTAAGCTGATTGGCCAAATTTGAATTTGTGTTTTTGTCTCATAGCAACTTGGATTGTTCTGAGTTCGGTTTGTTCTGAATCAAATGTGACTTTGTAGATTCTCCAGCACTCTGCGTACTTGCCAAGTCCTTCACTCTCTTAAAGGTACACCCACATCTTCATAATACCTCAGCTAAACTCGATCAGTTAAATCTGCGATAACGCATCTGTGATTACATTCTTCTGACCTGCAACTTGTATGATTTTTAAATTAAAAGTCTGTAACATAAGACTCCAATGAAATAGCTCATATTCTTATCTTTAAAACATTCTAAGAATAGACAATAGATAATAGACAATAGGTGCAGGAGTAGGCCATTCTGCCCTTCAAGCCTGCACCACCATTCAATATGATCATGGCTGATCATCCTTAATCAGTATCCTGTTCCTGCCTTATCTCCATAACCCTTGATTCCACTATCTTTGAGAGCTCTATCCAACTCTTTCTTAAATGAATCCAGAGACTGGGCCTCCACTGCCCTCTGGGGCAGAGCATTCCACCCAGCCACCACTCTCTGGGTGAAGAAGTTTCTCCTCATCTCTGTCCTAAATGGTCTACCCCGTATTTTTAAGCTGTGTCCTCTGGTTCGGCACTCATCCATCAGCGGAAACATGTTTCCTGCCTCCAGTGTGTCCAATCCTTTAATAATCTTATATGTCTCAATCAGATCCCCTCTCAGTCTTCTAAACTCAAGGGTATACAAGCCCAGTCGCTCCAGTCTCTCAGCGTAAAGTAGTCCCGCCATTCCAGGAATTGACCTCGTGAACCTACGCTGCACTCCCTCAATAGCCAGAATGTCTTTCCTCAAATTTGGAGACCAGAACTACACACAGTACTCCAGGTGTGGTCTCACCAGGGCCCTGTACAGCTGCAGAAGAACCTCTTTGCTTCTATACTCAATCCCTCTTGTTATGAAGGCCAGCATGCTATTAGCCTTCTTCACTACCTGCTGTACCTGCATGCTTACCTTCATTGACTGGTGTACAAGAACACCCAGATCTCTCTGTACTGCCCCTTTACCTAAATTGATTCCATTTAGGTAGTAATCTGCCTTCCTGTTCTTGCCACCAAAGTGGATAACCATACATTTATCCACATTAAACTGCATCTGCCATGCATCTGACCACTCACCTAACTTGTCCAGGTCACCCTGTAATCTCCTAATATCCTCATCACATTTCACCCTGCCACCCAGCTTGGTATCATCAGCAAATTTGCTAATGTTATTACTAATACCATCTTCTATATCATTAACATATATTGTAAAAAGCTGCGGTCCCAGTACTGATCCCTGCGATACCCCACTGGTCACTGCCTGCCATTCCGAAATGGAGCCGTTTATCACTACTCTTTGTTTCCTATCAGCCAACTAATTTTCAATCCAAGTTAGTACTTTGCCCCCAATACCATGCGCCCTAATTTTGCTCACTACCCTCCTATGTGGGACTTTATCAAAAGCTTTCTGAAAGTCCAGGTACACTACATCTATTGGATCTCCCTCGTCCATTTTCAGAGTTACATCATCAAAAGATTCCAGAAGATTAGTCAAGCATGATTTCCCCTTCATAAATCCATGCTGACTCTGACCTATCCTGTTACTACTATCCAGATGTGTTGTAATTTCATCCTTTATAATACACTCCAGCATCTTTCCCACCACTGAGGTCAGACTAACTGGTCTATAATTTCCTGCTTTCTCTCTCCCACCTTTCTTAAAAAAGTGGTATAACATTAGCCACCCTCCAGTCCGCAGGAACTGATCCTGAATCTATCGAACTCTGGAAAATAATCACCAACGCATCCACGATTTCTAGAGCCACCTCCTTCAGTACCCTGGGATGTAGACCATCAGGCTCCGGGGACTTAACAGACTCTCCAACAACAATTCCTGGCAAATATAAAATCCCTTCAGTTCAGGTCCTTCAGCCACTGTTACCTCAGGGAGATTGGTTGTGTCTTCCCCAGTGAACACAGATCTGAAGTACCAATTCAATTCTTCTGCGATTTCTTTGTTCCCCGTAATATATTCCCCCGTTTCTGTCTTCAAGGGCCCAATTTTAGTCTTAACCAATTTTTTGCCTTTCACATACCTAAAAAAACTTTTACTATCCTCCTTTATATTATTGGCCAGTTTACCTTCGTACCTCATTTTTTCACTGCGTATTTCCTTCTTAGTAATCCTCTGTTGTTCTTTAAAAGCTTCCCAGTCCTCCGTTTTCCCACTTATCTTTACTATGTTATACGTTTTCTCTTTTAACTTTATATGTTTCTTAACTTCCCTCGTCAGCCACGGCCACCCATGCCTCCTCCTAGGATCTTTCTTCCTTTTTGGAATGAACTGATCCTGCATTTTCTGCATTATACACAGAAATATCCTCCATTGTTCCTCCACTGTCATCCCTGCTAAGGTATTGCACCATTGAACTTTGGCCTGATCCTCCCTCATAGCTCCATAGTTCCCTGTATTCAACTGAAAAATTGTCACTTCCGATTGTACCCTCTCCCTCTAAAATTGCAGATTGAAGCTTATTGTATTATGGTCACTACTTCTCAATGGCTCCTTCACTTCGAGGTCCCTGATCAATTCTGGTTCGTTGCACAATACCAGATCCAGAATTGCCTTCTCCCTGGTCGGCTCCAGCACCAGCTGTTCTAAGAATCCATCTCTGAGGCACTCCACAAAGTCTCTTTCTTGAGGTCCAATACCATCCTGATTCTCCCAGTCTACCTGCATGTTGAAATCCCCCATAACAACTGTAGTAACATCTTTGTGACAGGCCAATTTCAGCTCCTGATTCAACTTACATCCAACATCCAGACTACTGTTTGGGGGCCTGTAGATAACTCCCAAGAGGGTCTTTTTACTCTTTGAATTTCTCAGCTCTATCCACACTGACTCTACATCCCCTGATTCTAGGTCCCCCCACGCAAGGGACTGAATATCATCCCTTACCAACATGGCCACCCCACCCCCTCTGCCAGTCAGTCTGTCCTTACAATAGCACGTGTAGCCTTGAATATTCATTTCCCAGGCCCTGTCCACTTGAAGCCACGCCTCAGTTATCCCCACAATATCGTATCTGCCAACTTCCAAAAGAGCCTCAAGCTCATCCATCTTATTTCTAATGCTTCGTGCATTCATGTATAGTATTTTTAATTTGTTACTGCCCTCACCCTTCCCATCAACTCCTATTTCACTCAACCTTACAGCATGATCCCTTGCTGTAAGTGGATTGTGGTTTGTGTACACAACCATGTCCGACACATTGTTCGTGACATATACATTAAAATGTTGTCAGGCCAGCACCAAACTCAATAGTTGCTTTTCAATTGTGGAGTATTTCCTCTGGTGGATGTTGATCTTCTTCAAAAAGTAACCAATCAGCAGTTCAATCTCATCCTCATCTTCTTGTAGGAGGACAGTTCCAACTCCAATGTCACGAGCATCGGTGGCAACTTTAAAAGGTTTTGAAAAGTTTGGTGTAGCTAAAACTGGTTTAGTGATTAATATTGATTCCAAATGGCGAATGCCTCCTGGCATGGTTCTGTCCATCAAAACTTTGTGATCTTCTTCAGCAAATCGGTTAATGGTGCCACTACACTGCTGAAGTTTGGAACAAACTTCCGATAGAATCTGCTGAGTGCTAGGAATTGAAGCACCTCTTTCTTCAAGATTGGGCATGGACATTCCTCAATAGCCTTTGTCTTTGCGTTCTATGGGGTCAGCCTTCCATGACCGATGTTATGTCACAAATTCCACTTTATTTAAGTTTATCACGAGGTTTTTTCTCATAGTCATTCAAAGAGCTCTGCCAACTGTACCATGTGATCTTTCTAGAACTTACTAAAGATCACTACATCATCCAAATGACTGCACAGTTTGTTAACCCAGCCACAACTCTGTTCATGGGTCTTTGGAATGTGGCAGGTGCATTCTTCATTTCAAAGGGTATCACTTTAAACTGATATTGTTACAAATGCAGAAATTTCTTTCACTGTGTCTGATAAAAGGTACCTGCCAGTAACCACGCATTAAGTCCAACTTGGTGATGTAACTGGCTTGGCCAACTTTCTCGATACAGTCCTCCAAACTAGGAATTGGATACGAGTCCAATTTTGTAATAGCGTTGTCCTTCCGATAATCCATGCAGAATCGTTCAGTTACGCCAGGTTTGGGATCTAAGACAATCGGCAACTCCACTCGCTCTGGCTTGATTCGATGATGTTCTTGTTGAGCATGGCCTCCACCTCCATCTGGACCTGCCTGGCTTTGAGAGGATTATCTGATAGGGACTTTACTTTATCGGAGCAGTATTCCCTATGTCTACTTCATGTACAAAGCATTAGTCATCCCCATCTGATTCTTACATATGTTCTTATACTGTAGTAACAAATCTTTCAACTCCGTTCTATGCTCCTGAGACAGATAGCTGACTAATCTATCGCACTCCTCAAGAACGTCTTCATTTTTAAATCTATTTTGAGGCACATCAAAATCCATATCGTCTGGGTTTGATTCCTCACTCTGCGGGGCAGTAACTAACACACGTTTCTCCAGCTCTTTGTCGCTAGTGTAATAAAGTTTCAACATGTTCACATGACATACCCGATACTTTGTGTTTCTACCTGGCATCTTTACTAAATAGTTCACCTGATTCAACTTTTCTCAATTTGATAGGGACCGTGAAACTTGGCTTTGAGGGGATCTCCTATCATCAGTAACAGTATGAACACGTTATCCTCTCGGGAAAACATCCAAGTCTCAGTTTTTATCTGCCACCTGCTTCATGCTACACTGTGCCCTCTTTAAGTGTTGTTTAGCTAACTCACCTACTCAACTTAATCTCTCCTTCACCTCCAAAACATAATCTAATTGCGAGATCTCTGACTTTGGTCCTGCCAATTTTTCTTTAATTAACTTCAAAGGGCCTCTCACTTCATGACCGAATATTAACTCAAAGGGAGTGAACTGAGTAGATTCATTTGGGGCATCTCTAATGCCAAGCAATATGAATGGGACACCATTATCCCAATCATTCGGTTAATCCTGACAGTATGTTTTCAAAGTGGTCTTCAAGGTCTGATTCCACCTCTCTGAAGCTCCCTAGGATTCACGATGATACGCACTGGATTTAAAATGCTATATACCTAAGCTATTCATAGCCTCCTTAAAACAGTCTAGCAGTAAAATCTGACCCTTGATCTGACTGAATCTCTCTGGGCAGTCCATACCGTGTGAAGAAAGCTACTGACTCCTCTACCACCTTTTATTGTCTTGATACTCCGTAACAGAATTGCCTCTAGAAATCTGGTAGGCACATCCATTATGGTTAACAAGTACTGATTCCCACTTTTAGTTCTCAGGAGGGGACCTACACAATCAATTATAACCCATGGGAAAGGTTCTGCAAGTGCAGGAATTAGTAACAAAGGTGCTGGTTTTATTACTGCCTGTGGCTTACCTACCATTTGATATGTATGACACGTACGGCAAAGTTAACCACATCCTTGTGCATTCCATGCCAATAAAAATGTTTTTGTACCTTAGCCTGAGTCTGTCATATCCCCAGGGGACCTCCTACAGGTAGTTCATGTGCTACACAGAACACTTCCTATCTGTATGGTACCGGCAACACAATCTGCTGCACTTTGGCCCATTTCCCGTTTTCACTAACCAGCCGTGGTTTCCATTTCCATCTGAGGATTCTATCTTTCAGACAATAACCCTCCAGAATATTTGTTGGTCCTTTTCAGAGTATGCATTCATATATAAAGAGGAACCTTGATTATCCAAATATCAGATTATCTGAAGGAGATCTCGAGGTCACGATAGAAACATTACATCAAAGACGTATTTTCAACAGAATTCGCGTCTTTTGTTTGCAGTGATTAAACAGGCACTGTCTCCAAATGACTGACCTCCCGCCTTCTCTCTCCCTACACTTTCCCTGGAGTTCTACAGAGGGGTATACCCTAAAGCCCCCTTCCTCGGATAATCTCTCCAACATTGTCCTGTACAGCCAAAACGTTGCAGTGTGTGTGTGTGTGTGTGTGTGTGTGTGTGTGTGTGTGTGTGTGTGTGTGTGTGTGTGTGTGTGTGTGTGTGTGTGTGTGTGTGTGTGTGTGTGTGTGTGTGTGTGTGTGTGTGTGTGTACACATGTGTGTGCACGCATGCACTATTTGGAGACTAACCCCACAAAGGCAGCAGAAATCTTACTGTCGATGTACAGTCTGGCTGCCCCAGCGGGGGACGGGGCTGTGGAACATGGGGGGGTGGGGTGCAGTGTTGGACGGGTTTGGTGGGTGGGGCCGGATGGGGGGTCCAGTGCTGAGTTGGGTTGGGGGCGAGGCGGGCGGAGTTGAGTGGGGATGGGGTGAGCGGGAGTAGGCTTGGACGGGTTTGAGGGTGAGGGGCAGCGTTGGGGGCAGGAGGGGGCGCAGGGCTGGACGGAGTTGGGGGGAGGACAGGGGCGGAGTCTCCCGTGTGGTGTGCTACTGCCTAGCCTCCTAATTGGGGAGCAGACTTTAAAAATCTCCGAGCCCTAGAGGAAAGGCATTGAATCAATTAACCAAATAATCAATTATCTGAGCGAAATCATGCCCACCCACCTCTTGCAAGTCTCTTCGCCTTTCAGGACTAAACACTTCTGTCTGCCCTCTGCCTGTTCAGGTTTTTCCTGCACCATTACATCAAACAGAGTACCTGCTAACTGAACCTCAACTCCGTCATCTTTCTCTTTACTTTTCACTTTGTGCTGTGACTTATGATAGTGAGATCTGGTTACTAGACATTCTGGGAAAATACCAGAATATCTCTGTTTTAACTCCCCAGTTTCTTGGTCTTCCTTGGGCTTCTCCACAACAAAGGGTGTCACTTCCAAATCCTGCCAAATCATTCCCAAGAACAAACTGAATTCTTGGAACTGACACTCTGTCAATCACTGCCACTGTAACTTCCCCAGTCTTAGGTTGGCACTGCAACCTGATCTTACACAGGGGAACATTCAGTTTCTGTCAGTCTATCCCACAAAATACCACACTTTCATGTAAGAGATCACAAAGAATACATATTCGCTCATCCCCTACATTCCTGAAGAAGGGCTTATGCCCAAAACGTCGATTCTCCTGCTCCTTTGATGCTGCCTGACCTGCTGCGCTTTTCCAGCAACACATTTTTCAGCTCTGATCTCCAGCATCTGCAGTCCTCACTTTCCCCTACTATCAGCTTCTGGTTAGATCCTATATCTCTCAAAATTATAACTTCTTGTCCTTCTCCCCCTGTTCGTTCTGAGTAAACTTAACCAACAGAGGCAAATTCTTTGTAGAGATTAGGTACTAACTCCATATCCAGCCTCTGCCCTGGCTGTGCCCTCTCCTGCAGCTCCTCAACTCTTCTTGGGGTCTCCTTTACTAGCTTCACTAATGCCACTGGCTTAGCTTCTTTTACCATATCTTTTCCCACAGTGCCTTTCTTTAACAATCAGCACTACAAATTTATGCGTCCCACTTTACCACAGTGGAAACATCTGAGGCCATTCACCTCCTTTCCACCCTCTTGGGCTTCTTTTTTTACCCAGTGGTAAAATCTTGCCAGTGCTCTCTACTCTTGGTTTAGTATGTACCACCTCCCCTTCTCCCAACTTCTATTTGTCACAGGATGAAATTTTGGCTGGAAACTTGCCTTATGCACCATCATCTGCTAAATCTGCTGCCCTTCTCACTTCCTGAACTTTCTGTTCCTCTACGTGAATTCTTACCATCTCTGGAAGTGAGTTTTTAAACTCCTCCAGCAGAACCTCAAATGTTGTATCTATTTTCAAAGCACTCACCCATCGATCAAAGTGACTATGTTTAATTGTTTCAAACTCAACACAAGTCTGACCTGGTTCCTTCTTCGTGTTTCTGAATTGCTGTCCATATGCTTCTGGTACCAATTCATAAGCACTTAAAATAGCCTGTTTAACCTCTTCATAATCTCTTGACACCTCATCTGACAGTGCAGCAAATACTGCCAACCAATTTAGTCTGAACTAGCATTACCCATAAATCCTCAGACCACTCCAACTGCCTCGTCAATTTTTCGAATGAAATAAAGAAAACTTCAACACCTTTTTCAACAAAATGTGTCAGAGTTTTGACATATTTTTATATATCACAACCTTCTCTTTTAATCTCCATCCTGTTAACTTGACTTTGCTGACTAAGTCGCAACTTCTCAAATTCAAATTCTCTTTCTCTTCCTCCCTTTCTTCTCCTCTCTCTGCTCAGCGAAGAACCATCTCTCTCTTTTTTTACCTCTCTCTCCCTCTCTTCTCTCTCTCTTTCCATTTCTCTCTCCCTTTGTTTATCTTGCAACTACATTTTCTTCAATTGTTATTTAAGTTTCTCTACCTCTACTGCACTTGGCTGTTTCTCTGACACACTTAAGTGTTTGAGTAGCCCTTTTACAATTTCAGCTTTACTTTTGTCATTGGTTAAACCCAAACCTAACTCCTGTTAATTCTAAAAGTATGGCCTTTTCCTTTCCGTCTAAGCTTTCTTGACAAATTTGAGAATCATCTTCAAATCCCAGAACCTCTTCTGCAATTTTAATAGCCATTTCTCTCACTTTTAATTTAATCAACCCAACTCACCGAAATTAAACAAATTGTCTCACCTGTGTTTTATTTAAAGATAAAGGATACTAACCTGCAAGCGTTTAAAGTCTGCTGGGAATTTTTGTACCCCCAAATCTATTCAAATCTGTCTAAACTAGTTCAAATCCTGGTCCTGAGCCCCCAAACTGTTATGACATAGGATAAACTCTCCTGCTTAACTTAAAACCAGCAACACAGAAAAAAAATTATCCCGTGTAGTAATCTGTAAAACTTCGAGTGGCCAAGAACTATGTAAAGTAAAAATTACAATTTGATTTCTTAAAGTATAACAGAGAATAATTAACTAACCACAGTTTACAATTTCTTTCACCTTCCCTTCTATAATACTCCCAATTAAGATTTACAAAACAACACTTCTTATCTCAAAACCAGCAGTTGAAGGTTCTGGTCTTCAGATCTTCCTGTGTCTTCTTTGCTCCTGGTTAGGAATGTCTGCATCACAGGTTACTGATCAAAAAGGGACTTTTTAAAGAGAGATTTTTTTTCAAGCAGTCTGTTACATGCTAGGACTTGGCAGTTATCCTCTCAACTGTTCAACTTTTTCCCCAGTCTTATACCCCAGAGCATCAGATTGTGTCATTGGCTTTTAAGATTGTCAATATACTCAATTCAAGCTTGATTGGAATTTGTTATTTTTTCTGGATAAAATTTAAACTGACTGGCCAAATTCGAATTTGTGATTTTGTCTCATAGCAACTCAGCAAGTGCGGTTTGTTCTGAACTAAATGTGACTTTGTGAATTCTCCAGCACTGGGTGTCCTTCATTCTCTTAAAGGTACATCCACATTGTCACAACAAAAGGTTTAGAAGGACACGAACCAAATGCAGGCAAATGGGACTAGTTTAGTTCAGGAAACCTGGTCGGTATGGATGAGTTGGGCTGAAAGGACTGTTTCCATTCTGTATCACTACATGACCCTGTGACTCAATTGACATAAAACAAAACATCAAAGGTATGAGGAGCAACCTGGAGGTGACTTAGTAAATAAGAGTAATTTTAACAGGCAAATGGCTGTTATGAATGAGCTTTCTATTGACTGAAGCAATAGAGCAGCAGCAGTCTGGAGACCCAGTATGGCCTTGTGTGTTGCCATGCATTTCAGATTCCTCTCTTGAGACTTCAACGGTTGCAAGCGAAGATATGTGCTCTTCCATTAGTGTGAAGGAAGAAATCCTCAAAGATAAAAAGGTGGCCACTGAAGTCAAGAGGAAGTTGATCCCTGCTCATATCAAAATTCAAGTCAATGGGAATTGAGGGGTCAATTCCAAATTTAATGGAATCGTGTCTAATGCAAGGGAAGACAGCCGGTCATGCAGCAACCGAGGAGCAGGAAAATCGATATTCCGAGCACATTCCTAAAGAAGAGCTTATACTCAAACTGTCAACTCTCCTGCTCCTCGGATGCTGCGTGACTGGTTGAGCTTTTCCAGCACCACACTTTTGGACCATATCCTAGTGTCATGTGACTTCTGAAGAAGACACACACCTTGTTGCACAATGTCATAATTTTCAGACCTTACAAAAATGGGAACATTGTGGACTGTGAGAAGATTAATGTAGAATTTCAAAAGAATGTGGGTGGAATGAATGAACAAATTGCCCTCCAAGATACTCATCATCCAAATTTGGAAATATATCGTCATTCCATCACTATCAAAATTCTGTCATTTGCTCCCTAACATCATTGTGGGTCTACCTACAACACACCACCATCTTCTCAAGGGCAGCTAAGGACAGGCAATAAAATCTGGACCAGCTGATGCCCACACCACATGAACGACTAACAAAGAAAGTAGCAAGTGATGTTCAATGTGGAGAAGTGTAATGTAATTTGTTTTGGTGGATGGAACAGGGAAAGAAAATTCTAGCAGGGATGTGATTACACTGGAGTGGATGCTGAGGAAATTCACCAGGAATTTACCTGGGATGGGAGTTTCAATTCTGAAGAGAGATTGGACAGACTGGAGTTATTTTCCTTAAAGCGGAAGAGATGGAGTTGGGTCACGATTGAAATGTAAATCATTGCAAGGGGCACAGACAGCAAGGAACTTTTTTCCTCAGTCAAGAGATTAATGACCGGGGGCACAGAGTTAAAGTAAGAGGCAGGAGGTTTATAGGGATGTGAAGAAAACTTAATTCACCCAGAAGCTGGTGGGAATCTAGAGCTCATTATCTACAAGGATTGTAGAGGGAGAAACAGTCATAATATTTAAGATTTATTTCGATGCAATGCCAAGGCATATAAGGTTATGGACCAAGTGCTGGAAAATGGAACTGGAATAGTTTGGTGGGTTTTTATGACTCATACAGAGTTAATGGGTTGAGGGCTGTTTTCTGTGTTGCAGACCTCTAAGAGTCTAAAACATAAAATAAGGGATATAACTCAAAGAGCTGCAGGAGCGAACATGGGTATGCGTGGAAATTAGTCAATGAAGTTGGCAGGACAGGTTGAAACCACAATGAATGAAAAATCCAGTACGCTAGGCTTTATTGACAGGGACAAAGAGTATTAGGGAAATTATGTTCAGTTTGAATAAGACACCAATTTGGCCTCAGCTGGAGTTTTGTATCCAGTTCTGGATACCATACTTAAGGAAATATCTGAAGGCATTATAGAGAGTGCAGAAACAATTTACAAATAGTTCCAGAAATTCTTCCTAAGACTGTGAGAAATTACAGAGAGTTGTGAACACAGCCCAGTCCATCATGCAAATCAGCCTTCCATCCAATGGCACCATTTAGCCTTCCTACTCAGGAAAGCAAGCAACATAATCAAAGACCACTCCCACCCTGATTATATTCTCTTCCCACCCTCTTCCATCGGGCAGAGGATGTAAAAGTATGAATACATATAAGAACGGATTTGAGAACAGCTTCCTCCCTGCTGTTATCAGACTTTTGCATGGACCTTTCAAATGCTAATTCTGATCTCCCTCTCTGCAGCTAACACTGTATACTCCACTCTGTTCTGCTACCCTGATGTATTTTGTATGGTACAATCTGCTGGTAGTGCAACCAAAACAACATTTTTTACTGTATCTTGGTACAAGTGACAACAATAAATCTGACCAAAGCAAAGAAGTTGGAATTTCAGTTACAAAGGTCGCTTGGAAAAGTTGGAATTCTTTTTTTCGGAGAAGGTTGTGAGGAGATTTGATAGAGGTATTCAAAACCATAAGAGCTCTCGATAGAGCTAGACGGAATTATCATTGACAAGAAACAAAACTGGAACGAGCTTATAAATACAAAAACAGAGAATGCTGGAGAAACTCAGCAGGTCTGACAGCATCTGTTGAAAAAAAAAGCAAAGTTAACTTTTCGAGTCTAGTGACCCTTTATCAGAACTGAATGCAACTGGGTAAGGGTGGTATTTATGATGGTTAAGAGGATGGGGATTGCTTAAGGGGGAGAGAGGTGGAGTGAATAAAATACATGGAAACCGTGCCCAGAGAGAGACATATAAAGAAGAGCGAGACAAAGAGTTTGTTGATGATAAGCTAAGAGGGAGATAATGGTGAATAGGGCGCCAAGTCAGAAGTGTGACAAAATACGCTCCACTTGCTTTGATTTGTGCAGCGAGTTCCAATAGCTTCCAAAAAGCTTGGCATTATCTAGGACACACCTAGATAGTGCCCCATCCACCACCTTAGACAATCACTCCCACCACCTCTGGAGGCACAATGCCAGCAGTGTTTACCATCTCCAAGATACACTGCAGTAACTCATTCAGACCTTTCTGTGTACCTACAATTTCTACTCACTGCAAAAATAAGGACATTACACACATGGAAAACACCACCATCTGCAAATCCTACTCGGAGCCTTGCTAGTGATTCTTACATCCCACATCCCGTGCTATCTGCTTCTGCCTGTAGTTACCCTTCCCAGGAAAACTGTTGCCATGGTATTGCACATCCCATGATTGAATAGAAAAAAGAAATCTGTAGGGTCATTGAGAGTGAAGTGTATGGACATGACATGTCTGTCTACCTGCAGCACAGTTCCCATTGCAAAACAGTCAGCTCGTCTAGGCAATGCAGGAGTGAGAGAGAAAAAAAGGGAGACCCCAAGGGGTTCTTATTGTATCTGAAGTGACACATTTTTCCATCCATTCCCAGAAGCAACAAACAAATCCTTTCTGGCCCGAATCTGCTGGCTGAGCCATAGGTTAAAATTACAGTCAGACTCAATGTTGTCATCAGAGCTTAATCTGCTTATTTAACGACAGAACCCTCTGATCCCAAACAGGAGCTTGCTTGCTTCCTCAATGGGGCAAATTAAAATCACAACCCACAGAAAGGCACCGGGATGCCAAGTGGGCTAAATTACTACAGCAATTTTAAGCGGCCATCTGCTCTTGCTTCATATGGGAGCTGTTGTAATTGTTTTCCACGGTGAATTTTCAATTAAATTGAAAAGACAGTGGAACATTCATCAGGATATGTATTTCTTTAACACTTCAGATTTGTCTGGAGAAATGAATTGAACATTTTGGAATAATATAAATTATATTTACCTGGCTTACGTCACTGGTCCATGCAGCTTTTTCCTGTCGAGACGGGGCTAGCAACACAACTGTGAACGGTGGGGCATCAGCTGATTCAACCACAATTTTGAAATCTAGATGCCCAAAAACCTGACCAGAGCCTTTCGCTATAAAATATAAATGAAACTTAATCCATGAAAAATTATTTATTGCATAAAGTAGCAGCATGGCTTTCGATAAACCTAAACAATGAAACTCCCATAAATATATTCCAAGTATAAATGTTAACAGCTAATCATTTCCTTTGGTCTGTATCACCCCACCGGTTAATTGGAAGAAATTTTGTTGACAACAGTCACAGTTGACAAGTTTTTAACTCTAAATCTCCAGACGTACATCAAATTGACTCTTTACTATTTGCAGATCTCATCAACTCTTCCCATTATTCAAAATCTGTCCAATTTCCTCAGAGATTCTGTGGTTTAAATCATTGTTTGGTGTGGTACTGAGCCTGAACAGGAGCTTTTGAGAATGGTCCCACCTCCACCATTTACTCAAGTGTTGGAAGCTGCTGGAAGTTCCACCTGCTTCTGACAGCACAACAAATTGTGGAACTTTTCCCCCGATTTCCTGGACTAGTAACTGGCTGTAATATTCTGGGGAGACAACATCTACGTTGCATCAGGAAAAATAAATTCTACAGGCAGATTTCTCAGAATGTTAATTTGGAGCATTTAAAGCAGGGTGATGAAAATTCTGCCTACAGTAGACACTGTATATATTTTGTTAAAAATGTTCAATTGCAATCAACTTCTTGTAAAATACTAGGTAAAATTCTTGTAAAATACAGAATGCATTCTATTATTGTAAAAAGTAAATTGAGGAATCATTAAAAGCTCAGTATTTACAGCATATCATTAAGATTCCTTGTGTACTCACATTCATCTTCACTTGAATCAGGTTCTTCTATTAGGGTGCAGTCTATCAAAGAAATCACACCTCCAGTCTGAAGCAAAGAGAAAAATGATTTAAAACAAAATCTTTTTACAAGATCCTATTTTGATTATTTCTGATATCTTCTGTCTAGTTTTATAGATTCATGGCACAGAATTCTATCATTTGATCACTATGCAGAAGTAAAGGAGAATGGTTAAAAATGGACTCATCTGGATTTCCTGAACCTTTTAACCACCTGGAACATGCACCAATATAATAATATCAATACAGTAATATGGATTGTTTGCCTTACTGACCATGAGATTGTGCTTTTGATTAATCTAGATAAATGTTCTGGTTGATGCACAGCAGCACATCTTTCATACCGGATTTAGCCTTGACTGTACTTGTGAGGCAATCTCTCAACGGTGTTGCTGGCTCTCAGATCTGTGCAAGTGCTGCATAACCGCAAAGTGCAATATGTTTTTACCTCTCATATCATATTCAGATATAACATTATATTAAAATTAAAACAGATATAATACTAAGTAAAGTCACAATTGTTTCTGAGAACCTTAGAGTTGCTCTCTCATTAAAGAGGGAAATGACCGACAATGGTTTAACCTGAGAGTCACTACACCTGAGGTAAGGGGCAAGGTTGAAAAGGAGAGTCTTTCATATTAACCTCAGCTATTGTGGGAATTGAACCCATGCAGTTTGCATCAGGAACCAGGTGTCTAGCCAATTGAGCTAACTGTACCCCATACAGTCTTCTCAAAGGCAACGAAGGACAAGTGCCCAGTCAGGGACGCCCACATCCCATGAGTCAATGAAAACAAATTGACATGACACTTAGTACACTACACAGTCATTATGAGACTTGACAAGCAAGGAAACTGATCAAACAAACTAAAATAGAAATTGCTGGAGAAACTCAGATCTGGCAGCAGCTTCTACAAAGAGAAAACAGAGTTAAAGTTTCAAGTTTAGTGAAATATTCTTCAGAACCTGATTATGTGGCTTAATTCATATCAAAGAATTTCCAAAGCCAACGATGCTATGTACTCAAGATCATCCAATTAGATCATTTGCATCTTTCACTGAAATAGTCAGACGGTGAGCTGTTTTAATAAAAAGCCTCAGTTGCTATGGCAACAACTATAAAAGTTTCCTTTAAAGTTTTCCCAATGACCTGCGAATAACCTTCTCAAGGGCAGTTCGGGACAAGCAATAAATCATGGCCCAGCCAGCGACACCCACATCCGCTGAATGAATAAAACAAAACAAAGAAAACATTTGAAACTCAAGCAAGTAATCTATTTTAATTAAATGCTCATTTCCATGAACTGGTGAGATATAAATATTCATGACATTTCTCCTCAATGAAAATTCCTGAAAGACAAAGAACATATCTGGAGATGTTTTTTTATATATATATGTGCAGCAGGGAGGAGGAGTATTCTCCCAGCTGCTACTAGAGGAAACTTACCTTGAAAATAAGTCATCTAAAGTACCTGATAGGAGCTAACTGTCAGGGTGACTGTTTCTTACAAAACTCAGCAAGTCTGGCGATAAATTTGGAAGACGTTCAGTGACTTCAGGAAAGTCCAGTACTACCCTGAAAATTTCTATAGCTTCATCCAACCTGCTGAATCCAGTGCCTGCAATTGCACTGTTATGTTCTTCAAGTCATTTAGGTGGATATATGATCATTTAGAAGAATGGGACACATACAAGATCCAATTTCTGTCTGAGATTTATGTTGTTCTCAAACTTTAATGGAAATTCTGCTAGTCCATTGTGGTACATTTGCAAGATGCACTTTCCTGGACTGCAGCAGGGAGCTGATCTTCGGCAACAATATCATGGAGCAAAATTCAGAGTCAAAAGGAATTAAATCACCGAATAATGAAGTGGTCTTCACTCGTTTCTTACTTGAAGCAGTCTGCTAGGCACAGTGCCCATCTGAATCTACTTTTAACCAGGCTTTTAAACACAGATGTAATACTTGTGCCCAAACTAAGCAGTTCTTATCTAGTTATGCAAATTGAGTCCAAAGCCTGTTGCAGAGTTCCCCCCCCTCCACCACCGCGCGCGGACACACACACAATGTCAACTTTCAAGCAGAAAAGGGTGGAACATGCATGGCAGTCCTTTTACCTTTAAAATAAAGAAGCTTAATCAAAACCTCTTCAAGGGCTTGATAGAGTTTTCAAAGAGATGCTGCATCTTTGTTTATATAGGATTTAAACGCTTTGCCAAAAGATGACTTCTGTCTGTCTGCCTCTGGCCTGTTTCTGCTTCATCTGGCATCTGCTGACCTCACCAGACTACCCTCACTTGCTGTGTCTACATCGAACAAATTTCCCACAATGGCATTTAGTTTGTGAGTTTTAATATGACAGAAAGGTGAAAGTTTGATTGAGACTCCTGACTGCCACATTGCTATCAAAGTTTCCCTCCATGTGTAAGTAACTGAGTTTGTAGATGTTGGAGTGGGACACGATGCAGATGATCATACTGGCTGTGAAGAAGTTGGAGACATAACAATGGAGAGAGGACATGGCCTTGGCTGCCATTGGGTGTATTGTTGCTGCCATGGTAGAGATTGGCCTCCATGGGCACAATTTAATGGTCCACCTTTGGAGGGTTTGCAGGTAGAAGGTTTTATTAAATTACTTAGTCAACTTTCTCACCATCCTCCAAACTGCCCCCAATTGTCCTTAATTAACAAGGGAAAAACAAAATCTGGGATGGCACTCTCACCTTCACTCCAGGTGAGGCTGGCTTTTCAGTGGCCAATCAATTGCCATTAAAGGAGCACTTCTCATCTGGCCTGAATGGTTATGGTCTGCAGGGGGGAAGCTCAGCAAGATTCAAGATGGCAACAGAGTAGCAGGGCTCATCCACTCCTGCATGCTTTTGTTCTTCTTTCTCTTTTTACTTCTGTTCTTTCTCTTTCATTTTTTTTCTTTTGTTTTTCTCATCCTTGCAGCCATTTGCAGCAGGTTCATTGGCAAAATCAGTGAGGCAGCTAGAGCGGGCAGTACGTAGATTGGTACTAATTGTTGGAGATGGCGGAGGACATGGCTCCTCACAATGACTGGCAGCAGGGTTCGGCAGCAGCAAAGTTCCTCTGGCAATAGGAGGCAGAAGTTTCAAGATGGCAGCAGCAGCAAGGCAACCTCTCAGAGGAGGATGGCAGGAGCGCCTGGTCTAGCAGGATTCTGGAGCTGGGGATTCTTGGTTGCAGTATGCCCAGAACAGGGATTCCTGGCATCATTGAGGCAGCAGCAGAGCCAGGGACTCCTGTTTGCTGGCAAGGTGGGCCCAGCAGTGAAGAGATGGCACCTAAAGAATGGTACTCGTATACTGGTGGATCTGGTACAGGTGATGGTGAGATGGTACAGGAGGGGAGGCAGTGTAGGAGCCAGCTCAGGGATCAGGACTCTCTTTCAATAATTCCTTTCTCCTATTTATTCTTTGACTATTCAAAATGGGGCCAGATTGTGACAACTGTTGAAGCTTTGTTTTACTGTATTTTACCATATCATTCACTGTAAAATGCAAGTGACAATAAATAAATCAATCATCAGCAGCAAAACTTGCTGCTCAGAGCTTGAATGAGAGAAGTAGTGGGAGGATAGAGAATGGAGGAAGAGGAGGAGCAAGATCAAGGGGAGTGGTATCCTTCTCATCGCCCATGACAACCAGCATAGGCAAAAACTCAGTGCCCCATCATTACAGAGTAAACACAGCTCCAAAGCAAGCCTTTTTAGTCATCGCCAAGCAAATCAGCCAGGATTTGCACATACATTTGGTGAGATAATGGTCAGTGCAGTCTTCCTTTCTTGACATTACGTATCCACATAACATTGCTTGCAGTCAAAAATGCCCTTTGAAAATATGGATGTGTGGTTTTTAAGAGTAGAGGTGCCCTCAGAGGCAATGATGACGTTAAAATATGAGGCTATTCAAAGCAGTCGAGATCCCTTGGGATAGGTTACACACCTCCAACTGAATCCCTACAGTGTGGAAATAGGCCCTTCAGCCCAACAAGTCAACACCGACCCTCTGAAAAGTAACCCACCCAGACCCATTCCCCTACCATCCTATATTTACCCCTGACTTAATGCAACTGAGCTACACATCCCTGAATACTATGGGCAATTTAGTTTGGCCAGTTCACCTGACCTGCACATCTTTGGATTGTGGGAGGAAACTTGAGCACTCAGAGGAAGCCCACACAGACACAGGGGGAATGTGCAAACTCCACACAGGCAGTCGCCCGAGGCTTGAATCAAACCTCGGTCTCTATTGCTATGGGGCAGCAGCACTAACCACTGAGCCACCATGCTAAGAATTACATTAATACATAGTCAGTTTGGTACACACTGATCAGTCTGTTCTCTGAACCTCCAAAATAGAGATAAGTTCTAGATAAGTAGAGAATACAGTTTTGCATGTTGCCTGAAGTAAATATATCTCCAATTGTTTCCCTATTTAGATCAAGAAAAATATTAAATGAGAAGTTAAAAAATGTTTCACTAGCTGGGTATGTGTTTGTACAGTCCAAATATTTCTCCAAGCATTTTAAGTATTAACTTATGCACAGTCTGTATGCTTGAGAGATATTACTGGATGCAACAAAAGTTAATGAGAAGTGAAGGTCACCTTCAAGAGATGCAGCTTTCCTCCCGAACTTCTTGTGCAGATTAAGAAATGTTTTGTGAATAAGAAACACTGTCTCTCTCCTTCTTTCTTCAACGACAGGGAACCTAAACGAACCTTGGCAAGCTTTCCTCTCTCCACTGAAGGGAGCTGTATGAGGGAACCTGGAATGTCAAAAGAACTCAGATCAGTTGCTATACTCGGAAGAATACTGAAAAGGCCACGTGCACTGAATTTGTTAATTGTGCAGATTTTAATCAGTGTTCAAATAAGAAAACAAAGTCAAGGGGAAAGAAAGTAATGCAACTGCTTGATTTGTTAGAATGATCCAATGACCAGCTAAACTATCTTGTGTTGGGTCAGCTGTGTTCAGGACAACACATCAAGTCAAGCTGCCAAAGTCTTACCGTAGGGCTGCTTTCACATTAGAAAGAGACGACTGCTGGTGATTTAACCTGAGGGCAACCCAACCAGAGGTGAGGGGAGAGGTTGGGAAGGACAGTGCTTCATGGTAACCTCAGCCAATGTGGGGATTAAACCCATATTATTGACATCACACTGTTTCACAAACACATCCAGCTAACTGAGCTAAATCAACACCCAATATAACACATAAGCACCACCATCCTGTAAATTTTGAAGAAAATACTTATCTGAATATGGAGCCAAAAGGAATGGTTTGATATGTTCTACTACAGAGCCATAGGTTGTGTCAGCTCTTGCTCATCTCCTCTCCTTATGATCATGTTCCCCTACCACCTCACTACACCACATATTGAACATTACCGTCATCACAGCGCCTCTCACAAGGTCAATGCTAATCCATTGCCAAGCTGCCTACAAATAGCCAGAATAATTCAGTTGCTCACTATTCTTATTTAAATGAAACCAGAGGCTCACTTAATTGTTCCTCACACCAAGCTCAGACTGGTAGGTCAGCATTGGTAACATTTGTGGCTTTTACTCCTACATATAGTATTTACAACACTATAATGCTACGATATCACAGACTTACACATATAGTTTAGGTTCAGTATTGCTGATCTTACTGTATGTTACACATACATGTAGTAGACTAACTTCATTATATAGCGAGGTGACTGAAGATAAGGTAGGCACCTTTACACCAAAAACTCTCATGTCATGTAACTATCTTAAACATCGGGCGGCACGGTGGCACAGTGGTTAGCACTGCTGCCTCACAGCGCCAGAGACCCGGGTTCAATTCCCGCCTCAGGTGACTGACTGTGTGGAGTTTGCACGTTCTCCCCGTGTCTGCGTGGGTTTCCTCCGGGTGCTCCGGTTTCCTCCCACCATCCAAAGATGTGCAGGGTCAGGTGAATTGGCCATACTAAATTGCCCGTAGTGTTAGGTAAGGGGTAAATGTAGGGGTATGGGTGGGTTTCGCTTCGGCGGGTCGGTGTGGACTTGTTGGGCCGAAGGGCCTGTTTTCACACTGTAATCTAATCTAATCTAAATCTGTAATCTAATCTAAATCTAAATGTCTGCGTGGTTTGGAATCTGCGTCATATGACACTAACCAGTTATTAAGTAACTTCATGCCAAGTATGGGAGAAACAAAGGACACCAATCAATTTGGGATTTTGTTTATTCTTTGGTAGGATGTGGACATCACAGGCTAGGCCAACATTTATTTCCCATCCCTAATTGCCCAGAGGGCTGTTAAGAGTCAACCACATTGCTGTGGGTCTGGAGTCTCATACAGGCCGTACCAGTTGAGAATGGAAGCTTCTCTCCCTAAAGGACATTTGTGATCCAGATGGGTTATCCAACAATCAACATCAGTTTCATGCTCTTAATTCCAGATTTTCAATTTAATCCAAATTCCACCATCTGCCATTGTGGGATTTGAACCTGGGTCCTCAGGATCATTATTGGATCATTACTAGTCAAGAGGTAACCACTGGGCCACTGCCTCTCCCCTATTTTCTTTCCTTTTTTTTTCCTTTGTAAGAGATTTTTACTAAATGCACTTTCTGTAACTCATCTTCCTTTAATTGTACTGAAAGTGCAATTTGTTCAAATCTAAATTCAGGTTAATATTGAAATGATTCTCAATCAGGTTAACATTGTGGCCTTTCAGCAAAAGTTGTATACCAGCCTGCCCACATACACCGACATTGTTTATTCAAATTTGACCAACGTTTGACAACACAAAAACAAAAGTTCCAAAAATAAATAACAGACTTAGGAGGGAAGTTAATGCCCTTGTGCTTCTGAAAATGTTATACCATCGCAGTAACCTCAAAGAAGAAGCTGTGAAATCTGTTGTGGTTTAGTGGAATCCCTGAAGGCTTGAGTCAGAAATCCCACACAGAGACAAACTACTTTGGGGATACAAACCGTGTCGAGCCCCTACTGAGCTATTTCTTACCATTTTCCCTTCTCCTGTAAGAGCACATATCCAATCCTATCTCTGCATTCACCTAATGCTATGTCACTGCGAGTATACCACTTCCAAAACATATAGAACTCGATAATCTCCTGAAACAGCTCATTGCCACATGCCAGCATAATGCTGCAAACTGATATCAAGGTCAAAACAAGGTCAACCCACTCCCCCAGTAGACTTTATGAGCAAATACAGGACCAAGTCTGTAAAACTGCAATGACTGTAATAAGACCAGGATAAATAAATGCCGGTCTTTCACTATACGACTTTAAATGTTCTGCCGCAGGAACTGAAGGGTAATCATCTTTGGAGCAGTGTAGTCTCCCTCCCTGAACTATAGCACAAGAGAAACTTAAAATAATCCTTACTGCGAGAAACTGGGAGCAGGTGAAGGTGAATTTTGCTGTTCTCTAAACATTTGCCAAGGAAAGTAATCAAATTTTGCTTCATTATATACATTTTCCATATAATACAACTTGGCAGCCATTCACTGCAAATAATTCATCATTAGGAGAAACACTTCCTCCTAATCTATTCCTCCCAGCCCGCTCATGATTTTAAATACCTCTATCAAATCTCTTCTTAACCTTCCCTTCTCTAAGGAGAATAGTCTGAACAATTTAACTGAAGTCTGTCATGCCTGAAATCATTCTCATAAGTCTTTTCTATGTCATCCCAAAAAAATGACAGAAAATACTGAGCCAAAAAGTAGTATTCTGAAGAAGAATCACATTGAATCTACTATACTAAATCTGTCACCACAAATGCTGCAAGATAGGTGAAGTACCCTTACCTTGCCGTACAAATGTCTGACTTGCATCCAGCAATATGTCACATCCTTCCACAATTGTTCGTTCTATTGCAAGATTTTTCCTAATGTTTTCTGTGTCACTCACTTCATCATGCATTACCCTGAATAAGCAGAACAGTATAGTCAGTAGACAATTTACAGCATTTAATTGCTCTTGCTGCACAGAAAAGTTAGTCACAGCAAATTATTGTAATTAACTGTATACACTTAGGGAGAATTAATATGAATGAAGGTCACTTAGCAAGGGTGAGACTTAGTCAAGAGTATGCTCCATTATTATAAAGTATAATGTGTCTATAATTATAAAGCTTGGCAGAAGTTTCAATGCTATTCTAAGAATAACTGGATAAAGCTTGAGAACCAACTTAATGACTTCAGATCAGTTTCATAATTCTAAGTTATTTAACAATTGCATTCTTGTCTATTCTAGATGAAACAAATAACTAACCATACCATGCTGCAGGTGCCATGTGTCATTATAATAATAATAATAATTTAAATTAAGACGTGTAAATAAGAAAGCAAACATTCCCTCATTTTAATTTTATTCTAAGTGTACAACATAAATTCATGCGATTTGTATAATTTTGTTCTGGTTTTTAACACACTTGATCACGAGGATTTGAAATTGGTCTTCAGTGGTAACACAAAGTAGAAAATAGAAAAATGATGGTTCAACAGAATAGAAAATCATGCAAGTTGGAAAATGGGCTGCCGATTCACTATCATTCACTTTGTACCCCCGTCAAAGATCAATTTTATGCCTAGGCTAAAACTAAATTTGCCTAACAGTGAACTGTGCAGTATTGAAGCTGACCAGAACACTACAAGATCTCGGTGATAAATTCACCAACACTACACAGGCTTTTGTAAACTTCCTTTTATCGATTATTTTAAATAGACAATAACCCATTTTAAAACATTTGTTCTCTGATATTGTATTGCAATTTCTTTGCAGCAACATGTGTAAGTTGTTCTTATCTCTGTATCACCTTCATTTCTCAGTCTGCAAGTGAAAAATGTGTTTCCACAGTCTCAATAAATATAACTTTTGATTTAACATACTACGTGAGGTATCTGAAATAATTACTGAAAATTCAAATCATGCACCCGACCATTCATTTATGCTATATAACGTAATGTTTGAGGTATAAAAGCCCATTAAAGTTTAATTCAATAGCAACTTTGGCATGGGAAACAGTCAACCTGTGGTATTTCAAATGTTGGGAATATATATCTATGTGCATACTGTGTGCAAAATTGGAAAATATGGAACCTTTTGGTCACTTTTCAGATTGAAATGGCTTCTTCCGATGTCATGACTTGGAGATGCAGGTGTTGGACTGGGGTGGACTAAGTTAAAAATCACACAGCACCAGACTATAGTCCAACCAGGCTATAGTAAGCACTAGCTTTCAGAGCACAGCTCCTTCAGCAGGTGATTGTGGAGTATAAGATCATAGGACACAGAATTTATAGCAAAAGCTAACAGTGTGATGTAAATGAAATCATATATTGAAAGAGACCTGGATTGTTTGTTGAGTCTCTCAACTTTTAGAATGACCATGTAGGTTGCAGTTCTTTCATATGTAAATTCCAGAACTTTTAAAGTTACATTCTCAAGTGAACTTTAACAATAGGTGGCATGTTGGCCCATTGAAGGGGTGAGGTGCCCTGTGTGAGGCTGTCTGTGTCCAACTGTTCAGACCGATTCTAAATCTAGAAAAGGGATTTACTGAATCTTCCATGGATTTGTGCAGTTTTTGAGCAAAATAAAATATAATTCTGCAAGTACAAATTCACCCCAAAAACTTATATGTCTGTGTGTGCATGTGGGCGTGTGCGTGCAGGGGGGTATGAGTGTCTGTGAGAGTGTGTATATGTGTATGTGAGTGAGTGAGTGAGTGAGTGAGTGAGTGAGTGTGAGTGAGTGAGTGAGTGAGTAAAGGGCTATAAGTCTGTGAGAGGTGGATCTTCCGTTGTGGTTTCTTTGAAAATGAGTTCCACAGCTTACATTCTGTTTATAAAAAGTCAAATGACTTTGGAGAAAAAGACAATTGAAGCTTTTAGAGAGATAAAAGAAAGAGTTTTTGGTCTTCAATTGCTAGAAATCATGGCTATGGAACAGACTATGACGACTGGTGTGCTGATAGTTTCCTTGCAGCCTTGTCTATATTTTAAGTTATTGAGCCACACAGATGAGAAAGAAGCCCATTAGCCCACTAAGTCTGTGCTGGCCAACAAACACCAAACTACACGAATCCCATTTATCTGCACTTGGTCCATAGCCTACTATGCCTTGCCATTTTAAGTGCTCATTCAGATGCTTATTAAATGTTGGGAGAGTACAGGTAGTTCTCCTATAACAGCCATTTATTGAAGGTGATTTGTCTGTAAGGCGATTTGTGAATTGCCGACCTTTTCTTGTAATAAAGCGAACACACATTTAGGCAATTCGCATTCCCAGCACTAGGAATCACGGTGCATGGAGGACTGGACTCCATGTTAGCATCATATGATTAATTGGCTCGTGCGCTCTCTCGTGAAGGGTTTCATGAAAATATTGTGAAATGATTGTGCTAGTGGACTTGGACAAGTATTGTGAAAATGTCTCTACAGCCTAAGGACAAGAAGCTGGGAGCAATTTGTTAATTTAAAAACTTAAATAGTTAAGATAAGAGTGACATTTCAATGGAATTGACTAACAGTAAAAGGACAGTGTTGAGGAGCAGTTTGAAACTTGGCTTTTTTTTTGTATTAACAGCTTTCTTCGCTCTTTTTGTTTAAAAAATATGTTTAGATGTTAAAGAATATCTGCAGACTCATGTTAATCTCTTTCAGTGACTAATCACTATGGTAACCAACTGCAAAAAAAATACAAGTGCAGAGGCTTGGACATAGTCAGTCAGGAAACTCTGCACATAGAGGGTAAGGAAGAGAAAAGTGGCACATGGTTACTTTTGGTGTGTGTGGAGATGTCCTGAGAAGGTGAGTAGGCTGTGCAGAAGAGATTCAGGGTTAATCAGGGCCAGATATTAGTGAGGATGAGAGTGGGTGGGGAAAATGTTGCAGGAAATGTGGGTAAAGGATCAGAGATAGAGTAAGTGTGAGGTATCATCAGGAAGATGGTGGCATTTCACTGGCAGAGTGAAGATGATCATTGATCTTCTTCCTAATTCTGTGCATTCCTTCAGATGGAAGAGACTGCACTGGCCTGGATAGTAATCCTGGTCCAGGTTGGTGTGGTTACAATAGAATGGTGTCCTCTTTTGGCCTGGGAGAAAAGGATGTCCTGCCTCTGCATCATCTCATTCCCATCAGCAGCATCTCCATGTCCCTGCCCACAGAGAGAGACACCAATTTTCCATTGTCGAAGGCTGATGTCAGGAATCACGCAGGGCAGTTCCAAACTGACAACTCTTGTCTGGGTGCACAATATCTTTTTATAGATGTTGCTGCACCACAAACTTTGGTCAATTCTGGAATATCCAGGAAGTGGAGAGTTGTTTTGGAAATGGCACATGGTGCTAGAATGTGTGAGAGGGGCACTGAAGGGTGGGGTAGGTAATAAAACAGACAGGCTTTATAAAATAAGGTAATATACATCCCCAAGCATCACAATGTGAAACCCTCTGAAAAATTTGACAAAACTGACACATAGCGAAATAAATTAAAATTCAGTCCTTAATCTAACAAGGCAGGTTACATTCTGACTTGTGCAGTGTTACCATTGGATGGGATCAGAAGACTGACTAGAATGTAGTGCAGCCAGTAGGTATAGATGCCAGTGGAGAGTAATCAGTTGAAGATTCTGATGAATTCCACTATATAGTACCATACAACAGGACAGTTACAACAGGTCAAAATTTACTTAGACTATGCAATCGTTCGTGTTAGGCTAACTACTATTTTTGGTTCAAGTTTTAGTGGTATTTGTAGTGGTTCGCACTTTACCCTGTTTTTCCCCATAGGCCCCATATTTCTATTGCACAATTTTCTCTGACACATCATCGCATGGGAATACAATTATAGTGTTATAGGAGAACTACCAGTACCTGCCTCCACCATCTTCTCAGGCAACACGTTCCATATATCTACCACCATCTGGGTGAAAAATCTTTCTTCGGATCTCCTTTAAACCACTTACTCCTCACCTTAATCTTGCACCCGCTGGTCTTAGACATATCTGCCATGGGGAAAATATTGTTATGATCCACCCTGTCTATGCCTTGCATAATTTTATATATCTCAAAGAGATAGTCACTCAGCCTCTTCTGCTCCAAGGAAAATAAACCCAGCCTGTCCAGTCTCTCCTCAGAACTGACATTTCATCGCAGGTAACATCCTGGTGAATATCCTTTCATTTTCACTAGTGCAATCATGACATTCCAATAGTGTGGTGACACAGTATTCCATCTGTGACCTAATCAATTTCTTATAAAGTTGTAACAAGACTTCCTTGATCCTATATTCTACAACCCAGCTAATTAAGGCAAGCATTCTGCATACCTTCTTGACCAGCCCGTCTACCTTGCTGATGTCTTCAGAGATCCATGGACTTGTACACCAAGGTCCCTTTGTTCCTCAGTACTCCTTGGGAACCTACCATACATCGTGTATATCTTTCCCCTATTAGACCTCCCAAAATGTATTATCTTGCACTTATCAAGATTAAATTCCATCTGCCAATGCTCTGCCCAATTCACCAGCTGATCAATATCAGACTGTAGCTTGAGACCATCATCCTCACTATCAACAACACACCCAATTTTTGTGTCGAATGCAAAGTTACTAATTCAAATTTTTACATTCACATCCAATTCATTAATGTGCAGAACAAACAGCAAGGGTCCCCACACCAACACCTGTGGTATACTGCAGGTGACAGGCCTCCAAAACCAAAAACAATTTTTGTCTCCTATCTACAAGCTTATTTGATTTCTATATTCACAGATATAAATGAACAGTAAGGAAAGAAGCCTCAGGAAATGCAAATCTCTCTTCTTTTTTCCTGTAAAATTTCTTGAGAACCTGATAAAGTTTCCAAATATCTGAATTTACGAATGCTTCTGCCACGTTACTTTGCGTACATGCAGCTATGCAGGATGCATCTGATAACTTTTAATTTCAATGCTCAGCACTCCCTCACTTTGTGCTGCCAGCCTCTGGGGCTTGTATTGCAGTTTGATGCTTACTGAGAGGCAGCAACTTGTCACAGTTCAGAAAACTGAGCAATCAGATGGGTAGACATGTCACTATTCAGCACTGTGCTGCAGCATGTGCCAGCAGTTTACACAGTAAACACTATGGCTTTAAGAGGTTATTTTGTCCTTTTTTCAAGAGCTTTTAGGGCAGAGGTACCCAGCAGTCCACCAGAGCCATGAGAGTAAACAGCTTGTTAAGGTCTCTGACTTTTGTTTAGAAGTTGGAATAATAGAAGTAGTCTGAATGGATGTGACCATGTTTTTCAGTTTAGTTTTTCTTTAGTATTTCAGTAGCAGCAGTTGCTGTTTGGGTCTGAAAGAAGTGAAAATTATTTTTTTCCATTCTCAGTTACAGCTAAAAGCTAGGGGGTTTCTTCCTGCTGTTGGAGTTGCACGTGAGACAATCTGTTTTCTGAATTTGCCTTTTGCTAAGGGTGTGTGTTTATGGAATATTACTATATTGGAACAGTTACTGTTTAGTAGCTAACTAATCTATTATTCTGTTAAGTTTTCCAATAGAGTTACAGCTAAGCCAATTCTTTTCATTATTCTTTCTTTTGTTGTGTTTTAGCTACAGTGAATCAATAAAATTTGTTTTGCTTCAACTCTGGTGACTTGACCAATCAAATTGGATCGAGAATGCAGCACTTTGCATTTACCTTTAAAGTACTAAAAATTTAGGGTCTATCTTCTTAAAATATTTTGAGGGGGTCTGGTCTGGTCTGGTTCATAACAACACACTGTCACTGGTTGAAGCACATGTAATGTGTGGAAGTCAGCAGGGACCAAAAGGAATACAGTCAGTCAGTCAGGGAGCCCCTGGTGCTCACCTTCCACCCTACCAACCTTCGCATAAACCAAATCATCCGCCGACATTTCCGCCACCTCCAAACAGACCCCACCACCAGGGATATATTTCCCTCCCCACCCCTTTCCGCCTTCCGCAAAGACCGTTCCCTCCGTGACTACCTGGTCAGGTCCACGCCCCCCCTACAACCCACCCTCCCATCCTGGCACTTTCCCCTGCCACCGCAGGAACTGTAAAACCTGCGCCCACACCTCCTCCCTCACCTCCATCCAAGGCCCTAAAGGAGCCTTCCACATCCATCAAAATTTTACTTGCACATCCATTAATATCATTTATTGTATCCGTTGCTCCCGATGCGGTCTCATCTACATTGGGGAGACTGGGCGCCTCCTTGCAGAGCGCTTTAGGGAACATCTCCGGGACACTCGCACCAATCAACCACACCGCCCCGTGGCCCAACATTTCAACTCCCCTCCCACTCTGCCGAGGACATGGAGGTCCTGGGCCTCCTTCACCGCCGCTCCCTCACCACCAGATGCCTGGAGGGAGAACGCCTGATCTTCCGCCTCAGAACACTTCAACCCCAGGGCATCAATGTGGACTTCAACAGTTTCCTCATTTCCCCTTCCCCCACCTCACCCTATTTCCAAACTTCCAGCTCAGCACTGTCCCCATGACTTGTCTGGACTTGTCCTATCTGCCTATCTCCTTTTCCACCTATCCACTCCACCCTCTCCTCCCTGACCTATCACCTTCATCCCCTCCCCCACTCACCTATTGTACTCTATGCTACTTTCTCCCCACCCCCACCCTCCTCTAGCTTATCTCTCCACGCTTCAGGTTCACTGCCTTTATTCCTCATGAAGGGCTTTTGCCCGAAACGTCGATTTCGCTGCTCCTTGGATGCTGCCTGAACTGCTGTGCTCTTCCAGCACCACTAATCCAGAATCTGGTTTCCAGCATCTGCAGTCATTGTTTTTACCTTGTTAGTACCACGACAGTCAGTCAAGTGGCTTGTCAAATTCCAGTCCATGGAGTTAGTCATGATCAGTCCTGTGGGTCAGGTACAAACTGTTCGAGGATTACAGCACATCAGTCAGGGTGCAATGGAGATATCAATCTGGGGAGTTGGGTATTTTATTCAAAGTGAAACAAAGTGAGGGACTGATTACAATGGAGTTGAATGGGAGAGCAGCTAGTGGTGATACATGAGCAGGACTGGCGGTGAGATGTCCCCAGGGAGTGAATGGCAAGTGCAGAAGGCAGGAAGGTTAGGTACTTTAGAATGATGAGATCAGTGAGAATCATTGGGTGGACATGCTGCATGCAATTGTGAGAGTCATTAAGGGGGAAAAACAGGAACAATCAGCCTTGATCATAATGAATGACAAAGCAGACTCCAAGGGCTAAATGATCTAATCTTGTTCCTATTTTAAATGTCTATATTCTATAGTCCAATAGCCTTAGTGAACATTGACAGAATTAAACTGCGTGGTGGCCCTGTGAATGTGAGGTAGCAAAGAGAAGGTAGCAGGACTTATCCTTGCAGTGCTCACAAGATCATTATCTTTCTCCCTGAACTGTGTTTCACCCAATACACTACACATTTATCAAGATTTCTCTCTCATCCCAGGCTGGCTTGACTTCCTTTGTCAATCAGCAAAAAAAGGAACTGCCCTCCTTTCCACCACACCACCTCCAGCTCTCAGTCAGTGAACCAAGGAGTTAGCTTGCCTTTCTGGAACATTTCCCTTGGGGATAACAGTGCAGGATCTGAGTGTGAAGCACAATTCCCAGCCTGTAAGTCTCAAGTAGTGTGAAGCTGGGGTTGATATCTGATGCAGTGGAGTTAATATCACAAACTTCTTGTAGCATTGAACATTTCAACCTATCTTTCATGATTCCAGGAGACTAAAGAGACTTACTGCATACTTAATAAGATGAAGAACAGAAGACTGTGTGCGAAAAGTTACCATGGTGAACTGGGTACCCATGAATCTCACTTGAAAAATCACTTTGCCACAAAATGGGAAAATTCAGCCCTCTGACCATAAAAGGCCTTTTATGCTTATAAAAAGGAGGCTGCATATCTTCATCAAGACAAGTTAGATACTAAACTGGAAAGTATATGAAAAACTTTTTATTTGGAAAATCTCACGTAACTTATGAAAATTTCCCAAGAGACAAGACTACATTGTAAATTTCACAGCTATCAATTAGAAAATAGACTAAAAATTCCAGACAGACCTCTGGAAAAATCACCATTAAGTATCAACAACTTCAATTTTATTTCGATTGGCATTGGAAAAATAATCATTACAACTTCATATTCAAACAAATTGGTCCACATGAAACACCAAAACCCAACTATTTGACTAGCTTTTAAAGATCACAGGACTAGTACAATAAGAGGAAAGTAAAGGTGAGATTTTAAAAAGTTTTAGATCAGAGAATATTCATTGATAATAATGGATCACATGCCTTAAAAAGGGGCACTTTTTTGATGAGATGGGAACAATTTAGTGTCATTTAATTGTTTATTAAAGAAATGATAATGCTGTCCTGAGTTACAGATGCTTACATTTAGATTTTGATGCAAATTATATAGTTACAAATACCTTTCTAAGTAGTTAAGTGGCCATAATCTAATACATACCTCACACTTATTGCTCATCACTCTCAGAATCAAACTTACAGTTGAAGTTTCATGTTTTACTCTGACAATGTGAACATAATTATGAATAAAATGACTTTAAATAAAATTTAGCATGGTTTTAAAAATCCTTGTTTTAACTTTATGCTTGTTAAATTGTTTAGAAACTATTTATTTTAAACAATACTGGACTTGATGTTCTGTTCTCTAGGGCCCCCATGTGGTTTATGTTAGACTCCACATGGGTACCTCAGAAAGCAGTCACTATCCAGGTTGTTCATTCTCGTTTGTTTTATCCTGGAGACTTGTTGGGGCGATGTTGCACAGTGTCTGAGCTTGAAGTGATTCTGGGATATGGTGGTTATGTTGATGTAATGGAGTACTCTTCCTAGAGAATGAGTTACTTTCCAATATGATATATTAGCCACATCTTTATAAAATACTGCAGATGATAGAAATCTGAAATAAAAACAAAAAATACTTGAGTGTTTCAAGCCCAATATGACTATTCTCAGAATTAGAGTTCTGAAGAATCATATCAGACTTGGAATGGGAGCTCTCTTTCTCTCTCCACAGAGGCTGAAAACCTGGTGGGTCACAATTTTATCTTGGGACAAAGTTGAACATGGGGTGGAATTGAGAGCTGGGCCAACATAAATCCCTGAGCTTAATTAATATAGTTCATGACCTAACTCAGGTCTATAGCCAACAATGAAGTAAGTGAACTAATGGCAGGTGTCATGGATCCTCAGGAATGGTCCTAGGCAGTCAGGCATAAGTCGCAGTCATAGGTGAGGTCCATGGTTTCTTTGTGGTACCTATAGGAGTATCATATTGATTTCTACATCCATGGAAAGTTAAGTCAATTGAAGCATCAGATGCAGCAATTGACAGAGTGCAACCTGGCTGTCTGGAAGGCCTGGACATTCTGAATGCCAGCTTTTGCAGAATAATAAAAATCTAACTATTAGGTTCAGTATCTTACTGGAGTGTAGTAAAATGTTAGGTTTAGATTAAGGGTTAGAGTTAATTCTTGCCTAACACAAAAATGATGATAGAGAAATGGGACATTACATTTGGATAGCTGTTCAAAATGCCCCACTACTGATTCATCACCCCTACCCCATCATAGCCCTGCATGCTGCCTTTGGTCCCAATGAACACATATTTCCCTACAAGGGGATGGGTGAGTCAGAGTTTGGTAGAACCTAAAGGGCTGCAAGACTAATGAGGAGTTGGTCATCAACATCTGGTCAGTCAGCGAATGGACATGAACAGCCTGCCTTGAGCTGGGTTTTAAGCAGCAGGGTAATACCTTATAGAAAGAGTTGGACAAGGATAAATGAGTTGCAGTTTCACAAGAGCACTCAAATGGACATTTAACCCATTACATTGCTGTTCAACTTTTCTGCACTGTGAAAGTTATTTCTTTGCTCCATTTCCTGATTTATCTATTTTGGCCTGCTGCCTGAAAACTAGCTTTCTCCCTTGTGAAGAAAGGTAAGACAGGAGCTGAATAAGATGAGCAATGGGAGCCCCGACAGTAATCAGTAACCCTTGATGAAGGGCTCCTGCCCGAAATGTTGATTTTCCTGCTCCTTGGATGCTGTCTGACCTGTTGTGCTTTTCCAGCACCACTCTAATCTTGACTCTAATCTCCAGCATCTGTAGTCCTCCCTTTCGCCCCGACAGTAATGAATGGTTAATTATGCTGAGGGCTCGTACTTCAGAAATTGTGCACCACATGGCTGCACTACTTCATTCCAAGTGAACTCTGCCTGAATTCAAGCAGCCACACTGTGCTCCTTCGCTGCCAGCTATTGCTCCTTCTCCTCCAAACAAACAGAGCACTCAGCACATTCCTCCTTCTCCTCCTACTACTAGAACCCCAGTCCTCACTGCTATGTTGCGCAAGGTGTCACCAGACCACCACCATCCTGGATACCCTGGCCAGTGCATACTAAAATATGCCCCAGATTTATCCACTCAGCTGAAGCACATCTTCAGCCTCCTGACTGCTAACTTTACCCTAACTCTGACCGTCAGCTGGTTTCAATTATACCTTTCTGAGGCATCAGCTTCTCATGGAGCGGGAGTCATCAGACACCTCTTCAGCGGGCAGTTCTTGGATCCAAGGAGCTGCTTCGGGATATGCCAATCACAGGAACACTTGACTGGTCCAGGCAGCTTGGTGGGAAATGTTCGGTGGTCGCAGACAAAGTACACATCTGTACAGCAGAAACGCCTTCTGTTGATCAAAGCTCAGGGATGGTCCAGAGCACTCTCAATCATCCCTGAACTCTCTGGCAAAATCCTGAACATGTGCGAAGTCAGTCAGCTCAGTAAAGTCCAGCATATTCTGGCTGGCTTCATTGGTTGAGGAGTGCACATAATGTCTAGCTTTTCGCAACATGTCATGGTCACTGTGAGATCCATTGGCGGACTGCTGATTGTGAAATGCTGTAACTATCATCAGCAGATTCAGGAGAAGAAATGAAGGGTATGGCTGGTGGTTCAGCAGAAAGCTGCTGCTGATGTGCTGTTTACTTTGTTCCTGATCTGAGGTCCAAGTGAAAACTGTGTAAACACTCCCACGTCAAACAGAAGTTTGACAGCTAGGAAAAGGGCAGATAAAAAAAACAAAAACAGAAATGGCTGAAAAAGCTCATCAGGTCTGGCAGCATCTGTGGAGAGAAATCACAGTACTCCACAGATGCTGCCAGGCATGTTCAGCTTTTCCAACCATTTCTGTTTTTGTTTCTGACTTCCAGCATCTTACAGTTTTTATTAAATATAATAAACTCTGAAGTAACAGAAATTATTTCGAATGAAGTGGAAATCACTTCTTGAGCAGTGAAAGACTATTCTCATAACAAGCCCTTTGAGTAAAAAACTTTCCTCTAGGCAAAGGAGCAGATGTGAAGCCTCGGTTTTCAAAGGGTTTTCTAGCCCTCGCTTGTTCAGTTCCTTCAAATCTCATCGCCATGAATTCCTGGGTGATTTTCACAATGCCCACAATCTCATGGTTAAAACTCAACTCCTGACTTAAAATGATTCTTAATGAGCATTAATTAGAAACCAATTAGTCCCTCAGTGGTTTCTCACATGTCACAGAATGGGCTCAGGTCAGTGTTGCTGTCAGCTCCCTGACACTCTAGCACAACGAGCTATTTTGCCTTCTCACTGCAAGCCTGCTTACATTTTGCACTTAAAAATCCCCTCAATATCTTTGTTTGGACACCTTCTACACTATTGTTCCAACACTTACTTTGTGGTCAGTAATTAGTAATTAAAACAATGCATTCTTTTGAAGTTTCTGTTCCCTATACTGCTCATGTGTCCCTGCAAGTCACAGTGAGTTTCCACTCTTCTCTCAGTAGGATTATTAATGTTCCATTCATTTGTATCCATTCCTGCATCAAATCAAAAGCTACTTGCTTTTGTTCCCAGAGGTTGAACATTAGATTTTGTGCTTGAAAAGAACTCCAGCACAACTTTTGGGTGGTAACAAATCAACTTACCTCAGACCATGGCAATGCTAGACAATTGTAGTGAGCTAGTCTTAAATGGGCAACATTCTGTAGACCTGCTGCATCTCGACATTGCTGCTATCAATCTGATAAATCAGTTCAAATATTTTTCAATTTGGTCCCAAGGAGTGTGCAACCAATCATGAGCACTAAATGTGACACAACTGACAGGAAATATAGCTGGTGATGTATGTTATTACAACGCTTCTACCCACATATAGTTATATCTTTGGTCATTCCTGGCAGGAAATCCTACAAATGGTTGGGCCAGCAGAATTTTTACTTCAATTTCTGAAGGTGACTCAGTCACTATCATATAGCAGGAGGGAGGGGCAAGGAAAGAACAAGCAATCTATGCATTCCTTCTATCTACCTTTAAACTGTCCTTATTACACAGGAAATCCTAGCTCCCAATCTTAGAACCATCACTTCAGCGGTGTTTTGCCAGAGTCATTACAAGCACAGTGGAATAATTAACCAGCACATTTCAATACTTAATAAGTGCACTGGCTAATCAGTAAGATTGGAATAATTACTGAGAACACTGGAATACATTTTTTTTTAATTCATTGCCTTGCCCCTTCCTCCTGTCGTGTGGTGGTGACTGAGTCAAGTTCAAAACTTAAAGTAAAAATTCTGTTGGCCCTACTATTTGCAGGATTTTCTGCCACAAATGACTGAGGACACATAACATGACTGGCTATATGTCAGTAGAAGCATTTGTTGCCTGCCCCGAATTGCCCAGAGGGCAGTTAAGAGTCAACCACATTGCTGTGGGTCTGGATTCAAAAGTAGGCCAGACCAGGTAAGGGTGACAGTTTCCTTCCCTTCAGGACTTTAGTGAATCAGCTGGGTTTTTTCTGAAAACCGATAATGGTTTCATGGTCATCATTAGACTCCTAATCCCAGATTTTCTTTTTATTATGTTTAAATTTCACCATCTGCCATGGCAGGATTTAAATCTAGACCTTCTGAACATTGACTGGATCAACAGTCCAGCAACAATACCACTACACCATAGCCTCCTCTAGAGGGAGGAGTGCATAATGAGTGCACTGAAATAACCAAATCAGTGAATTCAAATAAATAGCAAAAGCATTGCAATGGTTAATAGTTATCAATGGCTTAATCAGGAATAGCAATTCAAACCCAACAGGGACACAATGTGGGTGACAGTGTGCCAATTGTTTGTTAACTAATCCACTAATTCTTCCCTAAAATCAATGAAAATAAGAAGTGGTTAGGGGCTGTATAACAGGCAAGGTGGTCCACCAATCACTTATGTGCATCTCCAGCAAGACTGAATTTGACCTCCAATTAAGCAGATGGATGACGTTGGGATAGTATAGGGGGATGAGCTTAGAATAGTTCACAGGTCAGCACAGCATCAAGGGCCAAAGAGCCTCTACTGCACTGTATTGTTCTATGTTCTAACTGGAGTTGGGCACCAGTTCCATTCTCAAAATTCATCAAATTAGGCAGGTTCTAATTTGTTTATTCTGGAGTTAAGGGTGGACATCTACCAAATGCAGTTTCTAAAACATGCAAATACTAACCTACCTTGAAAGATCTTCTAGTTTCGATTTTGCAAATTCCAGACTTTTTCGTTCCACGTGCTCATATGGTGTGTGTGCCAAGAGTTCATGTAATGTGATTATATATCGTGGGATCTAAAATTGTTCAACAGTGAAAGACAAAGTGGGTGAGAAAACAAATATAATATCATTCTTAACAAAGTGTGTTTGGATTCTGCGATAAGCAGTCTTCACAGGCTCAGCACCAATGGTTTACAATGATAGGGAATTGTGCGTCGAATCCGGTGAACTTGATTCATACAATACATGTCTTAGAGACAGTGTTTCTGACATAGTCTGAATAACACTCATTCTGAGGCCTGCTACTACTGTTTTGAATGCCAATAGATAATAAATTTTCATTTTTAATTTTGCCTTCAGAGTTCCTCGGGCATGCTCCTGATTATAATTATTACTAATTTCAATGTGAGGAAAGTGCATTCTGCCCAGAAAAAAAAGAAAGGGATAAATTATAATTGAAAATATTTGCTAGATTCAGAGATGGATATCAAACAAAGGGCCAAACGTTGGTATCAAAATTATGGGAAAGCAAATAGTGATCTCCATTATTTCCCCAATTTCCCCAACATCTTAAGCTGAAGCAATTAGATACAGAAACCAAGAAGTCAGAGATGTTTCATTTCTCCATACTCTTTGTAAAATGGCACATCACTCACTGCTTCACTCCCCATTTCAGTGCAGCACAAAGTCAATGTACTTATACGTTTTTAGGGTCATAGAGATGTACAGCATGGGAACAGACCCTTCGGTCCAACCCGTCCATGCCAACCAGATATCCCAACCCAATCTAGTCCCACCTGCCAGCACCCAGCCTGTATCCCTCCAAATCCTTCCTATTCATATACCCATCCAAATGCCTCTTAAATGTTGCAATTGTACCAGCCTCCACCACTTCCTCTGGCAGCTCATTCCAAACACGTACCACCCTCTACGTGAAAAAGTTGCCCCTGAGGTCTCTTTTATATCTTTCCCCTCTCACCCTAAACCTATGCCCTCCAGTTCTGGACTCCCCGACCTCAGGGAAAAGACTTTGCCCATTTACCCTATCCATGCCCCTCATAATTTTGTAAACCTCTATAAGATCACCCCTCAGCCTCCGATGCTCCAGAGAAAAACAGCCCCAGCCTGTTCAGCCTCTCCCTGTCGCTCAAATCATCCAACCCTGGCAACATCATTGTAAATCTTTTCTGAACCCTTTCAAGTTTCACAACATCTTTCCGATAGGAAGGAGATCAGAATTGCACGCAATATTCCAACAGTGGCCTAACCAATGTCCTGTACAACTGCAACATGACCTATCAACCCCTGTACTCAATACTCTGACCAATAAAAGAAAGCATTCTTCATTATCGTATCTACCTGTGACTTCACTTTCAAGGAGCTATGAACCTGCACTCCAAGGTCTCTTTGTTCAGCAACACTCCCTCAGACCTTACAATTAAGTGTACAAGTCCTGCTAAGATTTGCTTTCCCAAAATGCAGCATCTCGCATTTATCTGAATTAAACTCCATCTGCCACTTCTCAGCCCATTGGCCCATCTGGTCAAGATCCTGTTGTAATCTGAGGTAACCGTCTTTGCTGTCCACTACACCTCCAATTTTGGTGCCATCTGCAAATTTACTAACTGTACCTCTTATGCTTGCATCCAAATCATTTATGAAAATGATAAAAAGTAGAGGACCCAGCACCGATCCTTGTGGCACTCCACTGGTCACAGGCCTCCAGTCTGAAAAACAACCCTGCACCACCACCCTCTGTCTTCTACCTTTGAGCCAGTTCTGTATCCAAATGGCTAGTTCTCCCTGTATTCCATGAGATCAAACCTTGCTAATCAGTCTCCCATGGGGAACCTTGTCAAACTCCTTACTGAAGTCCATATAAATCACATCTACCGCTCTGCCCTCATCAATCCTCTTTGTTACTTCTTCAAAAAACTCAATCAAGTTTGTGAGACATGATTTCCCATCTTTGATTCAAAGATGTTACAGAAAATTAGGACAAGTTAGTTTATGCTTCAGTACTCTTTGAACTGTGTGACTGATGTTAATTAATGTTAGCTGACCTCTCAGTCACCAAAATTAACCATTACAAATATGGTGTTCTTTTCATTCAAGTTTTATTCATTGGTGTTGTTTTAATAACTAATATTCTTTTCTTTGTTCTATTTCTTCCATTCTCTCAATAAGGTCATAGGGTCATACAACACGGAAGCAGTCCCGTCAGTCCATCCAGTCCACCCTGACCACGTTCCCAAACTAAACTAGTCCCACCGGCCTGCTTTTGGTCTATACCCCTCCAAACCTTTCCTATTCACGTACTTATCCAAACGACTTTTAAATGTTCTAACTGTACCTGCATCCACCATTTGCTCTGGCAGCTCATTCCACATATGAATCACTGTCTGTGTAAAAAGTTACCCTTCATATTCTTTTTAAATCTTTCTCCTCTCATCTTAGAATTATGCATCCTAATTTTGAACTCCCCCACCCTAAGGAAAAGACTGTTGTCATTCACATTATCTATGCTCATGATTTTATAAACCTCTACCTCAACCTCCTACAATCCAATGAAAATGACCCAGTCTCTTCTGTCTATCTTTATATCTCAAACCTTTCACTCCCAACAACATCCCAGCTAAATCTTTTCTGAACCCTCTCCAGTTTAATAATATCCTTCCTGTACAGGGAGATCAGATGTGCACACAATACTCCAGCAGAGATCTCACCTACGTTCTGTACAACCTCAATGTGACATTCCAATTCCTATACACTAAGGCCTGAGCAATGAAGGCAAGTGTACTAAATGCCATCTTAACCACCCTGGCTATGTAAACTTCAAAGAATTATGTACCTGAACCCTTGGGTCTCTCTGCTCTACAACACTACTCAAGGCCCTATCATTAATTGTATACATCCTGTCCTTGTTTGTAATACCAAAATGCAATACCTCACATATATCCAAATTAAACACATATCTGCTACTCCTCAGCCCATTGATCCAATTGATGAAGACCTCTTTGTAATCTTCATTGTCTACTATACCACCAATTCTAGTGTCATCTGCAAACTTACTAACCATATCTTCTATATTCTCATCCAAATTATTTATATAAATGACAAACAAAAGTGGACCAAGTACCGATCCCTATGGAACATTACTGGTCATAAGTCTCCAGTCCAAACAACAAACATCCACTATGCCCTCTGTCTCCTACCATAAGCCAATTTTGTATCCAACTGACAAGGTCACCCTGAATTCCATGTGATCTAAGTTTATTAATTAGTCTTCCACGCGTAAGCTTGTCAAAGGTTTTACGCAAGTCCAAGTAAATAACCTCTACCACACTGTGCTCATAAACCTTTTTAATTACATCCTCAAAAAACTCAATCAAGTTTGAGAGACACCACTTTCCTTGCACAAAACTATGTTGACTATCTCTAATGAATCCTTGTCTCTCCAAATGCATGTAAACCCTATCTTTCAGATTCACCTCCAACAACTAACCCACCAACGATGTCAGACCCACAGGTGTATAGTTTTCAGGCTTTTCCTTACAACCTTCCTTAAAAAATGGCACAACATTAGCCACCCTCTGGTACTTCACCCATGTTTATTGATGATACAAATACTTCTGCCAGGGGCCCTGCAGTTTTCTCTTTAGCTTCCCATAACGTACTGGGATACACTTGATCCGATCCTGAAGATTTATCTACCTTTATGTTTACTAAGACCTCCAGCACTTGCTCTTCTGTATTGTGAACTGCTTCAAAACATCAATATTTATTTCCCTGCATTCTCTAGCCACCATTTCTTTCTCAACAGTAAAAGATGACACAAAATGTTCATTTAATATCTCTCCCAGTTCCTGAGGTCAGGAAAGTCATAACACAAAGTTGACCTCGTTGAGATTTAAGGGGTCCTGCTCGCTCTCTCTCGCTCCTCATGTAGTTGTAGAATTTTTTGGTGTATCTTTAACCTTATCTACCAAGAGATTTTTCTGAGCACAATTGTCCATATCTAATATATGATACTGCTTCTAGGTTTGCTCACTGAACTGGCAGGTTTTTTTCAAATGTTTTGTCACTACACTAGATAACATCATCAGCGAGCCTCCGATGAAGTGCTAGTGTTCTGTCCCATTTTCTATTGATATCTCTTGGTCTGATGTGGTGGGAGATATCATTTCTGGTTCTTTTCTCAGAGGTTGGTAAATGAGGTCCAAATCAACGTGTTTATTGATGGTTTGAAAGAATTCCTGTGTGTGTCTCTATTTAGCCTAACCTAGTATGGATGTGTTGTCCCAGTCAAATTCTTTTTGTCTTGTCTTTTTCAACTAGCCACCAAAAGACATGACCCACTATCACTAGTTTCCCTATATACAGATGAAGAAGGACACCACTTTGACTGGGACAACATAGAATCCCTACAGTGTGGAAACAGGCCCTTGGCCCAACAACCCTTTGAAAAAGTATCCCACCCAAACCCATTCTCCTATCCTGTTACTCTACATTTACCCCTAACTAACACATCCCTGAACACTATGGGTAATTTAGCATGGCCAATTGACCTTACGTGCACATCTTTGGATAGAGAGAGGAAACCGGAGCACCCGAAGAAACCCACACAGACACGGGGAGAATGTGCAAACTCCACACAGATAGTTGCCAGAGGCTGGAAATGAACCTGGATTCCAGCAGTGCTGCCCACTGAACCACTGTGCCGCCCTAATCGCCCTAACACATCCATACTAGGACAGGGTAAACAGAGACACCCATGGGAATTCCTAAAGGCCTAGCATTCAAACCGAAACTCCATCAGTAACCACATCAATTTGTACCCCATTTACCAATCTCTGAGAAAAAGAACCGGAAGTGATATCACCCACTGGAACAGGCCAAGACACATAAATAAAAAGAGGGACAGTACGCCAGCACTTCATTGGAGGCACACTGATGATGTTACCTAGCATGATGATGAAACATCTAAAAACAAACTTGCCAGCTCAGTGAGCAAACTTACAACCTGATCCTCAGCCTCAGCTACAAATCTTATCAAAAACTGCAATATACATTTCCCCTCGCTATGCCTCCCATGGTAAAATCACTGGGATGAAAACTGAATGTATTCTAGAATGGACAAGAGATCTGAATATTGCCAGAGCACCACCAAGTTGTGAAGGTGAAAATAGCCCTTACTGTTTATGATGATTTGCATAAAACGCTTGATATTTTCATACTGGATTTCTTCCTATACTTTTAAGAAAAATGACAAAACCCATTTGTTACTCCTTGCAACATAGTGGTGAAAGGAATTTGATACCAATGTGCTAAGTACACAGAGTAATTTTAAGGCTAAAGATGGCACATTTGGAAGTTAGGTTTCCAGAGTAGAAATGCTCTAACAATAAATTAACCAATGGAAGCAAAAGACAATGTAGAGTCTTCACTTACTGACTTGGAAAAGGTCATATTGTAATGAGAAACGAAAACAGCTGCTGGAAAAGCTCAGTAGCTCTACCAGTATCTGTGGAGAGAAATCAGAATTAACATTTTGGGCCAGGTGACCCTTCCTCAGAACAGTTCTCTCTCCACAGAAGCTGCCAGACCTGCTGAGTTTTTCCAGCAATTTCTGTTTTTGTTTCTGATTTACAGCATCTGCAGTTCTTTCAGTTTTTATTTCATATTGTAATGAGGTTCACCATCATCATAATCACAGGAATCCCTCAGTCAAAAGACTTGCTTATCATTGAGTGGTCAAATATATAGTTATGCAGCAAAAATAACAAAGTATTGGACATCGTGGAGCCTCTGCAATCCAGAGGTCTACACCCTTCACCCTACACCTTACATGGCTATGTACGTGCAACTGATTGGTTCATCTGCTGAGCTGAATTTTACCTGGAACATGGGATACGTAAGAAAGGTCTCCAGCATCCGCCCCTCACACGCTGAGTTTGATTCATATTGTTTCAGCAGCTTGTCGAAATCCCTGTTTTGCTTACAGTTTGCTAATACCTGCAGACTGTACTGGTGGTTCCTGACAAACTCTTGATAAATATTCAGCATTGGTAGTAAAATGTCAAATAAGTCAGCTGGAAGAGGAAACAAAGATATTAAATATTATCACGGCTGCGGTTTTGCAAACTTGTAACAGCAGCTGCAGGAACAACATTATTTGGTATCCATAGAAACAGTATGATCTGCACATCTTAATATCTTCAACTCTGTAGCACTTAGACAGTACTTACTTGTATTCTGAGGATTCATCGTTTATTTGAAATGCTTTGTTGAGATTTGATTTCCTAAGTTGTTCTGTTTTCAATTAAACTACAATCTGCCGTCATTTTGTTCTTCCAAGGAGCCTCACAGATTTTTTTTGCTAGAAAGGAAATGGATTGCCGTGCCTGATTAACACCACAGCTTCTAATCAGCAACCAGGATGTTATAATTCCCGTCAAAAAAAAATGCTGTGACTGTGTAAAACTTTAACTCTCAACTATCTGGATACATCAAAGTTTATTTGGCAGGTCTTCGAAGGGAATCCAGTAATCTTGTCCTGATAAAGTAACTCTTTTAGTCAAAATTTCTTTCTTCCCCTCATGAAACTATATCCACATGGTCATTCTTCAATGATCTGCTATTTGATCCTGAGTTCGGGGATATGGGTATCACTGTTCACAGAATCACAGAAGGAGGCCATTCTGAACATTGTGCCTCTTCCAGATTTATCTAGTTTGGTTCGATTATATTGTACCAACCTCCTGCATTCCCAATAACCCAACACACCGTTACTATCGAAAAAAAAATCCAGTGGCTTCTTGAACTGGCCTCAACGACATTTCCAAACAGTGTCTCCACCTTCTAACAAATTGCTATGTGAAACAAGTTCTTTTTCTCTCTCACACCAGCCTTACTTCAATTGTACCTTATTTTAAGTGTATGCCCTTCTTGTTCATTAAGTTTACAAGCAGAAACAGCTTCTCCCCATCTACTCTGTGTAGCTTGCTCATAATTTTTGGAAACCTAAATCAGACCTCCTCTCAGCCTTCTTTAGTCCAGGGAGAACAGTCCCAACCTCTTCAATCTATCTTCATAGCTGAAGATTCTCTGGTAAATCTCTCTGTGCTCTTTCCAATGAATTCGTATCTTTCCTATAATGTGTTGTACACACCTGTATACAGTAGAGTCTATACAGTCTGCACTTAACAGATCGAAAACATTGTTTTGCTATCATTTATCTTGGTTTCTCCATTCTCCTACCATTGTAACTTCTCATTTTAAAGTTTCAGCACCCCATTCTCTCAACTCCAATCCTGACACTGCTGGCAAACTTACTGAAGAAGAACAGGACAGTGATAGCCTTTTGGTAGATGAACTCCTGCTTGACTTGGACGAATTACAAACTCCTCATTGGCTGCTCCTATACCTCTAATGATCACAGCCCCACCACCTAATTTACCCATTACTTCCTAGTCTGCACTATCTACAAGATGCACTGCAGAAATTCGCCAAAGATCCTGAGACAGCACCTTCCAAATTCACAACCACTTCCATCTAGAAGGACAAGGATAGCAGACATATGAGAAACTCCACCACCACGTACAAGTTCCCCTCCAAGCCATTCACCATTCTGGCTTGGAAATACATCACCGGTGCTTCACTGTCGTTGGGTTGAAATCCTGGAATTTCTTCCCTAATGGCATTGTATATCAACTCACAGCAGGTAGACTGCAGCGGTTCAAGAAGGCAGCCCACCACCACCTTCTCAAAGGCAACCATGGATAGGCAACAAGTCCTGGCCAACCAGCAGCACCCACATCCCATGAATGAGTAAAAGAAAAACATCAGGAGCAGCCTAAAATGATACCTGACAAAACACTTTTGTTTTGCACTGCCTAGCCTCCAATAACATCTTTCCTCATCCCATCCCTGAGGAGTCTGATCCCAACCCAACCAATGGCCCCAGGTTTCCCAGAGTCCAAGGTTCATTGTTTCGTTCCATTGCAGAGTTCTGGAGTTGTTGGGCCTGCTGCAGCAGATGGGCAAATCTGATAGGCTGGCAGCTCTCCAGGTTAGGACCTCCTGTCCATCAGGGAGTGAAAGTCCCACCTTCTGCTTATTCGGACCACCCCTCTGCAGTGGCCTTTCTTTTTAAATCCACTGGTTTACAATCACATTTTGTAATGGGGTGGTGCAGAATGGGGCTGGGCAGGGGCGATGCAAGCAATGTGTCAACACCACCAACCCAGATATAATTCAGGGCCATTGGGTATAGTTCAGTGTTTTGCAGCCAATGATTATCATTCCACTAAAATATTTAGGTAGAAAATTACAACACAGCAGGAAATTTGGGCATTTCATTTGTTTTTTTTTTACAAGAGCTCTTTTTAAGAGTGAACCTGAAGTAGTACATTGTCAATAGTAATCAGTGTGGGGTCATGGCTACTTGACAGAATTGGTAGGTAACATGTAAACTTGACCTTCTGTTCAAGTGTATAAAGCACATCACAAGTATGTCAATACAGTTATTATAGCGTATTTGAACATTCACTAATACCTTTGTTGCGCATCATAATCTCTGCAGCATATGTATCAAAATCTAACACTCTTCTGTTGAATGATGTCAGTGTTAGCCCAAAGGAAATGGCACCAGTGAGTGGCTGAGAGCCAAACCTACAAAAACTAACATTTTACTTGGATATGTGCTCCTTTATAATGTTGGGAAACCTAGGTGAACAGTCAAGGCCCACACTACGAGCCACCACCAAGTCTGAAGACAGTAGCACAGAGGTGCAATAATGACTTTGTGTTTGAATAGGAGAGAGGGAAAAGTGAGCTGATTCATGGTTTTCCACAAGGAAGACTGTGGGGAAAGCGGTGTCTAGAACAGAGGTGGAAATTTAAGAGTATTCATTTAAAACAAAACTATCAATAAACTTAAAAAAGGAAATAATTGCAATAGGGAAAACCAAAGAGAGAGTTCAGAACGTAAAAACCTTTTGGAGACATCAGAAAGAGGGTACTCTAGCAAATGATAACCTAAAAAGGCTTGGCACACCCAGCAATCACACAAGGACAGAAACCAATCAGTGATTACTGTCACTGACATCTTCACAGTTTGTGCAGTCACTGAAAGGTGTCTTACAGATGCCAGGCATTTGATGGATAGATACAGCCCCCACCATGGAAGCTAGAAATACTAGTTAACATTTATTGGCTTAAAGAGGTATCAGGTCCCCTCTCAGCCTGTCCCCTCCCATGCCTCAGCTGTGGTAAATGGATGGCCCCAGTCACTCTGTGTCAAATGTCACATGAATGTATATAATCACATGAAATCCTCCTCTCAGTTTCAAGGTTGCTTACTTTGTTTGAAAAAAACATGGAATAGAACATTTCCTCAGATCTCTACTCTCCAGACAGACACCCACAAACATAATTCCACTTCGGTCCTACTCTTTTCAACACTGATCCCAAATTGAAACCCTTTGGTTTCTGGTGTTTGTGCTACCTGATGAGACCCAAATATATCTCTGTTAATATAACAGACTGAATGCATGTTTAAGAGCTCCCAATCTAGTTAACCCCTACCCTCTGACCTCGTACATTAATGACTGTGTAGGAAGGAGCAAACAACCTGGCACAGAAAAGCATCTAGAAAACTATATCCCACAGCAAGAACCTATCATACCATGTCACGATCCACTGCCATAGTTATAGCTGAAGAACTTTCCCTCCATAAAGAATAGTGGATCAGACAAACTAAGGCAGGTCACAGACTATATATTGTTAATATATTACAGCAGCCATTCTCCAAACTTGAGAGAATATCAAGAGCACCATCCATCCAGACAAGTACATTGAAAAATCAGACATGCACTATAACAAAACTTAAATGTTTAGAAACTTTAATACAGGCTTGACCTTAAATTGTCAGGTGAAATCTTTAAAAAATATATGATACCAGCAGGAGCAGGCCATTCAGCCATTTAAGCCAGTGTGAGTCATGTTTCTGAGCTGCTGGGAAATTACTTTTCATAACTCGAGTAAACTCACAGGTTTTGCACAATGGTTAGAAATGCAGTTTACTCAGTGAAGCTAAAACCCCAAAAGTTAAATAGAAAGCACCTTGTTTTCTAATAGGGAACCAGAACATGTGTACAGATATATCTGCCCTGCACCAGAGCTGGCTGAGATTTTCTGTTTGTCAATTATTCTGTTTGTAGTTTCTTCTTATGCTTGTTATCTGCTGTGTAATCCAGAACATTTATCTTTCTCTGGTTTTAGACAGGTGATGGATTGTAAATAAATAATCCAATCCACTGTTGAGGAAAAATCTATATTAGACAACACTTTTCCCTGATGCAAAGTTGACTTAGGAAATACATATTGTGACTGACAGTGTGATTGATGCTTGATAATTGTGATGGCAGAGTTTCATCTTTAACATCTGAATATTGCCTGAGTTGAGGATAAAACAGAAAACCTGGCAGGCTGGATCACATAGACCCAAAGGGAGAAAGGAATAAATTTAACCTTTAATAAATGATCCAACAAGGTTGATGTTAGTTATCGTTATGTTGTTACCTCCCAGTGGTGATACCAATTTAATTCTCACAAATTTTAGTAAATTCCATTAATTTTAAGGAGCTGACAAACAAATCGCAGCTTGTGCTCAAGTAAATGCAACAGCACTTAGCAGCAGATTCTTTTCCTTCCAACTCAACAGTTCATTTAAAAATTTGGTCTGTCGTAATGAATGCAGTTTATTTTTCCCACTTTCGACCATGACCAGTTCTTACCTAACACCAATGTAGGCCAGTTGGCTATCCGTGCTTTCAATCCTTGGTAAAATATCTCATGAAGGAACATGATTGTTTCGCTGAAAGGAAATATTTCAGAAACATAGAATTATTAATCTGATTAGCTAGATCAGAAGAACAGAAAACTGTCAATAATAAGTCTACTGTGCAGCTTAGTGTTAACACTCTCATCCAGGTCAAAGAATTGTGGTTTCAGGCACAGCAGCCACATCAGAGGTCTGAGCAAATAAATCATCCTGGCACTCCAATGTCACATGGTCCACCCTGGCACTCCAGTGCAATATAGAGGGAGTACTGCTGGTCGTGCTATCCCGAACATATCATGTTAAATTGAGGCCGTATCTGCTCTCTTCAGTGGGCACATTTCAAAGCAAAGGAGTTCCGATCAACATTTCTTTGTCAAACAATATATCTAAACAGCAATCTGCTACCAGCTTAATATCTCATTGTTGTTTTCAGGTCTTTTTTCTGCATAAATTGCTTGCTACATTTCCCCACATGGTAATAATTCTGAGACTTTGAAATACTCCCTGGGCTATGAAGTATTTTGGGAAATTACACTATCATATTTTCCTTTGGTCACAAACAGAACATTGGACAGAATACCGGAAACCCAATGACAGGAGCATGTTTTATCCAATTGAACAAGATTGGAGGAGCTTATAGTCTCAAGAAGAAATTATATATAAGTCAGTGCCTGAGTATAATCAAATATATAGATACCACAACTGAATCGGAGTTGCCTGCTATTAGTACATGTTTAAATTTTCAGCAAAAATCATTAGACACCAAAATATAGTTAGAATCCTGGCTGGTAGCTTTTCTCCTCCCTACTGACCGTTAAGTCAGTAGGAACCAGGAACTGATCTTGTAACCTTCCTAGTCTGCAAGGCTCCATCCCATACCGAATGGTGTACATTCCAACACAGTCCTTGGCCCACTGTGTTTGTGCAGGTCCAGAAGGAAAGAAAGAATTGCATTCGTTTTAATACCATCGTTCATCACCAAGTCCATGCCATTACAGTTTAGGAGCTGCAGGCATGGGGTGCCTTGAAGATACAAGGGGGTATGGAGGAAGCATGATGGTGCAGGACAAGGGTTTAGGGGCTGGACGAATGAGTTTGGGAGTTGGCTGTTGTCCTTAACAACTGAGATAAGCCACAGATCAGTTTGTTTCCACAGTCAAACTGCATTGTGGCTCCTGAACTGAACATTGTACGCTATTCTGTACGATAAAAAAGAAAATCTGAATAAAGCCATACATGTGTCAGTTATGTGATACAAAACCACAAAAAGAGACCAAATCACCATTTCACAGGCATCAGAAAAAAATCTGGGCCACTAAACATGAAGAACAAATGGATTGAATCGCAGGCTCAATGTGATGGACTTGACGCAGCTGCATAACAATCAGAACTAGGAACTCAATAATCTCCCAGGGCCAAAACGTTTCCACACCACATTTTTAATGAAGTACTGTGGGCGGCACAGTGGTTAGCACTGCTGCCTCACAGCGCCAGAGACCCGGGTTCAATTCCAGCCTCAGGCTGTGTGGAGCTTGCACATTCTCCCCATGTCTGCGTGGGTTTCCTCCAGGTGTTCCAGTTTCCTCCCACAATCCAAAAATGTGCAGGTTAGGTGAATTGGCCATGCTAAATTGCCTGTAGTGTTAGGTGAAGGGGTAAATGTAGGGGAATGGGTCTGGGTGGGTTGTGCTTTGGCGTGTCAGTGTGGACTTGTTGCGCCGAAGGGCCTGTTTCCACACTGTAAGTAATCTAATCTAATCTACATGAGAACTTCACTAATGCAGTAAATATAACCTTCCAATGTTTTTGTAACTCAGGATCTATTCCTTTAGGTTGACATACAGCACGTAAAACGCCTCAATTTAAGAATGATGAGGAGAGAAGACAAATTTAGGAAAGTCTGCAATTGAGGATAGAGTAACCAAACCCCTTAAAAATATTCATCTGATTACAGAGTCAGCATTGATTCGTAAGGTAAGATTCTTCGGGGCTTATGCCCGAAACGTCGATTCTCCTGTTCCTTGGATGCTGCCTGACCTGCTGCGCTTTTCCAGCAACACATTTTCAGCTCTGATCTCCAGCATCTGCTGTCCTCACTTTCTCCATGGGTCATATCTGACAAACATGTTTGAATTATTTTGAAAATGTGACTAATGTAGTGAAAAGGAACATTTCTGGAGATATTTGATACATTCCCCAAATTTTATATATTCCTCCATTGTTAAATAAACAGGAAGCTCATGGAATTGATGGAAAATGATTGCGCTGATTAGGGATTAGGCCAAGTGACAGGGAATAAATAGTCTGGATAATAGACAAGTTCTTTAATAGGCAAGATGTTACTAATAGGGTCCCATAGGGATCTTCAGTACTATCACTATTGGAAAGAGTCTGCTTTTAGCTCTTCTCTCCCAGTCTTTGATTATTTTTTTAAATTCACATTGTCCCATAATTTCCTTTATTCTAATGACAAAATGATTCTTCAGGTTTCCTTTAATTCTATTTACACTTCTCATCCTAATGAAACTCTTGTTGTACCCTCTTGAAAGCCTTAAAATATTTTCTGGAATGTGAATCCCAATGCCTATCCTCAAGCTTAGTAAGGTGCAATTTGGACTCATCATTAGTTCTGGATGTTTAGATGTTACTCTTGCTTCAGTGGTAGCTTATTAGCCTCTAAGTCAGAAGATTTTGTGTTGAAAATCCACTCCTGAAATTTCAGTTCCTAACACTTAAGCAAGACTTTATCTTATTAACAGCCCTGCAAGGAAGCCTGTGGGAAAACAGAGCTTTTACTTTATATTGATACTGCATCCTTGACTGGTGCTCTGCAAACACAACATCTTATTTTTGTTGCTGCAAACATTAACTGTGGAAACTACTAAATTTTGTAACTGACACTTTTACTTTTCTTTCAACATCACTCCTAACCAGTCGGCAAACGTTGGACATGGATTTTCTGAAAGTCTACGGATAAATACATAAGAGCTGCTGTTTTTATATAAATTTGTGTCAAGTCTTAAGGAAATATTTATTGCAAAAATTATTCAACAATATTAAATATATCTGTGATGACATGAATCTTTTGCTAAATACCTGTTGAGAAAAATGCTGCTGACATCATCATGATTGATTGGTGGCTTCTTTGAGCTGGCAGCCATCCGTAGGGGTCTCAGGAAGCAGTTCACCAGGATATACAACTGCTGGACATACTCCGACTCTGCCTCCACCATGTTAAAGACAATTTGGTTTCTTTTCCTCATACTCTCTGCATGTGGCGAGCAAATATAGTCTTGTACAATTGTCTTCCATTTCCGTCGACAGAGCCAGCCCCTCATGAAACTTTGTACCTGTGGGTATGAATGAGAAGGAAACAAAAATAAAGTTAGCTGTAGAAATGTTAATGAACTCACACCTACACAGAATAATTCTGCAGCAAAGACCAGCTTTATTTCACAGACTTACGAAATCTATTTTGCAGCTTCTTTGACTGGTAGCCTGCAATGCTACAAACATAACACCATCCTATTTCTGTTGCTGCAAACATTAACTGTGGAAGCTGCTTCATCTTGTAATTGACACTTACTGATAACTTTTCTTTCAACATCATTCCTAACCAGTCAGGATATTTTGGGCACAGATTTTCTAAACGTCTGCAGATTTAAAATAAAATATACTTATTATATTTATTTCAGTGAGAAAACATGAGCCTAAGAAGAGCACTATTAATAAATTAATACTTTGTGTTTTTAGCATTTTATTTTTCGTTCTGTGGCTCACGACGCAATGAAATATTTCAAAAAGTATCAACAGAAATTTCTTGTTATTCTCCTAATTGATCCAAAAATAAATGTTAGCACAGAGGAACTCAACTTTTTTTTTTTACATTCATTAGATGGATTTGGGTTTCACTGGCTTCTCCAGCATTTTTTTTCACATCCCTGGGCGGTACAGTGGTTAGCACTGCTGCCTCACAGCGTCAGAGACCCGGGTTCAATTCCTGCCTCAGGCAACGGTCTGTGTGGAGTTTGCACATTCTCCCCATGTCTGCGTGGGTTTCCTCCAGGTACTCCGGTTTCCTCCCACAGTCCAAAAATGTGCAGATTAGGTGAATTGGCCATGCTAAATTGCCCATTGTGTTAGGTAAAAGGGTAAATGTAGGGGAATGGGTCTGGGTGGGTTGCCCTTCGGCGGGTCGGTGTGGACTTGTTGGGCCAGAGGGCCTGTTTCCACATTGTAAGTAATCTAATTACCCTTCAGAAGATATTCAGCGGCCTTCTTGACTTGCTGTAGTCCATTTTGTTCGTGGACACCCAATATGCTGATGGGAGGGAGTTACAGCATTTTGACCCAAGGACAGAGAGTGAACAGCAATATATTTCCAAGTCAGCATGATCTGTGACTTGAAGAAAAACTTCAAGGTAGTGATTTATTTGCTGCCCTTGTCTTTTTAGATGCTAATGGTCATGGGTTTGGAAGGTACTGTTGAAGGAACCTTGATGAATTTCACTTGTTCATCAGGATGGAATGCATTACTGCCGCTGAGTATCAGTGATGGATGTTTGCTCCTGTGATGCCAATCAATCAGGCTGCTTTGTCCAGGATGGTGTCAAGCTGGAGCTGCACTCATCCAGGTAACTGAGGGGTATTCCACCTAGCTGTTGACTTGTGCCTTTTACAAGGTGGGCAGGCTCTGGGGAATCAGGAGGTGAGTTACTTGCTGCAGGATTCCTAGCCTCTCACTTCCACTTGGTGTCATTGTAGTCATATGGCTAGTCAAGTTTGGTTTCTGGACTATAGTAACTTCCAGGATGTAATGCTACTGGTGGTAATGCTATTGAATGTCATAGAATAATTATTGGTAATCTGCTAGATGTTTGCTTGTTTATGCTTGACCTGATGAGAGTTCATAGGGTCTGGAGTCAATGTTGAGGGTTCACAAGCCAACTCCGTCCTGACTGTATACAGCTGTGCAGCCCAACTTTGTTGGGTCTTTCTTGCTAGTGGCACCAAACATATGTAAGAATGGTGATGTTGTTCTGTGGGACAGATTGTCTGCAAGGTTTGATTCTGTGAATATGATTATGTCAGGCTGGTGCTTTATTAGTCTGAGAGATTGCTGTCCCAATGTTGGCACTAGCCCCAGATATTAACAAGTAGTACTTTACAGGGTCAACAGAGCTGAATTTACCATTTTCCATTCCATAGCCTAGATCAATGCCAGGTGTTCTATCCAGTGTCACTCCTTTGACACTAATGTAAGTGAAACAAAACACACAATTTCAGGCAGCCTCTATAAAACAAAAAGTATTTTTATCAAGATGGAGCCGAACATGTTTCTCTAGTTCTGAAATCATCAACTGGTGCTTGCCTACCACATTTTTCAGGTAATACAGATGTGGTATCTCCCTTTGAAGATGGTAGAAGGTTCAGAGATACCACTGCATACCTACATTTCAAAATATCCCCAATTTCAAGCACTTGCAGACAAATCATCAACTTACAGTAACTAACAATGAGTATCCAAAATGCAACTTCTCAAACGAAACAGATGCACATTCCGTAAACAATCCAAATATTCTAGCTAGGGAGTTTCATGCACACTATACTCGCATAGTGTAGTTCTTGAAGTGGTTGAGCATTCTTGTCATAATAATATCACTAACATTGCTTCATGCATCAAAATGTCAACCTCAGTGAAATATTTAAGCTATAGGAGGGATCCATAATAGAAAGCAGTGTCTTCTATATATAACTCATAAGGCTCTTGTGGGATCTTGTGCCTACCTCTTTGCTAGGTATGTTGAGTTGCTCCAGTTTACAAAAGTTAAAAAGTTCGATTGGCTACATTGCATTTAGAGTTGTTTGACCGTCTTGACATTGTTTTCTGCTGTGTCGTCGGACTACAAGTACTAAGGTGATAGTATTATATGTCTAAACCTTCAGCTCTTTTCAAAGATGGAATATTCTGTACATCCTTCATCATTACTAAGATATCTGGAGTCCTAAACCTTGCAAAAATCTTTTGGAATTCTTTCAGAACACTGCCTATGGCAACAGAAATGCGACCAGCTAGGTTGATAAAGTTATTGTAATAGTCACACACAATAAGCACAATACAGCTATGTAACTCACAAAGATCAGTCTCATCCTTCAAGCAAGGCCCAGTCACAATCAACTTTGTGCTGGATTAATGGTTTCTCACCTGGATGGCTCTGATTAGTCAATAGATATTGTGCTTACAATGTTTGTTGAAGCCCGGTTGATGAATTGGACCAATAAAGGCTATTGTGGATTCCATGGATTCAACTACTTTTGCCAATGTGTATGAAGTGAGTTACTGACATTAATTTCTTACATAAGACAGCGAGCACCATGTGTTGCTGTCCTTTGAATCTCAAATGCCCTTGGACAGTTAGTCTGTCTTGAAAAACAAAATAGGGTGTAAATATTCAGGTACCTCAGACTTGTTTTAAGGACCGCCTTGCTGAATAGTAATACACTGTTGCTTCTGATTAGCCTCATTCATTTCAAGTTTGGTTACTGTTGCCACAGCACAAACCTCCAACTGGAGGTAATTCTTGGTCAGTTTCAGATGTAAAATTGCAAGAGTTAATATCTGAAGGCAAATCTGCTCAGTGTACCTGCTGGGATCACTTCTTTTTGCTTAGGATTATACTTTCAGACAATAGTTTTAGAGTTTTAACAGCATTCTTTGAAGTCTTTTGGTGCAATTTTAACACTTGGGGTTCATTGATTCTAAAGGATTATGATCTTCATTATATTTTGGCTATTGATTAAAATTTCAAATTTAGTTTGACATAATCGTTAAAAAGTCTATCTCTGCTGCTGCTTATGTCCTTGAGCCATACATAATAGATTGTTCATTCTGCAGCAGGACTGCTCGAGATACAAATGGAGATGTATTGTATTGCAGAATGAATGCTTCCTGAGATTTACATGACCAAAGGACTGGCATGATGGTGACCGCTTCCTTGAGTTATCACAGTGTCAATTTTTATGATTCTCCACAGAACCATTTGTATCTTTCCTCATTAAATCCTTGAATGGTTTTGTTTTGTCCGACAGATACAGGAGGAAATTATTCCGATATTAATGGAAACAATCTTCTCTTCCCTGGCAAGAGTAATGGTAAGTGAGGTGATTAAATAGGTTAAGCGAAAAAAATCAGACTCTTGATGAAAGGAACAACTCGCACGATTTTCCCCTCAAGACTTTAATAGCAAATTCTGATCTCGACTTTGTGTGGCAACCAGTGTTTTCCATGTGTTTGGATATTATTATTCTCCCAATTCACATAAATCACAAATCCATTTCTCTTCAATGCCATTGAGAAATAAGTAGTGCAAAAAAACCAACAAGCAAAACAGAATGGGACCTGGCAGCTGCAGTTAACCAAATGTATGTGCTAACCACTGGAAAACGGTTTCTTCTGCACAACACCCCTGTGTAACTCCATGGCCACCATTCTCTTTGACCCTTCATTAAAAAACAACTTGGCATTGGCAAGCCACCAACTTCATTACAATAACTGTGTTAGGGGATTCTCTATTCCGAGGTACAGACAGACATTTCTGTGGCCAGCAGAGAAAAAGCAAAATGGTGTTTTGTTTCCCTGGTGCCAGAATCAAGGATATCTCATACAGGGTGCAAAATGTTCTCACGGGGGAGAGGGGCCAGCAAGAGGTCATTGTCCACATTGGAACCAACAACATAGGAAGGGGAAAGGTTGAGATTCTGAAGGGCGATTACAGAGAGTTAGGCAGAAATTTAAAAAGGAGGTCCTCGAGAGTAGTAATATCTGGATTACTCCCAGTGCTACGAGCTAGTGAGGGCAGGAATAGGAGGATAGATCAGATGAATGCATGGCTGAGGAGCTGGTGTAGGGGAGAAAGATTCACATTTTTGGACAATTGGAATCTCTTTTGGGGTAGAAGTGACCTGTACAAGAAGGACAGATCGCACCTAAATTGGAAGGGGACTAATATACTGGTAGAGAAATTTGCTAGAGCTGCTTGGGAGGATTTAAACTAGTAAGGTGGGGTGGGGGGGGAACCCAGGGAGATAGTGAGGAAAGAGCTCAATCTGAGACTGGTACAGTTGAGAACAGAAGCGAGTCAAACAGTCAGGGCAGGCAGGGACAAGGTAGGACTAATAAATTAAACTGTATTTATTGCAATACAAGGGGCCCAACAGGGAAGGCAGATGAACTCAGGGCATGGTTAGGAACATGGGACTGGGATATCATAGCAATTACAGAAACATGGCTCAGGGATGGGCAGGACTGGCAGCTTAATGTTCCAGGATACAAATGCTAAAGGAAGGATAGAAAGGGAGGCAAGAGAGGAGGGGGTGGGGATGACATTTTTGATATGGGATAGCATTACAGCTGTGCTGAGGGAGGATATTCCTGGAAATACATCCAGGGAAGTTATTTGGGTGGAACTGAAAAATAAGAAAGGGATGATCACCTTATTGGGATTGTATTATAGACCCCTAATAGAGGGAAATTGAGAAACAAATTTGTAAGGAGATCTCAGCTATCTGTAAGAAAAATAGGGTGGCTATGTTAGGGGATTTTAACTTTCCAAACATAGACTGGGACTGCCATAGTATTAAGGGTTTAGATGGAGAGGAATTTGTGAAGTGTGTACAAGACAATTTTCTGATTCAGTATGTGGATGTACCTACTAGAGAAGGTGCAAAACTTGACCTACTCTTGGGAAATAAGGCAGGGCAGGTGACTGAGGTGTCAGTGGGGGAGCACTTTGGGGCCAGCGTTCATAATCCAATAGATTTAAAATAATGATTGTAAAGGATAGACCAGATCTAAAAGTTGGAGAAAGGCCAATTTTGATGTTATCAGGCAAGAACTTTCGAAAGCTGACTGGGGACAGATTTTCTCAGGTAAAGGGATGGCTGGAAAATGGGAAGCCTTCAGAAATGAGATAACGAGAATGCAGAGAAAGTATATTCCTGTTAGGGTGAAAGGAAAGGCTGGTAGGTATAGGGAATGCTGGATGACTAAAGAAATTGAGGGTTTGGTTAAGAAAAAGAAGGAAGCGTATAGACAGGATAGATCGAGTGAATCCTTAGAAGAGTATAAAGGAAGGAGGAGTATACTTAAGAGGGAATTCAGGAGGGCAAAACGGGGACATTTGATAGCTTTGGCAAATAGATTTAAGGAGAATCCAAAGAGTTTTTACAAATACATTAAGGACAAAAGGGTAACTAGGGAGAGAATAGGGCCCCTCAAAGATCACTGAGATTCTTGTAGAGAGAGGAGGAAAACTTCTTCAAGGCAGGCATCCTTGCAAGAGGATTCGCAGTAGGGTTAAAATCAACGAAGTAAAAACAATGACTGCAGATGCTGGAAACCAGATTCTGGATTAGTGGTGCTGGAAGAGCACAGCAATTCAGGCAGCATCCGAGGACAGGCAAAATCGACGTTTCGGGCAAAAGCCCTTCATCAGGAATAAAGGCAGAGAGCCTGAAGCATGGAGAGATAAGCTAGAGGAGGGTGGGGGTGGGGAGAGAGTAGCATAGAGTACAATAGGTCAGTGGGGAAGGAGATGAAGGAGATGAAGGTGATAGGTCAGGGAAGAGAGGGTGGAATGGATAGGTGGAAAAGGAGCTGGGCAGGTCGGACAAGTCGAGTTGCTGGAGGTTAGAAACTAGGATGAGGTGGGGGAAGGGGAAATGAGGAAACTGTTGAAATCCACATTGATGCCCTGGGGTTGAAGTGTTCCGAGGCGGAAGATAAGGCGTTCTTCCTCCAGGCGTCTGGTGGTGAGGGAGCGGCGGTGGAGGAGGCCCAGCACCTCCATATCCTCGGCAGAGTGGGAGGGGGAGTTGAAATGTTGAGCCACTGGGCGATTTGGTTGATTGATGCGGGTGTCTCTGAGATGTTCCCTAAAGCACTCTGCTAGGGAGGCGCCCAGTCTCCCCAACGTAGAGGAGACCGCATCGGGAGCAACGGATACAATAGATGATATTAGTGGATGTGCAGGTAAAACTTTGATGGATGTGGAAGGCTCCTTTAGGGCCTTGGATGGAGGTGAGGGAGGAGGTGTGGGCACAGGTTTTACAGTTCCTGCGGTGGCAGGGGAAAGTGCCAGGATGGGAGGGTGGGTCGTAGGGGGGCGTGGTCCTGACCAGGTAGTCACGGAGGGAACGGTCTTTGCGGAAGGCGGAGAGGGTGGGGAGGGAAATATATCCCTGGTGGTGGGGTCTGTTTGGAGGTGGCGGAAATGTCGGCGGATGATTTGGTTTATGCGAAGGTTGGTAGGGTGGAAGGTGAGCACCAGGGGTGTCCGCAAAAAAAGGTGGAAGAACAAAATGAGTATTTTGCATCAGTATTTACTGAAAAGGATATGGAAGATATAGAATGTAGGGAAATAGATGGTGACACCTTGAAAAATGTCCATATTACAGAGGAGGATGTGCCAGATGTCTTGAAATGTCTTAAAAGTGGATAAATCCCCAGGACCTGATCAGGTGTATCCTAGAACTCTGTGGGAAGCAGGAGAAGTGATTGGTGGGCCTCTTGCTAAGATATTTGTATCATCGATAGTCACAGGTGAAGTGCCGGAAGACTGGAGGTTGGCTAATGTGGTGCCACTGTTTAAGAAGAGTGGTAAGGACAAGCCAGGGAACTATAGACCAGTGAGCCTAAAATCGGTGGTGGGCAAGTTGTTGCAGGGAATCCTGAGGGACAGGATGTACATGTATTTGGAAAGGCAAAGACTGATTAGGTATCGTCAACATGGCTTTGTGCATGGGAAATCATGTCTCACAAACTTGATTGAGTTTTTTGAAGAAGTAACAAAGATGATTGATGAGGACAGAGCAGTAGATGTGATCTATATGAACTTCAGTAAGGCATTCGACAAGGTTCCCCATGGGAGACTGATTAGCAAGGTTAGATCGCACGGAATACAGGGGAAACTAGTCATTTGGATACAGAAGACAGAGGGTGGTGGTGGAGGGTTGTTTTTCAGACTGGAGGCCTGTGACCAGTGGAGTGCCACAAGGATCGGTGCTGGGTCCTCTGATTTTTGTCATTTACATAAATAATTTGGATGCAAACATAAGAGGTACAGTTAGTAAGTTTGCAGATGACATCAAAATTAGAGGTGTAGTGGACAGCGAAGAAGGTTACCTCAGATTACAACAGGATCTTGACCAGATGGGCCAATGGGCTGAGAAGTGGTAGATGGAGTTTCATTTAGATAAATGTGAGGTGCTGCATTTTGGGACTTATACACTTAATGGTAAGGTCCTAGGGGGTGTTGCTGAACAAAGAGACCTTGGAATGCAAATTCATAGCTCCTTGAAAGTGGAGTCGCAGGGAGATAGGATAGTGAAAACAGTGTTTAGTATGCGTTCCTTTATTGGTCAGAGTATTGAGTACAGTAGTTGGGAGATCATGTTGTGGCTGTACAGGACATTGGTTAGGCCACTGTTGGAATATTGCATGCAATTCTGGTCTCCTTCCTATCGGAAAGATGTTGTGAAACTTGAAAGGGTTCAGAAAAGATTTACAAGGATGTTGCCAGGGTTAGAGGATTTGAGCTATAGGGAGAGGCTGAACAGACTGGGGCTGTTTTCCCTGGATCATCAGAGACTGAGGGGTGACCTTAGAGAGGTTTACAAAATTATGAGAGGTGTGGATAGAGTAAATAGGCAAAGTCTTTTCCCTGGGGTTGGAGAGTCCAGAGCTAGAGGGCATAGATTTAAGGTGAGGGGGAAAGATATAAAAGAGACCTACACGGCAACATTTTCACGCAGAGGATGGTACATGAATGGAATGAACTGCCAGAGGAAGTGGTGGAGGCTGGTACAATTGCAACATTTAAGAGGCATTTGGATGGGTATATGAATAGGAAGGGATTTGGAGGGATATGGGCCAGGTGCTGGCAGATGGGACTAGATTGGGTTGGGATATCTGGTCGGCATGGACGGGTTGGACTGAAGGGTCTTTTTCCATGCTGTACATCTCTCTGACTCTATGACGCTCATTAGTTCCTCCTTGAGTGGTTCACTATTCTGTCACTGATTGAGCTTCAAGGAGTCCTTTCCTGCCATTTTTGCCACATCACAATCAGTCAATTAGGGTGATTTTGTGTTGGCTTTAAATTCAAATCTAACTATTTCTTGTGCCTCTTAAAGTATTACTTGCTATATAATTTGATCCACTAGATGGAGTGCCAGTCAATATTGTGCCGTACTTTACGACATCACCTAATAAGGATCACTTGATAAGGATGGGCCCCTTACCTCTCAATGAAAATGACACAGACAAACTTGCCTCCATTTAGCTGACTTGCCCATGAATAGTTTGGGCAAGCACCCATCCATTAGAATCGAAAAGTGTGGCCCTGGAAAAGCACAGCATGTCAGGCACCATTTGAGGAGCAGGAGCGTCCATTAGCATGGAGCGAGGGGAGTTGTGTGCAATTCCGTGAGAAGGCTTGCCTCATAGAGCTTCTGGTCAAAAAATAATGCCAATGGCTGTGTATCAGACCAAGATTGACAGCCCATGCCAGTATTGTAGGAGGCATACAAGAAAGAGGGCCTTCTGAAACCAGATAATCCTAGGATCTGACCAGAGCTGAGGTACCGAGACCCAATGAGGAGGGCAGTGAGTGCTTGAAGACTGATGCTAGATTTGCAGGTGCATCCACATTCAGGGGGATTCAGGTGCATTCAGGGGATCCCCTGAAAGTAACAGTAGAATGTCCATTGGTACCTTGTCTTCCATCCTGGGAAGAACTGTCATGAATTGAGACCAGAATGCTCAATTTATACCTTCAATTTATGGTGGTATGAGGAAGACCGAAAGCCTTCTGTAGAAAGACAGTTATCCTAATTTCCAGATATGTTTGTCTAATCTTTTGGTTGAGACACACATTCTGTACAGCTGAGGTACTCCGAGTTGCGTCAACCAACCCTTCCTATACACGGGTACATTTAAGGAAAGGGACCAACTAGGCTTCCATAAATGTACATAGACAATTTAACACTTTTTTCCATTCGAGGTATGTTTACGTCACCTCAACAAATGAATATTCGAGCAAAGAAAACTTCCAACAATTAGATGTGACAGTATGAAGAATACTTCAAAGATGTAATATTAAATATCCTCTAAATAGTGATTTATTTAGAAAATAATAATCCCTGTATTCAATTATTCATATAATCAGATTCATAGCATCATTTGAAGTGACAGAGAAACTTAAAAATGCCATTTTGGTTCAATTTTTAACAAAGTTTTTCCACTTTCATTTCATTATTGGATTACCTTTTTAATCTTTTTAATGTCTGGGTCTTCATCCTCAGCATTTCCTTGGTAAGGCCGCATCCGTTCTTTTGTTTTGTTCACAGCGACAATCTTAGTAAAACAATAATAATCACAACATCAATTGATAAGTCTGTTAGGTCAATTCCAGGTTGTGCAATTATATTTGATCAATCCTTGGACTTACTGGGTCATTTGGTAAAGCTGTAGCTCTTTCTCAGAAGGACATTATGGCGGGACAATATCTTAGATGCAATGTTATTTGCTCCCTTGCAGCAAACTGCACAGGACATTTTCTGCTCTTTCTACCATTAAAATCTTCTTCAATGGTTCCTGAAGTTAAACTGTTACAGAATTTAAGTAGCATTTCTCACATTGCTAAATCTGCTATAGAAGGGTCTGCTATGAATTAATTTCAAAACATCATTTCAATAAGTGATTTGGCATTACATCTGAAGGAAAGAATACAGGGCTCTGGGGTAAGGCCAGTTGAATGTAACAACCTGAATGCGCTTTCAGAGCCAATATGGACATGTTGGGACAAATGACTTCCTTTAGTAGCTGTAATCATTGTATGATTGCCTTTATTGGTCAGTGCATTGAGTATGGGAGCTGGGAGGACATTTTGCAGATGTACAGGACATTGGAATACTGCATTCAATTCTGATCTCCCTACTATAGGAAGGATGTTGCAAAACGTGAAAGGGTTCAGAAAAGATTTAGAAGGATGTTGCCAGTGTTGAAGGATTTGTGCTATAGGGAAAGGCTGAATAGGTTGGGGCTATTTTCCCTGGAGCATCAGAGGTTGAGGGGTGACCTTGTAATGTCTTATAAAATCACGAGGTGTATGGATAGGGTAAATAGACAAGGTCTTTTCCCCAGGGGTGGGGGAGTCCAAAACTAGAGGGCATAGGTTTAAGGAGAGAGGGGAAAGATTTAAGAGACCTAAGGGGCAACTTTTTTTTTTAAAACGCAGAGGGTGTTGTGTTTACGGAATGAGCTGCCAGAGGAAGTGGTGGAGACTGGTACAATTGCAGCATTTAAAGGCACCTCGACGGGTAATGTGAATAGGAAATATTTAGAGGGATATGGGCCAAATGCTGACAAATGGGACTAGCTTTATTTAGGATATCTGGTCGGCATGGATCAGTTGGACCAAAGGGTCTGTTTCTGTGCTGTAAGTCTCTATGACTCAATGAATTCATATTTAATTTGATTAACATTCCTATGTAATTAAGCTTGCTGTTTGTGAAATATCAGTCAATTTCAACCGAGGTTTGCAGTCACTGAGGGTTAGAAATGAAAAGTTGCCATATTCCTACCAAATCACTGGGCTACCTTCTCATTAGTGAGAGAGACAACTGGTTTAACCTGACAATCACCATGCCTGGCAAAGGGAGAAGTTGAGGAGGACAGTATGTCATGGTATCCTTAGTTACTTAGTTTCCTAGTGTAGAATTGAACCCACACTGTTGACACCACTCTATACTGCAAAATCAGCCATCCACTCAACTAAGCAGACCAAATCTCCAAAGAATCACAGACACAAGATGTAGAAAGACAGAATGCCTGTGACATGGGAGTTACAAGGTAGAGGAGAACATTTCCAGGTTAATGACAGAAGCAGAAATCATAAGAACATTCAATATGGCATTGCATTCAAGATAAGTAAGGGCAAAGTGAACAAAGGGATATTGGAATGATTTATAGTAAATGCAATTAGAAATACTTATTTGTGGAGGGGTGTATCCAGGACTGACTGATTGGACTGAATGGTTTGTTCCCATGTTAAAATAGTTATATGTCTACATATAACCACCACAGTTAGGAATATACAAACAGCAGTGGGGCATTTATTCCTTGGAGCTTTTTGTGCCATTCAATGGGATCATAGTTGATTTGCAACTTAATTCCATATGCTCACCTTTAAACCTTAGCCCTCAATAGCTTTTATTAACAAAAATCTATCAATCTCAGGCTGAAACTGAACTGATTGAGCATCAATTGTAATTGTTGAAAGAGAGTTCCACATCTTTATGACCAATGTTTTCTAAAGGTGGTGTCAAATTTCCTGAAAGATCTCGATGGAAGATTTAGTCAATGACTTCTCCTAGACTCGGTTCCAGCAACAATAAATTCTATCTATCTATCTTACTTGTTATAGAGTCATGCTGCATGGAAACAGGCCCTTCTGCCCCACTCGTCCATGTTGGCCAGATGTCTCAAACTAAACTAGTCCCATTTGCCTGCACTGGCCCATATCCCTCTAAATCTTCCCTATTCATGTGCCTGTCCAAATGTCTTTTAAATGTTGTCACTGTATCTGCACCTACCACTTCTTCCAGTGGTTCATTCCACATATGCACCACCCTCTGTGTGAAAAAGCTATCCCTCAGGTGCCTCTTAAATCTTTCCCTTCTCACCTTAAACCTACACCCTCGCATTTTGAACTCCCCTACCTTAGGGAAAAGACCTTTGCTATAAACCTCTATGATGTCATCCCTCAATCTCCTATGCTCCAGTGAAAAATGTCCAAGTCTATCCAGCCTCTCTTCATAACTTACACCACCTAGTCTCGGTAATAGCTTTTTAAGTCTTTTCTGCATCCTCTCCAATTTAATAATTTCCTTCCTAAAGCACGGTGACCAGAAATGTACACAGAACTCTAAAGTGGGCTCACCAACGTCCTCATATCTTAGTAACTTTGATCAAATCACCACATAACATTTTAAATTCTAGGGAATGTGATACTAATTTGTTTAATCTCTCCTCATATTTCAACCCTTTGAATCCAGGTATAATTCTGGTAAATTGACACTGCAGTCTTTCCTAATAAGGGTAATAAATTCTATCAGCATTCACTGTGATGCTGTTCACAGTATTGCAGGTTTGTCCAATTAAGGCTTTGTGTAGCTGAAGCATGACTTCTACCCCCTGTATTCTACTTCTCTCAACATGAAGGCCAATTTTCTATTCTCCATTATGATATTTTCTGCATAGCTGATGACATTTACAGATCCTGGTATTAGTTCAGATCTCCACTGTTTCTAGCTTTCAACCATTTAGAAGGTATTCCATTTCATCCTCTGTAGATTCCAAAGGGATGACCTCACATTTGCCTATATTCATTTGAAATCAATTTCTCATATTTCTTTCTTATTTAATTGATCTGTCTTCCTTTGTGATGTTATGCTACCACCTACACAGTTTACAATGTTGTCTATCTTTTCATTATCAGCAAATGTCGATAGATTATTTTCTATTACATCAGCTAAGTAGTGAATAAATACAATCAGAAGTCGAGGGCCCAACACAAATTTTTGTGGGACATCGATATCCTGATCATTATCTCTACACTGTCTCCTATCTTTCAATGAATCTCCTTCCCTGTCAATAGCTTTTTTCTATTCCATGAATATCAAGTTTTGCTAACAGAAACATCTGAGGGACTTCATGAAACACATTCTGGAAGTAGTTACAGATAACATTCATTGTCATTTCTAACATGCGATTAATAAGATCAAGGTTGATCTGATTTTGACCTCACCTCTACATTCCTGTGAATATCCAACAATTTTACATCCTCTTACATCCATGGGCGGCAAAGTGGCTCAGTGGTTAGCACTGCAGCCTCACAGCACCAAGATCCCAGGTTTGATTCCAGCCTTGGGTGACTGCCTGTGTAGAGTTTGCACATTCTCCCTGTGTCTGCGTGGGTTTGCTCCGGTTTCCTCCCACAGTCCAAAAATGTGCAGGTCAGGTGAATTGGCCATGCCAAATTGCCCATAGTGTTAGGTGCATTAGTCAGAGGGAAATGGGTCTGGGTGGGTTACTTTTCAGAGGGTCCGTGTGGACTGGTTGGGCCGAAGGGCCTGTTTCCACACTGTAGGGAATCTAATCTAATAATTAAGAATCTACGTATCCCTTCATTGGAATAGTTAAAGATTATCCATCCCTTGCCTTTTGAGGAAGGGAATTCCAATGACTCTCAGCCCTCTGCAAGAAAAAAGATGTTTCCTCATCCTGGTCTTAAATGAACAAGCTCTTGTTTTTAAAATTATGACCCCGAGTTCCCTCAACATCCTTTCCACATCCACCTAGTCAAGTTCCCTCAGCATCTTATATGATTCAATTACATCACCTCAGACTCTTTCAAACTCCAGAAGATATAGGCCTAACCTGCCTCACCTTTCCTCATCCAGCAATCTATTCATTCCAGGTATTCTTCCACTCATTACTTCAGTCATTTCTTCAAAATAAAAACAATCCAGTTTGTTAAGAATGAACTACACTTTAAAAATGAAATTGGCTTTGAGTTAAAAATGTTCATGTTCAGTAATGTTATCCTTAATTATAGACTTTAGAAATTAGTATTATTTGATTTAATGGGGCATTTTACATGCCATTAAATCCTATTCTTTCTGCAAATTTCCTGACTACATCTGACTCCAACAAATAGAAGATGCCACTACTACTTGTTTTGTAACCATGTACATACAGAGTCTTCCCAAGTGAACACTTTAATCCAATCAAGTTTATTTCCTTAGACTTCCCAGAATGGTGTAGAACAATTTCAAGTTAAGGTCCTAAGCATAAAACTTAAATTGAACTGCAAAATTCATATCATTTTATCTTGATTGTCAAACTCTGCACTGTTGACCTAAGATGGCACTGGATATCCAGATTGCGATCAGGAGACTAAACAAAGTTCTAATTCTGATGATTCACTGTTTTAATTCACTCTAAATATTCTAACATATCAACTGTCACTTTTATGTCGCAAGCCTTTTTATTGGAACTAACCTTTGCAGTGGCACTACCATTATCAATATTCTGATCCTGTTATTTGTCCCTTAAGCTGTTAATTCCAATCCATTGATCAGCTCAACAAATACAATATTTGAGGTAGGTATATTATGTTGATCTATTTAATAAAGGAAACATTATTTCAAATGAATTTGAAAAGTTCCTATTATTTATATTACAACCAAATCCTGAATGTTGAGAAATATTTAATGTCAGAAAAGTGAGTGTGCATACAAAGCTAGTTTTACAATTTTTGACAAACTCTTTTTATTTTTGTTCGCAGCGGTGAAGCAAGCTGGAAGAACAAAACCTCACCTTCTGCCTGGGTACCTGACAGACTTCAGGACTCAACATTGTGTTTAATAATTTCAGAGCATCAACATCCTCCTTCATGTTCATGACCCATACCATACCCCAAGTCTTACTCCATATGGGTTACTCCCAGCACAGCTATGCTATTTTCAATTATTCACCCTTTCTGTTAGGACTCAATCAGCATTTACTTCTCTCCTGGCTTATCATCAGCAATCTCTTTGTCTGCTTCTACTTTTTTTTTCTCACACTGTCTCACCTGAGCATGGCTGCCTGAATTGCTTGCTTTTCCAGTGCCACACTTTTCGACTCTGATCTCCAGCATCTGCAGTCCTCACTGTCTCCATCTATTTGACTTAAACCCTCAACGCCACCACCGCACTGCACCAATGCCCTGCCCATTGCCCCCCCCCCCCAACCCTTTGACATCAGTATAAATACCACCATTTCTTAGCTGTGCCCATTTCTGACAAAGCAGCATTGGACTCGAAACATTAATATGGTTTTTCTCTCTGCAAATGCTGTCAGACCTATATTATAACTAGCATGTTCACAACAATAACAACACATTTGAAGCAGAAATTGGTGGAACACAGTCTGGATTTAAATCTGAATAGAAACGAGAGGAAATATTTAACCTTATAACAGCTTTGTTTTATATCTAGAAGTAAACATAAATGTTGAGATACGTTTCACAGATTATGGAAAAAATGTTTAATTGTGTTATCACCAAAAGGTAATAAACATGTTGCAGTAATTGTTCAATGTTTGAGCAGCCTCAATTGATGGTTTATGAGCTGGAGGCTGAACTACAGACATTACAATCCATCAGGAAGGGACAAAGTTACCTTGAGTGTTTGTTCGTCATAAAAGTCACATCTCTTATGATTTGGTCAGAGACATAGAGTCTGACAGCAAATAAGGCAGCTAACGGGCAGGAACATCAGCTTTTGCAATTGTTCAAGAGGTTTGAGGCTCTTTATACTTATTTGGGTAAGAGTGAGGGTTTCGGGGGAATGAGCTAACTGACCGCAACCTTTGAAGTTCTGATTCTTAATTTAGTTCCTAGCTCCTCATACTGACTGTGCTGAATCTCTTTCTTTGTCTTGCCAATGTAGAATAAGTCTTTCAAGAGTAGGGAGTAGGGATGAATGTGCTCGTAGGGAACAATATAGGTAAGGGATTGATATGATTCTCTGCATCAAAGTACACAAGCCTAGAGGGCTATGTCGGTCAACAGTGCCTAGGTTGTCGACATCTGCTCATGGCTGGAGAGGAACTTACAATGGGAGGGGGAGGATCCAGTCATCCTAGTCCATTCAAGTGTCAAGTATATAGGTGGGACCAAGAAAGAGATTCAGCATAGTCAGTCTAAGGAGCAAGGCACTAAATCAAGCAGAACCTCAATAGCCATAACCTCCAGAGTGTTACCTGAGGCATGTACACATGAGCATTGGACAAATCAGACTAGTGGGCCAATGCGTGGGTTAAGACTAATGTGGGAGAAGTGGGTTCTGATACCCGGGGCTATGGCACCTATACTAGGGAAGTGGGATCTATACTTGTCGGAACGGTCTCCACTTGAAGCATGCTGGGGCTAGGGTTCTTGCCAACAATGTGACGAAGGAAGTAGAGAGGATTTTAGACTAAAGAGTGGTGGAAGGGACAAATTTTGGAACATGTGATAAATCAAAGACTAAAAGTCGAGGCCAAGGAGAAAGGTATTGATATGGGAAATGATGAACATACAGTGAGAAGATAAGATATAGAGCATAAATCTACGAGTAAACCAACTAATAAGGCTAGAATTTACATAGACAATTAAGAGATTAAAAATAAAGTCTATATCCGAATGCATGTAGCATTCAAAACAAAACTAATTAACTGACAGCACAAATTAAATAAGTAAGTACTCTTGGATACCCATTACAGATCCATGATGATCGAATGACATAGATGGAAATGTGAATCTTATAAGGTACAGGACATTTAGGAAGGACAGAATGCTAAGAAAAGACAAAGAGGTGGTTCTGCTCGCATGGGTGTGCCAATCCTTTGAAAAAAATTGGACCTGCAACGATCAAATAAATTGTTGTTCTCTGCTTTATATGGTCTACTCACAACAACATAGGAAGGTGTATCCATCCACGTTTGGCTTCAGTGCATAACAGAACTTTGGTAAGAGACAAGCTGGAGCACTCGGTGCAGCTTTGGTGTTCACATTTAAACAGAATATATTTGCATTGCAGGTTATACAGTGAATGGATTAGTGCCTGGAATGAGAATGTTGTCCCTGAGTGGCAGAGTAACTCATCTAGGTTCTTTAGAAGAAGGAGAGGCCATCTCACTAAAAGGAGAGGCGCACTCTCTGCAGAAGGGGCTGATCATTTACAATTGAGATGAACAGAAATTTATTTTCTCAAAGGTTTGTGAATCTTTGGAATTTTCTTGCTGCAAATTCTATAGATGCTCCATTATTGAATATATTTAACAATGGGATAGAAAGAGGTTTGGTCTGTCGGGCAATTGAGAAGTTGGGAAAATGAAGTTGAGGCAGAGATCAGATATGAAGGTATTGAATAGAGAGCAGGCTCAAGGTCCTGAACCTTCCACTCTTGGTCTAATGTGTTTGCATTCCTGTATTGCTCCAGGAGAGGTTGCCAATTGAATGCAAAATTGACTCAAAGGTAGTAGACAGAAGGTGGGAGCAGAAGGTTGTTATTCTTTAAATGTGTAATTGTACCCACCCCGATCACTTCCTCTGGCAGCTCATTCCACATAGAGGGTGGTGCGTATATGAAAAAGTTGTCCCTTATGTCCCTTTTAAATATTTTCCCTCTTACCTTAAATCTATGCCCTCCTGTACCCTTGGAAAGAGACCTTTACTATTCACCTTATCTATGCCCCTCATGATTCTATAAACCTCAATAAGGTCACCTCTCAGCCTCTGACACTTCAAGGAAAAAAGTCCCACTCTATCCGGCTCTCCTTATCACTCAAGTCCTCCAGTCCCGGCAATATCCTCATAAATTTTTAATGCACCCTTTCATGTTTAACAACGTTCTACCTATAGCTTGTAACTAGAACTGTACTCAGTATTGCAAAAATGGCCTCTTGTACAGCCTGAATATGATGTCCCAACTCCTATACTCAATACTCTGATCAATGAAGGCAAGCATACCAAACACCTTCTTCGCCATCCTGTCAACCTGTGATGCCACTTTCAAATAACTATGTATCTGAACCTCTAGGTCTCTATGTTCAACACTGCCCAGGGCCCTGCCATTAACTGGGAAAGTCCTAACCAATTTTGCCGTACCAAAATGCAACATCTTGCATTTATGTAAATTAAATTCCATCTGCCACTTCTTAGCCCATTGGCCTATCTGATCAATATCTCTTTTTACTCTTAGATAATCTTCTTCACCATTCATTATCGCACAATTTTTGTGTCATATGCAAACATACTAACCATATCTCCTATATTCTCATACATATTGTTAATTTAAATGACAAACAACAATGGAACCAGAACCAATCCTTCCGACACACTGCCAAGCACATGAATAGGAAGGTTTTAGAGAGACATGTACCAAATGCAGGTAAATGAGACTACTTAACTTTGCGATACCTGGTCAGCATAGATAAGCTGAACCAAAAGGTGTTTCCTTGCTGTATGACTATGACTTTATGACCCTCTGAATCTATGTTAGTTAATGATGACATCAACACAATAGAGGTATATGATCTAAGTTTAAGAAACCCAGGATGTGGAAACGGGTGGCATGGAGATGAGGAATGATAAAGACAATATGTATGGAGATGATCTACAAGCTCCTAACAGTAATCATACCGGAGGGTAGAATATAATTAAAGAAATAATGAGAAATAATGTCAGAAAAACAGCAATAATGATCTGAGATTTTAAATCATATTGAATGGAAAGTCAGACGAGTAAAGTTTAGTTGAGGAGTTCATGGAATGTATTCAGAAGAGTTTGTTTTAAAGAGCACTCTGGAGCCAACCAGAGACCAAACCATACTATATCTGAGATAGGATTAAATAATGATCTCATGGTGAAGGCACCTCCATGTAGCAGTAACCAAAATATAATTGAGATTTTCATTCAGTTTGAGCAAGAGAGAAGTTGGTTTGAGACTTTTTCTTACAATTAACAAATCATTGTTATGAGAGTATTAAAAAATCATTGTTACGAGAGTATGAAAACAGACTTGGCGAAAACAAACTGGCAAATAGGGTTAAAGGATAGGTGACACAAATGCAGTGGCACACATTGAAGGAAATATATTAGAATACACAGATGTATACATTTCAAACAATAAGAAAAAATCTCAAGGAATCCATTGTCAACCAGAAATATTAAAGACTGTATTAAACATAAAGCATATAATTGTGCCAAGACATGTGGCAGATCAGAAAATTGGTCAGAATATAAAAACCAGCAAAGATTCAACAAAAATAATAATAAAATTTAGCACAGAGTGCAAGACAAAGCTAGTCAGAAATATAAAACATGGTTAGAATTTATGTAAATATTCTTAAAACCCAATCAATGAAGTGAGCATAGGTCCTGTTGAAATGGAGAATTAATCATTTAACACAAGGAAATGGCACTGAATTGAACAGGTATTTTCACATCTGTCTTAACTGTAGAGGGTACAAATAACCTTCCAGAAGCAGTGATACATTAGGAAATGGAAGGGAGGAACCCTGAAAAGCCACAATCGCCAGAGAAATCACCAGATTCTAAGTAAATTGTTGGAGCTGAGGGCTAACAAGTGCTTAGGTTCTCAAGAATTCCATCCTAGAATCCCAAACAAAGTAGTTTGTGAGATACCTGATACATTGGTTTTAATTTCCAAAATTCCCTTGAATCAGGAATTGACAATTCCCCTTCATATTGGGCAATAACAAATGTGACTCCTTTATTCAAAATGAGAGAGAGACAGAAAGCCGGCCAGTTAGCTTAAGATCTATCGCTGAGAACATGTGAGAAGCTAATATTAAATCTGTTATAGCACATTACTTAGATAAATTCATGGTTAACATGCAGAGTCAACAGTTTTGTGAATGTTTAAACATGATTTCCCTACCTATTGGAGTTTGTTTTCAGGAGGTAACAGGCATTATACTTAAATTTCCAGAAGGCTTTTGATAAAGTGATATATCAAATGTTATTGCAGGAAAGTAAAAGCTCATGGTGTAGTGGATATCATATTTACATTGATAAAAGAGTAGCTGGCCAACAGGAAGCAGAGAATAGGCACTAATGGGTCTTTTTCAGTCTGGCAAGTTGTAATGAGTGATCTGCCACAGGGATCAATGCTGCAACTGCAGCTGTTTATTATTTATATGAATAACTTAGCAGATGGGATGACAGGCCTCTTGTGGTATAGTGGTAGAGTCCGGGGTTCAAGTCCCATTTGCTCCAGGTTTGTAATACCATCTCTGAACAGGTTGAACTGTCTTTGCAGAAGGTGGAAAGGGGTGGGGAGGGAAATATATCCCTGGGGGGGCGGGTCTTTTTGGAGAGGCCATTCCCTCCATGACTACCTGGTCAGGTCCACGCCCCCCTACAACCCACCCTCCCATCCTGGCACTTTCCCATGCCACCGCAGGAATTGCAAAACCAGCGCCCACACCTCCCCCCTCACCTCCATCCAAGGCCCTAAAGGAGCCTTCCACATCTATCAAAGTTTTACCTGCACCTCCACTAATATCATTTATTGTATCCGTTGCTCCCGATGCAGTCTCCTCTACATTGGGGAGGCTGGACGCCTCCTAGCAGAGCACTTTAGGGAACATCTCCAGGACACCCGCATCAATCAACCAAACCGCCCCGTGGCCCAACATTTCAACTCCCCCTCCCACTCTGCCGAGGACATGGAGGTCCTGGGCCTCCTTCACCATTGCTCCCTCACCACCAGACGTCTGGAGGAAGAAAGCCTCATCTTCCGCCTCGGAACACTTCAACCCAGGGCATCAATGTGGACTTCAACAGTTTCCTTATTTCCCCTTCCCCCACCTCACCCTATTCCAAACTTCCAGCTCAGCACTGTCCCCATGACTTGTCCTACCTGCCTATCTCCTTTTCCACCTATCCACTCCACCCTCTTCCTTGACCTATCACTTTCATCCCCTCCCCCACTCACCTATTGTACTCTATGCTACTTTCTCCCCACCCCCACCCTCCTCTAGCTTATCTCTCCACCCTTCAGGCTCTCTGCCTTTATTCCTGATGAAGGGCTTTTGCCCGAAACATCGATTTTACTGCCCCTCGCATGCTGTCTGAACTGCTGTGCTCTTCCAGCACCACTAATCCAGAATCTGGTTTCCAGCATCTGCAGTCATTGTTTTTACCTAAAAGGTATGTTTGCCAAGTTTGCTAATGACACAAAGATAAGTAGGAAGTAAATTGTGACTAGGACATAATGAGGCTACAAAAAGAAACAGATAGATTATGTGAGTGGGCAAAGGGTTGAAAAATGGATTGTAATGTGGAATTGTCCATTTTGGCAGAAACAAGGAAAAGGAAGTATATTATCCAAATGCTGAGTGCTGAGATGCAAAACAATCAGGGTGGTTGAGTGCATGAATCACATGGAATTAGCATGAGGTACAGCAAGTAATTAGGAAAGCTAAAATTTAGAAATGTTATCATCTATCATGAGAAGAATTGAACACAAAAGTACAAAGGTTATGCTTCAGTCACACAGGACACTGGTGAGACCACAGTATTAGTCACTCTATTGAACAAAGTTCAGAAAAGCTTTACTAATGAGTGGGTTGTCTGATGAGGAAAGGTTGGACAGGCTGAGCATGTATCCACTGGAGTTTAGAGGAGTAAGAGGCAACTTAACAGGAACATACAGGGGCTGTGGCATAAGACAATAACTAATTTACATCAATATTTACTTCCCCAAGTTCTCTAGCCTCCACTTCTTTCTCCACAATAAAAATTGACACAGAATATTTCTTTAGTAGCATTCCCATCTCTTGTAATTCCACACATAGATGATCTAGTTGATCTTTAAGAGGCCCTATTCTCTCTTCATTGCTCTTTTTGCTCTTAAGGTACTTGTAGAATCTCTTTGGGTTGTCTTATCTGTCAAAGCTATCTCTTATGCTGTTTTTGCCTCCTAATTTCCATCTTAAGAATGCCTCTACACCCCTTATACTCTTCAAAATATTCACTTGATCCGAGTTGTCCATACCTAATATATGGCCAGAGTCACAGTATCTTTATTCATCTATTGTTCCCTTCTCTTACCAGCCTTACCCTCCACTCTAACAGAAACGTAATGCCTTTGAACTCTCATCTCACTTTTGAAAGCCTCTCACTTGCCAGTTGTCCAATTACTTGCAAACTGTCTACTCCAATTAATTCTTGTTCCTATCTCATACCATCAAAATTTGCTTTATTCCAATCAAGAACTTTAACTTTTATACAAGGCCTATTTTTATCCATAACTATTTTAAAACTAATAAAATTGTGATCACTGGTCCGAAAGCACTCCCCCACTAACACTTCAGTCCCCCGCCCTGCCTTATTTCCCAAGAGAAGGTAAAGATTTGCTCCTCCTCCAGTAGGTACATCTTACAGAGGAACCTCGATTATCCGGCATTCGATTATTTAAATTTTGGATTATCCATCAAGATCATACGGTCCCAATGCTAGGCTAAACAGCGTTATCTGGCATTCGATTATCTGAACTAAATACTCCCCGCCTGTGTCGTTTGGATAATCGAGGTTCCTCTGTATATTAAGAAACATTTTCTTGAACACATTTAACAAATTTCTCTCCATTCAAGCTCTTAACACTATGGCAGTCCCAGTCTATGCTTGGAAAGTTAAAATTCCCTACTATTATACCCTGTTATTCTTAACAGGTGGCACAGTGGCTCAGTGGTTAGCACTGCTGCCTCACAGCACCAGGGACCCAGGTTTGATTCCAGCCTTGGGGGAACTGTCTGTGTGGAGTTTGCACATTCTCCCTGTGGTGCTGCAGTTTCCTCCCACAATCCAAAGATGTGCAGGTTAGGTGAACTGGCCATGCTAAATTGCCCATAATTTTCAGGGATGTGTTAGTTAGGGGTAAATGTAGGGGAATGGGTTTGGGTGGGATACTCTTCAGAAGGTTGGTGAGGACTTGTTGGGCCAAAGGGCCTGTTTCCACACTGTAGGGATTCTATGATCTACATACACCTGAGATCTCCATACATATTTGTTCCTCGATTTCCCTCTGACTATTGAGGGCCCTCTAGTACAATTCCATCAAAGTGATCATCTCCTTCTTATTTCTGAGTTCCACCCACATAGCTTCATTGGATGGTCCCTCAGATATATCCTAAGTACAGCAATAATGTTTTCCTTAATCAAAAAGACCACTTCCCCGCTTCTCTTGCCTCCCTTTCTATTCTTCCTATAGAATCTAAACAACAGAACATTGAGCTGCCAATTCTGTCCCTCCTTCAGCCATGATTCTGTAATAGCTATGATGCCCCAGTCCCATGTTCCCAGGCCTGTCCTGAGTTCATCTGCTTAAACTGTAAGACTCTTGCATTGAAATAAATGCACTTTAATTCATCAGAGTAATCTCGCTCTCTGACTTTTGAAATTAGATTGCTGTTTTTAATTCAGAGTTGAAAGTGTGTTTTTGGAAAAGTACAGTAGGTCAGGCAGCATTTGAGAAACAGGGAAATCAACGTTTTGGGCAAAATCCCTTCATCAGGAATGAGGCTGGAAGCCTCCGGGATGGAAAGATAAATGGATGGGGTGGGGGTGGGGCCAGGGGGATGGTAGCTCAGAGTGCAATAGGTGGATGGAGGTGGGGGTAAAGCAGATAGGTTGGAGGGGAAGGGGGAGCGAATGGGTGGGAAGGAAGATTGACAGGTGGGACAGGTCCTGAGGACAGCGTTGAGCTGAAAGGTTGGAACTGGGATAAGGTAGGGGTAGGAGAAATGGGCAAACTGATGAAGTCCACATTGATGCCCTGGGGTTGAAGGGCCCCAAGGCGGAAGATAAGGCATTTTTCCTCCAGGCATCGGGTGGCGAGGGAGTGGCGGTGGAGGAGGCCCGTGATCTGCATGTCCTCGGCAGGGTAGAAGGGGGGAGTTGAATTGTTCGGCCACGGGGCAGTGGGGTTGAGTGATGCAGGTGTCTCGGAGATGTTCTCTAAAGTGCTCTGCAAGGTGTCTGTTCTCTCTAACATAGAAGAGACCGCATCGGGAGCAACGGATACAATAAATGACATGTGTGGAAGTGCAGGTGAAGCTTTGATGAATGTGGAAGGCTCCTTTTGGGGCCTTGGATGGAGGTGGGGGGAGGTGTGTGCGGAGGCAGAGGAAGGCGTTAGGAGGGGAGGGTGGCTTGTTAGGGGACGTGGATTTGACCAGGTAGTCGCAGAGTGAACGGTCTTTGCGGAAAGCAGATAGGGGTGGGGAGGGAAATGGGTTTGTGGGTTTTCTAAATTCAGCCGAATCCTCATCTAGCTTTCTGTTCTTATTACTACTGAGGATCTCTCCATCCCCTTCTCCCTACTAGTTAAAGGTTCTCAAATAGTTGGGTTTCACCTGAACTGGAAGGGAACCATCTTCTTTGAATCTTTTCTGCCCCAGGAGAGATCCTAAGAATCCAAAAGTTTGAATCCATGTCCATCTCCTCAGCCATTGATTTATCTGCCCTATCTTCTTCCTCCTAATCTCACTAGCACCTGGCACCAGCAGTAATCCAGAGATTACTACCTTTGAGGTTCTGTTTTTTTAACATTGTACCTAACTTTCTATGTTCATTCTTTGAAGGTGAGAGAAATAGAGGCTAGGGAACCCAGGGCGATAAATATTCATGTCTTGAGAATCACCCACATTACAGAAGAGGAAGTGCTGGAGGTCTTTTAAAAAACATAAAGGTCGATCAATCTCCAAGACCTGATCAAGTATATCACAGGATGCTGTGGGAAGTTAAGAAAGAAATTGCAGGGCCCCTAACAAAGATATTTGTATCATCTACAATCACAGGTGAGGTGGCAAAAGGCTAATGTTATGCTTTTATTTACTGATAAGTTGATAGCCAAGTTCCATACCCATGAAAACAGCCTCACCCATGACCTTGGGTTCATGTTGCATTACATGTGACTCCACCACACTGTTCCGTATCTGTAAAATCTTCTTTACTGTCCCATTTTCATACCAGCACCTTGATAAATTATGATCTCTCTACCTTAGTTTGTACATTTTTGGATTACTTATTACTTTGGTTAGACCCTCAACATGCGATTCATATAACTATCACGTTATTCCAGTCAAATAAAAACTGAAAGATTTGTGGATGCTATAAATCAGGAGCAGAGGCAGTCCAGGGTTGCTGGGGATGGGCAGCAGGTCTGGCAGCATTTGAGAGGTAATGTTTTGGGTCCGGTGACCCTTCCTCGGGTTTTTCTTCACAGATGCTGCAGTACCTGCTGAGCTTTTCCATCAACTTCTGGTTTCGTTCCACGTTATTCCAGTCATTTGGTTTGTCTCCAGCACCATCTTATTCTCCATTTTTTGTAATTATCTCTCTGCCTCATTTGATGCTGGAGATCAGAGTCAAAAGGTGTGGCGCTGGAAAAGCACAGCAGATCAGGCAGCGTCCAAGGAGCAGGAGAGTCAATGTTTCAGGCATAAGCCTTTTCATCCTGAGCTGCTTTTCCAGCGCCACACATTTTGACACTTTACTCACACCGTCTAACCCTCTTTGTCACCTCCAGAGACTTATTATTTGAAACTCCACCCATACCATTTGTATGATCTTTTCATCTCTCTGCCTATAAATTCTGTGTTCTGTGTGCCTCCCTGTCACTTCCCCTGATGAAGGGGCTATGTTTCCAAAGGTTGTGATTTCAAATAAACCTGTTGGACTATAACCTGATGTCAAGTGATTTCTGACTTTGCCCACCCCAATCCAACACCAGCACCTGCACATCGTGCCTTTATTTAAGAAAGGCTGTAAGGAGAAACCTGGCAACTATACCCCTGTGAGTCTGACATCAGTGATGGATAAGAGCTGAAAATGTGTTGCTGGAAAAGCGCAGCAGGTCAGGCAGCATCCAAGGAACAGGAGAATCGACGTTTCGGGCATAAGCCCTTCTTCAGGAATGAGAAGGGCTTATGCCCGAAACGTCGATTCTCCTGTTCCCTGGATGCTGCCTGACCTGCTGCGCTTTTCCAGCAACACATTTTCAGCTCTGATCTCCAGCATCTGCAGCCCTCACTTTCTCCATCAGTGATGGATAAGTTGTTGTCAGATGGGTTTCGGAGATAGGAGAGGCATGGCTTTGTGCGTGGAAATTGTGTCTCACAAACTTGATTGTTTTTTGAGGATGTAACCAAAACGATTGATGAGGGCAGAGCAACAGACATTGTCTACGTGGACTTCAGTAAAGTCTTTGACAAGATTCTGCATGTAGATTAGTAAAGTTTGATCACATGGGATTTATGGACAGCTTGCCAACTGGAAACAAAATTGGCATAACAGCAGGAGACAGAGGGTGGTAGTGGAGGTTTGTTTTTCAGACTAGAAGCCTGTGACCTGTGACATTCTGCAGGGATTGGTGCTGGATCCACTTTTGTTTGTGATTTATATGAACAATTTGGATGAGAATGTAGGAGGCATGGTTAATAAGTTTGTGAATTACATCAGAATTGCTGGTATAGTAGACAAGGAAGAAGGTTATTTAAGATTACAAAGGGATCTTGATCAATTGGGCCAATGGACTGAGGAGTGACAGATGGAGTTTAATTTGGATAAACGCAAGGTATTATATTTTGGTAAAATAAACAAGGGCAAGACTTATACAGTTAATGGTAAGGCCCTAGATAGAGATGTGCAACAGAGAGACCTAGGGGTTCAGGTACATAGATCTTTGCAAGTGGCATCGCAGGTAGACAGCATAGTTAAGAATGCAACTTGTGTGCTTGCCTTCATTGCTCAGACCCCTGAGTATAGGAGTTGGGACATCATGGTGAGGTTGTACAGGACATTGGTGAGGCCATGTTTGGAGTACTATGGCCAGCTCGGATTGCCCTGGTATTGGAAGGATATTATTAAACTGGAGCGGGTTCAGAAAAGATTTACCAGGATGTTTCATGACTGAAGGACTTAAGTTACAAGTATAGACTGGAGAGGCTGAGACTTTCTTCATTGGAGCATAGGAGATTGAGGAGTGACCTTGTAGAGGTTTATAAATCATGAGGGGCATAGATAAGGTGAATAGCAAAGGTCTTTTCCCGATGGTTAGGGGCATGTTTTTAAGGTGATTTGAAGGGGACTTGAGGGGCAACTTTTTCACACCCATGGTGGCTCATGTTTGGAATGAACTGCCAGAGGATGTGGTAGATGCAAGGTACAGTGTCAACATTTAAAAGACTTTTGTACATGAATAGGAAAGGTTTAGTAGGATATGAACCAAATGCAGGCAAGTAGGATTAGTTTACGTTAGGAAATTTGGTCGGTTTGGATGAGTTGGAATGAAGGGTCTGTTACCATGCTGTATGACACTACAACTCTATAATTCTTGCACAGGCTCAGGAATCTTAGGGATTCTTTCACTGAAAAATGTGGTATAAGTAGAGTTGAAATATTGTTAAGGCAGTCGTAGATAGATTGTTGTTAAGCAAGCTAGTGAAAGATTATCAGGGATTAGCAAGAATGAGAATTTGAGGCGATAACCAGGTCAGCCATGACTGTGTTGAATGGGAGAGAAGCTTCAAGGGGCTGAATGGTCTACTCCTTTATCAGATTGTTTTCAAGCAAAAACATGAACGAGTGTGACAATGCTGTGTAATATTGCCAAAATAATTCAATCTGCGCACAACAAATATTCAAAAAATTAAATGTACTTGTGAGCCAAGAACATCACAAACATGTTGTACAGTGATAATGCAATTTATGGAAGAATCAAAGAAACACTACAATATATCACGTAGAATAAGAAAAATCTCAAAATGAATGATATAGCTCGAGTAAAAACACCAATTTAAAAAAAGACCAGTAGGATAAATACACTGGAATAAACTAGAGAGAAGATTGAAATGGATGGTGTATCCTGGAAAAAATAGCTAAGTTTTGTTTTAGAACAAGTGATAACAGAAATTGATAGATGCAATGCTAAAGTCATAACAAGGATAACAATAGCCAGAAGCAATTTTGTGAAGGTGAATAATGTGTACACAACTAAAAAACTCAAGCTTGTAACAAAACAAAAACATGTTCCACTTTATCTAGTTTCCTGCACAACTCAGAAACCTGGACAATTGATAAAGATCTGAGAGATAATAGGGAGGTCTTTGAATTGATGATGCCAATATACATGCTTCACATCCCACATACAGACCATAAGACAAATTAAATGATGAGGTCCTTGAAATAGCAAGAGCAAAAAGAACTCGTGAAAGTGACTTTCAGAAAATAAAATGTCAGCATTTTGGCCATTTGGTCAGAACATCTGGACATCTTTTCTAAAAGGCAAAGAGAAGGGCAGTGGAAAGAGGGATTGACATGGGTCCAGTGGATGATGGATATCACAAAGCAGTTGAGCTACAGTGGATGTGTGAAGATGACACAAGACAGATGTGCATGACCAATCATACTGGCAGATGTCCTGGTAGGAGTAGCTATCAGCAATAACAAGTGAAGAGCAGAAATTTTCATTTACATCATTTAATGGTGAAGGGTCTAATTTAACATATGAACCAATTTTCCTTATACTTTTTTCCCTCTCTACTGCTAACCGGTCTTCAGTCTTCGAAAACTCATCAGATACAATAAATATGTTAAATACATCAAAAAATATCAGACTTTATTTGCAAGGCAAAAAGACAGTCATGTGATCATCTTTTCACCCTTACATCATCTTATATCTCTTTGTTTTTGTTAACCAAAGGTAATATGGCAAAGGGGAGTTGGGTCGCAGATCAACTTTTTCTCACTGATTGGTGAAACAGACTCAAAGGGTTAAACACCTTCCTCTTGCCTTTTGTTCCAGTCGCAACATAAGGCACGCGAGACTGGGTCCCCATATACCCCCTTCCCCTTCTCCTATAACCTGCAGTGGCCTGAAGGCTGTTGAATCATTAATTAGTTTAAAGCAGGATTTTTACCTTCACTGGGGAAGGAACTCCGACTTCTGAGAATTGCCAGCCAAATAAATGTCTCTCCGCTTCCAGGTGTGCCTGCATTCTTTGTAGTGTATTTAGTCTTTCAGCAGGAGGGGACATGGATCCAGAGTTCAGTTCAGGATGAAGTTGGTTTCAGGCAGGATCCAGCAAGTGAGGCAAGGGAACTGGGCTCGCCAAAGTGGACCAGGCAAGGGCAAATGAAATGATGCCTCAATTAACTACATTCCTCCTGTTTAGAAGACAGCCAACCCTTGTCCAACATCAACTCACATAGTGGATACTGGACATTTGGCTTGGGCCATCATCAATTAAATCCAAGTAGTGATGGGATAAGATTTTTAGTGGTCATTAGTTAGTCATGTGAGGTCCTCAATTAGCCCAAGTGTAGGCCAGCCCCTGGTGCTTCCCCCCCATTGATGGTAACGTCATGGCAAGAGCAGGTAGGTAGGGCATGACTTAATTTGACATCCATGCTACTTATTGGGGTCCCTATAGTAAACCCCCCACCTGGAGTCTGTAAAATACATCCCCTGATTTCTTTCTGTTTGTCTTGAGTGATTTTGATTACAAGCCTTCAGCAACAAAACAGCAATTCAACCTGCACTTTGAGCTTCATGGATGTCCAAACTTCTACTTTGTAAATCAAATACAAAACCAAATGAATCAAGTTTTTAACCCCGAAGTTAGTAGAAATATATTGTTTAACTCACACCATCTTCATTCAGAACAAAGCAAAATGTAAGGACAAAAGCACCGGTGGGTGAAAAAAAATCATAGCTGGTTTATCTGATTATTTGGGTAACACACCTCAGCTTTCAATCTCTCAATCTCAGTGTCTTGATCTTCAAGTTGTTGCCGCAGTTGATGTGCTGCAATTTTCTCCGTTTCTACTATCTGAACCAGATGAATATACTTCTGCATCAGCACCTCACGCTCAATTAGAAGATCACAGTAGCTAGGAGAAAAATAACATCAATTAATGCAAAGCACTGTCACAAATTTGAACGTTAATCACTAGAGAAGCTTCCCACTTCCATCCTTATGCCAGAGGGAGGTTATTGATGAAACAGCTGAAGATGGCGGAGCCAAGGACACAACCTTAATAAACTGATGGCTTTTGTGGTGCAATGGTAGTGTCCCTACTTTTGAGCTAGGAGGCTTGGGTTCAAGTCCCACCTGCTCCAGAAGTGTGTCATAACATTGTTGTGTTGATAAAAATAAATACCATGACAAACTCCTACAGAGCTGAGGTGTTTGGCCTCTAATAATCATAACTATCTTGCTTTGTGCTCATTATGACTTCAACCAGTACAGAGCCGCACTGCAATATCTCATGGATTTTAATTTTATTCAGATTCCTGAATGCAACACAGTCAAATATTATCTTCATGTCAAGGCCAGGACTCAGTTTTTTGGTCCATATTTGGAGAGAGAGTATAATGAGATCTGGAGCCAAGCGGTCTAGGTGGAACACAAACTGATCAGTATGCAGGCAATTACTGTGTAAGTGCCAATTGAGACCTTCCATCACTTTCTGAAGATCAGGGATAAACTAATGAGCTGGTTTGAGTTGTCCTGATTTTTCCGAAACAAGACATACCAGGTTACTTTTCCATATTAGTACATTGTAGCTACACTGTAACAGCTTAGATAAAGAAACAAATATTTGTAAATCATAGGTCTTCAAACTAGATAATGTCAGGACCTATAGACTTTGCAGCATCTGGCACTTTCAGGTCTTTCACGGTAACACATGAAGTGCATCAAGTTGGCTGAAGACTGCCATCTCTTCGCTGGGCTCCTCAGGTAAATAGTTGTGAATGCTTCAGCCTTGCTTTTTGCATTGACATACTGGGCTCTGCCAACATTGAGGATGGAGATTTTTGTGAACTCGCCTGCAGTTAGCGGTTTAATAATCCAGTATCATTCACGACTGGATACGACAAGACTGCAGAAGTTTGATCTAATCTACGGTATCACCGCTCTCTGTCTTTAATTCCCAGGAATAGGATAGCAGACTTTTGCAGTTTTGTTCAAATTTACTTTTCACAACTTGATCCAGTAATCCGAAATAATCTCTGTTGGCCACAGATTACATAAATCAATCTGATACTAATACTGGATTTAGTGAATGAACATTCTAGCAGACACAATCCAATTTACTCGTTATACTAATTTTTCATGATATTTTAGAAAATGCTTTAATCTATGCTGATGGTGGAGACATGCTAGAAAGTTTGCACAGACAATAACTCGGCAGGTTTATTTAAATCAAAAAGTGTTGCACTGGAAAAGCACAGTAGGTCACACAGCATCAGACGACCAGGAGTCAACTTCTCCAGCTTCCAGCACCACACTTTTCGACTCTCATCTCCAGCATCTGCAGTCCTCACCTTCTCCAAGTTTATTTAAATGCAATTTGAACAAAGAACAAAGCACAATGCACCACAGGAATAGGCCCTTTGGTCCTCCAAGCCTGCATCAACACATTTTGCCCTTCCATATTAAAACTGTCTTCACTTACAGGATCCATATCTCTCTATTCCCTTCCTATTCATGTATTTGCCAAGGTGCTTTTCGAATGCTGCTTTTCGAATGCTGCTATTGTGTTTTCTTCCACCATTAACTCTGGCAATGTGTTCCAAGCACTCAGAACAGTGTGTGAAAAACCTGCCTTGCACATCGCTTTCAAAAGATCCCCCTCACAACTTGTATCCCCTTGTGACTGACCTCTCTATCTGTCATTTTTCAACTCATACCTCCAACTGATCTTTATCCTGCTGTATCTCTGACAATCCCCCTCACTATCCACAACTCCATCAATCTTTGTATCATCTGCAAACTTACTAGTTAGACCAGCTATGTTTTCTTCCAAATCATTTATGTAGATCATGAACAGCAGAAGTCACAGTACGGATCCCTGCGGAACACCACTAGTCACAGCCCTCCATTCCGAAAAGTATCTTTCCATCATTACCCTCTGTCTCCTATGACTCAATCAGTTCTGTATCCATCATGCCAGCTCACCACTGATACCAACCTCTGTATGAAAACCTTATTACTTAGCTCATGGATTAACGTTTCCCCTGACAGTATCTGAAGCTCACTATAGATCTCAGCTATAGGTTTTTACTGTACCAAAACAGACAATCCTGAGATCCATTCTATTGTTTTAAAACATGAAATGCATTCAATTAGCAATACCTCCCCTATCCTGTGCACACAAGCAGTTACCACTCAAACTGAAAATATTCATGTTTTCTTCTAATCAATTGCTATTTATGATTAACTCTGTGCAATATTAGTTTGAGGTAATGGAAATATTGCCCTTTTAATTTTTAGCTTGTGTGATACAGTAAAAGAAATAAACTTTATTTATTTCCTGCTTCAGCATGGAATCAGGGTGACCTCAAACCTCAATGAATTATTTTGAAGTGTAGTCACTGTTGTTACACAATTGCAACCATTAGGTTTTACACATCAAAATTCCACAATTGACAAATAATCTGATCATTAGCTAGATTTGATTATCTAATTTTGGTATTGTTGGTTGTTACACATGATACCTTTATAAAATCTTAAGACATTTTTTTTAAAAATTACAGACGTAGAGACATTCTTGTGGTACAGTGAGTAGCTTCCACACCTCTGAGCCAGGAGCTCCCGGTTCAAATATTCCTTGGCCATCAAATAAGATAGCCAAACCGAGTGTTAATCTGTAAATCCTTCCAAAACGTCATGGCAGGGAGTAAGAGTGAGAGCAATCTTGGTCAGCATGTGTTGGATTGAAAATTGTAGCCTGCATCTTCGCTATTCATAGCTTTAGGATACACCAGACATGCAAAGTGTATGTTGCCATAGCAACTGGGACTCTGGTGATAAAAGAATAGGGTTCAAACCCATTTCTAGCTGGGGTGATTTCAGGACCTGCCCCTTTGCTCTACCCTGGGTGGAACCCACTGGACTGGGATCTGTACTTGGGTTGAGAAATCAAGAAGAAGAATAAAAATAGCTTGTTCCTTCTCACTCTTAGAGGAAAGCTTCCAAGGCAGCTTGCTGGATGACAAACACAGGATAGCATAAGCCTGCTATGTTGTATGAGCAATCCATTTTACTGCTCATCATGTTATAGGAACTCTCTGTGTCATTGCTCACTATAAGGTAGCCTTTGTTGGCAGTATCCTTCTCCAGTGCCAAGTTAGTTTTCCTGCAGCGCACTAGACTATGTTGTAGTACAACAAGAAAAGGCTCTTGTCTTAAAGAAAATGAAGTTTGTTTTTTGATAACAATTGGGTAAAGTTATACTAATATGTTAGACATAGTTTCTGGAACAATGAAGATGATCCAAGTGATGAGTCTCATTTCATCGAGATCCTAATCACCCCACATAGCCATGTGATATGATCAGAGTGGGGTCATGTTTAAGGCATTCCTCAGTATTAACCCTGTCAGACCTTTCCTCACTTTCAAAATTTCCTCCACATGTTTTTAAATCAACCATTAAGCATAATTAAGCATTCATACATATTGTTAATTTTACAACCACAATCTCCCTCAAACCCCCAACCAGATTTCATGACCACAAATTCAGGTGGTCTGGAAGTTCTCCCAAAATGCATTGCCCAAGTACCATTACTTTGATTCTATTCATCACGATGCAAGGTCTGCAAGGCCCTCTGAACTGGAACACCTCCTTTGTGGAGGATTTTTGAAAGAGGAACTTTCGTTTTGCACATCCTGGATTTCTGAACCAGGCAATTTCTTCTTGACCATATCCTGAATCTTTGGACATTGATCATCTGTTCTCAGTGGTGGCTTCCGTGGAGTTGTATGCACCATGTTTTCTATCTGTGTCAGCAGATTTTTATTCCCAATCTGCTGGTAAATCCACGTTGAAGCATGTAGACATTTTATTTCAACCTGTTGAGTAGGTTGGACAGTTTCATTTGCTCTCGGTGATTGTGTTACTGGTGAAAATAATATGCACACTTCCTCAGTCATACTATTTGAGAACTGTTTCTCACTTGGGATGCTCTCTCTTAGGATTCTTTCTGGAAAGACAAGGAAATGAAATTCTCTGTTTGTACTTGTCTCTTCTGAATCACCTTAGCATCTGACATCAAACTTAAATCTGTCATTACTAATTTTTCACTAAGCTCAGCTGCATTCTGAATTACGTCAGTTAAAGATTTGCCAGTACGCTCAAGAATTCACATCATTGATGTAGAAACCTGCAGAATCTATCACAAGCAGAAAAGGGCTCATTGTGATTTTACAGATGGGAAGCTAGCAAACATAATTGTTTAGTTGATGATCACATCCACCCTCCTTGATATTTTTCAAAAAGATTTGCTAGAATTACAGCATTGAAGAGCTGGTGGAGAATGGAAGTAAGTATAAAGTAATTCTCACAGGTTGATGAAGTTGGCATGGTTGACACACTAGAACACTCAAATATATCAAGACATGGAAAAGAATAGGAAATGTGTTGTTGGAAAAACGCAGCAGGTCAGGCAGCATCTAGGGAACAGGAGAATTGACGTTTCGGGCATTAGCCCTTCTTCAGGAAGAAGGGCTAATGCCCGAAATGTCGATTCTCCTGTTCCCTAGATGCTGCCTGACCTGCTGCGTTTTTCCAGCAACACATTTCCATCTCTGATCTCCAGCATCTGCAGACCTCACTTTCTCCCCATGGAAAAGAATTGGCCTTCTACCTGTACCAAGGAACCATCCAGCTTTCAATCAATTTTCATCTGGCCCAAAAGACTATTGGTGGAGGCAGTGCTCATAAACAATTGCTGATGCAGTTACAAAGTGCACAAACCCAAGCAGACTCAGCTCCAGGAGTATCTCCATTGAAGACCATTTGTTAGCCCATCAGAGGCTTATACGTAAAATGGTCAAAATCCAGAACCTGATGATGTCCACAAGACAAAAACTGTCAAACATATGTTTCCACTCGTAGGTGAAACTAGAACCAAGGGGTATAGCCTCAAAATTAAGGGGCAGCAGATTTAGGACTGAACAGAGGAGGAACTTCTTCTCCCAAAGGGTTGTGAATCTGTGGAATTCCCTGTGCAGTGAAACAGTTCAGGCTACCTCATTGAATGTTTTTAAGGCAAAGATAGACTTTTGAACAGTAAAGGAATTAAGGGTTATGCTGAGTAGGTGGGTAAGCAGAGCAGGGTGCATGAAAAAGATCAGCCATGATCCTACTGAATGGCAGAGCAGCTCTGGGGCCAGGTGGCCTAGTCCTGTTCTGACTTATGATGTTATGTTCACATTGCCAATCTTAGAAAATATCTATCATCACGCTGTCCAAACTGTTCCCAAAAATCAAAATATCTGTCCTCTGAAAACTGCTGACAATTTATTACTGGTCAAGATTGACTCAAGGACAAGTGCAAATATACTACCCATTTCTTCAAAAGTACCAACAGAAATAGGAAGTTATTTCAACATTAAACTTTCAGCAAATAACAATTCAACAGTTTCATGTGTAGAATCAATTGAGCTGGAGTACATTTACAATCAATCAATTGTAGATATTGTAGATGTTCTACATCAGACCAGCAATTGCAGATATACCAGCATGCCATGACCTCATTCTGGTCACAAATCGTGCATGAGTTTATTTAAAACAGTAAACCACACCATCATGAAGCAAATATTACAGCAAACCTACTGATTTCTATGTCGCTTGCAAACCTACAGCAGGCTAAATTCAGGCAGTACAATAACACTGTATACATATGGCACTTGGAGTCCTGAAAGGTGAATTCATTTAAAGTAAAGGCACACACGTAATAGAGGGAAGTTTTATCTTACTTTACCTGCTTCCAGCAGATGCTTATATCCATCTGAGGTATTGGACAGTCATTTTATCACAATTGTTTGTTGTGGCTCAGCTCATTTGGCAAAAACATTGGGAACAGTTTGCCTATAAATAGGTGTTTAGAGGGTTTTGTTTAGAGATTTCCTAAGCCTGACTGCTGTGAAGATTTGGTGATTGAAAATGGAGGCACATGGTCTACCATTCTTTGACTGGATAACCAGTATAATTCCATGCCTTACACCCACCAGGAGTGGTATCAATTTTATCTCCCACCCTTTGCATGTGTTTTGTAGCAGAGAGAATAATTACTGTTGACTTCCTTTTTGTTTGATGTAATTGAGAACAAAAATCATACTGGCATATTGTGTGGACAGCTGCAACCAAAATTCTTCTTTCTCTGATACCCAAGTATATCTGAATGTTCAGTACGTTAGATTTCCACCATCTGATCAGTTCTTTTCACGCCATTCATTTTCCTGTTGTGATTAAACTCACTTTGGTATGTGCATTATTCATTACAACCATCACTGCTGACTCCTTGTTGAGATTTAACCAATGCAAAAGAATAAAAGAACAATGATTCATTCTAATGGAGGAGTTCTTGTTCTTTCCAAACCAGCTAATAAGGAAATTGGTCAGCAAGGGGTGAAATAACAGGCTAATGTTTCAAGTGAAAGCTTTAATTTCATAAATCTTCAAAGGCATTTCCCTGCATTTTCAGTCTTTAATTTTGCTTTAATTTACATTAAGATTGGCATTGAGCTCTGTTGTGCTGATTGGTCTCATTTCAATGTTATTTGTGCTATCAGTGCACAAAGGATTTGTTGTTCACACAATACAAGTGATGTGTTCCACTGACTCCCAGTTTAAAATGTCAGTATCAAGATGTCCAAAGAAGATCTGGAAGGAAAATTGGTAACATAATTAATCACTCTCTAATTTTCACTTTTTGTACTCCTAACAGTTCTGCAATATTTATGTTTGATACTGGGTTTCATGTGTTACCAAGTCAAGGAGAATTGATAGACTATTTACCCATAAGGCATCACACCTGAGCCTAGAGCCTAATCCTGTCCTCACCTCATCTCACCTACACACACACACACACACACCTTCTCTCAACGAATCTTTGAAATGCATATCCTTTGCTATTTCTTTCAGTTGTAACTCATTGTGCTACTTTGAGAGCTGTCTTAGAAAAACTCTGGTTCACTTTAACATAAAAAGGGCATGCAGCCCCAAATTTCCTGTTGCAATGAAGTTGTAAGATCTATCTGTAAGCAGCTGGCACACAGCTACATTTCCGACCTTGTCTGGATAATTACGTATGGACTGGCTCACCCAGCAATGTTGGAAACAGGTGTCTTATGCATCCAATGTTACTCAGGCAATAAAGCATAAATTATCCATAATTATTGACTAATTTAAATAGCTGCCCAGCGTCACCTCCAGCAGAAAATGAACAAGACTGCAACAGCATCGATCTCTGTCTAAAATCTTTCCCTTGCCTCACGCAGCGCACACATCCTCAGCATTGATTCTGGACCCCATGAAACCTCATAGCAAAAGGCCAAACAGGGTCAGGAAAACCTCTTGCCATTTACCACCTATCAAACCCTTTGGAAAATGAATCAGTGCTTCTCCATGTTGAACACTACTTAGAGGAAGCACTGTGGGTGGCAAGGGAACACAATGTACTGTGGTACTATAAAGGTAACTCATGAGACAGCCTACTGACAGAGCTAGGCTCAAAACTGGGCATCTTTTAGGCAATTTGGGCCACCAACAGCTTAAGGCTATAAGACACAGGAGCAGAAATTAGGCCATTCAGCCCATCAAGTCTGGTCCGCCATTCAATCTTGGCTGATAAGTTTCTCAAACCTATTTTCATACTTCCTCCCCATAATCTCTGATCCCCTTGACAATCAAGAACCTATCTACCTCAGTCTTAAATATACTCAATGACCTGGCCTCCATAGACTTCTGTTCCAATGCATTCCATAGATTCACCACTCACTGACTGAAGAAGTTTATCCTTATCTGCATTCTAAAAAATCTTCCTTTACTCTAAGGCTGTGCCCTCAGGTCCTAGTCTCTCCTACCAATGGGAACATCTTCTCAGCATCTATTCTATCCAGGCCATTCAGTAATCTAATTAGATCACCCCCCCCCCCCCCCCCGCCATCTCATCCTTCAAAACTCCATTGAGTATAGACCCAGAGTCCTCAAGCGTTCCTTATATGTTAAGCTTTTCACTCCTGGGACTATTCTCATGAACCTTCTCTGAACCCGGTTCATGGCCAGTAGATCCTTCCTGATAAATGGGGTCCAAACCTGCACACAATACTCCAAATATTGTCTGACCAAAGCATTATAGAGCCTCGGAAGTACATCCTTGCTTTTAAATTCAAGTCCTCTGAAATTAAATGCCATCATTGCACTTGCCTTCCTAACTACTGACTCAACCTGCAAGTTAACTTGAGAGAATCCTGGACTAGAACTTCCAATTCTCTTTGCACTTCAGGCTTCTGAATTTTCATCCCATTTAGAAAATAGTCCATGTCTCTATTCTTCCATCCAAAGTTCATGACCTCACACTTTCCCATGTTGTATTCCATCTGCCACTTCTCTGTCCACTCTCCTAACCTGTCCAAATCCTTCTGCAGTCACACCACCTCCTCAATGCTACCTGTCCCTCTATCCATCTTTGTGGAGGAGGGAGGGCAGTGAGCATTCCTTGTGGTGTTGGCGGAGAGAGGCAAGAGTGTGTTCCTGGTGGGTGGTGGTGGAGGCAGATGAGAATATGTTCCTGGTGGGGGTGGTGGAGTGGGAAGATGAGACCATGTCCCTGGTGGTGGAGGGAGGTGAGAATGTGTTCCTGATGGGCTGGTAGTGGAGGAGAGTGGCGAATTTGTTGGGCCCAGTGTCCAGTGTGGGACCTGACAGCTTCAGCAGCAGCTGAATTGCAGAGACTTGCACAGTGCAGTTCATGGTGGCAGCACCATGGGTAGCAGCAAGATAGTGATGGGCGGCACAGCGAAAGGTCAGGATGGAAGGGCCCAGATTCAGACCCATGGCTAAGCATTTAAGGAGGACTGTAATGTTGAACATTTGACTTGTGTTTATTTCTATTTTCTACACATGGCAATAATATCTAATTCACCATGGTTCATACATGGACAAAACAAAATCAGAATTCTATAGATAAGATTGGAATGAGCATAAAACCATAAGAAATTGGAACAGGTATAGGGCGTTTAGCCCATCAAACCTACTCCACCATTCAAGATAATCATTGCTGATCTAACATTCCTCACATTCACTTTCCTGCCCTTTTCCCATAACCCTCGATTCCCCAACTAATCAAGAATCTATCTCAGTCTTAAATATATACAAGAACTCTGTCCCCACAGTTCGCTGCAGCAAAGAGCTCAAACACTTACAACTGTCTGAGAGAGAAAAGATTTCTTCTCATCTCAATCTTAAATTGACGCCCCTTTATTCTGAGGCTGTGCCCTCCGGTCCTCTACTCTCCCCCAAGGAAAAACATCCTTACAGTATTTAGTTTGTCAAGCCCTTTAAGAATCCTATATGTTTCAATGCAATCTTCTCACATTTTTCTAAATTCCAATGAGTTTAACCTTTGCTCATAAGACATTCTCTCCATAATAGCGATCATTCTAGCGAACTTTTTCTGAATTGTCTCCAGTGAAATGTTATCTTTCCTTAGGTAAGGGGATCAAATTTACTTGCAGTCCAGATGTGGTCTCACCAGGACCATAAACAGATCCTTTAAGACTTCCCTACTCTTGTACATCAACCCCCTTGAAATAAAGGCCACTATTCCACTGCCCTTGATGTCAGGATAACATCTGACCAAGTATGCAATCAAGCAGTCCTAGCAAAAAAAAGGAATCAATAAGAATCAGGGGAAAGTCTCTGCTGGTCAAACGTGGCACAAAAGGAAATAGGTCGGCACTGTTGCAGATTAATTATCTCAGCCACAGAACCTCAATGTAGGAGTTCCTCAGGGTACTGTCCTAGACCAAACCATGTTTAACTATTTCATCAATGATTTTCCCTTTGTCATAAGATCAGAGTGAGGATGTTTACTGATGACTGCACAATGTTCAACACCATTTGCAACTCCTCAGATAAAGAATCAGCTCATGACCATATGCAGAAAGACCTGGAAAGCATTCAGGTTTGGGCTGATAAGTAGCAAGTTATATTTCCACCACAAAATGCCAGACAATGACCATCTCATTTCCCATCTATGAGGCACAAGCTAGGAGTGTCACGGCATATTCTCCACATACCTACATGATGCAACAACATTCAAGAATCTCAACACCATTTAGTACAAAGCCCCCCTGTTCCCCTCCCCCCCCCCCCCCCCATGCACCTCCATCAACATTCATTCCCTTTACTATAGCCACACTGTGACAGAGTCTAGAAAATGCGCTACAGTAACTAACCAAAGATCCTTTGGCAATATCTTCCAAATCCACGACTCTTCCACTTAGAAGTACAAAGGCAGCAGATGCATGGGAGTACTAGCTCCTTCATCTTAAATATAGCAAAGAGTGGATGCGGATGCTGGAAATCTGAAGCAAGAACAGAAAGTGCTGGAGAAACTCTCTACAGATGCTACCAGAGTTTCTCCAGCACTTTCTGTTCTTGTTATAGCTCCTACTACTTGCCCACGAAGACACACACCATCTTGATTTGAAACAACATCACCATTGTCACTAGGTCAAAATCCCATTTTGGGTGCCTCTATGCCCACAGCACTGTGATGCACCTGCACTAAATGGACTGCTGTGATAAAATGACAGTTCATCACCAGTTTCTCAAGTGCAATTAATGATGGACAATAAATGGTCTGCAATGTTCACATTCTTTAAACAAATGAAAATTAAAGGCTGCGTCTGTTGACCCCCAAGAAGAATAAGAGTGACAAGAGATTTAAAAGACTAATTAAAAGCTAGCAAACACAAAAAAAAGATTTGAATAATATGTAATAAAGTGTTATACAAAGTAATTTTTTTGTAGTTTTTTAAAAATTTGCATAAGCACCGAATGCAGGTGGTGAGTATACACAGTCAGAAACTATTGACCAATTGTTGATGTCAGCAAACATTTCAAAAAATAAAAATCAGCACCAAATCAATATTACGGTAACAATGTTATTGACCGCTAAATTGTTTTATTACTGTAAAATTAAAGTCAGGAAAATCATAAGATCATGAAAGCAAGGCTAGCTTATGTCCATTGTAGTTTATAAGAATAAGAGGCACCTTGATTGAAACACCCAAGATCCTGAGGGTTGTAGGGCGCATGTGGAAAGGATGTTACAAATGTGAGATTCTAGAACTAGGTGTTACTGTGTAAAAATCAAGTGTTACCCTATTTAAGATACATGGTAATTTGTATTCCCACTAAATTTGAACATTGTTAACCTTTTGTTAAAAAAAAAAATGGTGAAAGCAGAGCCTTTGAATATTTTTAAGGCAGAGATAGCTAGATTGTTCAGAAGCAACCAGGATAAAAAAGTTAACTGGGGTAGTGTGAATGTGAGTGATTAGATCATCCATGATCTTACTGAAAGGCAGAGCAGGCTCAAGAGATCTACTAACTCATATGTTCATACAAAACAAAACTCGACCAAAGAACCCAAAATTGCAGAAGCTACCTCTTAAATCAATTTTTTAGTCACATCCTCTAATCCTTATTTAAAAATCTCAGCCCAACTAGGAATATTCATCCCATTTCATCAAGAACCTTCAGACATTTCGCTAAATCTAAATTTCTATATAAACGAAAGTTGAGTTTGTCATCATTCATTTTAATGATCATAACTGACAAAGAACTGAGGCAACTCAAAGATGACAAATATATTGATGTAAAAAGCCAAGGTAGGTTTTTTTGTTGTAAATTGCTATGCCGAACATGAAATGAAAGATTCCCAACAATATAACTTGCACAGCATGCAACTTTTTCCACGGAAGACTAAAGAATCTGTTGAAAGCTATTATGCTGTAACATTGCAACATTTAGAAATAACAAATTTACCCAAACTATAGGCTCCCTCAAAAGAAAGCAAATAAAACCCTAACGCTAATTGAAATCAGAGTTTTAAATTTGTTCAGAGACAGCGTTTCTGCTCAAAAGAGAAATCCATTCTGCAATTGTAAGCAGACATTAGGGGATAAAATAGTGTGTCAGTCAGCTGCAATAATTATCTTCCTTATTTTCAGTTGAAATTGAATATTTAATATTTTGCAGTGGTAAATACCAAGGGACATCTATGCATTTTTATAAATAAGAATTAAATATTTTATGGGTGCCTGAAATGCTGTTTTATTCCATAAAGTGGACTGCAAATTAATAAGTTGCAAGTCAACAATAATGGTTTTTGGTATACAGAACATGAACCACATTTCCCATATTTCTATTAATGGTCCTTCTAAGTATTTAGTCCAGCCACTCAGTTGACCATCCTGGCAGAACTGCACTGATGGAAGAATAGAAAACCACCTCCAAATTTCAACTTTATGCACTGCCCCCAGGCAGTTACAAAGGCTGCACAGTCTTTGCACTGAGCTCATTAGTTCAGCCACCACATAAGTTTTCTGACCAGCATCATCATTCCCAGGCCATCAGGGAAATGCTGCAATGTGGAATAAATCTCTAATTCTAAAATTAACAACCAAGGATACACTGCCACCGGTGTTGCAGAAAATGTGGCTCAACATACCTGGAGGAGATAACTTCTAGATATCAGTTTTCAATTTGTGGAAAATATGTGTAAATGTTGCTTCTGCAAAAGTAACGTACTCAGAAGTCATAAAGATTCAGTGTGCAGAAGTGATAGGACTCAGTGTTGCGTCAGCATAAGTAATGAGACTTATATCAATGGGGGGTTGCACGCTAACAACAGGCCACAGACAGATGTGGTAAAACGATTAGAATAGCAGCTGCACAGAGCAATACAACTGTCACATATGAGGTAAAAGGGAAAGTACAGGGAGGCTCATAGAAACTGCATAAATGTGCACTAATACTATTCAGGAGTGTGCCTACTTTGTGGTCACCCGGGCTTGCAAGAACATATGAATAAAGATTGCTTCGGAATCTGACTCGGACTAAAATTATTTGGTAGTGAACTTCATTTCTGACAAATTTGCCTTTTATTAGACTGAGTCTGTGTCTTCTTACAATATATTTTCCTAACTTACCTTTCCATACTCCAATCTGTATAACTTTTTAGATGAAAATTTCAAGGCTTAACTCAAACCTTTGACACTAATAATTACCATTGTGATGCTTCTCTCTAGACCTCCTTGCTTGAATGCTCAATTGTGTCCTGGTGATCAGGCACAGACTCTGCTGGGTACATTTTTATCTTCACCACTTAAGTGCAAATCTAATTAAGTTTGCTGGTCCTAAATATGCATTGCCTTATTTTATATCAGAACATTGCTAACACTATCAATACTACACTTATTACCTACCCAAAAAGGTTTGGAGATGGAGTTAGTGAGTTTAATTACTGAACCATTTGTGCTGACGGTACTCCTACAATGCAATTAGGTCAGGAATTCCAGGATTATGGTTCAGTACTGAAGAACAGATGCCTGTAAATGCCTAAATGAAGATGGTAGATAACTGCACGTGGAACATGAAAATGGTGGTGTTCCCTGGATGTCATTGCTTTCATTCATTGACTAGGGTGCATTGCAGGGTTTGAAACTGAGAAATAGGCCACTACTTATTGCCCATTGCCAAGTATCCTTGAGAAGGTTGTAGTAATCTGCCTTTTTAAAGTGAATCTATGATGTGTAGATACTTCTGCAGTGCTGTTAGGTAGGAACAACTTTCCATTAATTTCAGTCACCTGATCCACTCTAACACACTCAGTTTCCCATTGAACAGATGAGGCTAAATTCCAGAGTCTGGGAATTCAAAAAATGGAACGTCTTGAATTTTCTTGCTTTTATCTGACAAATCTTTAAGAAATCATCCACAAGATTACCTTCTTTCCTGACACCACTTCCTTTGTTACTATCACTTTTGATTCTGTGCATCTTCCCCAGGCAACGGATGTCTAAAGGTGAATGGTTAATTTTACTGCTGCAGATTGCTGCAGTTTCAAAGAAAGGATATGTTCTCTCAGTCTTTCTGGACACCTGCCAGCAGCTTTTTCAAAACCTTTAGGTGATGTGGTAGATATTTACTTTTGAAATTGCTGCATGGTATTCATTCTTGGCTTCAACTCTTTGCCAACCAAGGAACCCTCTTAGAGCCAATATTCTTTATGTTGGTTGAAAATTTATGTGGACTTAGAGTTAAATATATTTTTCTCTGCAATCTTACAGAATTCTGAATATTTTTATGTTTTTTAATTGTGAAATGCAGACAAGAGCCCAACATCCAAACATGTGCAGGTTAGGTGGATAGGCCATGGGAAATGCAGAGTTACAGGGATAGAGTAGCGGTGGGTCGGGTGGGAGGCTCTTTGGAGGGTCAGTGTGGACTCTATGGGCCAAATGGCCAGCTTCGATGCCCTATACCATAGTGATTAAAAACCAGAAATAGAGAAGATGAGCAATAGTTAGGTGACACCAATTTGTTTCATTTAACCATGCAATTATTGTAAGCAATAAAGGAATTCTATAGTTTTGGAACACTGAAATTTATAAAAATAGTGTAAATCTCCATAAGAATCATTGTTTCTTGTACTCTATGCAGCCCATTGTGTTTGGCCTACTATTTAGCAAGATTAGCCCTTGATTACTTGTCCAATACGAATACCACTAGGCCTAATGTATGATGGTATGTTAGCTCATTAGCATTGCTGTTTCACGGGACCTGGGTTCAATACCAGCCTTGGGTGAATGTCTGTCTGCGTGAAGTTTGCACATTTTTTTTCACAGGCATGAAGGCTTCTACTAGGTGCTCTAGCTTCCTCCCACAGTCTAAAGATGTGCAAATTTGGTGCATAGGCTATGCTAAATTGCCCTGTAGTATGCCAGCTAGATGGATTAGCCATGGTAAAATGCAGATAGGGTGGGAGACTGCATTTGAGTGGGTTGCTCTTCAGAAGGTCAGTGTGGACTTTGTGGGCCAAATGGCCCCTTTTCACACTGTAGGTATTCTATGATAATATCGCTATGCCAATCAGGTGGATGTGAAAGATGCAACGGTTACTGTTATTCCAAATGTCCTGGCTAATATGTATCCCTCAATGTCACAGAATCAAACTTTCTGGTGACTGTGGCATTGCTGTTTATGACTGCTTGTTGCATACAGATTAATTGCTGTGTTTCCTGAATTATGGCAGTGCCTGCACTTCATGAATACAGCACTCCTCACATAACTCCAAATCTTTTTCTTTTCTGCGTCTTGCCCGTGATGGAAAATGGCTGAACTTCTGTCCCGATGTAACCTTTGTTATTATGAAATGTGGGTGTACATTAATGAGATTCACATTTTGCTCATGTCTGGTACCATTGTGTGGAAAGGGGATTTGTTAAGAGATAGTATTTGTATGGAGATGTGAAACAAGGAAACAGTATGTGTCGGTGTGATTGTGACACAGCATTGTGTTCAGACAGAACAAGGCATAGATAGATTTGTGATTATGACCTGAACAAGGTTTGATTACAAATGTAATGAACAGGTTAAATCTAAATATCTCCACTGCAGAAGCAGCTTATTGGATCAGACATAAGGAGAAAAGGCAAATGAAGTTAAAATCAGAGAGATGAGAGATCATACATTTTAGTCAAATGAGTGAGTAGGTCACTTCCTTATTATTCAAAAGATGGAAAGATAGGTAGAACAAAGCAAAGGGACCTCAGAGTACAAATATATATTTCACTAAAATGGCAAAAGAGATCAGCAAGGCCTTAGAAAATAGCAAAAAGCAAGGGGTTCAAAGGGGGTCAGGGTAGGCAGTGGAATCTGGAGTCGAGGCCACTATCAGAGCAGCTATGATTGTATCAAACGTTCTCCTAAGTAGCTCGCAGCGACTTTTTACATCACATTATCTTTCTAAATGCTTACACAACTCGGTCTGCTTAGAATCTCAGCACAAAAGTTCTTTAATTAAGAAGTAACCTGCATGGAGATCTGATGGCTCTTTGTGAACTGCTTCTTGCCTTTGCACACAGTGTCAGATCTGCTGGATATTTCCACCATTTTCTGTTTCTCTTTCAGTCCATTATTTGCTGGTCCCTTCCATCCTACTTATTTTTCATTCATGGGATGTGTGTATCACTGACTAGCTAAGCAATTATTGCTCATCCCTAATTGCCCAGAGGGCAGATAAAACTCAATTACATTGTTCAGAGTCTGGGGTTATATGTAGACCAGACCAGATAAGTATGGCAGATTGTGTTCCCTAAAGAGCATTCCTGGATCAAACTTTCTTTTATAACAACAATTGACAGTAGTCACGCGGTCACCATCAGATTAGTTTATTCACTTAAAATTTATTGAATTCATGTTTTCCATGGTAGGAACCCTGGAACATTAACCTGGGGTTCTAGATTAAAAACACCATGACATTAACCCTAACCACTATGCCATCAACTCTCCTCAAACACAATTGATTCAGTGTAACTAAATCTTCTAATTTAAGGCAACAGAACCAAATAATTCTTGTGAATGTGGGGAACAATTATCCAAAACTTGTACAGGAAAGACCTTACTGTATTGAATGCTCTGTGTGAACTGGGGCCCCTCTCAAAAGGAGAAAGGAAAGGACTGGCAATCCTGGCCCAGAAAAGTATCAGATTACGACCTCATGCCCATGTTGCTGGCAAATTGGTAAGCCTATTGGTGGTAGATATTTGTATTCTGGAAGACAATATATTTCGCTTTCATTGATGCTCAAAATAGATGTAGCATCACAGAAATATAACTATATAGTACACTGGCCTGCATTTTCTCATGGCCAGCTACTCGCTTCAGCAACATAGATTGGAGTTGCACATCAGCACCAACATTCCTTCTACACTGTACCCAATGAGCACACCAATGCTTTGAGTTCTGCTTTGGAAGCCGCTATCTTGAAGTGTATGGACCTTGGAGATCTGCACTGTGGAAAAATAAAATGACAGGAAACATAGATAGGCACCCTGTGAATTCCCAGTATAGCACACTCTCTGGGACTTGTCTGGGAAACATGGGCAATTCTCTTCTGTAAATATCCATTTAAATCACAGAATTTGCTTGGGTCCTCTGAATTTAAGAAAATAGCAATCAAGAAAAGTTAGACTATTAAAAGCCTAGTCTAACTTTTGGGTAGCTATCCATTTGAGCATTTCTCCCCTCCCCCATTCCCCCTCTACCACAGAATCGCTCTACCTACACCCTTATATGAACCTGCCCTGCTTGCTACCTGATGAAGGAGCAGCTCTGCGAAAGCTTGTACTTTCAAATAAGCCTGTTGGATTATAACCTGGTGTTGCGTGAAGGGCCTGTGCCCGAAACGTCGAATCTCCTGTTCCCTGGATGCTGCCTGACCTGCTGTGCTGTTCCAGCAATAAAGTTTCAACTCTGATTTTTAACTTTGTCCACCCAAGTCCAAAACCAGCACCTCCACATCAAAGTTACATCACCTCCTTGCTGCTGGACTCCATGCCCCTATTGACAAAGGCAAGAACACTGTATGCTTTATTAACTGCTCTTTCTACCTGTCCTGCCACCTTGAATGGTCTCTGCACATATACACCCAGAGCTTTCTGCTCTTGCACCCCTTATGTTTTATTCAGGTTAATATGCAGCACTGCAGTGTGATGTGCAAAAGTCAATAGCACCCACAGAAGCCTGAAATCGTCAAAAAACTGCATTCACTCAACCTACTTGTCCCTGGCAAGTAAAAATTATTTGGACTTAATTTTTATTGAAGAGAGACCCTCAGTGACTTCCTCTATGTACAGGATCATGAACTGAGATATTGCAAATATCTCAACTTCAAACTGGCAGGAACCAAAGCGATGAAATTTAATCATCACCGTCTCTTTCATAGCCACTGGCAGTTTAATCCTTGCTCTGAAATTGCAATTGTGTTTGCAACAGCTGGCAGATTTCACCACATCCTTTATGAAACATCAAATTATCAAACATTGTTAATTATTCCCTAGAGATTCTGGGCGATGCTAATCACTACACATACATCTGTTCTGGATGTAGGTTTGCTCACTGAGCTGGAAGGTTCATTTCCAGACATTTCGTCACCATACTAAGTTGGTTGGTGATGTCATTTCTTGTTCTTTTACTCGGGGTGGTAAATGGGGTCCAACTCAATGTGTTTTTTGATAGAGTTGCGCTAACATATGTCTGTGAGTGACTGGTTTGCGCAGAGGTTTTGAAGCCAGCAAAATGCCACATCACTCCGTTGAGTATTTTAACTTGAAATTACGAAGAAAGGTACATATTTGTAGAATCCTGGCAAAAGCCAATAGAATTTGGCATGGCACGGTGGCTCAGTACGTCTGCCCTACTGCATCAAGGAGTTTGGTTTGATTCCACCTTGGGACCACTGTCTGTTTGGAGTTTGCACATTCTCCCCGTGTCTTCATGAGTTTCCTCCGGGTGCTCTGGTTTCCTCCCACAGTCCAAAGATGTGTAGGTTAGGTGGATTGGTCATGCTAAATTGCCCATATGGTGTCCAGGAAAGTGGATTAGCCCTGGGAAATACAAGATTACAGGGTTAGGGTAGAGGGTGGATCTGGGTGGGCTGCTCTTCAGAGAATCAATGTGAACGCGATGGGCCAAATGGCCTGCTTCTACACTATAGGGATTTTAGGATTCCATGAAAATCAATCAGGAACTAGCCTGTAAGTAATAATCTCTTGATGTAGTGTGAGGAGGGAATGTCTCCGAGGTTGTTGCTGTGAGGGATTAAGTGAGAAAGTTAGCTGGACAGTGGGCTCCAAAGTAACACCACTGACTCAAAATAGGTAGCGCACCAACAGATATCATGATCCTCTTGCATTACATACTTCCAGAAATGTTTACTGTTTGCACACCAACACCTGCTCCAGTATGGTATCTGGTCCAATTCACCCACAACCATCTGAATATACCATGGAGACCATTTTGGATTAATTTTAAAATAAGGCAATAATTTGCCAATTATTCATTCAAAACCTACTACAATTTGTCTTTTTTTTATTATCACAATTTTCCTTTCAACAGTTCATAACTGTTCCTCTGAACTAACTTCTCTATCATCATTCTGTATTGCTTTATTTGCTTTCACAGACACTGCATGATCCAAGAGTAATAATTATTCTAATTGGAATAAATTACATACTTAGAATTAGTCTCATCCCAATTTTGAACAGACAAAGCATCAAAATTCAGAGTATGGAATATATAACTCTTACCAAGCTACCAGATAATACAGCGAGGAGTGGAGAATAGCAAGAAAGGAAGATTGCAATTTCACAGCTTTACACCACATTGCTATGAATTTTAATGTTTCAGAAACATACAAACAGGTCAACTTCAAGATTGATTTGAGACATTATTTGATGATGCGAACCAAAGTATAATGAAAATAGAAAATTTTGGCAGATACTTAAAAATTGAAAAACTACATCCTGATTCATACCTAGCTTCACAAAGAACCAAAATAATAGTATAAGACTAAAAGATGTCAGAATAGAAGGAAGCCATTTGGCCCATCAAGTCAGCTCTGCCATTCAATTAGATCATTGCTGAACTGACCATCTTCAACAGAGGGTTGTCAGTCTGAAAATTGGGCCCTGATGCTAGAAGGCTACACTTACAGACCAGGGAGGGGGGGTTGTGGGTGGCCAAGCTTAAATTGCAAGTTTCACAACTGTCTCAAGCATTTAATGGTGACATGTCTTTTAAAGATTTTCTTCAGTTTTCCCACCTGCCAACCTGCTGGATTGACAAATTAGCTGCCTAGAAAAATGAAATAATATAGAAGGAAAGAGCAGGTAGGGATAGATCCCTATGTATGGTGATGGAGGTTAGAGGAAATGATGGTCAAGAGAGATCACTGGAGGAGGTAGATAATCAAGAGAAGAATCACTGCGTGGAAACTGTGAGGGGGGGGGGTGGAGGAAATCGCAGAGGAAACAGTGATGGAGAGAGAAATTTCAGAGTGAGAGGAAAGCACCATGGGGCAGAGATCACAGGGAGAGTGTGGATATTGGAAATGGAGAAATCAATGGTTAGGGGACAGACACATGGCACAAGAAGGGTCACTGGGTATGGCGTTGGGGGGCTAGATGATGGTCTCATGGGGAGAGATGTACAAGGTTGGAAGTTGGATCAGAGAGATCCTTTTAGGGTATGGGGACTGTGTAATTTTGTTGCACTAAAGAAAACATTTGTGTTTGCCCTGGACCATATGCATTCTTGTGAACACTCTGATCTTTTAAGCATGGCCCTTCATATCTCCTGGCACCTCACTGCCTCAGGTTGCCTGTGACATTAACATCATTGACGTGGGTCCAGCTCCAGAAACTGGCACCCACTCTGCCCATTGGTGGTGAGGACGGTGCCACTGACAGTCCTATACCCAAGGAGAGCTCACAGCACATTTACATTTGACATTCTAGTTGCTGCCCCACTTTTGTCTCTGCTCCATTCAGCTCTCCTGCCATTCGTTGCCAATCTCAGTATTGGCCTGTTTGAAGTTCAAGTGACCACGCTACTAAGAACAGTACAGCAAAGGAACAGGACAGAGATCTGGGGGAGGCAGTAAGGCAGCCAAATATTGGAAGCAATCCCAGGCTTTTAATTGAATGGATTTAAAATCATTCGTAAATACAAAAATTTTTGCACCAGGAAGTTACCCGTGACATGTCGAGTAGTAATGTCACTGGTACATTGACTGCACAGGTGGTGAGCGTGCCCCAAAGTATTGGGGAGGCAATGGCCAAGTGGTATTATTACTAGACTATTAATCCAGAGATACAGGTAATGTTCTGGGGGCCAGGGTTCAAATCCTGTCATGGTAGGATCTAGAAATAAGAATTTAATGATGATTATTAAACCATTGTCAACTGTTGGGAAACATTCATCTGGATCATTAAATGGAAATTGTTGCCCTCACCAGTCTGGACTGTATGTGACTTCCAAATCACAAATGTGGTTGACCCTTAACCACCCTCAGGGCAATCTCGGGAATAAATGCTGGCCTAGTCAGGAACACCCACATCCCGTGAATGAATTAAAAAATAAGGTGTAGCAAACTGAGCCTTTAGCTATTCCATCTCTCAAAAACTGCAGAAACATAGCTAACCTGAAGTAAACATTGAAATGGTTGTTCAATGAAAATACAGAGCCTCCTTTAAATACCTGACTAGCAGACTACTCTTCCTCAGAATGAATACGTGCTGTACACTGTCACTCCACTTTTAAAACAGAGGTAAGCAAGTTTCAAACAGGTTTGAGTTGGTGAGAAACATTTTCACTTCTCGCACAATCCAAATCTACCTATTTTTAAAGAGGAGAAATTTCTCTCCCCAAGTGAATCTGTTTTTCTCTTCACAGATACTCTTCATAGTCATAGTCATAGTCATAGGTTTTCATGCTTTCTATGATTTAATCTGAGAAAGTGTTGACAAATCATTTCAAAGATAATTTAGATGTGACAAAAAGGAAAGCACAAAGATTCAGAAATATTTATGGTCATCTGCAAATCTTTTCCTGATTATTCATGAATAGATACATGTGTCAGGCCAGCACTAACTGTCAATCCTAATTGGTCACGAAATGGTGTTGGTGAATTGGCCTCTTGAACCTTTATAGTCCATGTGGTGTAGGTACACTCCCAGTGTTCTTCCAGGATTTCGACTTGGTAACAATGAAGGAATGGCATTTCAGTTTGAAGTCAAAATGGTATACAACCAGAACAGAAATATATGGGAAATGCTCCCATATGTCTGCTATCTTAGTGATGTCCAGACTGTGCAATTTAACTTTATTTGTAAGACTTAAGTCAATTACAATTTTGAACTGTGTTGAGGGACCTTATGCCCGAATCGTCAACTCTCCTGCTCCTCGGACGCTGCCTGACCTGCTGCGCTTTTCCAGTGTCACACGTTTAGACTCGAGACAGTCGAAAATCCTTCTAATTTTCTGCAAGACTACTCTGTATAACATGTTTGTTTTACAAATTTCACAATGTATTAACTTAATCACAAAAATATAAAAGCATGAACTTAAATGAAAGTAATGGAAAAAGGTCACCCCTCAACCTCCAGTTAAAAAAAAGTCACAGTCTATCTATCCTATACTTATACTTGGGACACTGGCTCTTGGCTGATTGGACCTTGTTTTATCCTGTTGACTGAAGTGTTTCTTTGGTGTTTTTACTGTGCACATAGCAACTAAGTGCTTTTTCTTACTAATCTTGTTAACCACCACCTGAGCATGATCAGTGACATTTCAGGACTCCAGTTGGCTTGCTACACACAAACAGCACATGCTTCTCTCTGACAGGCTAAAGAATACATGCGTAGCTTGTGATTGGTTTCCTAAGACTGATAGGTCATTTCATTGATAGGCAATAATAAATGCTATCTCCTTCCCAAAGATAACAGTCATATCTGTGAACATCTCTTTCCATACAATTTTTCATTGTTAGCTTACTAAGTTCATATATGTTATGTAAGGTAGTAAAAGGACCAAAGTATGTTGTGTTTGATGAGAGGATATACAATGTCACTTCCCAATATTAACAATAATATTAACATTATCTCAAAAAGGTCTTATGAAAACATCCAAATGTTCAAGACTATTCCAAAATCCATCATTATATTTTAGCTAAAAGACCCTCTGTTAAATGTGCAACTTCATATAAAGTGAAACAAATTGGTGAAAGAGTGGTATCTGTGATATTGTCATAAAGTGGGATAGCACAGATACAGACCCTGCGGTCCAACTCCATCCATGCCAACTAAGTTTCCGAAACTAAATTAGACCCACTTGCCTGAATTTGGCCCAAATCCCTGTAAACCCTTCCAATCGATTATCTGTCCAAATATCTTTTAAATGTTGTCACGGTACCTGCATCCACAACTTCCTCTGGCAGTTCATTCCACACACAAACCACTCTCTGCATAAAAATGTTGCCACACTGATGTCCTTTTTAAATCTTTCTCCTCTCACCTTAAAAATATGCCCTCTAGTTTTGAACTCCCCTACTTAGGGAAAAGACCTTTGCCACTCACCTTATCTATGCTCCTCATGGTTTTATAAACCTCTATAAGGTCAACCCTCAGCCTCCTACACTCCAGTAAAAATAATCCCAGCCTATTCAGTCTTTCCTGAGAATTCAAACCCTCCAGTCCCAGAAACATCCTGGTAAATCTTTTCTAAACCCACTCCAATTTAATAATATCCTTCCTAAGGCAGGGTGACCAGAACTGAACAGAGTATTCCAAAAGGGGCCTCACCAATGCCCTGTTCAACCTCACCATGACACCTCAACTCCTGTAGTCAATGGTCTGAGCAATCAAGGCAAGCATGCTAAATTCCTGCTTAACCACCCAGTCTATCTTGATGCATCTTTCAAAAAACTATGTACTTGAACCCCTAACTCTCTGTTTGACAATACTACCCAGGTCCCTACTGTACAAGTCCTGCCCTGCTCCTCAGCCCATTGGCCCAATTGATCAAAGTCTCTTTGTAATCTAAGATAACCTTCTTGACTGTCAACTAAACCACCAATTTTGGTGTCATCCGCAAACTTAGTAACCATGTCTTCTAAACTTTCACCCAAATTATTTATATAAAAAAATTATACACAAAAAGTGGACTCAGCACCAATCCTTATGGAACACTGCTGGTCACAGGCCAACAGTCCGAAAAACAACACTCCATCACCACCCTCTGCCTCCTGCCACCAAGCCAATTTTGTACTAATTGGTAAGTTCACCCTGAATCCCACATGACCTAACTTTACTAATTAGTCTACCATGTGGAAACTTGGTGTTTGAGATCTTAGGAGGAAGCTGAGAACGAATTATGCATTTAACATTTCTGACTGAAGTTGGTTGCAAATGCTTCAGCTTTTTTTTTCCCCCACTAAGTATTCATATAAATGACAATCAAAATTTTATTTATTTTGCTATAAACTGCCAACTTTTACATCCTTGACTTTATTAAAATCAATCTAACATTTACTGGAGATTGAAAATATTTATTTGCACAGGCTGACAAGATTTACTAATATTCAATGGAAAGTAATAAAGTTCTGATTTTCCTGTACAGATTGTCTGGCAAGGATGCTTCAGATCCCATGTGACTTTTCATTGGCTGTAAATATAGATTCTGCTTTGTTCGTTCGAGCTGCAATTTTCATTAGTTTAGTTAGCAGTAAATTTACTGCTGTTAATACTGGTAGCTACAAAATAATGCATTTCAAAGTGAACTGCCCCACAGCTAGATCTCTGCCATAGAACTTTCCGATGTTTGCGAAATCGGAGAGGTCCCTTTCATTTGAGCTCTATTGGTGAGGTTCTGAACTACAATGGCATTTTGGGACATCTGTCACTGTCGGGGCACACCAGCTGAAATGGACTGGTTGAGTGGATGTATGGAATGTATTGGACCCTCAGATGCAGAATGCAAATACTGGGCTACTCTAAAAATGAATGTTGAGAGGCAAATGATTAAAGAACCAGACAGTCATCTCAGCCTGGATCCCAAGATACCCTCTGGCTCAACTGTTTGGCCTGGTGGATAACATGTTTCAACTAAGCAAAAGTTTTACCCTCTATGAACAATCACTCAGTAAATCGTATATCAGTACTTGTACTTATAACCTCAGTAAATGTACTTAAAAAACCGATATAGTTTCAGCCGAACTTCTGGTTGGCTCAGGGCTTTTGCCTGAAAAGTCGATTTTCCTGCTCCTCAGATGCTGCCTGACCTGCTGTGCTTTTTCAGCACCACTCTAATCTTGACTGTGGTTTCCAGCAACTGCAGTGCTCACTTTTGCCTCATTATACATGCGTTAAGTACACAACCCTAAATATGGATTCTCAAAGATGCACTCAAACTCAAAATCTTGTGATGTACGAGATGGAGTTGTTGAGCATGCTGAAGCAGGAGAGAAAGCATTGTTGCCATGTGCTGTTGAGAAAGATGGAGAGCTGGAGAATTCTACCTACCCTTGCTACATTTTGCGAAGTCAGGAGTTCTGCTTGCATTGAATTTAGATCCAATGGTTTATGCTGTCAGTCTCAGCAGGCATGCTGTATGCATGGTGCATTTGGTTCTTTGGGATCTGCCTCCCACGGGCTAGACCTTTCACTTCAAATTGACCTTTTCCATGTTAACCCCCAGGGGGATCCTACTTTAAGAGGAGTATTGACACTTCAAATACAGCTCAGGTTGAATTGTTGGATACTGCTGTACTGAAAATAGCTGGGTATCCCCAAGTGGAGTCCAAAGTGGAGGAGCAGCATTTGGGAAGGTATCAAGCATCTTGACACTGGTCGTTGGGAAAAAAAAATGGAAGCCAGGCGAAAACAGCAAAAGGAGCGCACTGCCACACCAACTCCCCACCAATTCCTTCACATGACCACCACCTGCCCCAAGTGTAACAGATCCTGCGGTAACTACATCGGTCTGTACAGCTACCTATGACTCATCCTGAAAGTGGAAGAGAGTCATCTTATCGATGAGGGACCACTGATGACGATGATCCCCAAGTGCAGGGAAATACCCTCATCTAATTTTAAGAGAACCAGGAATTAAAAGTATCTCAAGTCTGTTTGCTGGAACAAAAATGGGACTTTTTAATTGTGTTAGGGAACAAATATTGCAAGTGAAATTTTGTTACTAATTTATATTTACTGATTTCCACATTTATAGAAAGGCAGGAGACAGATTGTCATTTCTTTAAATCAAGTTTTATTTGTGAGAAGCTTATGTAAACAATATTTTACTGCACTGCATTATAATCTCACTTTAATTACACAGTCAAATGAATGTTGGGGTTAGTGAAACTAAAGAAACATATTAAATTAATCTGAAGAAAATAAATAAGCACAAAAACAGGTATGATGAAACTATTTAGAGCAGATTGAGGCGGCATCCTGTTCTTCTGGCCAACATTTCTCCTTCAGATAATACCAATCAAACTAAATTATCCAGCCATTTATTAACTTGCAACATGTGGCACCTTGCAATTGCCTAGTGACCGCATTTCAAAATTAATTGACTGGTTTTAAAACACTTCAGTTTGCCCCAAGAATGTGGTATGCATCGTAAAATGCTTCATTCTTCTTTTGAAAAATTAAACCTTTATCTAAGTATTTCAAAGAGATATTAAACTTCTATTTTGACCAGCAAAATCACTATAGAACATGTTCCACACAACAATACTCATTCTGAATCACTCAAAATTATGTAATACGTCTACACATTTCACTACCAAGTTCTGTCACATAAAAGTAAAGAAAATAGGAGGAGTAGGCTATTCAGTGCTTCAAGCATGCTCCGCTATTCAATATAATTATGGTTGATCATCAAGTTCAGTTCTGATCCCTTCAGACTGAAGCAAAAATAATCAAGACAAATGAGAAGAAACCATTACAATTTACACCACTCATTCTGCCTCAATGTTTGCCAAATCTGAACCATGATTTTATTTTAAAATGTTTTCCAACATTCATGCTCTGCTCTTTATAGATTTCCACTAATCCAAACTTTCTGAGCAAGGTTCAGCCATTATCTCCTGCCCCCTTCTCCCACTGTGATTTCCTCTGCAATTTTGCTTTCTCAAATTTTTCCTTTATCGATTCATTCCTAGTCTCCTGTCTGTAAAATACTGTGCTCAAGGCATTTTCTTTTAAATAGCGTGTTGTTAAATGTAAGTTGGTGTCATCCTCTGGGCAGGTGATGGACAGAATTATACAGAATGTAAGCAGCTGTACCTGGCCTGCTGAATAGCATCCACCCATGTCTCACAGTCAGCCTCTTCCTCAATCCGGAGCTCCAATGGTTTATGTCCCTCATGTCCAAAATTTATGGTAAAGTAATGCTGCAAAAATAGAACATGGTAACATTAATCACACCGACTTTTGATGGTGCCCTGAAATATTAGAAGAAGAAGTAATTTGATGGCAGTCAGATTTAACCAAAATTGTGCAATTGTAAATTAACAAAAAGCAAATCTACAGCTAATTAAATGCTGAAAACATCCAGCTCCATCAGTATTTGGGATAATAGAGATGGGTCCTGTCATAGAAGGTAGCAAATGCTAGATGCATCTGAAGTCATAATAAGTGGCTTCCCTACGTCATGTGCATTCCCCATTTGATTGAATGGTTCAATAACAATAACAATTCAGGATCTGGACTAGGTCCCTCAAGGAGAAAGTGAGGTCTGCAGACGCTGGAGATCAAAGCTGAAACTTTATTGCTGGAACAGCACAGCAGGTCAGGCAGCATCTAGGGAACAGAAGATTCGACGTTTCGGGCACATGCCCTTCTTCAGGAATGAGGTCCCTCAAGCCTGCTTCCTCTGCAATGTGATCAAGGCTGATAGCAACCTAAAACACGTACTTTGGTTTGGGACTTCAACATCATGTTTAAATGGAGATTGTTCCCTGGCATTGATTATCCATAGAAAAGTCAAGTCATAGCCAGAGGGTGGGCTCACTGTCCACTTAAGGGCACTGTGTAGGCTCTCTAAATTGGTGGACTGCTGAAAATGCAGAAATTTGGCTTTCCAATGAGAGAGTATGCAATCAGCAACATTTTAAAATTCTTAAATTTTAAAATGTCTTCAAGAGCCAGGGCACCATTGTGCACTGGAAGACTTCATGGTCTGGAGTTCTGTCCTCCTGCTCTACTACCAGGCAGCTAACCAGGGGCCCAGTGTCTCAGGAGGACCACAATTTGACTGAAATTTCTTAGTTGGCCTCCGGCAATAACCCTCAACCAGATTTTAATTGTCATTCATTAGCTTCCTGCTTCTTTTGGGTGACCCTACCAACTCCAAAAATGGCCAAGACAAGATAGAGCCAAACTTCCACACCAGCCTCTCTCCCCATCATCCCCTGCAAACCCCATTGGCCTACAAGTCCTCCACCATAAAACCACTTTATCCCTTTCTCTCTTCATATTATTGATTGATAAAAATAGACCAAGTTTGACTTCTGAATCAAGAATAAACAACTCAAGACTAGAACTAAACTGGAAGTACTCATTCATTTTATGAGAGAAAATAAAGATTTTAAGTAGCAGGTTGTTTCAATCTGTGTGTCTCAGTTCCCATTTCAACATTCTCATAACTTTGAATGTTTCGTCAAGTCCTTTTACCTCCAAGATAGATATCAAGTATTAATTTGTGATAGCTGTCATTTGCCTATTACTGATCATAATTTTCTTCTGTCTCTGCCTCCAAGAGATCCACATTTACAAGGTCAGGGACAAAGTGGGAACAAAGATGAATTTAAATTATGATCACTTTTGCTATCATAAGCCTAAGATAGTCAGGTATAACCTAATTTACTCCTTTCCCTTTTAACTCTGTCACTCGCTGTGATAAGCCAAAGGGGGTTTCCCCTGTCCATGAATCTCAGATTTAACTTTTGGAAATAAATCGACTGAAAAATCTTTTAAGCTGAAATCCAAGGCAGTGAGTATGAACAAGTCTCTCCGAACTGAGTAACATGCTATGCCACTCCATTTATAAAAACAATGTAAATTGAAAAGAACAGGTGAGTAGATAGGTTATAACTTACAGGTTTTGGTAAATCAGTGCTATGAAAAATCAGTTCATATGTTTTACAGCTTCTCAGGAGGTTAGATGTCCAATAATATTTTCTACAGTGAGCTGAGCCTCTTGTAAGCAAAGTGTTGGCTTCTTCCAGCGAGCAGCTTGAAGGCAGAGATCAAGGGTCAGTGGGAGACTGGCCAGTTCACCTGGAATCCCTGCTATTGCTCTGGATGTCAAACTGTACCTAACCTGGAATCCCAAAACCACATCCTTGCACATTATGAGCTTCTCCCTTTCATTTAGTACTGTCTTAAACTTCTCCTGTTAGCTACTGCAAGTCTAAGCAAACAAAATGCACAAAGAAATTTAGGAGACTATTGAGACTGCAGATAAGACAGGCAGCTCCATTCTTAAACCATGGGAAATACAGAAAGCAGTTCCTGAACAATGAGGCTAAACCAGAAAGAAAACCTGTGTTGTAATGGGGATTGTTAATAAAATTGCATGCCATGGGAATTATCCAGGGATATGTGGTAAAGGAATGACCTTATAGAGCTACTAAGAATGGGATTCATTCAGTAAAGCCATTAGGAGAACAGAATCATTTGTTAGGGCCACACAAGAATCATCTAGAGAAACTGCTAAAAAGGCAGGAATTCTCCATTTTACTCTCAAAAGTTTCAAACCTTCCATTTTGACAGCAGGAATCCTATGCTACAGATTTAAAAGCATGGAAAATAAATAAGCATGTTTGGAATACATAAAGCATTTTATTGTGAACTTTATGTAGATTTTAACAAGCATTTTCCCATCACAGAATCCTGTCAAGTCACATAATGCACAACCTCACCTTAAAATATCTTTGACGGCCAAAGTGAAGCGATATTTGATGATCAGATGCACAACAGCAAAATTCAAAAAATAGCATACGATCAAAATGTTTCACTCACAATTGATGTATCACTTTCCTTTCTGCTATCTTTTGATCCTCAGATGTCCATTTTATTTTTCAGTTTGAAGAACCAAATCAAACAAATTGATTTAAATACTGTAATTATTTGAGTGATGAAAGACTTCTGTGCCACATATGCAGAATGACTTTTTAAAAATTAGTTCACAGAAGGTGGCCATTGCTTGCTGGGCCAGTATTTATTGCCCATCCCTAATTACGCAGAGGACAGTTAAGTGTCAACTACATTGCTGTGGGCCCAGAGTCACACATCAGCCAGACCATGCAAGGATAGCAGTTTCCTTCCCTAAAGAACTTTAGTGAACCAAGTAGGTTTTTCTGACAATCGACAAGGGATTCATGATCATTAGACTCTTAATTCAAACTTTACCACCTGCCATAGCTTGATTTGAACCTGGGTCCCAGAACATTAACTGGGTCTCTGGATTAATAGTCTAGCCATAATACCACAAGACCAATGCCTCCCCCAAATAAAAAGGTTAATTGAATGGATACTATAGATTGAGATGTAACAGGAAACAGATTTTCCTTATTATGGCCTCTCGTAAAATACCTACTCTGCCAGCAGTGCACTCATGGATGTCCAAATCCATCACTATGGGTAAGGATTTGGAAAAACTACCATCTATAATCTATCCATTCACTATAAATCTACCTCTTATCCAAAATCCACAAACCTGACTGCCCCAGTTGACCGGTTGTCTCTGTCTGCTCCTGCCCCTCTGAACGTATCTCCTCATGTCTCAAAACTATGCTGTCCCCCTTGGTCCAGGAACTCCCCACATACATTCGGGACACCACCAACGCCCTCCATCTTCTCCATAACTTTAGTTTCCCCAGTCACCAATGCCTCATCTTGACCACGGACATCCAGTCCCTATATTTGTCCATCCGCTTGGAGGCAAAGGCCCTCCATTTCTTCCTCTCTCGCTGACCCAACCATTCGATTGGCAGGACTGGTCCTCACCCTCAACAACTTCTTCAAATCCTCCCACTTCCATCAGACCAAATGGGTAGCCATGGGCACCTGTATGGGCCCCAGCATATGCCTTCCTCTTCGTAGGATATGTGGAACAGTTCATCTTTCGCAGTTACATTGGCACCATCCCCCACCTTTTCTTCTGTTACACTGTTGACTATATCGGAACCACCTTGTGCTCCCACAAGGAGGTTGAGCAGTTCATCAACTTCACTAACACCTTCTATTCTAATCTTAAGTTCACCTGCATCAGCTTTGATACCTCCGTCCCCTTCCAGGACCTCTCCAGCTCTGTTCTCTAGCAACAGACTCAACACAGACATTCCAATTCCTCCGCCTCCACTGTATCTGCTCCCAGGAGGAGCAATTCCAGACTTCCCAGATGGCCTCCTATTTCAACAACCAGAATTTCCCCTCCCATGTGCTGGAGGACATTATTGACCACATTTCCTCCACTTCTCACACTTCCACCCTTGAACCCTACCCCTCCAACCGCAACAAGGATAGAACCCCCGGTCCTCTCCTTCCAGCCCACTAATCTCCAAATACAGTGCATTATCTGCCGCCATTTCCACCACCTACAGTCAGACCCCACCACTAGAGAAATATTTCCCTCCCCATTTCTATCTCCCAACAGAGACCAAATTCCTTCCATGACTCCCTGATTAGGTCCACGCCCCTCATCAACCTACCCTCCAAACCCAGCACCTTCCCTTGCTGCAAAACCTGCACCCACCTCACCCCCTTCACCTCCATCCAATTCCCCAAAAGATCTTTTCAGATCTGGCAGAGATTTTTCTGCACATCCACCCACCTCATCTACTCGTCCATTGCTCTCGATGTGGTCTCCTCTACATCAGGGAGACAGGACGCCACTCACGGAGCATTTCAGGAAATAACTCTGGGACACACGACATCAACAGCAACTTCACCAGTTTCCAAATCTCCCCTCCTCCCACCTCATCCCAGATCCCACCTCCAACTTGGCACCACCCTCTTGACCTGTCCATCTTCCTTCCCACCTACCTGCTCCACCCATCCAACCAACCTATCACAATCACCTTCACCTATCACTTTCCCAGCTACCTTCTCCTCCCAAACTCCACCCCGCTATTTATCGCTCAGCCACCATCCCCATCCACATTCCTGATGAAGGGCTTATGCCTGAAATATCATCTCTCCTGCTCCTAGGATGCTGCCTGACCTACTGTGCTTTTCCAGCACCACACACCTCAACTCGGACTGTCCAGCATCTGCCATCCTCACTTTCTACTATAGTTCAGAATAGCATTCTGTCTAATTTTCTTTCTAGCTACATGGGTCTCTGAGACTAGAATGTGGCAGTAACTTCCAGAACCAGAAGTTAATGCTGTGAATAATCGCCATGCGTTGCAGCCATGCAGCTTACAGGGAATGTTGGCTCACAGCACTTCTAACACACAGTAGGGATTTGAGTCTTGCCCCCAGCTGACTAGTTTACCTGATGACGCAATGCTTATGTTATTCCATGTACCACCAGAAACTCGAAGTACTTATCATGGCATTGAAGAATTTAGCACACATTTCACACAGCAATCTATCATACACAATCATTGCATCTCACAGACACAGTTGTGTCTGGGCTAACATTAAACTATTATGATACATAAAGGAGCACGGATCAGCATGCTTCCAGTATCATGTCATGTTTCAAATAAGCGGAGTTAAGATGTAATCAAATACCATTATATCCTCAGTTCACTTGAAATGACACAATGAAAGTCATGAGCATAGTTCTTGAAGGTATACACCCCATTCTCACCTTTCCACAAAAAGATGACAATATACTAAATGTAGAATCATACATTACAGAAGAGACCCTTTAGCCCACCAAGTCAATACCACCAAAACTACACTTAACCTGCACTAGGTCCCACTTTCTAGCACTAGCCCCAAAATCTTGTATATTAAGACATTTAAAGTGCATACCCAAGTATTCTTTCACAGCATTCAAAGGTTGAGAGGCAGTGCATTCCAGACACTCCCCACCCTTCAGATGAAATAGGTTTTCCTCAAATCCTCTCTAAACCTTATCATCTACCTTAAAAAAGTGTGCTTGATTATTGACTTTTCAGTTACAGGGACCAGTTGTTTTCTGTCCATCCTATTCATCCCCTCAAACTAATGTTCCTCTGTCAGTTCCTCTCTCAGCATTCATTGCCCTAAAGGAAACAAGCTGAGCTTATCCAGCATTTCTTCATTCCAGGCAACGTCCTGGTGAATCTCTTCAGCATCCCCTCCTGATGTGTGCTGCCCAGAACTGCACTCCGTACTCCAGCTGTGGCCGGACCAAAATTCTTTAAAGCTCCAACAGAACCTCCCTGTTTTTCTAATCTACGTCATAACTGGTAAAATACACGTGGCGTATGTGCCTTCTTAACTTCACTATTAGCCTGTCCTGCCACCTCCAGTGATTGTGAATAAGCAACCCCAGATCACTTTGTTCCTCTGACTTTCCTAGTGTCCTATCATTCATTAAGCACTCCTTTGCCTTGTTACTTCCTCCAAAGTCAGGGTTAAATTTCATCAGCCACTGATCTGCCCATCTGACCAATCCATCTGTATTCTCCTGTAACCAAAGACCTTCTTCCTCTCTGTCAACAACTGGCCTGTCAGATGTATGGTACAGCTCTGTGTTTCTGAAGGAGCACTGATCAGAATCTCCTATCAGAGATGCAAAGCTTTTCCTTTACTTAAAAATAAGGAACAGAGTGGCAATCCATGTATGACTGCTACTCCTCGGAAAATCCAGTCCTACGTTCTCAAATATGATTTCAATGGAGGGTAAATATCATCCTAATCGATTCTGCTTCTCAGCTAAAAATACTTTCAAAACACAATAATTTAGAAATCAGCAGAAGTAGACCATTCAGCCGTTTGAGCCTGATCTCCCATTCAATATGATCATAGCTGATCCTTGTTCTCAATGTCACATTCCTGCCTGCTTTCTCCCTATGCTCACTGATGCCTTTAAAAATGCAAAAATGTAACTATCATGGTCTTGAATTTATTCAGTGATTTGGCTTCAGTCTTTGGTGATAGAGAATTCCACAGATTCACTATACTCTGAGTGAATACATTTTTCCTCATCTCAGTCCTAAATGTTCGATCCTTTATCCTGAGACAGTGTTCCAGCCAGGGAATATGTCCTAATGAAAGGCTCCGACCTGAATAGTTACGTCCCCTCCTCCTCTGATGCTGTTTGACCTGCTGTGCTTTCTCCAGCTCTACTCTTTATCCACTTTGATTTCCAGCATCTGTCGTTCTATCTCCAGGGAATATATCCTCCCTGCATCTAGTCCAGCCCTGTTAGAAAGTTATATATTTCAGTCAGATCCACTCTCACTCTTCTAAACTCCACTGGATTTCTGCCCATTCAAACCAATCTCTCCCCATAGAACAGTCCTGCCATCCCCCATACCAGCTTGGTGAACCTCCATTGTACTCCTTCTATTGCAGGTATATCCTTTCATTAGGGAAACTAAACTCCAGATATGGTCTTACCAAGACCCAGTATAACTGCAGTAAGGTATCCCTACTTCAAGACTCAAATTCCCCTTGCAATGAGAACAAATATCCTATTTGCCTTCCTAACTGCTTTCTGCTTCTGGCTGTCTACTTTCATTGACTGCTCAGCAAGACACCTCAGATTTCTTTATGCATCCACACTTCTCAGTATAACACCATGTAAATAATAGTGCCTGTTTTATCCACCGTCGTATTTAATTTCACAAAGCCACAATGTACAGCATTTGCTACTGCATATGTTTGCCCAGTAACTCAACTCGTCTAAAGCTGCAACAGTAGTAGCAAATAAAAAAAAACTTCCAGCCACTATACTACCAATCAATTCAGATGACATTTCAAATGAAGTGCAGAGGTGCAGAAAGTGGCATTTTGAACACTTTATCTTCATGGTAAAAGCCACAAAGAAACATTCAAGAATACAAACACATGAACATTCGAGTAAGGGATACAGAATAAGCTTCTTAAAGTCTTGGCCATTTTCTCTTCTCAAACAGTTAGTGCGTGTCTCTAGTTTAGTTCTAGCTCCTAGCTCTTTAAAATCAACAAAGTCAAGCTTGTAACAGTTTATAATCCCAAACTCTACTTCCTCCTTTTTCCTAAATCTAATCAGTCACAAAGACTTTATTTTCAGACCCTCAACACTGCCCACCTCCAACTCCTCTGCTGCAAAAACTGTAATCCATATCTTTATTATGGAGGGTGAATTTCACCAACATCCTCCTTGCCAATCTTTCCACCCACTAGAAGCTAACATTTCTGAGGATTGTGTTTGCACTACAGGCCTGCATCCCTATTACCCCTGTCCTTACTGGGCTTAACAAGGTCCCTCAGGGCAGAATATTGCATGTAATATGTTCTATATCATCTTCAGATCCCTTTGTGTATTTGTTTCTTTTTGTCCATAGCTTCTGATGACATGCTACTGGGTACACCCTCCATTCCCCTAACACGGGCTTACTTCTGTTCTTTGTGGAGTAATGGGTTAACCACACCAATTCTCTGACCAAAACTATTGTCACTATGAGGGCAGATCTCAAGGGAAGAAAGCCTTTTCTCCAACACTTTCACGAATGGATTGTTAGGAGGAGTAGGCCATTCAGCCACTTTGAGCCTGTTGCGCTATTTAATAAGCGATTACAGCCTCAACACAGCTTCCTACCTATCATTGATACCCTTTGACAGAGTTAGTCAAGAATCTACCTTAAAAGGATTCAAAGACCCTCTTATACCACTCTCTGGGAAGAGCATTCCAAAGACTAGTGACCATTTACAACAGACAACATTCCATTGGCCTTCCTAATCACTTGCTGTACCTACATATTATTTTCTGATTGATGTATGATTCCTCAGTATTTCAGTACCAGTGAATCATGCTTTCAGAGATCATCTTGAAATGGCAAATAAAGTAAGATTTTATCTCCCATTTAAAACTTTCTGGTTCCAGCATATGACAGAAATGCTTTAATCTTTCTCTGTGAAGTTTCTAAATGTTCTTCTGCTATTTTACATACTCTTTTATTTAAGCGATTCATGCACGGGATGTGGGTTTCACTGACACCAACACTTATTGTGAAGGTGGTATGAGCTGCTTTCTTGAACTGCTGCCATCTGTTTGATGCAAGCACGTCCACAGTACTGTTAGGGATAGAATTCCAGGATTTTGATCCATCAACACTGAAAGAACAGTGATATGTTTCCAAGCCTTGATGGTGAGTGGCTTAGAAGGATACTTGCAGGTGATGGTTGCATCTATTGCCCTTGTCCTTCTAGATGGTATCGGTTGTGGGTTTGCAAGTTTGCTAAGGATCTTTGGTGAATTTCTGCATTGCATCTTGTAGAAGTACACACTGCTGACACTGAGCATTGGTAGTGGGGGCCTGGAGAGGTGGAGCAGATGCTTATGGATGTAGTGCCAATCAAGTGGATTGCTTTGTGCTGGACAATATTAGGCTTTGAGTGTTGTTGAAGCTGCACCTGTCCAGGCAAATGGAGAGTATTCCATCACACTTTTCATGGTGGGCAGGCTCTGGGAAGTCAGGAGAAATATTTACTCAAGGATTCCTAGATTCTAATCAACTCGAAGCCACAGTATTTATAGGACAAGTCCAGGTGAGTTTCTGGTACATGGCAACCCTGAGGATGTTGATAGCTGAGGATTCAGCAACAGTAGTGCCATTGACTATCAAGGGGCAATAGTTAGAATTGGTCATTGTCTGGTGCAGCATGAACTTTTCAGCCCAAGCCTGGATATCGCCAGGTCTGAGTCAAAAGTGTGGCACTGGAAGAGCACAACAGGTCAGGCAGCAGCTGAGGAGCAGGAGAATTGATGTTTCGAGCACAAGCCCTTCATCAGGAATGGCAGCACGTGGACACAGACTGCTTCAATATCGAAGTCTTCACAGATGATGCCGAATCATCAAACATCTCTACTTCTCACCTTACAATAGTGTGAAGGTCATTGATGAAGCAGTTGTGGCTCCTGAGAACAGTCAGTCAGTCATATAAGCCAGTATTGGGATCCATCTTTCAATATTAAAATTTTTCTCTGATTAATTCTAATGGTCCTTTTAACTCTCAAACATAGATTAATTCAGTTGGACTAAATCCAACAGATTCATTTGGTATCTCTGGTAGCAAATAACAGAAAAGCCAAACCTTTGTCCCAGTCCTGAGAACATTTATGACCATGTTTTAATCATGGTCTTGGAGAGTCGGATGATGGCTTTTTAAAACTCTGAGTTTTTGATGTTATCCAGCCAGTGATGCTCACATCCCACAAATGACGTATTAAAAAACTTTAGACATAAAATTGGAATCTTGGTTTGATCAACTGCCTTTCCATACATAGTTTCTAATGAGTAAGAAAATTGATTCAATTTTTTCCACCACTATTTAAGCTGCAACTTTCTTCGAAGAAAAGGCTTCTGGAAATGGAGTTGGTACCCATAATTTTAGGTATAAACTGATGTCCCACTTATTTTCAGTAATGGTCCTACACAGTTTACTAACACTTGACTAATAGTTGACTAATAGTTTTGGAAGAACCAACTATAGGTATGAAAGGTGCCAGTTTGATTGTATATTAAGGTTTTACCATTACCTGACATCAATGGCATGTCCTACAGAACCACATGGCATCCTTATGAAATCTTGGCCAGTAAAAATTCTGGTTTATCAATCCTTGCGTTTTCTGTATTCCTACATGCCCTGCCATGGGACTTTTACACATAGCCATCAATATCTCCTTATTATATCTGGACAGCACCACGATCTGATGAACAAACATCCACTCTTTATCGTAGGTCTACACAATTTCTTTCAGCTGCCTAAAGTACAGTTCCAGATCAGCCGTGAGATCATTACCCTCCTACAGAATTCTGAATGAACAGATAAGGGAGAAAATGAGACTCTCTAAAGGACTTCAATCTAGAGACTTTGCAGAGTGCAAATGATGCTGTTGGAAATACATTCCAGTTAAAGAGAAATATTGTCAGTTTAATATTTCAGCCAATAATATATTCAAAAAATTATTTTAGTTGATGAAACTAAGAAAATACTTGGGGAAAGATGTAGGCATAGAGTTTAATGAATATGTAGATGAACATCTGAGGTATGCTGTGCTGCAATGATCCCAGAAATATTCTGCTCAAAAAGGTTGGAACCCGTACAGCACACAGCATGTTGATTCTGTAGCTTTACCATTGCATACAATCTGGAAGTCTAGCTTGACCCTGAATGAAGAACTGAAGAATCTATACTAGAACAATACCATTTATCCCTGTTGCTGGTTTGTCCCTGATTTAGAATAACATTCTAGAATATTAAATAGAGGGCTTTGAAACAGAATGAATTGTAAATGCCTCACCATCATTGATTTGTTTCAATTTGCTAGCAATCTGTTGAAATATATAACATTTTTCTTCATATTTTACAGCATTACAAAAGTCATAATTTAAGAAAGTGTTGCAAGATTTTGAAAGAACAATCCTTAAGTGCTTTTCATTTGAAAAAGGCTTTTTTAATCTAATTAATTGTTCTTTCCTTGTAATAATTTCCATGAAGGTTCATCCAATAGTTATCTTACGTTGTGTGAATAATCCACACCAGTTTCTATGATTTCAAGATTTTACACTAGATTTTGCAAATTAACTGATCGTGGCTGATAGGGATAGTGAGCAAAGTTGAGGGAGGTGCATGACAAAGTGAAGCCAGACGTGTTATACCATTCACATGCAATTATAAGAAAGGACACATCAGATTCTGTACCATCTTAAGTTATTACCCTCTGCTAGCTGAGAACTTAGGGTTCGCTCATGAGAGTTTGGTCATCTTGTCGGATTGTATTGTCTTGCTTTTTTTTTGACTGCACAGAAATTCAATGTTTTCACAACAACACTGTTAATATTGTGATCCTGTGTATGTGCCAGTTTAGAAATAAACATAGCTTAATGGTGCCAGAGAACAGCCTGTATGACAGGATGAAGGGCAATGGGTACCCACTAATGATTGAAGACTCACCATAATTCATTAAAAAATACAAACATGTTGTGAAATATATGGACTTATTACACTGCAAAATTGTAATCACAATATTCCATTGTATCAAAGGAAAGTAGTCCCCAGACTTGAGATAAGAGCATTGGACACACTGTGATAGAAATATTGCGTGGCGTTGTATATTCCCTGTCCGATATAGCATCTCCAATAAAACTAACAGTGTAACATATAAAGTCCAATGTCACCTATTAAAGGCTACCTTTCAAGATGAATTTCTGCTTCTCACCACGGATTTAATCTGAGTATCAATATTCTCAGGTTAACCAGTTATCAAACAACACACTGGACAATTTGGATGCCGGGCTCATGCCCTCCTGCTCCTCAGATGCTGCCTGACCTGCTGTGCTTTTTCAGACCACACAAATTTGGATGGAATATCTCACTTAGAGTATAGAGTCTGATAAAACAGCAAGTTTGATCCACTTTTGCTCTACAAATTCTTAACCTGCAAAAAAGGATAACAAAAAGACAGAGGAGCAGAAAGAAAAAAAAAGTAAAGATTATAGCCACTGTCATGACACTAAAAACAGGCAGACTTTGACGACAGAAGCCAGCACAAAATCTACTGCTGGATTTTGTTTTCCCTGATGTTGTTCAATGTAGTGCCTGAGATATCAAAATGGCCCTTTATTTGGCTCAACCCCAGCAAGTGAATTGAAAATTGCAAATTTTAAATGATTCCACTGTAGATTGTGCAATAAGACACCTTGGTTTTGGAATTTAGAGAAATGATTTTTCTGTCGCTCAGTTACACCAAAGAACATTGGTGTACACTTTCCATTATCTAATGTAAAATATCACTAGTTTTGCCTTTCCCTCACATGACATCCAAACTCTGAGTTCTACACAATAAATAATGCTGTAAATTGAGTTTCAGGATCCACAAAGTTAAAAAAAAATAGGTTTCAATTTAAGCAATTGCAGTTTTAACCTAATGTCAGATTCTTTGGTGCTGAGAAACCTACTTTGATATTTTTAAGTAATATCTCATTTATTTCTAAATACATCTTATGCATGCTTTATTGTTTGATAAAATTTTAAAACACTAAAATGAACTCTACTTTGCGGAAATAGAATAAGATTGAATCTTTAATCTGGGTCAACTACTAAGGAGATTCAAGTTCCATTATTATGTGCTTCTAAGAACTGATTAGATACACCAGGTCATGCTTACTAAATTAATTTAAACTGTTATGCAAGACATTATGTGCAATGTCCTATAATTTTAGTGAGTATATTTTCAAACTTTCCTCACATAAATAACTTAAACTAAGAAAATTATTAATTTGTAAACTTTATTTTGAATTTTTCTTCCAAAGGCATTAAACCTGTTGCATTATAATCCCTTCAACACTGGTTGCTCTGCACTGTCTTTCCAAAGTATTCATTATCCACATGTGAATGTCAGCAGGACATTCAGTTCTGGGCATTCTCACAGCAGCATCCAAGCAATCTATGATTTTCTGACTCCTGTCTTTAAATAACTGCACTGCATGAACTGTTCGAACATTAATTAGAGCCCCTGCCTGCTTCCAATAATTCAAAAGGGATTTACAAGCTAAAACATTTTTAAATTGCCAAATAAATCAAAACAAATAATATAAATGGCATGACAATGTAGAAATTTACTGCTCAAATTTGTAAGGAGGACTTTCTTACTCCCAGAAATTTGAGGCTATATCTGATCTGATCTATTAATGCTGACGTTTCTTGTAGAATAATAGAAATAGCAATTGAAATTTTCTTCTCCTTCATATACTATGACAGTAAGAAACGTGGGAAAATGTTGAATTTTAAAACATCAGACTCTTGATAAACATTTTAATGTATGAAATAAGAGCAGAAGTAAACCATCCAGCCCCTTCATTCAACAAACTCAGGACTGACTTGTTTGTGTTTCAAATCCACATTCCCATCCACCTGTAATGACCCTCAATTTTCCCTCCACAACAAGGATCTACCCATCTCGGTCTGAAAAATATTAAAATGACCCCACCTCTTCAAGTAGAGAGCTCCAAAGTTGCACAACATTGAGAGAAAAGATTACTTATCTCAGTAGGAAAGGGTGACCCCTAATTTTAAGATAGTGTCCTCTAGAGAGACAACCTTATTGATTCTTAAGTGATTTGACAGGATAGATACTGAGAGAGTCAAAACCAGTAGGCATAATCCCAGAATAAGGAATCACGCATTTAAGACAGAGATGAGGAAGAACTTCTTCTCTCAGAAGGTAGTAAATCTGTGGAATTTACCACAGAACACTCTAGGCAGGATTATTACAAATATTCAAGGATAATATAGACTAATTACTAATAAAATATTGGAATCAAAAGGCTGTGGGAATAAGGTACGAAAGTGATTAGATTAGATTCCTTACAGTGTGGAAATAGGCCCTTCGGCCCAACCAGTCTACACTGGATCCTCCGAAGAGCAACCCACCCAGACCCATTTCCCTCTGACAAATGTACCTAACACGAAGGGCAATTTAGCATAGCCAATTCACCTGACTTGCACATCTTTGGACTGTGGGAGGGAACCCACGCAGACACGGGGAAAATGTGCAAACTCCACACAGACAGTCGCCCAAGGTTGGAATCAAACCTGGGACCCTGGTGCTGAGGCAGCAGCGCCAACCACTGAACCACCGTGCCACCTTGTTGAGGACTATCAAATCAACCACGATCTCATTGAACAGCAGAGTTGATTCAATGGGATGAATGACCTACTGTTGCTTTTACACCTTTTCAAATTCTGCACTGACCCACAGATAGAAAAATCCTTTCCATGTCCATCTAGTCAAGATTGTTCAGGACCTCGCACATTCCAACCAGTACATCAAATAACATTTTTGCAATTTTCTCCTCAAAAGCCTTAAATGACAATTTCAGAATCTTATCATTGAGTGGCAAACTTATTCCCATGTGCTTGTATCACAGTAAAGCCCCCAACTCGCCATTTTATATGTCACTTCCAATTTCCTCTCTTTTCCCAAGATGTAGGTCAGAGTGAGTCACAGGTAACTGCAGCTCACTATATGTTTATCCAGGCCATCAACCAACTGCTTCTTCACAATAAAGTCCCTGTAGTCTCTACAGTCACCATCCTCATCATCCCTTCATCTTTGCAAGTCAGCATCAGCAAACTAACAGCCTCAGCATATTTTGCTGCTCTTAGTCAAAAACATAACCAGTTCACCCATTCAACACTTCCCTCTGGTGTGCTCAGGGACACCTAGGACTTGAATGCTTCTGCCAAATCACATTGCAAGTAGGGACATGTATGTATCTCATGCATCCTCGTGGATTTCATCCTAGAGTCTTCAAAGTACAGTGAAATAGTTGTCCTATTAGATTTAATTTTCCAAAATGCAGATTTGGGAAAGGTTCCTTTCGATTAGTTAAAAGCTACTGTAACTCAAAGAAAAGGAGGGAGGCAGTAAACAAGAAACTACAGGCCAGTTAGATTAAGATTCTATCATAGGGAAAACGTTAGAAGCTATTATTAAAGACATTAAATGTTAGAAGTTATTATCCAGTGTTCTTTTATGATTAGGCACAGCCACCATGGTTTTGTCAAAAAGACAATGTTTAACTAATTTTTGGTAGTTCTTTGAAGAAGTAACTTGTGCTGTCAGTAAAGGGGAACCAGTGGATGTATCATACATATTTTTCCAGAAAACAATGCGCCACATCAAAGATAACATGGGAGATTAGCAAAGATTAGCACAATGTTGAGGTAACATATCAGCAAGGATAGAAGTGGGCTGAATAATAATCAGGGAATAGAAATAAATGGGTCTTTTCAGGCTGGCAGAATATCACAAGTGATATTGTGCCAAGGAAGTCAGTGCTGTTGCCTCAACTCTTTGCAGTTTATACAAATAATTTGGAATGAATGGATTTAAGGAATGGTAGCTACATTTACTAGTAGCATAATGATTGGTAGGTAAATCAGTTGCAAACAGGACATAAGGAACCTATGAAGAGACATAGATAGGTTAAGTGAGTTGGTAAAGATCTGGCAAGTGAAGTATACTATGAGAAAATGTGAAATTATGATGTTGGCAGAAAGAGTAAAAGAATGACAGTGATCTAAATGGTTAGAGGTTGTAGAGCTCTAAAATGTAAAGAGATCCTGGTGTCCTAATGTATGTATCACAGAAGGTTAGTATGCAGATACAGCAAATAACCAGGAAAACTAATAGTTTTCTTTGAGGGTAATTGAGTGTAAGAGAAAAGGAGTCTAAACCTGGAGTAGACAGGGTATTGGTGAGGTAAAAACAATGACTGCAGATGCTGGAAACCAGATTCTGGATCAATGGTGCTGGAAGAGCACAGCAGTTCAGGCAGCAGAGGAGCTTCAGCAAAATCGACGTTTCGGGCAAAAGCCCTTCATCAGGAATAAAGCTGAAACAACATCTGGAACAATGGTGAACAGTACCGGTCACCATACCTAATGTAAATGCATTAGAGGCAGTTCAGAGAAGCTCTACTAGACTAATATCTGGAATGAATGGATTTGGCTATGAGGAAAGGCTAGGGGTGATTTAATTGAAACATAAGATCCTGAGGGGATTGGACTGGATTCATACCTAAAGGATGTTTCTCTTGTGGGAGAATCTATGCCAGAGATCTTAACTATAAGGGTCACCCATTCATTTAGAGATGAGGAACAATGTCGTGGTGTGTCCATCCTCAGCGCTATTCTTCACTCAAACTAAAATGTGGCGCAGTTTCATGGTAATGTTACAGGAATAATCCAATGAACAGGTCTTTAAATTCTACAGTGCTATTCTAAGGATTGATTTTTTTAATGAATGTTGATAACAAAAACCACCTTGAAGATATCCAAGAATCATAAAGAGACACACAGCTCACTTTAAACCATTTAGAAAAGAAATACTAATTGATCCTACAGTTGACTTGGCCTTTATGTTTCTCCAGCTTCATACCAAAGTCATTACCTTTTAAACTGCTGTTCAAAGTCACCCATTTGTATCAAACTGCTAGTAATTCAAGAACTGTCACCACAGACACAATGGGAGATCGGAGCCATGTTACATAGAAGGAAATAGGCAGTCTTAGTGATGGTACTAATATAGGGTCAGAAGCTCATCTTAAAATAAAACAAGACAGCAAATGGAGAACAAATTGGCTGAATTTCACACTGCTGCTGAGTCAGGTGATAGGGAAGGGAGTTTGGAGCTGGGAAAGAATGAAAGGCATTTAATCTCCACAATCAAGATCATGAAGATTACCACTGACTAAACGTTTCACTGGACTAGTTCAACAGGTTACCTTGACTTCAGCCCAATTTGCCAATGAATTGCAGCTATGTCCAGGAGCCCATGCTTCACCAGGGCAGTAATGGAGAATGTCACCTGACTTTATTCCATTATGCTTCAGCATCTCAGAAGGTCATTCTGGCAAATGATCCTTTCAAAATATCCAAATCATTGATCTTTACTGAATTCTCCAGTGTAGACATAGAATTTAGGAGCAGCATGGAGGCTTAGCACTCCTGCCTTACAGCACCAGGGACCTGGGAACGAATCCAGTTTTGCGTGGAGTTTGCACGTTCTCCCCATGTCTGTATGGGACTATTTTGGGTGCTTCAATTTCTTCCCGCAGTCCAAACATGTGCAGGTTAGATTAACGGGTGAAGCTAAATTACCCATACTGTGCAGGCTCGGCAGGTTAACCATGGTAAATGCAGGGTTACCGAGGTTGAGGAATGGGTCTGTGTGAGATGTTCTTTGGAGGGTCTGTACAGACTCAATGGCCTCTCTGCACTGTGGAAATTCTGACACTAAGTACAGTGACCAAACTCATTTTTATTGAAAGAGAAATATTGGTTTGGATACCACCAGGATTTCTTCAAATAACACCAAGATTGTTTCAATTCAAAAACACAAAAAACTGTGGTTGCTGGAAATCAAACAGAAATTGCTGGAAAAACTCAGCAGGGTTTCTGGAAAAGGTTCACTGGACCTGACACGTGAACTCCACAGATGCAGCCAGACCTGGGTTTTTCCATCAATTTCTGTTTTTGTTTTACATTCACCCAAGTAGGTACCAAAGTCTTGGGTAGTACGGCGGCTCAGTGGTAAGCACTGCTGTCTCACATTGCCAGGGATCTCGGTTCAATTCCACCCTTGAGCGACTGGAGTGTGCATATTCTCTGTGTATACACAGGTGTCCTCCAAGTGATCAGGCTCCAAGGAGATGAAGGTTAGGTGGATCAGCTATGGGAAATAGGGTAGTTGGGTGAATGCTCTTCGGAGGGGCAGTGTGGATAACCTGAACAGAATGACCTGTTTCCACACTGTAGGGATTCTATAAGTCTTTGGTTCTGTTCCATGTCTTATCCAAAATCTAGCTCTGAGCTAAGGTTTTTCTCAAACTTCATCTTAAAGCATGTTGACCAATTCTTAGAAAATAAAATAAAGGACACTTCAGTTGTGAGACCAGACCTCAGGTGATGGTGACTGTGACAGTCGGGTTTGTCAGGTGGTTTGAGGGGATGCTGGAAGGGAGGGTCCTTAATAAGAACACACTCCGTTGAAAGATGAAGTTTGGTTCAAACCTACCATCAGGACCAGCTGGTCTCTGGGGTCTCAATCATCATGTTTTGATCACAGCAAGGCTGATTAATAAAAATGATATCTGGGAGCTGAAAGGTAGGCTACCAGGCACTTCCCAGGTCACCAGCCAATCAAAGCTTTGGAAATACATGAGACGCAGACCATCAATGAAGTTACAGAATGTAGAATGATTCTTTTAAAAATGGAACGTTGATCGCTCTAACTTAAAGTTCAGTTCCTATTATCAACATGCAGTGTTGATGAAGTGTTTACACCTGAAGGATCAACTGATTTTCCTCCCCAACACTTAATGAGCATTACACACAGTGTAAAAGCGATCTTATGTAAATGGCAATTTGTTTTGGTGTAATAAATGTAAGTAGGACAAGTGTTTCTGTATTTCTTTCTCAGCTTGACATACTTTATGAAATTTAAAAAATGTTATTAGCTTGCTACAGTTTAAGCATAAACCTATTCAAATTCATCATTCTGTTCATATCCAAATGATTTTCTAAAGCATACAATTGAAGCTGTATGCACAGAATTTCTACAAATAATCAGTTACAATTTAAATAAATGAAAGGTGTGCAGTCACCACACACTCATATTTGAAGTGGACATGCATTTATTTTCTATTCTCATTCATAGATTCAAGTATTTTTTTAAAAGAACTTCAATATTAAAAACTTACCAGAATAAAACCTTTGAAGAAGTATCTTGCTTTCAGAAAACAACCTAATTAATACTGTTACTTGCATTCAAAGAAATTTTAAACACTTTTGTTTTCATAGCACTTTTCATAACCATATGAAAGTACTTTAAAGCCAACGAAGGGCTTGTGAAATATAGGCACTTTCCTAACATAGGAAGCACAGCAACCAATAAGTAATCTGAAAATTCCCATAAACAGCAAAGTAGCAACGACCAGATAATCTCATTATTGTGATGTTGATTAAAGGATAAATATTCGCCAGGACACGGGATAACTCCTCTGCTTTCTATCAAAATAGTGCCATAGGATCTAATGCAGCCACCCTAGCAGGCAAAAGGACTTATGCCTCATCTTAAAGATGGCACATCTGACAGTGTAGTATTACTTCAATACTATCAAGAGCATTTGAAACCCAGATGCTTTTCTTTTCTTGCCCAATAATGTGAATATAGGATGATAAGTTTGCAGAGGACACCAAAATTGGTGGGGTAGTGGTCAGCGAAGATGACCTCAAAGTACAACAGGATTTTGATAGGTTGGGGAAATGGGCTGGGGAGTGACAGATAGAGTTGAATTTAGATAAATGTGAGGTGCTGCATTTTTGAAAGGCAAACCAGGACAGGACTTGTACAGTTAATAGTAAGGTCCTGGTGAGCATTGCTGAACAAATAAGCCTTTGGGTGCAGGTTCATAGTTCCTGAAAGCAAAGTCACAGGTGGACAGGATAGTGAAAAGGCACAAAAACAGAAATTGGGAAAAGCTCAACAGGTCTGGCAGCAACAGTGTAAAGAAATCAGAGTTAACATTTTGGGTCAAATGATCCTCCCTCAGAGCTGAAGGCGGCTTTTGGTACATTTGCCTTTATTGATCAGTGTATTGAGTATAGGAGTTGGAGGTCATGCTGCAGCTGTACAGGACATTGATTAGTCCACTTTTGGAATACTGCATTCAATTCTGGTCTCCTTGCTTCATGTTGTGAAACTTGAAAGGGTCCAGAAAAGATTTACATGCATGTTTCCAGGATTAGAGTGTTTGAGCTATAGGAGAGTCTAAATAGGCTGGGGCTATTTTTTCTGGAGCACTGGGGACTGAGGGGTGACCTTCTAGAAGTTTATAAAATCACGAGTAAAAATCACAACACCAGGTTATAGTCCAACAGGTTTAATTGGAATCATGAGTAGAATAGATAGAGTGAATAGTCAAGGTCTTTTCCCAAGAGTAGGGGAGTCCAAAACTAGTGGGCATAGGTTTAAGGTGAGCGGGGAAAGATCTAAAAGGGACCTAAGGGCAACTTTTTCATACAGAAGGTGGTATTTGCATGGAATGAGCTGCTAGAGGATGTGGTGGATACTGGCACAATTACAACATTCAATCGGCATCAAATGGGTAAATTAATAGGAAGGGTTTAGAGGGATATGAGCCAAATGCTGGCAAATGGGATTTCATTAATTTAGAATATCTGGTTGGCATAGACGAGTTGGACCAAGGTGTCTGTTTCCCTGTTATATATGTCTATGACTCTATGATTAGCAATCCAGTTGGAGTTTTAGAACAAAATTCAACAATGCTCAGTCATGTTCTGATGTGGCTATAAATTTTCAGATTAAATGGATTTAAATTTTATAACATAGGATTATGGCACCTCAATTCAACTTTTATATTATTATCAATATTACTCCAGTGACATACCCATTACATTACCAGACACTGCTCATACATAGAGCAACCAGAAAGATGACCACAGAGGAAGAAAACGCTTATGTACATACAATGGAGAAACAACATGAAAGTACCATTTGATTTTCCAAAAGATCATAAAAGCACTCTGGGGAACACATTCCAGCTTCAACAGAGAAAAGGCAAATCCATCAGACTGAGAGAAGGGGAAATCCACGAAAAGGATACTTGTCAAAGGCATTCATATGATAGCATGGATAAGCAGAAAGCTGAGTTTTAGTCATTTCTTTCAAAATCTGTTTTGATTTTGAAACTGTATTCATGATGGGAGGGGTGGGTGAACCAAAAATAGTCATCTAAAGGGTCTCTCCTTGATTTTCATAAAAACAATGGTTGTTATAGTTCAGCCAACTAAAGTAAGATAAACATTTTCTAAATACAAGTTAAGAATGTGTTTCTATTAACACAGATGTAATATTAGCGAGTTTTGAGAAGATTTGTAGCTCAGGTTGAGGTTCTGCATGTACGTTTGCTTGCTGAGCTGGAAAGTTCATTTTTAGACTTTTCATCACCATACTAGGTAACATGATCAGTGAGCCTCTGGTGAAGCACTGGTGTTAGCAACCAGCTTTCTATTTATGTGTTTAGGTTTCCTTGGGTTGGTGACGTCAGTTCCTGTTCTTTTTCTCAGAAGGTGGTAAATGAGGTCCAAGTCAATGGGCTTGTTGATAGAATGCATGCTTCTAGGAATTCTTGTGTGTCTCTGTTTTGGCTTGCCCAAGAATGGATGTGTTGTCCCAGTTGAAGTGGCATCCTTCCTCATCCATATGTAAGGATACTAGTGAGAGTGGGTCATGTCTTTTTGTAGCTAGTTCATCTTCATGTATCCTGGTGGCTAGTTTTCTGCCTGTTTGTCCAATGTAGTGTTTATTACAGTTCTGGTAAAGTTATTTTGTAAATGACATTAGGTTTTGCTTGTTGTCTGTATGGGGTCTTTCAAGTTCATTAGCTGCTGTTTTAGTGTGTTGATGGGTTTGTGGGCTACCATGACACCTTTGTCATCACTAAACATAACAAATTAGGAGGAAAATTTCAAGACCATCAATAACATCTTTATTGGCATAAAATTCACTAAAGAGAAGGACAACAAACTGCCATTCCTAGATGTCACAGCAAACAGCCAATGGGGAACTTCAAACCAGCATCTACAGGAAAACAACACATACAGACCAAATATTGAACCACAGAAGTAATCATCCCAACACACAAATGAAGCTGCATTAGAACATTATTTCAATGAGCCACCACACACTGCAGCACAGAGGAACTATGAAGAGCAGAGGAAAATCACCTACAAAGCGTATTCAAAAAAAAAGGTACCCAATGAACGCAGTCCACCGATTTCTCAGAAACAAACCCAAACAAGCAGACAAAACGCGTCCAGAAACCCAAGCCATTCTCCCTTAGATCAAAGGCATCTCGGAAATGACTGCCAGACTACTCAGACCCCTTGGCATCATGGTAGCCCACAAAACCACCAACACACTAAAACAGCAGCTAATGAACTTGAAAGACCCCATACAGACAAGCAAAATTAAATATCATTTACAAAATACCGTACAAGAACTGTAACAAACACTACATTGGACAAACAGGCAGAACACTAGCCACCAGGATACACGAACATCGACTAGCCACAAAACGACATGACCCTCTCTCACTAGTAACCTTACAGATGAGGAGGGACACCACTTCAACTGGGACAACACATGCACCCCCGGGCAAGCAAAATTGAGACACACACAAGAATTCCTAGAAGTATGGCATTCCAACTGGAATGCTATCGCTAGAACTGGAATGCTGGAACGCTATCAACAACCGTGGGCGGCACGGTGAGCCTCTGGTTAGCACTGCTGCCTCACAGCGCCAGAGACCCGGGTTCAATTCCCGACTCCGGCGACTGACTGTGTGGAGTTTGCACATTCTCCCCGTGTCTGCATGGGTTTTCTCCCACAGTCCAAAAGATGTGCATGTCAGGTGAATTGGCCATGCTAAATTGCCTGTAGTGTTAGGTAAAGGGGTAAATGTAAAGGAATGGGTGGGTTACGCTTCGGCGGGTCGGTGTGGACTTGTTGGGCCGAAGGGCCTGTTTCGACACTAAGTAATCTAATCTAATCTAAAAACCACATCAACTTGGACCCCATTTACCACTCTCTGAGAAAAAGAACAGGAACTGGCCACACCACAGGAACTGAAATCACCAACCCAAGGAAACCTAAACACAAATAGAAAGCAGGTCACTAACATCAGTGCTTCACCAGAGGCTCACTGATAATGTTACCTAGTATGGTGACAAGACGTCGGAAAATGAATTTTCCAGCTCAGCCAGCAAACTTACATACATAGATGTAATATGCTGTTTACGATGATAACATGTATTAAATTAATGACAGTAAAATAGTAGGTGCAGGGGTATCATTAGTGAATTGGGAATCTATTTCCTACTATGAATAATATCATTTCATACAGCTTAGCAAATTATATTTACACAGTGAATTTGACTGGAATGTTTAGCAAGTATAACAAAACTATAAAATCTATTTAATAAAATAGATTTTCATTGGGTTTTCCCCCAATATTTGGGCCATTTAAGTTATTCAGGTATTGTATATCCTTTGAAGTTTCCCATGTTTTAGAGATACTTTTTATGCAATAGAATGCAAAAGACGAAGCAGCTTCAAAAGGAAAAGATGTTGGTGATTAAATGGTAAACATGTCACAAACACAAGGACATGTTGGAATTAGTTCCCAGCTGTGGGAAGATGAGGTGGAAATCCTAAATATGCTCATAATATTAATACAGTCAAATTAATCTGTAACACCTAGACTTTTGATACCAATTTAGACCAAAAGAATGTCAGTCCTTAAAATAACTAAAATGTAAGCATGATTTGGAGATGCTGGTGTTGGACTGGGGTGTACAAAGTTAAAAATCACACAACACCAGGTTATAGTCAAACAGGTTTAATTGGAAGCACACTAATTTTTGGAGCATCGCTCCTTCATCAGGTGGTAGTGGAGGGCTCAATCCTATCACAGAATTTATAGCAAAAGTTTACAGTGTGATGTAACTGAAATTATACATTGAAAAATTGATTGTCTGTTAAGTCTTTCATCTGTTTGAATACTGTGATAGTTTCACTTTTTCATGTGTAAATCACAAAACTTTTTTTTAAAAAAGTTGCATTCTCAGGTTAGCTGTTAACAATGGCGATGGCTAGACAATATGTTGAAGGTGTTGGCCCCCCTGTGTTCTCTGTCTATGCCATGATGTTTAGATTGACTCTAATCTAAAAAGTGAGATAACAGAGTTTTGCATGAATTCATACAGTTTTTGAACTCAGTTCTACATGACGGAATGGGACTATTTGGCGTCGATAGTTTGGCCCCACCATTTTGGCTCTAAACTGTTTTGGCGCTCATTACATTGGCCCTGAGCTGTTTTGGCGCCAATACATATAGATAACCATCATGTGAAAATTGGTTTGTCTCCCTTGCTTAGAATGTTTTCAGCCATTTCTGGTATGGGCTCTTCAATTGCATTACAGCTTTCCAGTGTGAAGACAGAATGGCTTAAGTATCATCAAGGCAGTAATGATTATTAACAATTGTTAAAATGAGAAAATGATTACAAAACGAGATTTGAATCTACAGCGGGTCATTACAGCTTTGACTATCAACTCTTGCTAGTTGAGAAAATTACATCAGGTCATTAGTCATCCTCTCTTCTTTAACCAAACAAGACTTTTTTTATTCCGAATTGGTGCCAAAACAGCTCAGCAAAGTAATGAGCACCAAAACAGTTTAGAGCCAAAATGGCAGGGCCAAATGATCAGCACCAAAAGGGCGGCGCCAGAACGTACCCAACCCCTAAATGAATGCATGCAGTTTTTGAGCAAAGTACAATATAACCTTGCAAGTACAAATTCACCCCACAAAATGTGTGTGTGCATGTGGGTCTTTGTCCATGTGCGTGTGTGCCTGTCTGGGTTAGGGGTTGCGAGTGTGAGAAAGTTTGTGTGTGTGTGTGTGTGTGTATAGTGAGTGTAGAGTGTCTTAAGTCGGTGAGGGGGTGCATGTGAGAGTGTGGGTGTGTGTGGGTGTCTGTGTGCATGTGTAGGAGTATCTGTGTGTGTGTATAGTGCAATGGTGGTCACCTGTAATGTGACATGAACCCAAGGTCCCGGTTGAGGCCCTCCCTATGGGTACCGAACTTAGCTATCAGCCTCTGCGCGGCCATTTTTCTCTGCTGCCTGTCCCGAAGTCCGCCTTGGAGGATGGTCACCCGAAGGTTCAGGACATTCGACCTCAGACCTTCGGGTGACCATCCTCCAAGGCGGACTTCGGGACAGGCAGCAGAGAAAAGTGGCCGAGTAGAGGCTGATAGCTAAGTTCGGTACCCATAGGGAGGGCCACAACCGGGACCTTGGGTTCATGTCACATTACAGGTGACCACCATTGTACTATACACACACACACACACACACACACATATACACAGATGCGCACACAGACACCCACACACACACCCACACTCACATGCACCCCCTCACAGACTTAAGACACTCTACACTCACTACACATACACACACACTTTCTCACACTCAACCCCCAACCCAAACACACACAAAGACCCACATGCACACATTTTGTGGGGTGAATTTGTACTTGCAGAGTGACATTGTACTTTGCTCAAAAACTGCATGAATTCACGTAAAACTCCGTTATCTCACTTTTTAGATTAGAATCAATCTAAACATCATGGCATAGACAGAGAACATGGGGGCTAACATCTTCAACATATTGTTAACCCATTGTTAACAGCCAATCCGAGAATGCAACTGTTTTAAAAAAGGTTTTGTGATTTATACATGAAAGAAGTGAAACTATCATAGTATTCAAACAGATGAAAGACCTAACAGACAATCAATTTTTCAATGTATAATTTCAGTTACATCACACTGAATTTTTGCTATAAATTCTGTGTTAGAATTGAGCCCTTCACTATCACCTGATGAAGGAGCGATGCTCCGAAAGCTAGTGTGCTTCCAATTAAACCTGTTTGACTATAACCTGGTGTTGTGTGATTTTTAAAATGTAAGCAGCGTTTATCTTTGCAAATTGCTATGGACCCGTTGATATATTCTCTGGTGATACATTAAGCTCACTCAGGGAATCCCAAGTTGCCCTTGCAACATGTACTTTTTACATGTATAATGTAGTATGGAAATGTGGATAGTAATGGGGTGCCTTAATGTCCTTTCCATTACAAGGCTGATAGCAATCATTCCCACCCTTGCTGTCTGTCATACATTGGAAATATTTACAGATTCATATTTAACCTATTCTACCATTTTATTTGCACATCTCCCATGGCCATCAAGCCCAAATCCTGGGGGGAAATTGAAACCTGGAGCTTCTGGCCCAGAGGCAGGGATGCTATCATCTACTCCACAAGATATCCTGATCTATCCTGTATTAGCAAAAATTAAAATTAAATTCACCACGTTAACATTTTCCTAAGGAAAATGTCACAAACACAGTACCTTGCAGAATAACACATGGCATATTAACGTTTGGACCCTTATTACATTAGGGCCGCTCAAAATACTGCAGCATTCCTATATGTTATCCATAATTCCTTAAGGTAACAATTGCTGACATGCAAAATATGGTCCAATTAACATGAATGCAAAATTATGCAATGCTATGTCTTATCTTTAAATGTGCTGGTAGGCACTGTAACAAAAATGTCAGAGTATTAATTAGTGGAAAACCACCGAGGCTGAATATTTTCACAGGAGTGTTTTTCTCTTTCCTAGCACTAAAGATAGGTCAGGTGGTACACACACATTTCTATTTATAAATTGCGTTTGACTGTAGGGCAAATGACATAACTCCGCAACGTTTTGTTGTTTGTTTGTATGCGTGTGTGTGTGTGTGTTCAAATGATCGGCGCAGAGCCAGTCTGGGACTCTAGCGTGGTGCCTTTGACCCTCAATGCTTAAGGTGACAACCGAGTGATAACTCTCATTGTCTCAAGTATACTCTGCTGAAGCAAACGGAGGCGTTCAAAATAAAAGGAGATATCTCGAAACTTAATTCTTGGATTGCTTCCAAAAAGTCTTCTGAAGTATTTTGTAACGAAGACAGGATATCTCTGTTAACCACATTCCATAAAATACCCTTACTTGTACTTAGGTAATATGCACTCATCACCGCCTGTTCCCAATGCAAATTGTCACGAAATGTTTCGGGAGAGAATTGGATTTCACGCTGAATTAACATTCTGTATTAGTTGCGGAAGAAGAAAACCGAGTGCGCCTTATTTCCAATCTGCCTGGTGAACAAGTGTCACCTGAAGTGGCAAACGGGATTGAAATAAATATTTTAGAAAGAGAAGCAATACTTGAGCAATTTTCTTTTAAAAGACGGAGTAAGTTACTCACTCCTCCCTAAGAGACTGTCCCACGTGCATGTTAATGGGTCTTTCAAAACCACTTTCCTTAAAAATACAAGCAGGCTTAGAAAAGAGGAAACCATGATATACAGCAGAGGACTAAGGTGCTGTTAACTATCCTTTTTTAAAGTCCGCTTCTTGAGTCCTCGTCCTGATAACTACAGCTTTGACCTTTTGTCTCCCTATTAGCTCTTTTTAAACCGCAAATGTCGTCTGCATCCTGCAAACAGTAATGTTCCATTCCTAGAGGAACATTATTCTTTTCACCATGCTGTCCATGTTTAAAGCGCTAGGATTCCGAATGAAGTGTTGCTAACTGCCTAGCGATGTTCAGCTTCGAACACGTGCCGTTCATTCAATGTCGCCGTCTGAACGCAGAGTGGGCACGCTTTCTCAGGCGGTGGCAATGTTTAATCCCAGGAGGTGCTCGCTCCATTTGATCATTAATAAGTGGCTAAAAGTGGTTTTCAGGAGTGGCTTTTCAGCGAAGCTGCAGGGTCTCCTGAGATAGCAACAGGCATGAGGGGCGCACAGTTACTGCAAGGTCTGCCCAGGTTACACGCCGGACCTAATATTCTTGACAAGACTATAACAGGGAGGGTCTAGATCGTATTAATACAGTCACGTGAGTTTTACTGAGCGATGTCACCTTTATTGGTACTTTTAAATCACAGCAAATGGCTTGTACTGTCAAATTTCCCCTTCACAAGTGACAGCTGCAACAGCCAGTGAGGAGCTGATGGACAGCCACGGCTTGTTACTGAGGCTGGCTGACAGATAATCTAGGCTGAAGGTGTGCAGGATTTCCCACCTCACGGTCTCATACCTGTTTCTCCAGCGTCTCCTTGCCCATTGGCGGTGGCTTGGGGGACGGGACCCTCTCACAAGTGCAGCCTTCGATCAGATAAATCCCCGAGGGTCTGCTACTCTGCTCGTTCTCAAAGTAGAAGAGCACATTCTGGTAGAGAGCGAACCATTTGTCTTGCCACTTGCTGTTGTCCGCTGTCTTCTTGCTCAGGTAGCCGCGTTTCGTCCCCTCTTTCCGCGCAATCAGAGCCAAATACATAGCGTGCCCCTCATTCAACCTGATGCTTTTCTGCATTTTCCGTCTGACTGGCGCGTTAAGATTGTTTTTGCTTTGGGGGGCGAGAAAGGGGAAAGGGGGGATGGTTATTTAAAGGGAGAAGGGGGTGGGTGAGGGTGAGAGGAGGAAACAACTTTTGTTCTGTTACGGTCTCCCCTCAGGAACCCCAGCCACCCGGCTTAGACAGAAACCCATTAGCCCCAAAGTCAGCAACACAGAAAGAAACTTAGACAGGCGAGCAGCCGCTGCTCTGCTGAAAGTCTGCACACAGAGCCGGAGCGAGAGGGGCCAGGCATTGGGATCCAGCAGCAAACTCCGAACTGAGTGCAGACACACGGCCATCCAGAGGGAGAACGCGGCTGGTGAGCAAAGGGAACAGACGGTAAAGAGGGAATCACGTGGGAGAGATCAGCTGGAATCGGCTTTGACACCGATTTAAAGAGGCACGACCCCGTGTGGCTGGTTGTTGCTGTCAGAGCGAGTCAGCCAGCACCATCTCCCTCCCAGTGTCAATCAGACCAGGACAGGTCCACACATCCTCCCCTCCCAGTGTCAGTCAGACCAGGACAGGTCCACACATCCTCCTCCCCCCCCCAGCCCCTCCCACTGTCAGTCAGACCAGGACAGGTCCACACATCCTCCCCCCCAGCCCCTCCCACTGTCAGTCAGACCAGGACAGGTCCACACATCCTCCCCCCCACCCAGCCCCTCCCAGTGTCTGTCAGACCAGGACAGGTCCACACATCCTCCCCCCCCCCCCCCCAGCCCCTCCCAGTGTCAATCAGACCAGGACAGGTCCACACATCCTCCCCCCCAGCACCTCCCAGTGTCAATCAGACCAGGACAGGTCCACACATCCTCTCCCCCCCCCCCCCCCAGCCCCTCCCAGTGTCAGTCAGACCAGGACAGGTCCACACATCCTCCCCCCCAGCCCCCCCCCCCCCAGTGTCAATCAGACCAGGATAGGTCCACACATCCTCCCCCCAGCCCCTCCCACTGTCAGTCAGACCAGGACAGGTCCACACATCCTCCCCCCCCCCCCCAGCCCCTCCAATCCCTCTATACCTCCATCCGCCATGACCAGGGCCTCCAAGCCTTCTGGTTCTTCCTCTCCCGACGTCCCCAACAGTACCCTTCCATCGACACTCTAATTCATTTGGCCAAACTGGTCCTCACCCTTAACAATTTCTCCTTCGAATCCTCCCACTTCCTCTAAAGGGGTAGCCATGGGCACACGTATGGGCCCCAGCTATGCCTATCTCTTTGTTGGCTATGTAAAACAGTCCATCTTCCATAATTACACCGGCACCACTCCCCACCTCTTCCTCCCCTACATTGATGACTGCATTGGCGCCACCTCGTGCTCCCGCAAGGGGGTTGAGCAATTCCAACTTCACCAACACATTCCACCCTGACCTTAAATTTACCTGGACCATTTCTGACACCTCCCTCCCCTTCCTGGACCTCTCCATCTCCATTAATGACGACCAACTTGACACCAACATTTTTTACAAACCCACCAACTCCCATAGCTATCTGGATTACATCTCTTCCTACCCTACCTCCTGCAAAAATGCCATCCCGTATTCCCAATTCCACCACTGTATCTGCTCCCAGAAGGACCAGTTCCACCACAGAACACACCAGATGGCCTCCTTCTTTAGAGACTGCAATTTCCCTTCCCACGTGGTTAAAGATGCCCTCCAATGCATCTCATCCACATCCCCCACCTCCGTCCTCAGACCCCACCCCTCCAACCGTAACAAGGACAGAACGCCCCAGTGCTCACCTTCCACCCTACCAACCTTCGCATAAACCAAACCAACCGCCGACATTTCCGCCACCTCCATATGGACCCCACCACCAGGGATATATTTCCCTCCCCACCCTTTCTGACTTCCGCAAAGACCGTTCCCTCTGTGACTACCTGGTCAGGTCCACAACCCACACCCCCAACAACCTACCCTCCCATCCTGGCACATTCCCCTGCCACCACAGGAATTGCAAACCCTGCACCCACACCTCCTCCCTCACCTCCATCCAAGGCCCTAAAGGAGCCTTCCACATCCATCAAAGTTTTACCTGCTCATCCACCAATATCATTTATTGTATCCGTCGCTCCCAATGCGGTGTTCTCTACACTGGGGAGACTGGACGCCTCCTGGCAGAGCACTTTAGGGAACATCTCTGGGACACCCGCACCAATCAACCACACCACCCTGTGGCCCAACATTTCAACTCCCCCTCACACTTAGCCGAGGACATGGAGGTCCTGGGCCTCCTTCACCGCCTCTCCCTCACCACCAGACGCCTGGAGGAAGAACGCCTCATCTTCCACCTCGGAACACTTCAACCTCAGGGCATCAATGTGGACTTCAACAGTTTCTTCATTTCCCTTTCCCCCACCTCACCCCAGTTCCAAACTTCCAGCTCAGCACTGTCCCCATGACTTGTCCTACCTGCCTATCTTCCTTTCCACCTATCCACTCCACCCTCCTCTCTGACCTATCATCTTCATCCCACCCCCATTCACCCCTTGTACTCTTTGCTACCTTCCCCCACCCCCCTCCCCCATTCACCTATTGTACTCTATGCTACTTTCTCCCTACTCTCCCTCTCATTTATCTCTCCACCCTGAAGGCACTCTGCCTGTATTCCTGATTAAGGGCTTTTGCCCGAAATGTCAATTTTCCTGCTCCTTGGATGCTGTGCTTTTCCAGCACCACTCTAATCCAGAATCTGGTTTCCAGCATCTGCAGTCATTGTTTTTACCCAGCCCCTCCCAGTGTCAGTCAGACCAGGATAGGTCCACACATCCTCCCCTCCCACAGTCAGACCAGGACAGGTCCACACAGCCTCCCCCCCCCCCCCCCCAGTGTCAGTCAGACCAGGACCGGTTCACACAGCCTCCTCCCCCCAGCCCCTCCCAGTGTCAGTCAGACCAGGACAGGTCCACACATCCTCCTAGTGTCAGTCAGATCTGGACAGGTCCACACAGCCTCACCCCTCCCAGTGTCAGTCAGACCAGGACAGGTCCACACAGCCTCCCCCCTGCCCCTCCCAGTGTCAGTCAGACCAGGATAGGTCCACACAGCCTCCCCCCCCAGCCCCTCCCAGTGTCAGTCAGACCAGGACAGGTCCACACAGCCTCCCCCCCAGCCCCTCCCAGTGTCAGTCAGACCAGGAAAGGTCCACACAGCCTCCTCCCCCCAGCCCCTCCCAGTGTCAGTCAGACCAGGACAGGTCCACACAGCCTCCTCCCCCCAGCCTGCCCTCTCCTATCCTCAGGCTGCAGTTTTCCTTGCTCACTCCCTCCTCCCATTCACCCCTTCAGTACTTGGCTTCTTTCGTTGTTCGTGGGCAAGTTTGAGGCGCCTGTCATTCCCCGTCCCTTGTACGATCTGGGTAACTGCACAAGATAAAAATGACAGACCAATAATCTGTTTTGAACGTGTTTTCGGCTGAAATCCGACTTTTCTTTTCAAATGATTGATTTCCCCTCTGAGAAGCTCGTTCAACAAGTGATTTTAGAATCACATCACTCGGAGAAAGGTTGTCTCCTCGGGTTTTGTTTTTGCTTTAGTTAGTATCTGTAAAATGCCAAACTATATTTCAGAGAAACGCGCAAGGGATATCACACAGCGGAGCAAGCAGTTTTAACATTCCACATTTTAAACCGCGTGCTAGTCACAAAAATTCAGCGTTAGCATTCGGATTGCTGGAAGTGACAGGATGAAACTGACTTTCCAGTCACTCTGTTGGGCTGATGAACAGAATTGGAAATTGCCGTCAGGAGGCGCGCTTGTGTCCTTATAATAGGCACTGCGTGCTGGGGCCCCAGTCACCAAGACTGGATTGTCACTGACCGCCCCGTTAGAATGGTGCCACTGGGCTCCTTTCTGATTTTGATTCAGCCACAGTGAGCTGGCAGAGTTTCAAGTCAGGATGCTGTGTGACTTGGAGGGGAACTGACAGTCCTCACGTATCTGCTGCCCTTGCCTTCCTGGTTGGGAGAGGACACAGGTTTGGAACGTGCTTTCTAAGAAACCTTGGTGAATTTTTAAAAAAAACCTGCGGTTGCTGGGAGTCAGAAACAAACAAATTGCTGGGAAAAAAACTCAGCAAGTCTGAAAGCAAAGTTAACGTTTCTTGTCCATTTATCAGAAATGCATTTTTTGGATGGTGCACTGTTACTGCTGTCTCATAGATCAAGAGAGTGAATGTTGAAGGTGGTGGATGGGGTGCTGATTAAGCAGACTACTTTGACCTGGACGGTGTTGAGTTTCTTGAATGTTATGAGATCTCCACTCAGCCAGGCAAATGAACTGTATTCCAACAAATTCCCAAATTGTGTCTTGTAAATAGATGATGGAGAGGCAGGCACTGGGAAAACAGGAGATGCATTACTGCAGAATTCTTTGCCTCTGATCTGGTGTTGTGGCCACAATGTTGATGTGGCTGGTCCAGTTCAGTTTCTGGTCAGGTGTAATCCCCACAGTATTAATAAGTGAAGATTCAGTGATGGGAATGTCATTGGATGTCAAGTGGTGATGGTTGGATTTTCCCATGTATTATATAGACATTACTTGTAACTTAAATGACACAAATGTTACTTACCAATTCTCAGCCCAAGCCTGGATATTGTCCAGTTCTTACTGGTTCAGTATTTGAGGCATTGGAAATAGTACTGAACATTATGCAAACACAATTAAATGTTCCCACTTCTGACCTTATGATGGAGGGAACGTGACTGATGAAGCAGTTGAAAATGGTTGTATCTGTGACACTACCCTGAGAAACTGTTTAGGGTTGTTGTCGTGCAGTTGTAGTGTCCCTACCTCTGAGCCAAGAGACCAGATTCAAGTCCCACCTGCTCCAGACGTGTGCAATAATATCTCTGAACACGTTCATTTAGAAAAAAGCTACCCTGAGAAACCCCTCCTGTGATGACCCACAACAACTACAAACACCTTGTGCCAGGTATGATTCAAACCAGGGGAGACTTTTCATCCCGATTTCCATTGCTCCCAGTTTTGCTAAAGTGACTTGATGCCATACTTGGTCAAATGTAGCCTTATTGTCAAAAGCAGTCACTCTCACCACATCGCTGGAGTTCAGCTCTTTTCTCCATAGACAGACCAACAATTTAATTAAGACAGGAGCTAAGTGGTTTAGCAGAGCCCAAACTAATTGCCAGTAAGCAGGATATTGCAGAGCAAATGCTGCTTGATAACACTATCGCCTTCCATTATTGATGACTGAGAGTAGACTGATGGGATGGTAATTGACTGGGTTGGATATGTCCTGTTTATTTTGGACAGGACATGCTGAGGCAAATTTCCACTGCAACAATTTGATTGGAGCATGGCTATTTTTAAGGACAATGTCTTTAGTACTATGCCCAGATTGTTGTGTGAGCCCACAGCGTCTGCAGTATCCAGCACCTTCTGCATTTTTTGGTATCACATAGTGAATCAAATTGGTTAAAGATTGGCATCTGTGATGCTGGGGATCTCAGGAGATGGCTGAGATTAATTATCAATTTAACTGAAGACAGATACAACTACTGTACATCATTCTTGACTTTTGTGCTGAGAGGCTAGGCTGTTTCATCATTGAGGATGGCATTATTTGTAGAGCAGTCTCCTCTTGTTAGTTGTTTGTTTGTCAATCACAGTTCATGACTGGATGTGGCAGAGCTTCAATAGATGTATTGGTTGTGAGATTGCTTTACCTTATCTATTGCATGCTGCTTCCCCTGTTTGGAATGCAAATAGTCCTTTACCTTGTAATTTCATCATGGTGACACCTGAGTTTTTGACATGTCTGGTGCTGTCTTCCTGCATTCTTTGAACCAGGGTTGATCTCCTGGTTTTATGGTAAGGGTAGAGTGCCAAAGTTACAGGTTTCTCAGTTGAATCTAATCTATCATAATGGTCATGCCAGACAATTCATTCTCAATGTAAAGAAGTGGGTCCTCTTTTGTTTGTCATTTTTATATAAATGATTTGGATGAGAATATAGAAGGCATGGTTAGTAAGTTCGCAGATGACACCAAAATTGGTGGCACAGTAGACCGTTAATAAGGTTTACTAAGATTACAAAGGAATCTTGATCAAATGGGACAATGGGCTGAAAAATGGCAGACTGAGTTCAATCTGGATAAATGTGAGATATTGCATTTTGATACAACAAACAATGGAAGGCTTATACAATTAATTGTAGGGCCTTGCATAATGTTGTAGAACAGAAGGACCTAGGGGTGCAGGTAAATAATTCTGTGAAGATTGCATTTCTTACAAACCGGGTGGGTAAAAAGTTATTTGGCATGCTTGTCTTCATTGCTCAGTTCTTGATTGTGGGAATTGAGAAGACATATTGAGGTTTTACAGGACATTGATGAGACCTCTTCTGGAATATTGTGTCCAGTTCTGGTCACCCATTCACAGGAAAGATATTATTAGCTGGAGATGGTTCAGAAGAGATGTACCAGGACGTTACTAGGTATGGAAGGTTTGAGTTATAAAGAAAGGCTGAATAGGTTGGCACTTTTTCAGTGGAGTGTAGGAGGTTGAGAGGTGACCTGATAGAAGTTTATAAAATAATGAGAGGTCATAGAGTTAATGATGGTGGTCTTTTTCCTAGAATGGGGGATTTCAAGACAAGGAGACACATTTTTAAGTTGAAAGAAGATAGGTTTAAAAAAGACATGCTCAAATGTTTTACCCAGAGAGTGGTTTGCATGTGGACTGAACTTCCTGAGGAAGTGGTGGATGCAGATACAATTACAACATTTAAAAGATATTTGGATAATTTCATGATTAGGAAAGGTTTAGAGGGATTTGTTCCTGGAGCAAGCAGGTAGGACTAGGTTAGTTTGGGATTATGTTCAGCATGGACTGGTTGGACTGAAGGGTCTATTTCCGTGCTGAGTCTAAGCGACTTCACAACAACTGTGGATGTCATGATCATGCCTAATAATACTGTCACTGACGGTTGAATCTGTGACAGATTGGAGAGAACCTGGTTAAGTAGATATTTGTGTCTTGGCACCATTATCACTTGTCACAAACTTAGTTTTGTCCTTTGGGACAGTTATACCTTCACAAACAAGTACAAATTTACCCAATTTCCTAAAAAAAAGATCAAAAGCTGCTGACATTCAATGAACTATAAAACAAAAGTGTTGTAATGTAAATAAACCCAAAAGCCATTTTGTACTTAAGACAATCCCAGAAGTGATGTATGATCAAGTGTGTCTGTTTCTGATGATGTTACATGTGAGGTAGGGACACAAGGAGAACGCACTTCCTTGTCAAGTCATGCCGTGGGATGGTTATCATCTAAACTCGCAGCCTTTCAGGACCTTGAACAGTGAAGCTGTTCCTCAGGACTACACTGGAGTGTCAGTTTGAATTTTTTTTTCTACTGGATGGAAGCTGAAGCTTTCGCCTGGTCTCAGGATGAACATGTTGCTGAATTGGAGCTTTAAACCCTTAGAAACTGTTTACATCTCTTGCTTTTGGCCAAGTGTACCGACAAGTTCACAATTTTGGGTGTTGAAATTTGCCTTTCGTTGGTACCATTAAGTGGGCAATAGTAAATGATTTGCTGATGCCCTCATTCCTCATCCATTGAAATCAAATCATATCACTACCATCCAGCTTGCAATTGTCTCTTGACAAATTGCATGGTTCTTGAATTGTTAAACCACAATGATTTCTAAATGCTTGGCTAGTGAATTAACAGAAATGAAGATAAACACATGTCTCTAACCTAAGAAAAAAAAGCCTAATCTAAAATCCATAATGACATTTTGAAATTATCAGACCAGAAATGCTGAACATGCAAAACAGGGCTATCAGCATCTCTGAGGAGCAAAAGCATGTTAGTCATTTAAAGAGAACTCTATCAGAGCATGCAACCTAAGTGTATAAAGGTCTCAAACTGCTCTTACCTCAGATCACACTCTACAGGAAGCCTGTTTCTGTGTTGTAACCCAATTGCTTAATATTAACCCAGAAATCTATGTGTCTGAGGAATGTATTATTTGAGCACAATAGTTAGTCTCAATAAATTTCTGATGGATATTCCAATACCACAATATGTACACATAGCTTCTTATGTTATGGGGATTACATAAAAATTGCTGCATCAGGTAAAACATCATGTTGGAGGCAAACCCACACCACGAAGGGCTGCCTTTTGTCTTTTTAAAGAAATTAATTGACTTTGGGTATTCTGAAGTTGTGATCTTTGCTATAAAAATGAAAGCTTTTGTTTTACCAGACTATGGAGTAACTCAGGAGTTAGCACTGCTGCCTCACTTCACTAGGGACCTGCATTCAATTCCACCCTCAGATAATTGTCTGTGTACAGTTTGCACATTCTCCCAGTATCTGTGTGTGTTTCTGCCCATAGTCCAAAGATGTGCAGATTAGGTGGATTGGCCATGCTAAATTCCTGATGAAGAGCTTATGCCCGAAACGCGATTCTCCTGCTCCATGGATGCTGCCTGACCTGCTGTGCTTTTCCAGCACTACACTCTCAACTCTGATCTCCAGTATCTGCAATCCTCAATTTCTCCATGCTAAATTGTTCACAGTGTCTAGGATGTGCAGGCTAATTAGAATAACCATGGGAAATGCAGGGTTACAGGGATAGGATAGAGCAGGTCTGGGTCTGTGTGGAATGGTCTTTGGAGGATCCGTGTGGACTCATTAGGCTGAATGGTCTGCCTGCACACTGTAAGGGATTCTGTGTTTCTGTAAAAGTACAGTTGGTCCTCCAGTGTGTATATGTGTAAGTGTTATGCAACTGGTCCTTTTTTCTGTATCAAAATGCATTCTGGAAGCGCATGGAAACCTTTTGGAAAACATAATAAAAGCATTTCGACAAATACAATGAAAATTGAGAATGACAAAAGAAGAAACACCTTTTTTAAAAATGTAGAGGCACATCCTATACAATAGACCTCAAAGAGAGAGCCTGAGGCTGATTAGTGGCTCTGTACAATGTATCTTTGAGATAGGAATTTAAACAATTTAAGTTCATTCACAAAGTAATTACTAAAATAATAATTCATGTTGATAGTTCCTTGTTAAAATAATTCAATAAACATTTTGGAAAACAGAATAAAAATCTTTCGAAAAAGAAAGACTGAGCAGATTGTGCCTAAACTCAGGTTTAGAAAATGGGAAGTGATGTTAATGAAACATAAAGGGAAAAAACATTGCAGCATTCTGAGGGGCCTGACAGGTTAATCTGGACAGGATGCTTCCACTGAGGTGAAATTTAGACCTTGGTGGGGCAGCACAGTGGCTCAATGGTTAACACGGCTGCCTCACATCACCAGGGATATGTGTTTGATTCCACCATCAGGAGACTGTCTGTCTGGAACTTGCACATTGTCCCTGTGTCCGTGGGTTTCCTCTGGGTGCTCCGGTTTCTTTCTGCAGTCCAAAGATGTGCAAGCTAGGTGGATAGGCAATGAGAAATGCTGGGCTACATGGATGTAGGAGCATCAGTGTGGACTGTTCTTGAGAGGGTCAGTGTGGATTTAATGGGCCAAACGGCATGCTTCCATACTGTAGGGATTCTAATTATTACATAACTAGAAAATGCTGGGAACACACAGTATATCTGTCAGTGCATGAAGGATTTGCAGGAAGGAGATCCTTCAATGGAGTAATAAAGAGGAATAAAATGCTGAAATGGATTAACACAGCTGAGACTGGCTCAGAGTTATATTTGCTGCTCTGTTAGTCCTACTATAGGACAACACTGTGCCCTGTGGTTTCAGATTCCCACAAAGGAAAATCATCCTCACAACATCAATCTCTAACACTCCTCGAAATGCTACAACCTTTATGTCCTTCATATTTCATGAAGATCACTTCCTATTTTTCTAAATTGAATATAGACACAATCTGCTCTGTTTTTGTTTTTCAAAAGATTTGATTGTGTTTTCCAAAATGTTTATTGGGGCATTTTAATAATTTATAAATTAATTGTTATTTTAGTTTTCTTTCTGTGAATCATTAAGATTTTCTTAAATTTGTTCCTCAATTGTGATTATAAATTGTCGAAGATATACCAAACTGCCTGAAATTACTTATCCCATAGTACCTTCCAGCACCGAAGAAGCTCATTGACCAGATGTGCTCCATTCCTCTTTACAAAAGTGCTGTGTAACCTGGCAAAGCATCGCCAGCATTTTTTAGTGTTTATAGCATAGCTTGATTTTCAATTGACAGTAGAGGTGGGAGATGCTGTAGGGGCAATTTGAAAATCACATTCCCAAAGTGCAGAGCTGCAGCCTGCCACTTTTGATATAATTTTCAAAGGAAAGGCAATACTTGCAAGATTCAGTTTGCCATCAATTAAGGGCACCTAAAGCTCCTTGAGGAGTTAGTTAATGGACTGTCCAAGGTAAGAATAGAATTTCAATCTGTAAAATGCAGAAACACAACAGTCTGGTACATGCTGGAGGACAGCTTCCAGGTTCAATGGGTTGAGATGAAAAGCCTTTTTATTAAAGCTGAAAAATGTAGGGATCTAGATGAGCATGAGCTGAAAATGTGTTGCTGGAAAAGTGCAGCAGGTCAGGCAGCATCCAAGGAACAGGAGAATCGACATTTCGGGCACAAGCCCTTCTTCAGGAATGAGAAAAATGCGTCCAGCAGGCTAAGATAAAAGGTAGGGAGGAGGGACTTGGGGGAGGGGCGTTGGAAATGCGATAGGTGGAAGGAGGTCAAGGTGAGGGTGATAGGCCGGAGTGGGGTGGGGGCGGAGAGGTCAGGAAGAAGATTGCATGTTAGGAAGGCTGTGCTGAGTTCGAGGGATTTGACTGATACAAGGTGGGGGGAGGGGAAATGAGGAAACTGGAGAAATCTGAGTTCATCCCTTGTGGTTGGAGGGTTCCTACGCGGAAGATGAGGCACTCTTCCTCCAACCGTCGTGTTGCTATGGTCTGGCGATGGAGGAGTCCAAGGACCTGCATGTCCTTGGTGGAGTGGGAGGGGGAGTTGAAGTGTTGAGCCATGGGGTGGTTGGGTTGGTTGGTCCGGGTGTCCCAGAGGTGTTCTCTGAAACGTTCCGCAAGTAGGCGGCCTGTCTCCCCAATATAGAGGAGGCCACATCGGGTGCAGCGGATGCAATAGATGATGTGTGTGGAGGTGCAGGTGAATTTGTGGCGGATATGGAAGTATCCCTTGGGGGGAGGTGTGGGCGCAAGTTTTGCATTTCTTATGGTTGCAGGGGAAGGTGCCGGGAGTGGAGGTTGGGTTGGTGGGGGGTGTGGACCTGACAAGGGAGTCACGGAGGGAGTGGTCTTTTCGGAACGCTGATTGGGGAGGGGAGGGAAATATATCCCTGGTGGTGGGGTCCGTTTGGAGGTGGCGGAAATGACGGCGAATGATACACTGTACATGGAGGTTGGTGGGGTGGTAGGTGAGGACCAGTGGGGTTCTGTCCTGGTGGCGGTTGGAGGGGCGGGGCTCAAGGGCGGAGGAGCGAGAAGTGGAAGAGATGCGGTGGAGGGCATCGTCGACCACGTCTGGGGGGAAATTGCGGTCCTTGAAGAAGGAGGCCATCTGGGTTGTACGGATTTGGAACTGGTCCTCCTGGGAGCAGATGCGGTGGAGACGAAGGAATTGGGAATATGGGATGGCGTTTTTACAGGGGGCAGGGTGGGAGGAGGTGTAGTCTAGGTAACTGTGGGAGTCGGTCGGTTTATAGTAAATGTCCATGTTGATTCGGTCGCCCGAGATAGAAATGGAAAGGTCTAGCAAGGGGAGGGAGGAGTCTGAGATGGTCCAGGTGAATTCGAGGTCGGGGTGGAAGGTGTTAATTTCCAACGCCCCTCCCCCAAGTCCCTCCTCCCTACCTTTTATCTTAGCTTGCTGGACACATTTTCCTCATTTCTGAAGAAGGGCTTGTGCCCGGAACGTCAATTCTCCTGTTCCTTGGATGCTGCCTGACCTGCTGCGCTTTTCCAGCAACACATTTTCAGCTCTGATCTCCAGCATCTGCAGTCCTCACTTTCTCTTCTAGATGAGCATGATTTGGAGCCAGAACTTGAATATTACTTTTCATTTGGCTGTGTTACTACCTCTCTGTGTGGTGAAGTTGCTGACCCTGTGAGATGCTGCCTTCTCTCACCTACAAGGCATTAGCAGGCCCAAACATGCCTTTGCCACTCATGTACTGCAGGCAGCTCCCACTTATAATGCCTAATGACACTAAATGGGCACTAAACTTGTACCCCACTCAATTAGGGCAATTCCATGGGATAAGAGCAATACTAATATGGTATGCACTCAGGATTTGGAAATGATCTTAAGATTTGTGAGCCCAACCAAAACCCCTTCAGTATACTATGCAGTTTTGTATAAGACACAACAACAATGGAATTCTGTTCTGCACCATTACATTCACTATTTTTCCTCTAATATAAAGTCTGTGGTGCACTGCACACCTTTGGTCAAAATCCAGGAACTCCTTTCACAATAAATCATACACTGCAAGCAATGTTCTGATTCAAGCAGGCAGCTCAAACTCATCTTCTCAGTGGCATTAGGAATGGCCAATTAATGCTGGCCTGGCCAGAAATGCCCACACCCTACTATTTGCAAAAGGAGGGGGTGGGAAAAAAACAGAACTACAGAACCAACTAGTTTAATGTTAGTAAGAAGGAAGATGCTGGAGTCTATTATAAAAGACGCTATAGCAGATCACTTGGAAAGTATTAATGGAACTAGATAAAGTCAGCATTGGTATAAGAAAGGAAAATCATGTTTAATAAATCTACTGGAGTTTTTGAGGATGTAAATGGCTGAATAGATACAGGAGAACCAATAGATGGATTTCAAGAGGGTTTTTGATAAGGTCCACAATAAAAGGTTAGTGGGCAAAATTAAAGCACATGGAATTGGGGAAAATATACAGATAATATTTGAGAAATAGAGTGGGAATAGGTTGGTCAATTTCCAAGTAGCAGGAAGTGACTCAAGGTGTACCACCTGGATTAGTGTTTAGGCCCCAGCCATTCATGATATACTTAAATTACTTGGATGAGGGAACCAAATGTAATATTTGTGAGTTTGTATATGACAAAAAACTGGACTGTGAGTTGTGAGGAGTATACAAGGAGGCTTCAGTGTGATATGGACGAATTTACTATATAGGCAAATACATGGCAGGTGCAGCAAAATGTGGATAAAATGTGAAGTTATCTACTTCGGTTTGAAAACAAAAACGCTGGGTATTATTTAAATGGTTATATACTGGGAAATGTGAATGTACAAATGCATCTGGGTCTCCTTGTTAACCAGTCACTGAAAGTAAACAGAAAGGTGCAGCAAGCATTTAGAAAAGGAATTTTTTTTGTTTTTATTCACTCATGGGATGCGGCCATTGCTGGCTGGCCAGCATTTATTGCCCATCCCTAGTTGCCCTTCAGTACATGGTGATGAGCTACCTTTTTGCACTAATGCAGTCACATGCTGTAGCTTTACCCACAATGCTGTTAGGGAGGGAGTTCCAGCATTTTGACCCAGTGACACTGAAGGAACATTGTCCTTCATTGCAAGTGAATTTGAGTTCATAAGTAGAGATGTCATACTGCAGTTACATAGGGCCTTGGTGAGGCCACAACTGGAGTATTGCAGTTTGGATCTCCCTATCTAACAGCAGATATACCTACCAAAGAGGGAGTGTGACTGACACTGGGGATGGTAGGACTGTCACATGAGGAGAGATTTGGCCTATATTCACTAGAGTTTAGAAGGATGAGAGAGGATCTGATTTGAAATGTATAAAATTCTAAGAAGGCTAGAAGGACTAGATACAGGAAGGATGTTTCTCTGGATAAGGAGCCTAGAACTAGAGGGGGTTGTCACTATCTGAGGATAAGGAATACACCATCTGGGACTAAGACAGTTCTTCATTTCTTTACCTAGAGGGTGTCAACCTTTGGAATTTGCCACAGAAGGCTGTGGAGACTAGGTTACTGAAAATATGCAAGAAAGAGATTGATATGTTTGTAGACATTAAAGATATAGGGTGTGGAGAGAAAAAGCAGGAATATGGTATTACTGTAGAGAATCAGCCATGGTCATGTTGAATGGTGGAGCAGGCTTGAAGGGCTGAATGGCCTACTCCTGCTCCAAGTTTCTAAGTTTATGTTTCTATGCCCAAAACAAAAACACAGCTACTTCAGGGATTTTGGTGAGCGTGACCAGAGGGAGTGTCTGTCAGAAATAAATTGTGTATGCAGATTGTGATTGTAATCAGAATTTGCATAGTGTTGAGTTGATGCCAGCACTGCTATTTTGGACTTCAATGATCCAGTAAATGCCTTGTCGTAAAACACACTTAGCATCAGGAAGCACCCCTCACCAATGCAACTTGAAGGGATCCTCTTGTATCAGGTTAATTCCCAATGGATGTTTGCTGGCACCTGCTGTCATTGTAGAGGTGTCTTGGTGCTTTCCCGAATTGTTTGCAGTGGCAGCAGTGGTGAGGTGTGTGCTGGAAGATTTTGTCCTGACTTCAAGGATGCAGCAGAAAATACATGCTCACAGATACTGGTGCAATAGTTTGCATCGCCTTGGACTACATTTTGTCAGAGAAAATGAGGAACCACAGCGACAGCTAGAAGGAGGAGGAGAGGGAGAAGGGCTTGTAGTGAGGAATAGCAAACATTTTTGCTCCAACAAGAAGTTTCACAATGCTATCTGTTACCTGCTGTCAGTTTGTTATAACTGCAACTTCATAGCAGCATGAAGGTAGGAAGGCTAATGGCTGAGAATGAGATTGTGGCCAACAATTTTGATACGTTAGACTCCTTTGACAGGCTGGAGCAGGCAATAGTTGCAAAGTCTCCTAAATTTTCATTCACCTGAGGATTGTGTTGGAAGAGAACTGAAAGGCAAGCTTTCCAGAAAGAATCAGATTGAACATGTTGCTTCATTGATTGTAGGCTTCCAAGGCAGAGTACTATTGACACCATGTTGCAGGTATTGCATGTCATTTTGAGACGTACCACAACTGGAGAGGATCCTGCTCACTCAATATCCAGCTGGTGTGCACTTATACACAATACATCACACAGAACATTGTTTGATAGCCTTGCGACAGGTCACAATGTCTTTGTTCTGTAGTAGTCCACAGTCCCATCTGCAAGGTCAGAGGGCTGCTACTCAGCACTGAGTTAACACTGACATTATTACACAAGACTTCAGTATATGACCCCCACAAATGTAGCATGCACAGCTTTGCTGCTGCGAAAATGTGTGATCAAATCTCGTGATACTGAAATAATGCCAAGTCATGTTTCATGGTTCTCTGCTGCACAACCTCACTACCAAAACCATCAACTATATGGTGAAAGGCTGAGAAAATGGAGGAGAGAAGGACCTTCTTTTTGGCCAGACTGTCCATGACTGACTCATCTGAATGGAAATACCTATGAATGCAATTCCAATTCCTCATTCACCCATGCTATACTTTCCCCGAGTACTGACTATCACAGTGTCTACTTGCAAAAGAAACAGAGATTCCAGACTAAATTATGCCATATTACGTGCAAAGGTCAGTGACTGGAGCATGGCAAGTGAGAGGCAGCTGATTTTCAGTGAAAGAGCCTAAAGCTGGCCCTTGAGCAGCCCTAGATAAGAAGGCCTGGCTTCAGTTTGCAACGTCTCCAGCGTGGGCAGCATCTGGGCTGGCTGACAGATAGACAATCAGCAACAAAACTAGTGCAGTGGCAGTGACGTCAGGATAAATGCTGTCATCCTGAGAGAGTACAGGAGGTTTGAGCTCTGTGGTGTCACTGCTATTTCCCCAGAGTGACAACATGGTGAAGTTGTTGGGTTCCTGGGAGCTCCCTGCCTCCATTCCTGATGAAGGGATTTTGCCAGAAACGTCGATATTCGGGCTCCTCGGATGCTGTCTGACCTGCTGTGCTTTTCCACCACCACTGTAATCTAAACTCTGGTTTCCAGCATCTGCAGTCCTTACGTTTGCATTCCTGTAATGTACGCCTCTTTACAAACTCAACTACAATGAGAACAGTCTAAGCCTACGGCTGCTGCTTGCATTGCAATATTAACTGAGACCTTGGCCATCAGATGCTGCACCATGGACAGACTTATAAAGGTTTATCAGAGTTGACTACCATTTCAAGTTGGAGAAGATTGGTTCAAAGCTCTGCAGAAAGCCCTATGCCAAGTTAGTGCTGAACTCTTCCATGGTGTTTAACATTAATCTCATTGATCTGTTCCTGGGCCAACCCCTGCCTGCAACCTATCAATACCGGGTGATTTCCCTATGTGCAGATCCCAACTCTTAAATTTACTCTGAAGTATCTGCAGGGTGAGTATCTCACTTAGTAGCTTTGAGTGTGCCAGTTCTTCTTTACTACCTTTCTGTCTGTCCACCACTTCCCCTTCCACAAGTGCCTGGCGAGGTTACAGTTCTTGAGAATCTGAAAGGAGAAAGACACCAAGTAGTCAGACGTTTGAAGAAACCAAGAGTCATATGTTTACACCATTGACAACTCGTAGAGATTGTGGGATGAGGTCAGTTGCGAGAGGGAAAACTAGACATGATTGTTATATTATTCAGAAAGAAATAGGAACTAATTAGCTGCCACAGCCCTCTGCAGCAATGAGATCCACAGATTAACTGTCTTCTCACTGAAGAAATTCTTCCTCATCTCAGTACTAAAGGGTCGTACCTTCACTCTGAGACTGTACCCTCGGGTCCAGTCTCTCCTATTAGCGGAACCATCTTTTCTGCATCCACTCTATCCAGGCCTCATAATATTCTGTAAGTTTCAATCAGGTTCCACTCGCCTTTCTAAACTCCATCAAGTACAGATCTAGAGTCTTCAACTGCTCCTCTTATTCCAGGGATCACTCTCTAAACCTCCTTTGCACCTTCTCCAATGTTAGCACATCCTTCATTAGATATGGGGCCCAAAACTGCTCACAATATTCCAAATGCAGTCTGGCCAGAGTCCTGGGCAGCCTCAGCAGCACATCTCTACTCTTGTATGCAAGACCTCTTGAAATGAATGCTAACTTTGCATTAGCCTTCCCAACTGCCAACTGAACCTGCATGTTAATCTTCAGAGAATCTTGAACCAAGACTCCAAAATCCATTAGTGCTTCAGACTTCTGAAGCCTTTCCCCATTTAGAAAATAGTCTACACCTCTATTCTTCCTACCACAGTGCATAACCTCTCAGTTTCCTAGATTTTATTCCACATGCTACATCTTTGCCCACTGGCCTATCCTGTCTAAGTCCTCCTGTAGTCTCCATACATCCTCAACACTACCCGTCCCTCCAACTATCTTTGTGTCATCTGAAAACTTAGCAATTTGCTTTATATCTTATCTAACATCTTCTTCCACCTACCCCCAAGCCTTTTATTGTTAAGTTTTAAAATCTTTATGCATAAAACCTTTACTCTTGTCCTTTCTTGCTGAAAGTCTCTGACTTCACAAATTCAGATGGCTTGGAAATTTCACACTTCTTCCAAAGTGTGTTCTCTCCAGAGATGGAAATTAGTGAGTCTTACATTCCTGATGAAAAGTTTATGCTCGAAATGTCGACCCTCCTGCTCCTCAGATGCTGCCTGACTAGCTGTGCTTTTCCAGCACCACACCTTTTGAGTCTTTGGCTTCAGGACTGTTGACCTGTATTTGATTTTTGACTGCGATTAGCCTGTTAACTATTCTCATCATAACATTCTTCATAGTGCTCATTCCAATCAAATCACAGTGAACAGTTGTTCACCATGAATGAAGTTTCTGCCGATGCCTTGTACAACTCCTTTACTTCAAGAGATGACTGCTTCTGATCTGCTATCTTATTGGTAACTGTATCATTCCTATTGTGGTTCCTTACCCATCACCACCAGCCTGGGCCTATGTGTGGCAGCCATCATGCACAGCAATGTCTACTATTCTGAGGAACCTGCTGTTCCCAAAAAAAGACTGCTCTTTGTGAGAGAAATTTCATACTTCTATGGATTCAGCTATGGAGTTAACACTTTTGCTGGAGAGGGAGTTGATTCTATAGCTTTCACCCCATCAGCAATTTTGATGGTGATAGGTTACATTGAGGTTTGGGGTGGACTGGCAATTTAACAAGAGTCTGTAAGAGTCAAGGGGGTGAATCTTACAGGAAAACATGGGCTATGATGAGAAATGTGTGAGAATTCCAGTGAGACCTATCCCAACATTGGGAACGACTCGTTGTATCTTGTAACTAAGTTGTGGGTGAGGCAAAATTCTTGCTAGGAGGCAATTTCTTACTCACTAAAATGGATTATTGCTTATTGATTACCTTATTAACTATGCATCTCTGCTCATTATTACATAGCTTCCTATCCAATCACCCATCATGAACAAATTAGACATCAAGAATTGTCAGTGTGGAAATCAAAGTGGCTACTTCAGCCCAACATTTGCTCCAAAGGCACTCCATGTTGGACACTATCATCTCAAAGTGTGCTCCATACAAATCAGCCACATGCATCCCACCTCCATGAACATGCTATATGCCAGCCTCTAAGAGTCCTCAAGAAGCTTGACATGTGCCATGAGTGGTGTTGGAGCTGCACTCATCCAGGCAAGTGGAGAGTACTCCATCACACTCCTAATGTGTACATTGTAGATGCTGGAGGGCCTTTAGGGAAACAGGAGGTCACTTATTCATTGCACAATTCATTGCTTCTGACCTGTTCTTGAAACTGCAGTATTTATGACAGAAAATTTTGCTACCAGTCAGGCACAAAATTTTAGCGGTTGATAAAGATGGAGAATGATGATTCTTTTAGGTAGCAAGATACTCAATGAAATGCCAGGAAAGTGAAATCATCTGATTTTGTTATTTTGCACACTTAGCAGGAGGCCACTGCTTGATGCCTGAGCAATCTGTTAGTTCATGTGTTCCTGTAACGCACTTTAGGTGCCAGTTTCCTTCACAGGATCTTAGAAAACCACGTGACTCTCTATGTGTTTTGCAAATAAAATCTTTGTAATGATGAGCTACGCAAATGAGAGATGTGGAAGACTATCTCTAGAGGGTTGTACTATAACTAGTTTCAGCTATTTAAGGGCTTGACAAGTGACGTGACACTGTGATCAACTAAGTATTTGCAAAAACAAAACACTCAAAGGAACACTTAAAATGGAATATAAACAGCCTTTGGAAAACAGCTGTAGTTTTCTAACATCCACCAAAGAAGAACTGCTCAACATCTGAGCCTTGATTTGTTTTGTTATCCAATATGGCATTGTATAGAACATTGTCTTTTTAACTAATAATATGGATGTGCATGTTTATTGTAAACCTTTTAGAAGTTATAAGTGTGTGTGAGTGTGTGTGAGAGAGAGAGAGAGAGAGAGAGAAAAAAAGAAATAGGGATGTGATACTGGACACATCGGAAGTGCCCTGCTGAGAATGAGATTCAAGTACCATTGCCCAGACAAAGGTTATATGTCTGGGCTATGCTAAAACAGAGATTGGGCAATTCTAATGAGTGAAAAATAAATTTGGGGGAGATAAAAAGTCAAGTGGGAATTTGTGATCTGAGAAAACTATAAAATGCCTTTACAAGGATTTGAACAGGCTAAAGAATGGGTTAGAACATGGCAGAAGTAATGTACTGTGGGGGGAAAAAATGTAAGGACAACTCTGGTAGGAGAAACAGATGTGCAGAGCATTTGTTTCAATGATAATAGGGTTGGAAAGTATAGATGTACATAGGTATCCTTGTCAATAATTCACTGAAGGCTAATAGACTGAACTGGTCCTCACCCTGAACAACTTCTCTTTCCAATCCTCCCACTTCCTCCAAACGAAAGGAGTGGCCATGGGCACCCGCATAGGCCCCAGCTATGCCTGCCTCTTCGTAGGATATGTGGAACAGTCTATCTTATGCTACTACACTGGCCCCACCCCCCACCTTTTCCTCCGCTACATCGATGACTGTATCGGCGCTGCCTCGTGCTCCCACGAGGAGGCTGAACAGTTCATCCACTTCACCAACACCTTCCACCCCGACCTCAAATTCACCTGGACAGTCTCAGATTCCTCCCTCCCCTTCCTCGACCTTTCTATTTCTATCTCAGGTGACCGAATCAACATGGACATCTACTACAAACCGACCGACTCCCACAGCTACCTGGACTACACCTCCTCCCATCCTGCCCCCTGTAAAAACGCCATCCCATTCTCCCAATTCCTTCGACTCCGCCGCATCTGCTCCCAGGAGGACCAGTTCCAAAAACGCACAACCCAGATGGCCTCCTTCTTTAAGGACCGCAATTTCCCCCCCGACGTGGTCGACGATGCCCTCCACCGCATCTCTTCCACTTCCCGCTCCTCCGCCCTTGAGCCCCGCCCCTCCAACCGCCACCAGGACAGAACCCCACTGGTCCTCACCTACCACCCCACCAATCTCCATGTACAGTGCATCATCCGCCGTCATTTCCGCCACCTCCAAACGGACCCCACCACCAAGGATATATTTCTTTCCCCTCCCCTATCAGCATTCCGTAAAGACCACTCCCTCCGTGACTCCCTCGTCAGATCCACACCCCCCACCAACCCAACCTCCACTACCGGCACCTTCCCCTGCAACCGCAGGAGGTGCAAGACTTGCGCCCACACCTCCCCCCTCACCTCCCTCCAAGGCCCCAAAGGAAACTTCCATATCCGCCACAGATTCACCTGCACCTCCACACACATCATCTATTGCATCCTCTGCACCCGATGTGGCCTCCTCTATATTGGGGAGACAGGCCGCCTACTTGCGGAGCGTTTCAGAGAACACCTCTGGGACACCCGGACCAACCAACCCAACCACCCTGTGGCTCAACATTTCAACTCCCCCTCCCACTCCACCAAGGATATGCAAGTCTTTGGACTCCTCCATCGCCAGACCACAACAAAACGACGGTTGGAGGAAGAGTGCCTCATCTTCCGCCTAGGAACCCTCCAACCACAAGGGATGAACTCGGATTTCACCAGTTTCCTCATTTCCCCTCCCCCCACCTTGTCTCAGTCAAATCCATTGAATTCAGCACCGCCTTCCTAACCTGAGATCTTCTTCCCGATCTCTCCGCCCCCACCCCAGTCTGACCTATCACCCTCACCTTGACCTCTTTCCACCTATCACATTTCCGACGCCCCTCCCCCAAGTCCCTCCTCCCTACCTTTTATCTTAGCCTGCTGGACAAACTTTCCTCATTCCTGAAGAAGGGCTTATGCCCGAAACGTCGATTCTCCTGTTCCATGAATGCTGCCTGACCTGCTGCGCTTTTCCAGCAACACATTTTCAGCTCTGATCTCCAGCATCTGCAGACCTCACTTTCTCCTAATAGAATATTAACCTTTATGACAAGAGGCTTTGAATACAAGAGTTGTGAAGTATTGTTTCAATTGTGTAGAAGCATAATTAGATGTGTTGGGTACAGTCTTGGTCTCCGTACCTCAAGAAGGTTGTTACAGTGACAAAGGGAATCCAGCTGTCTAGAAATAGAAACAAAAGTGATGGAGAAACTCAACAGATCTAACATGATCTGTGGAGAGACAAAAATAGTGTTTCAAGACTGATTTGACTCTTCTTTGGAATGGAAAGGAGCTCAAATATGATGGTTTTATGGCAAAAAGGGTCGAAGAGTTAGTGGAACAGATGGTGAAGGCACCTAGAACAAATGACAAAGTGAGTACTAATGGTAATGTTTCTTTAGTACTTACAATCTTTATTTCAGATCTCCAGAATTTGCATTACATTGTTCCATTTGAAGATTTACCAGACCTTTTCCCTTGATGGCAGGATTATGAAGAGCGATTGAGTGAACTGGGCCTGTTCTTCTTTAGGGTTTTGAAGAATGAAAGGTGATCTCATTAAAATATATAAAATGTTTAAAAGGATTGAACATCTAGAACTGGGGACCACAATTTAAAAATGCAAGGGATGCCATATAAGACTGGGACAAGGAGAAATTGCTTTTTCTTTGAGGTTTGTGAGGCTTTAGAATTTTTTACCCCAGAAGACTGTGGAAGCTCAGTCTTTGAGTATGTTTGAAGTAGAGATTGACAGATTTATGTTTATTAATGATGTAAAGGGTTATGGGATAGTGTGTGTATAAGGCAATGAAGAGTTTGATTAGCTATGATTGTATTGAATGGTGAAGCAGGATCGATGGGTTAAACAGTTTATTGTTGTTCCTATGTTGTTATCCAATGTTCCTATGTTTCTATTTCCTTCGCTGTCATCCACTAACTCAATGATCACAAAAATCAAACCAAAATTACTGCTGATCTATCATTTGCCATTGTGGAAACGTTTTAAAGAAAATCAATATTCATAAAAGAAAACCAATGCGTAAGAATGCTTTCACATGCAAGTATTTTCCTTTACCATTTTCAGTGAATGGTTTAGCTTTGTTACATCACAGACACATTTTCTAATGATTTGCTTGACATTTCCATGTTTCTTCGATGACTTATGCTTCCATGATTTTAAGGCAAAATCCTCTTACATTTCTCAGCCTCTTCATTTTTCATATGTGACCCTGAACAATTAGAAGTAGACTTTCTGCTTGTAACAACCCTGCTCAGTGGCAATCAGGTGGACAGCATCTGGAAGGGGAATAAATATTCATTACACCCAGAACTTGACCATGTTAGTGGCTGCCAAACATACTGCCTCAATTCAGGAACGAAGTTAACTACTCTCTTGGGACCATGCATGTCCTGCTTACGACTTTTCACCTTTAGACTATGCAAAATGTCAGACATAGATTAGAGCTACATGAAATATCATACAAGTTTGTGAGGAAGAAAGAATTTTTTTTTAAGACACACTTTCAGCTTCTTAACTTCTTTCCTTCAAATTTTTCTAGCCCATACTTATTCATTTGAGTGTTTGCGCTAACTGTTGTTAATTATGTATTTTTTTTCTGTCCCAATCATTTTACTGACAACTAGTTTCCTATTGGGAACAATGAAGAGATTGATAATATATGCAAGTGTACAAGGGGTACTCTGTGACTACTGTTAATACACTCATGCCTGATCTGTAGATATAAGTGAAATTAAGCTGATTTCACACATAATGTGTGCCACTAAAGAAGTCAGGAAGCAAACTTGAGATTGATACAGAAACTCATTGAGATTTTAAGAAACCAAATCATATTGACATCAAGTGACATAAACATTGCTAGTTCTGAGGGTCTGAGGAAAGGTCACTTGATACAAAACACTAACTCTAATTTCTGTCCATAAGATGCTGCCAGGCATGTTGAGCTTTTCCAGAAATGTCTGTTTTTGTTTCTGAAATGCATTGTTAGTTCTGGCATGCATCTTATTTATGGGAATCAGATCTTAACGAAAACACAGTTGTTGACAGAATGGGCCCGAAAAGCATTGAAAGCACAATATTCATGATGCAGAGGTTGGCTAGATTTCTTCAATATATCAAATGGCACAAGTTGCTATTTAATACATTGTTAAAATCAGTCTGATTTAAAAACAAAATCCCAAATTTTTGAAGCAAATTCAAAATAGGAGGAAACCTTCAAGTAAAGAATCAGATAAACTAACGCTGATGGCCTATCCACTTCCTGTCAGCAATTAGCATGAAACTAGGGCCTTATAATTCAGTTCAGAAAGGTTCATTCCATGAAGATGTTTAAGTTAAGGGATGCAACCCCAAGGGAGAAAACAGGATAATTTAATCACCAAGAGTTAAAATCTCAAAGTTCAGGATCCAGAATGCTTAATTGCTGAGTTGCTGAATGAGAAGTATTGCTTCTCAAATTCTGGAACCATGGAAGAAGTCAGGAAGAATGACAAATATCTTTCACAAAGTGCAAACATATGTCAACATCAATATATGGAACACAGAATCAAAGAATAATAGGGATTGCAATGCTGTCTGTGAAGTGTTACTTAACATGTTGCCATAATGCAAATAAGGCTTGACTATGGAAATTAACGTGCAAATGAGTTACAACCAGCATAAATCCACATATCTGGGCAAAGCACAACTTGATGTTAATATAAATTGATACTTGTGTTTTTAAAAAAAGTGTTGTAAGAGTAAATGATTGGAAATGGTGAAGGATGGCCTGGGTAAATAAATAAATGGTAAAGTCCTATCGGACCATAGGCTGCTCTCTCATTAGAGAGAGAGAGAGAGAGATGACTAATGGTGATTTAACCTCCGATTCGCCTAAGGTTTGGAATATTCCAAGCACTGGCAATAATAACTGATTAATTATATTCACAACAGAGACAACCCTGGTTGCTGGAACACCTGGCTGGTGGTCTACACAAACAAAATTTGGTTCATTAAGAAAACCATATTGCAGTTTAGGAACTCTGCAAACATGTGACACATATTCAACCATATAACCTTGCTCTATTTAAAACCAGATTATATGTCCTTAGTGTATATTGACAACAAAAATGAAAATGAAGGGTTGATTTATCAAGATTTATTTATTGGGAACACATCTTGTTATTTTCTATCAATTCACATACATGGGCATGAAATGATATGTCCTGCACCAGTGGTGCATCCCAGTGTATCTCTGCCATAGGTGAATTGATCCTAAAGTATGAAAAAGAGTTAGGTAGTGGAGGCACAATCAGTGGAATTTTATTTTTAAATCTAAATGGTGAACTGTAGATGTTTCTGCGTGGATAAACATGGAAGAAGTTCATAACTACATTTGTCTGATCAAGTGATGTGTAGCAGTGGATAGGTCAGGGTAAATGGACTTGATTATAGCTGTGGGGCTGGGAAAAGATTTTAAAGTCATGACAACTAAAGGACTATGAATGCATGTGGCACAGTAAATATAAGGGAAAGACACAATGCTTATAGGTAGTAGGTAGGAAAGAACATAATGATTCTTTTACAAAAATGTGTTCATGGGATGTGGACACCTCTGGCTAGGCTGGCAATTATTGTCCACACCTATTTGGCCAGAGGGCATTTTAGGGGAGTTGTATTGCTTTTGGTCTGGAGTTACATATAGGCCAGATGGCCAACAGATTTCCTTCCTGAAAGGACATTAGTGAACCAAACAAGTTTTCTGACAATAATACTGCCATGGACTTCTTCAGGCTAGTATTTTATTTCAGATTTGTATTGCATTCTAATTTCTCCTACCCCAGACCACTAGTCCAGTGACGTTACCACTATGTCACCAATTCTGGTTTAACTATGGGGAGGTCTGCAGAGACACAGTGACCAATGTGCTGGGAAAGAGGCAATAATTGGCTACAAGGAGGTCAAAAATATAATTACAGAAGAAAATTACAATAACTACAAATTTAGCAGGACAATCTTTTTTATTCACTAATGGGATGTGGGCATGCTGGCTGGGCCAGCATTTTATTTCCCTCCCTAGTTGATCTTGAACAGGTGGTGGTAAGCTGCTTTCTTAAACTTCTGCAGTTCATGTGCTGTTGGTAGACCCACACTAAGAAGGAAATTCCAGGATTTTGACCCAGTGACACAGTGAAGATGTTGGTAGCTTGGAAGTGAACTAGCAAGTGGTATTGTTCTTATATATTTACTGCCCTTGTCCTTTTAAGTGGTAGTGGTCATGGGTTTGGAAGGTGTTGTCTAAGGAACTTTGGCAAATTTCTGCAGTGCATCTTGTAGATAGTACACACTGCTGCTACTGAGCGTCAATGGTGGAATGAGTGGATGCTTGTGGATGGGGTGCCAATCAAGTGGGCTGCTTTGTCCAGGATGGTGTCACTCTTCTTCAGTGTTGTTGGAGCTGCACCCAGGCAAATGGGGAGTATTTCTATCACACTCCTGATTTGAATATTATAGATGGTGGACAGGCTTTGGGGAGGTTAGGAGATAAGTTATTTGTCACAGTATTCCTACCTTCTGACCTGCAGTTGGAACAGCTGTATTTAAATGGCCAGTCTAGTTCAGTTTCTGGTCAAAATGGAGGACAGGAAACATTGAGATAGGAAGAGCCTAGGAAAGGCCACAGAGTACCTACTGGAGAAAAGATAAAAGGTGCAGAGAGACACAAGGTAGGTGAATAATTTATTGGATTCCAGCAGGTTCATTTTCTCTCTCTTTATATAAATATTTCTTTATTAGACTTCTGTGGATTATAGTTATTTTAAACCATTACACTTTGCAGATTACTATTACAACAATGTATTTTATCTGAGCAAATTTTAAAACTCAGAATAAGAAATTGCGTTCTTGCATTATTTTGAAATATAGGCTATCATAGGTAATTATGCAGACCTAATTTTCAGATGAATTTTAAAATGTACCATCACTCAGGATGCTCTGCAGAAATGTACGTGGTGCTCTTTAAAGTAGTTTAGCAGCAGAACGCAGGCAGTTTTGAATAATTCCTGTCTTTCCAGATTACATTGTGTAAGTGGCAATACCCCACCCCCACAAATTTTAATGAGGTGATTTGAAAATGTATGAATTTTCAAATTCATATGAAAATGAACATCTATTTAACTCCAGCATGTGGTGCCCAGCCCTTATTTGAGAAGGTGGTGGTGAGCCACATTCTCAAACTGGTGTCGCCTTCAGGTGCAGGTAAACAAATAGTGCTTTTGGAAACAGGGTTCCAGGATGTTAGTCCATGAAGGAATGGCAAAGTAAGGCCAGGTCATGATTATGTGTGACTCAGAGGGGAACGTGCAGCCACTGGCAGAAGTCACAGATTTCAAACATGCTGAGAAAGGAATCTTGCTGATTGCTGCAATGTGTCTTGAATCAGCTACACACTTTTATGAAACAGCAGTGAAGGGAGTGAATGTAGAAGGGGTGAATGGCATGCCAATCAAGTAGGCTGCTTTGACCTGAATGGTGTTAAACTTCTTGAGTGTTGTTGCAGACTCTCTCACAAATAGGTGGAGAATATTCTGTCACATTCTTGACTTGTGATTTGTAGATGATGATTAGGTTTTGAAGAGATAGGAGGTGAGTTATTTGATGAAAGATTCCCAGTCTTCTGTCTTAGTTTTATATGTCACAGTTTTATATGTCTAGTCCAGTTCAGGTTCCAGCTAATTGAAACCCCCACAATACTGATATAGGGAATTCATCCATGGTAATGACATTGAATGTCAAGGAACGGAAGTTAATTCTCTCTTGTGGAAGATGTGTGGTACTTGAATGTCATTTTCCACTTATCAGACCAAGTGTGGACACTGTTCAGGTCTTGCTGCATTTGGACATGGACTGCTTTAGTATCTAAGGAGTCACAAACTGTACTGAACATAGTGCAACCATCAGTGAACATCCTCAGTTATGACATTTTGATGGAGCCAAGTCACTGATGAAGCAACTGAAGATACTTGAGGATTCTGAGGATCTACGGGTTCTTGTAAAGTAGTGATAGTGTCCTGATCTTCAAGCCAGGAGACCTGGGTGCAAGACCCATCTGCTCCAGAGAATAACATCTCTGAACAGGTAAATTGAAAAGTATCTATGCTGAGGAACTTGGAGCTCGTGTGGTGCAATTGGGTGTCCGCACATCTGGGCCAGGAGGCCTGGATTCAAGTCCCACGCTTCAGAAGTGTGTAATAATATTTCTTCACAGTTGATTCAATATCAACCTCAAGGATCTCCTACTGACCTCCAACAATCATAATCAGCTTCTTTTGAATGGATGACTCTTGTCAATCTAAAGCTTTCCACATTATTCCCATTTCCTTCAATGTTCCTTGTTACCAAACATGGTCAAACGCTGCCTTGATTTCACTCATACCTCATCTAATGTGGCCAGCTCTTTTGTCTAACTTTGGACTATGACTGAACTAAAGTTGGAACTTCAGTGGTCTGAAATAACTCATTTTCAACATCAGTAAGCAGGTTATTGCAAAGTAAATGTTGCTCGATAGCACTGCTCATGATCCCTTCTTTAACATTACAGATGATTGACAGTAGGTTGATGAGGTATTGGTTGGCTAGTTTGAATTTGAATTTGACATAGCTGGGTAACTTTCCACATGATCAGGTCAATGCCAGTGTTATAGCTGTACTGAAATGTCTTAGCTGGGGTGGGGCTAGTTCTGGTGCAGAAGTCTGCAATACTATTGCTGGAATGTAGTCAGGGCCCATAGCCTTTGCAGTATCCAGTGCCTCCAACTGTTTCCTGACTTCAAGTGCAGTGAATCAAATCGACTGAAAACTGACATTTGTCAGTGGGAACACTGGAGGAGCCGAGATGGATCCTCCACTCAACACTTCTGGTTAAAGAGGCGAAAGCAAGGACTGCAGATGCTGGAAAAGCACAGCAAGTCAGGTAGCATCTGAGGAGCAGAAAAATCGATGTTTCGGGCAAAAGCCCTTCATCAGGAGTGCTTTTCCAGCACCACAATCTCAACTTCTGTTTAAAGATCAATGCAAATGATTCAGCCATATCCTTTGCAGTGATGTGCTGATTTATTGATTTATGTGCTGATTTATTTGAAGGTTGAAGCTACCAAAAGGAAAGACACTTTTCATTCCATCTGCAATGGCCAAGTAAATGAGCCATTCATTCTGATCTGACTTTCCGTTACCTGGTTTGTAGCCTTGCAGACTGCAACAGTTCAGATGAAGATCTAGATTTATTTTAATTGAGTTGAGAGTTTCCACCAAACCAGGCAGTGAATTTCAGTCATCCACCATCTATTTTTCCTCATATCCCCTCCAATCCTTTTACCAATCACCTTAAATGACCATTGATTACTTTAAATGTGTGTCCCTTGCTAAGTGAGTGGTTTTGTTTTAGCATTTCCTTTGCTGAGAAAGTTTCATAAACATCTGTTACAAATGTTATTGATGTATTGTCTTTGAAATGGTATTAACAAATGATAAAGCGGCCTGTAACCTATCACCAGTTTGGCTTGACTGAATGAAATAACATTGCGAAATGCTTCAGGTGCTTTGTCTATTCCCAGATTCCTCATTCTGGTGTAAATTTTCCAGGATGATCTCCAAAGTAAGTATGAGACCCAACAACACTGGAATTAAACCTGTGTTGCTCCCATCTATTTTCCTGTTCTTTTGTCCCACCTCAAACACTGTTAAACCTCCTGGAAAATATCCTCAAAATTTAAGGAAATCTCCAAATCATTTACCGTTGTTGATAATTGTGAGTGTAGTGTTTTTCATGATGGATTTAGTTTTAGCATAATCTATTACAGAGATGCATTAGTGGTAGAGTCATGTGGTCACCTGTGGTCACTTTGTTACATTATCCAGTTGCTATTAACTAGACTCCTTGGAGATAACTCTTGTCACTTTCAAATTTTGACGGGGTAAAGGGATAGCAGTTGAAATTGCAAATTGGTAACTGGACACTAGAGGGCCCCTTGTAGCAATTGGACTCTAGAACATCTCCTGCAATCTAAATAGAATATTCCAGATCCTGAAATGAAAGAAACCATTTTATTACCATATCAATTTGAAAAAATAACCACCACACTAATCAAGTGCATAGAAAGCATCTTATCAACTACACGACAGTCACAAAGACCTTTGCCAAGATCCGAGATCCATTTTGTATTTCAGGAGTGGATCACCACCACAGTTGGGTTGAGTGGGTTGGGTTTGTGAAGGAATCTCAACAATATCTTTCCCAGTCTTATTCACTATTCTCTGGCTATGGAGTCCCTTTAAGTCTACATGAACTGATTAAAAATAGATTACAGTCTTAATCTCACACAGAAACAACTCAACAGTAGAGAAGGGGATTGAGTCCCTTTGGGATCAATTATATTACCTTTTAGCACAAATGTTTGGACCTTCTGACAGCCTCACATCGACTCATGCTGGGCCTCAAATAGTGTTGAGTTCTTCAGCGAGCTTCTAGATGTTCCCGCCACATCTTGCAGAATCATAGAGTCAGAGAGCATGGAAACAGTCCTTAGGTCAAACTAGTCCCAGCTGACAATGTTCCCAAATTAAATTAGTCTCACCTGCCTGCATTTGGCCCAAATTTCCTATTCATGTACTTATCCAAATGTTTTTTAAACATTGTAACTGTACCTACATCCATCACTTCCTCTGGCAGTTTATTCCTCATACTATCTACTGTTTATGTTAAAAAAAAGTTCCTCCTCATATTCTTTTTAAATTTTCTTCTTTCATCTTAAAAATATGCCCCTTGGTTTTGAATTCCCCCACCCTAGGGAAAAGACCTTTGCGAATTCACCTTATGTATTTTATAAACCTGGATATCCTATTCTATTCTATTCTATTCTATTCTATTCTACCAAAGGCCCTACCACTAATTATATAAGTCCTGCCATCCTTTGTTTTATCAAAATGCAATACATCACATTTATCCAAATTAAACTCCATCTGCTACTCCTCAGCCTATTAGCCCAATTGATCTTTATCTTTGTAATGTTAGATAACCTTCTTCAATGTCTACTATGCCATAAATTTTGATGTCATCGGCAAACTTATTAACCATGCCTCCTATACTCTCATCCAAATCGTTTATATAACTGGCAAACAAAAGTAGACCCGGTACCAATCCCTATGGAACACTGTGGTGGATGTGCAGGTAAAGGTTCTGCTTCCTAGATTTGACTGGAAAGGTCAGTTCTGATGAAGAGTCATCTAGTCTTAAATGTTAGCTTGCTTTCTCTCCATGGATGCTGTCTGACCTGCTGTGATCTCCAGCATTTTTTGCTTTCAGATCAGATTACAACAAGATACATTCCCAGCAGAGTTAATTTGGTCTTCCCAATGTGATAATCACCCTGAGTATTGTGAGGCATTTCTACCAATATAATGTCCTCAGAATTTCCCAATATCATCGCCTAGACAGCAGAATATTTTTGAATCATAACTTCATTTGCTTCCTAGACAAAGGCAGCTGCTAAATTGTGCATAGCAACCGTACATAAACAGCAATGAGACCTGATGATGTCTTTTCATCAGTTGAATGAATTGTCCTGCCCAAACTTAAAGACGTTGATATAAAGATACAATTTCAAAGCTGCATGTGCCACTTCTATCAAGGTGGACAGTCTAATAACAGTCATCTGGAGATCACACCCAGGTATTAGAAGTAATCCCTTCCAGTCCCTTGGAAACAGATCCTCTGACTTATACACTCACAGGTGTGTTTCAACTTGGAATTGATCATGGAAATAAAACAGGATTTGAGAGAACCAGTCTGCCATATTTGGATTGTCAGTTTTGCAAGTATCCTTTTTTTGACATTTCAGGTTCAACTTTGCCCTTCAAAGTATATGGAGAAATATAATTAAGTAGAGTAAGAACAATTTGTTAGCTCGTTTCTTGCATTATTGCTGCATGGGTAAGATTTATGTATAACTTTGCAATGTCTTTGTCCAAACACAGAGCTGCTAGTGTTTTAAGACTTCTGTTGTATTAAGAGTTTCGATGAATTAATTCAGATCTGTTAACTTTATGATATATTTTCATCTTATGACACATGGATTAATAGGCTTGAGAGAAAAATATATTGGATTAGTTTCAATGTTTGGTCTCCATTTCCCTCTGGGTGACTGCTTTTAATTTGTAAACGGGATGCTAGTTGGGCCAGAATTTATTAGAGGAGAAAGTGAGGTCTGCAGATGCTGGAGATCAAAGTTGAAACTTTATTGCTGGAACAGCACAGCAGGTCAGGCAGCATCCAGGGAACAGGAGATTCGACGTTTCGGGTACAGGCCCTTCTCCAGAATTTATTACCCAATCTCAAATTACTCTTGAGAAGATGGTGAAGACCTGCCTTCCACACCTGTTGTGGTCCAGGGGCTGTAAGGAAACCCAAAATACTGTTAAAAAGGGAGTTCCAAATCTTATATCCCTCAGCTTTGACGGAACAGTTATATACTTCCAAGTCAGGATGGTGTATGGCTTAGAGGGGAACTTGCAGGTGGTGGCATGTATCTGCTGTCCTCATCCTTCTAGATGAAAGTGGATTTGGAAGATACTGTCAAAGGACCCTTGGATGCAGTGCATCTAGTCGATGGTAAACACTACTGTAACTGTGTGACAGTGATGAATGTAGTGGATTTTGAAGGTGGTGAATCGGGTGTTTATCAAGAGGATAGTTTTGTCCTGAATGCTGTCAAGGTCTTGAGTGTTGTTGAGGTTGCATTTGTCTCGGAAATGAACAGCATTCTATCACACTCCTGAGCTGTACCTTGTAGATTGTGGACAGACACTGGGAGACGGGAGATAAGTTACTTGTCATACAATTCAGTGACTGACCTGTTCTTTGCTGTTCGCTTGTGAAATATGGATGTCACTGGCTGGGCCAGCGTTTATTGTCTGTCCCTAGTTGCCCTAGAGAAGGTAGTGGTGAGCTGCCTTCTTGAACTACTGCAGTCCAGGTGCTGGACATTGACCCATAATGCCTTTATGGAGGGCACTTTATACCAAAGGTGGACAAGGTTTGGGGAGTCTGGATGTGGGTTACTCACCACAATATTCCAAGCCTCTGACTTGCTCTTGCAGCAACTGAGTTTCTGGTGAATGGTAATCCACAAGATGTTCTTCAAAAAACTCAATCAAGTTTGTGAGACATGATTTCACACGCACCAAAGCCAAGTTGACTATCCCGAATCAGTCCTTGCCTTTCCAAATACATGTACATCCTGTCCCTCAGGATTCCCTCCAACAACTTGCCCAACACCGACGTCACGCTCACTGGTCTATAGTTCTCTGGCTTGTCCTTACCACCTTTCTTAAACAGTGACACCATGTTAGCCAACCTCCAGACATCTGGCACCTCACTATAAATATCTCAGTAAGGGGTCCAGCAATCACTTCCTTAGCTTCCCACAGAGTTCTAGGGCACACCTGATCAGGTCCTGGAGATTATACACCTTTATGCATTTCAAGACATCCAACACTTCCTTCTCTGTAATATGGACATTTTTCAAGATGTCACCATCTATTTCTCTATATTGTATATCTTCCGTGTCCTTTTCCACAGTAAACACTGATGCAAAATACTCATTTAGTATCTGCCCCATCTCCTGCGGCTCCACACAAACATCGCCTTGCTGATTTCTGAAGGACTCTATTCTGTCCTTAGTTACACTTTTGTCCTTAATGTATTTGTAAAACCCTTTGGATTCTCCTTAACTCTATGTGCCACTGCTATCTCATGTCCCCTTTTTGCCCACCCAGATTCCCACTTAAATATTCTCCTACTGCATTTATAGGCTTCAAAGGATTCACTCGATCTATCCTGTCTATACCTGACATATGCTTCCTTCTTTTTCTTAACCAAACGCCCAATGTCTTTAGTCATCCAGTATGCTCTATACCTACCAGCCTTTCCTTTCACCCTACCAGGAATATACTGTCTCTGGCAATGGGCTGAGTGGCAGATGGAGTTTAATTTAGATAAATGAGAGGTGCTGCATTTTGGGAAAGCACATCTTAGCAGGACTTATACACTTAATGGTAAAGTCTTAGGGAGTGTTGCTGAACAAAAAGACCTCGGAGTGCAAGCTCATAGCTCCTTGAAAGTAGAGTCACAGGTAGATAGAATAGTGAAGAAGGCGTTTGGTATGCTTTCCTTTATTGGTCAGAGTCTTGAGTACAGGAGTTGGGAGGTCATGTTGCAGCTGTACAGGACATTGGTTCGGCCACTGTTGGAATATTGAGTGCAATTCTGGTTTCCTTCCTGTCAGAAAGATGTTGTGAAACTTGAAAGGGTTCAGAAAAGATTTACAAGGATGTTGCCAGGGTTGGAAGATTTGAGCTATAGGGAGAGGTTGAATAGGCTGGGGCTGTTTTCCCTGGAGTGTTGGAGGCTGAGGGGAGGCATTAGAGAGGTTTATAAAATCATGAGGGGCACGGGTAGGATAAATAAACAAAGTATTTCTCCTGGGTTGGGGGAGTCCAGAACTAGAGGGCATAGGTTTAGGGTGAAAGGGGAAAGATATAAAAGAGACCTAAGGGCAACATTTTCACTCAGTGAATTGATTAATTGTCTACCACCATTCATGGCTGGATATGGAAGAACTTCACTGATCACCTAGAGCTGATCTGTTGGTTGTGGATCTAAACATCATGGCCTAGACAGAGAACACAGGGGACCAACACCTTCAACATATTGTCTAGCTATCACCAAAAAAGGTTTTGTGATTTACAAATGAAAGAAGTGAAACTAACAGATGAAAGGCTTAACAGACAATCAATTTTTCAATGTATAATTTCAGTTACATCACACTGTAAATTTTTGCTATAAATTCTGTGTTAAGATTGAGCCCTCCACTATCACCAGATGAAGGAGCATCGCTCCGAAAGCTAGTCTGCTTCCAATTAAACCTGTTGGACTATAACCTGGTGTTGTGTGATGTTTAACTTTGTACACCCCAGTCCAACACCGGCATCTCCAAATCATGTCAAACATAAGCAGCATCTGCCCACACATACATCAAATTGGTGACTGATGCGTTGGTAAATCTTGGCCAGCAATTTATTTTCCTTTTGTACTGAAAAGCTGGTGCAGAATGACACACCACTCAATGCCACCAAACTGATATATTTCCTCAAATAGAAAAGACATTGAAAGAAGCCCTGTCAGTTATCCTGACCCATTATTCTGTGTTGACAATACAGAATGCAAGTAGCCTGGATTGCAATGGTTTTGAAGAAGTGTATGTGCAAGAGTTTCAGCTGGAGCTTTAATGTGTGTCCTGCCACAGTATGGATATGCATCATAAGCAAGTACAGAGCTGTAACATTGCATGAGGTCTTGCCATGAACCACAGTTTGACACTCTGCACTTTATGACATTTACGTAGTAAATTCTACTCCTGGAAAATCCTGTTTTGGCACCTTCCTTAAGGTGTACCATCTTCACGTGGATCTCTCCCTGGTTGTGTCCACTGTACACAGCATTAAACCTGATCACCTGAGCTCTGGGGTGCTGCACTCAGTCTGTACATAGCTATAATCTACATGCTGTCTCCATATTTCTTTCAGCTGTATTTGGATTTTTCCAGGCATGTATTTTGTCTCATACAGCCTTTGGAAACGTTGCAAACACATTTCAAATATTCTTGAAATGGTTGAAAACATTTCTTTTTCTCTCTGCAGCAACTTACTCTTAAGCAGCTGCATCCTTTTATAATTATTGGCAATGAGCCTTTAAATTGCTCATATGTGCAATTCCACTGCCACCACCTCCTTGCTTTGGCAAAATTGCAATACCAGGTCATATGAGCTGGTAGTGTGCCATGGAAAATGAACTAAGTTTGTTCATAGTGCTACTGGGACCAGAAATCAAATGGAAGCCCACCATCACCTTCCCACTGGCAATGGGCAATAATATGTCCCGTGAATGAATAGAAAGAAAAGCCTCTGGGCTCAAGCTTGATAAGTACAGCTTTTATTTCTCCCTTTGCCAAAGTGTCATAGGTTCAGGATTGATAGTAAGTGCAGAGAAGGATGAATGAACCACTTGCTGATAGGCAGACTCCAAAAAAAGAAAGAAAATGAAAGAGAAATCCCAAACAAAGAACAGGAGAGGAGAAAGCAAAGCTGAAGCAATAAAAAAAAAACACAAAATTGTGTCTCCGTTGAGAAATAAAAGATTCACTTGGGATCTGAAACTTTGCATTGGGTTTGGAAACATAAGTGTCTGTTTCCTAGTTCTGAGAGGAAAAGAGACAACGATCTGATAATTTCACAGGGATGCCCTTAATAAGTGTGGAATTGGGATTCTCTATTTGCTGAACAGCAGGTGGGCCCTTAAGACTGCAGAGGCAATCAGAGGCATTCTAGTTTGAAAGTAGCAGCCTGCAGTAAAAGGTCAGTAACCGAGAGACAGCATTTTGATGAAAATTGGAGTGAGGCTAAGAGAAAACACATAAAGCAACCAGGTCACACCTGTACAGAGAATCCCTCAATAGGGAGGCTTTCAGCTGCACCATCCCTGGACAGGTGAGGTGGGCCTCTAGTCTTGCTGTTGGATGCCCAACTCCAGGTACTTAACTGGCCCCTCCGTCAGGTTGGAGGTTGGAAAATCCCAGCCAACTTCTTCTCAGTGCCCTACTAAGGCTCTTAAAGAGCCACGTGGCAGACTGCCACTTGGGACGAGAAACCCCACTGATCAGAAACTCACCTTCACGGTGAGGGTGGCTCAGTGGTTAGCACTGCTATCTCACAGTGCCATGTGGGGATGGGGTGAGTCTAAAGTTGGATGCTCTTCAGAGGGTCAGTGTGGACTTGATGGGCTGAATGGCCTGCTTCCACACTGTAGGGATTGTATGAAAATGGCAGCACTGGGAAGACATTGGAGAATCAATGTGCTACCTGGTATTGCCATTTAACTGCCCAGAAATATTGAAGCTAACTTGCAGGTCGCTTTCCATTCTCAAACTCAGCAACACCCAAAGGTCAGCCCTGAATTTCCCCACATAATGGGCTAGGTTTTTATTTGCATTGGATGTAGGGCCAAGTGGACATCAAGTTTGCATCTCCACTGATGACACTGATGTCACTGAATTATCAGGAAAAAGTGAGGACTGCAGATGCTGGAGATCAGAGTCGAGATGAAGGGCTTATGCCCAAAATGTCGAATCTCCTGCTCCGCGGATGCTGCCTGACCTGCTGTGCTTTTCCAGCACCACACTCTCGAGTCATTGAATTATCATCCAGTCTGTGTTCCCTATGATTCTATAAAACTCAGAGCTTCGATGCTTGAAATGGGAACTGCTCTCAGGAATATATGTAACAGAAAACGTTGCTTCCTTCTTTCCAAACCACACTTTCTCTGAGAACAGGACCCAGCTGGCTGCAATGGAACATTAAGTTTACTCTTAAATCAGTTTGCTATTTGGCAGTGGAAAAGAAACTTTGAACTTTGGCTGCAATTTGATTTTTTTTTTAAAGAAAAGCTTTAATTCTCTGTTGTGTATAAAACAATAATCGTCAAAATTGTTGGAAGTGCCAATTCATCAAATGGCCACACACTAAACTTGCAAGATCCGAACAAGTACCATTGTAATATTGATCTATTTTGTTTAGTGAGTCCATTAAAATAGAGAAAATAAACAATGCTCACACAGGTGTCTTGCTGCCAAAAACATTGCTCAAAACTTGAGACCTAATGAGAAAGAGGTTGTAAACGCAGTGAGAAGGAAACATACTTCTGGAAACTAAACATGCTCTCTGGATATTCTTGCTGCTGAATTATTTTCCTTTTACTTTTTTTGTCCAGCTTATTCATAACCTAAAAACATTTTCTGCCTTCTTTATCCCAGCACCTGTTTCAATAAAACCTTAAGGGAACTTCATGATTTATTTCTGGTTTCCATAGCAGTTTCTCAACATACAGAGTTGTATTATTCTAAGGGTCCCAAGGATATAAATGCAATAGAACAAAATAGAAATCTAATCTCAAGCCAGCTAACGCTACCTTTTGAAAGTGATCAACAAAGTCGCAGACAGGGAAGGAGACAAATTGAGCATTGGCTGAAATCAGTGCCAACTGACTTCCATTAACTGTTTTCACAATACTCAGAATAGAAATTAATTGTATTTAAGTCAAGTTCACAGACAACATTCTAGAGGGTAGATTTACCTTCAGCCTGGGCATGGACTGAGACAATCTTTCCTATTAGCATGACCCTGGAGAACTCTATTTGCAGACCAGCCACTTGCTAAGCCTTGGGTCAAAAGGACTAGAGGAAATTGGAATATGTCTCCCAAACTGCTGGATTTTAAGCTCTGCCATGATTGATATAAAGACATGCTGCTCAGAACCAGGCAGAGGACCCTGTGCTTCATATTTTCCTGGAAGCAGTTGGGGGCAAGTGTTGCTGATTTAAATAGAAATAATTACTTTCTTCTGTATCTCCACCCAACCTGATCCCTGGAACCTTCTGCTTGACAGAGTTTCTTGGTTAGACTGCTGCATCAGCTTTATTCTCCAAAGTTAAACAGAATTAGTTCCATATTAATCCCACTACCTGACCTCTCCCCATTACCTAATATCTTTTGCAGCTTTAAATATTTATCTGATATGCCTTTAAGTAATCTCTTCTGCAATCACATTCTAACAATCCTGATATAAAGAAATAAATACTTCTTGTGTTACGATGACCAGAATCAGACACTTATTTTAAGGGTGGTTGCACCAAGGTTCATAGATTTGCAGGATCACCTCACTATTTCAGATCAAACTATCAAGAGACACCACTGGATCAGCATACAGTTCAGAAGGTGCTTTAGCTGGAAATCTTATGCTCATTAAAAGAAATAGCTAACAAAATTCAATATTATTTGATAAGTCTCAATGCTGTTGTCAAGAAAATGGCAGTAATTTAAAGCTGAGGGGACAAAAAGCATTTCATGTTGGGTGTTATCTCACACAATCATATGAATATGCTTAAATTGCTAACCTCTCACAGGTGCAAGTGTTCAAAATGAATTTGTGTAATAGCTATAAGCCAGGAAAACAATAACTGCACTCAAATTAAAGTAAAATACTGTGGATGCTGAAAATCTGAAATAAATAGAGAATTTTCAAGAAATGTAGCTGGTCTGGCACGATCTGTTGAATCCGGTATGACTGTTAGAGAAACATTAACTGTGTTTTTCTCTCTCTGCAGATGTGACCAGACCTCATGAGTTTCTCTAGCATGCTCTTTGTTTGAAACAGTAACTGCAACTTTGCAATGTACTCCTTTGAAAATACAGATTTTTAAAAATCTCTTTGTTTCTATTTGATTACCTTGAGCCACATTTATAATTAAGATTATGTAACATAGCTACTTTCATATTGTTTTGAAAGGGAAGATGTTAGGCACTTGTTGCTTTCACATGTTGCTCTTTAAATTCATGCAGTCATTTCACTTTACCTGTCAGACACCATCCAAGAAATAAAGGTGAAGGCCAAATGATACAATCTGTAGCACAAATATGCCAATTTCACAATCAACTTTGAATGTACCTTCTATATCCAGCGTGGATCTGTCAACCATATCCAGTCATGGTGTAAATTAGTCCCATCACTGATGATTATTTCTAATTTGTACCTTATATCTTACTCTTGTCATTTCATAGTTGATATGAATCAGGAATCCAAGACAAGTTTATATTAAAAGGCGCACTGCAGAAATTCATCAAATATCCTTAGACAGCACCTTCTATACACATGGCCAATTCCATCTGGAAGGACAAGGGCAGCAGGTACATGGGAACACTACCACCTGCATCCCCTCCAAGTCTCTGATCATCCTGACTTGGAATTATTTCACAGTTCCTTCACTGCCACTGGGTCAAATTCCTGGAATTCCCTCCCGAATGGCATTGAGAGTCAACCTACAGCACCTGGACTGCAGCAGTTCAAGAAGACAGCTCACCACCGCCTCCTCTAGGGCAACTAGGGACAGGCAATAATTCTGGCCGGCCAGTGATCTCCATGTCCCGCAAGTAAATAAAAAAGTGAGCCTAATCCATCTTTCATTCCATTTAACCTCAACCAACTGTACCACCTTCCCATTAAGTTTTCAATGTTTAGATTTAACATCTAATTTGAAGGACAGAAACATGAGCAATGTGGCACAGCCTTAGTAGTGCATCAGAGGATGGCCTAGATGATAAGGTCATCTTTACATTAGCATCAAACTCATAGCCTTCTGATACAGGTAAAGCCACCTGTAAAAAACCTGGTTTACTAATTACTTTTGGAAAGGAAACTGCTGCTCTTACCTGGTCTGGACTGCATATAACTTCAGAGACACACTAATATGGTTATGTTTGAATTGGCCCAGCAAATTCACTCACCATCATCTTTTCAAAAGCAACTAAGGATGGGCAGTAAATGTTGTCTTAGCCTATGTCACCCACATCTCATGAGTGAATAAGGACAGATAGCATTTCCAATTCTCCCTTTATTTGTAAATATCCATCCCGAATTTCTGACAGCCTTTAGAGTTTGGGGTGTTTAATTATAATGATCTAGTTGGAATTCTATTTGTGTATTTGAGAGCGGCAAAGGTGACTCGAGGCTCTGCTAATGTGCATAAATAATGAGAACAGCTCATTTGATAAACTTGATTATGAAATTTCATCACATGGAATTAGAATCTAAGTCAGAGTTTCTTTGGATTCACACACTAACCAGACCCAAGGCTTACAGCAGAAGAGTCATTGTATGAAAAAGCAACAGCTAGAATACTATTTCATTCATCATTACCGAAATAATATCCTCCTACAGGAGGACCTTGGCAGTCTTTGCAGTCGGAGGTCTGTCTTTTCAAACCTGCTCTGCACAATAAAGTGTATTAAGAAGGAACGACAATAGCATGAATTTCAGCTTACCCCCTTTTCTGAACTGAATTGGGAACAGGCATGAAGTCAATATAGTTGAAGCACACTAAATGAGATGCCAAGGTGGAAGTGAAATTTTCTCATTTACAGAGTCTTCATTTACTTCGTAAAATAATGAATTAAAGTGATTTGGAAACTGAAAAACTGTACCATCCAGAATGGAGGTCTGTGTAAATGGTGTAACAGTAATTTAGACCACTTTGAGAAGAATTACTAATTTCACTTTTTGGAGATGCTGGTGTTGGACTGGGGTGTACAAAGTTAAAAAAATCACACAACACCAGGTTATAGTCCAACAGGTTTAATTGGAAGCACTAGCTTTCGGAGCGCCGCTCCTTCATCAGGTGGTTGTGGAGGAATAAACTAATTACACTTTGTCACAGAATCATCTTATTTTGGAGGATATCTCAGGATGCTTACTCACAGGAAAGCAGCACTGGTTTTGCTAACCATGATCCTAATTCAGACTTCTGAATGTGCAGAGTAGCTACCCAGTGCCAGTGGGGTTTTCTTTAAGGCTGCAGATCTGGGTCCGGTAATGTTATCAGATTCTAAGTGCATTTCATCTCCAGTTGCCAGCAACTAGTTTGAAGGGCAGCAAGTCAGTACTCTCAACTCTTACGTTCAGTATCTGCTTAATGATTAATCAGTTTGGTATAACAATAAGTAACACATGGTGCATGGACATATAAATAGAAATAAGTAACATTGCTAATGGCAAATGTATTCACTGAAAAACAGAATGACAAACACAGGCTCATGCAAGAAGGCAATAGCTGGGCGTGTATTTGTTTTGAACAGAGCAATGTTTTCAGCCTATTTTCATTAAACATTCTGCATTACAACAATTACAAGAATTCATAGAGTTCCTCATTGGCAGGAACCACTCTAGGACATCTTGAGGTTGAAATGCACTGTGTGAATTAAAATCTTTAAGACGCATTTGTGCCCACTATCACTGCTGCAGGTGTCAGATCAATTTTCTTCGGAGTCCAGCCAAGGAAAGCGATGGGCCTAGACGGACTCCCCAGCCAAACACACAGATCCTGTTGGACCAACTGGTGGAGGTATTCACCGGTATCTTCAACCTCTGCGTCCTACGAGCCAAAGTCCCCACCTGCTTCAAGAAGACCGCCATCACCCCTGTACCTATGAAAGCACAGACAATGTATCTTAATGACTGCCACTCAGTAGCTCTGACCTCAAAAATCATGAAGTGCTTCAAGAGACTGTGTGGAGTTTGCACGTTCTCCCCGTGTCTGCGTGGGTTTCCTCCGGGTGCTCCGGTTTCCTCCCACAGTCCAAAGATGTGCAGGTTAGGTGAATTGGCCATACTAAATTGCCCTTAGTGTTAGGTAAGGGGTAAATGTATGGGTGGGTTTCGCTTCGGCGGGTCGGTGTGGACTTGTTGGGCCGAAGGGCCTGTTTCCACACTGTAATCTAATCTAATCTAATCTAATCAAGGCTGGTCATGGCCCACATCTGCTCCAGTCTCCCAGCCTGCCTCGATCCCCTGCAATTTGCCTCCCGATGTAGCAGGTCCACAGCGGACATCGTATCCCTAGCCCTGCACTCATCCCTGGAACACCTGTACAACAAGGACACCTACATCAAACTCCTGCTCATTGACTACAGCTCTGCCTTCACCGCCATTATCCTGGCCAGAATGATCTCATAACTCCGAGACCTAAATCTCAGCTCTGCCCTCTTCAACTGGATCCTCAGCTTCTGGACCCACAGACTGCAATCAGTGAAGATAGATAACTGCACCTCCTCCACAATAAGAATCAACACTGGAGACCACCCCAAGGATGCGTCCTCAGCCCCCTACTGTACTCCCTGCACACCCATGACTGTGTTGCCAAATTCCAAACGAGCGCCATCTACAAGTTTACTGATGACACCATCTTAGTAGGACGGATATCAAACAATGACGAGTCAGAATATAGAAAGGATGTCACCATGGTGACATGGTGTAAAACTAAGGATTGATCATTAACTTCAGAAAGAAGGGAGGAGAAGGCACCCCCCCCCACCCCCCCCCACCCCCACCCCCCAATCTACATCAATGGAGCTGAAGTTGAGGGTGGAGAGGATCAAGTTACTAAAAGTGACGTTAACCGACAGCCTGTCCTGGACTTCCCATATAGGTCCGACAGTCAAGAAGGCACAATACTCTTCTTCCTGAGGCAGCTCGGGAAATTTGGCATGTCCACAAGGATCCTTACCAATGTTTACAGATGCACCATAGAAAGCATACTGTCCGGGTGCATAACAACCTGCTCTGCTCAGGACTGTAAGAAACTACAGAAGGTTATGTGCGCAGCCCAGACCATCACAGAAGTCAACCTTCCATCCATGGACTCCGAGACCTAAATCTCAGCTCTGCCCTCTTCAACTGGATCCTCTTGTTGCCATGGAAAGGCTGCCAACATCACCAAAGACCCCGTCAAAGCTCTCCTACAACCTCGTCTGTCAGGCAGAAGATACAGAAGCTTAAACCCATGCACCAGCAGGTTCAAGAACCGTTTCGTTCCTGCTGTTATTAGACTGATGAATGGACCTTTCTAATGTCAAATCGTGCTGATCTTGCTAATGTTGATTTTGCCGAGCACACACCCTGTGCAATGTAACCTGTATGCCTCTGACTATTTTTTTCTCACTCTATGATCCATATGTCCTGGCTAACTATGATCTGCCAGTACTGCTCGTAAAACTGTACTTAGGTACACGTGACATTAAGTCAACCAAGTCAAATCAAATCACAGAATTCCTTCAGATGGGAAAAAGTGAGGACTGCAGATGCTGGAGATCAGAGTCAGATTGTATTGCTGGGAAAGCACAGCAGGTCGGGCACTGTATTGGCGCTATCTCATTTCCCACGAGGAGGTTGAACAATTCATCAACTTTACCAACACCTTCCACCGCGACCTCAAATTCACCTGGACCATCTCAGACACCTTCCTTCCCTTCCTGGACTTCTCCATCACCATCTCTGGCGACCAACTAACCAAGGACATCTACTACAAGTCCACCGACTCCCACCCTCCCTTCTGTAAAAACGCCATCCCTTATTCTGCCTCCGCCGCATCTGTTCCCAGGATGACCAATTCCACCTCAGAAAGTCACAGATGGCCTCCTTCTTCCATGATCGCAACTTCCCTTTCCACATGGTTGACGATGCCCTCCAGTGTATCTCCTCCACTTCATGCACCACCGCCCTTGAACCCCATCCCTCCCAACGCAACAAGGGCCAAACTCCTGGTCCTCACTTTCCACCCCACCAACCTCCGCATGCATCCTCCACCACCTCCAAACGAACCTGACCACCAGAGATATATTTCTGTTCCCACCCCTATCAGCGTTCCAGAGAGACCATTCCCTCCATGACTCCCTCGTCAGGTCTACACCCCTACTAGCCCACACCCGACTCTGGCACCTTTCCCTGCCACCGCAGGAAGTGCAAAACCTGTGCCCACACCACTCCCCTCACCTCCGTCCAAGGCCACAAGGGATCCTTCCACATCCAACAGAAATTTACCTGGACTTCTACCAATGTCATCTACTGTATCCGTTGCACCCAGTGTGGTCTCCTCTACATCAGGGAGACAGGACGCCTTCTTGCGGATCGTTTTCAGAGAACGCTGGCACACCCGCACCCACCAACCGTGACTGAACACTTCAACTCCCCCTCCCACTCTGTCAAGGACATGCAGGTCCTGGGCCTCCTCCACCACCAAACCGCTACCACCTGACGCCTGGAGAAAGAACACCTCATATTCTGCTTTGGGACCCTGCAACCACATGGGATAAATGTGGATTTCAACAGCTACCTCATTTCCTCTCCCCCTACATTATCCCAGTCCCAAGCCTCTAACTCAGCACTGCCCTCCAGACCTGTCCATCACTCCCCTTCCCCGACCTATTACCTTCTCCCTCACCTTCATCCACCTATTGCTTTCTCAGCTACCTTCCCTCCAACCCCACCCTGCTCCCATTTATCTCTCAGCCCCCTGCTCCACAAGCCTCATTCCTGATGAAGGGCTGATGCATGAAATGTCAATTCTCCTGCTCCTCGGATGCTGCCCGACCTGCTGTGCTTTCCCAGCAACACACTCTCGACTTCCGTCTGATGGCTCAACCTGAAGTTTATTAAAGTCAGTGATGCAATTGCCTTCAATTCATCAAGGTTCCTAAGCTAGCAACTTCCAAACTCACTAACGCCTCAAAGGATAAGGACAGCAGATACACAGGAACACGATCACTGCAAATTCCTCTTTGCTGTTGATTTGAGTCCATGTTTACTCTATGCTGAGTCAACTAATCTCAAATTTCTCTCAGTTCTGATAAAAACATCATCAACACAAATATTAAGTGGAATTTTCCCTACTTGTGCCAAATGGCAAGATGGTTTGTAATTTGGGAACCTATTGTCAGTTGGCGCAGGCTTGGCTGAAGATCTTTAGCTGAGCTGTGATGTTAACATGCCCCCCTGGGGTTACTAGACTGATCAATCAAGATAGTTTATATGGGCAAAGAAGGATTCCTAATCAAAAAGACCATGGAATGCTTATAATGGCTGAACACCATTTGGATTTTTGAGGCTCTCTCAACCATAGGAATGTAGTGGAGAACTGGGAAGGTTATTCCTGATATCTCTCATGCCTGCTTGCTGTGAAATTTGAGGGCTTGCATTCACGTGATGTTCCCCAAAGAGAGGAAGACTTGGATGGAAATCGAGATGAAGTCAGCAGCAGAGATATAGCCACTCCAAAACCTGTAAACTGTTCAAGAGGATCCAGGACTTCAAGAGGGCAAGAAAGGTGAGCGGTGCAATACTTTCAGGCACCAAACCCTGTATCCTTGACCTCTCCAGCATTTTCTCTTTCACTGATCTCCTCAGAACAAATCACTCTGCACATTCCTCTTTCTTTGGCCATCTCACATCCCAATCTCAACAGCCAATCCCCAGGCTCACGCTTATCCTCTTGCCCAATCAAAACCATGCCTCACAGTCACTCACCACAAATATCCCCATCCTCACCACATGTTATATTCATAGCCCTCTGCCTTCTCCCATTAGGAAAGCATTTCATATTGTTGACAGGGAGAGTACCTCTGTTCAGGAGTGTATGCAGTGTGACCCACCAGTGACAGACAACTTCATTGTATTAGTTCATGGGATGTGAGCATTGCTAGCTAGGCCAGCACTTATTGCTCACAAGTAATTACGCAGAGGACAGTTAAGTGTTATCCGTATTGTTATGGGTCTAGCATCATATATTGGCCAGACTAAATATATTTCCCTCTTTAAAGGATATTACTGAATCAGATGGATTTATATGACAATTGACAGTGAATTACAGAACGTTTATAGTATGGAAGCAGGTCATTTGGCCCATCAAGTTCTCACCGACCCTCTGAAGAGCATCCCACCCAGACCCACCCTATCTCTGTAACCCTGCATTTCCCATGGTGAATTCTCCTAGACTACACATCGCCGGACACTATGGGTAACTTAGCATGGCCAATCCATCTAACCTGTATCCATCTTACATCTCTGAACTGTGGGAGGAAACTGGAGCACCCAGAGGAAATCCACACACAGTCCCAGAGGTTGGAATTGAACCTGGGACCCTGGCACTGTGAGGCAGCACTGTTAACCACTGTAATACTGTGCTACCCCATGGTTACAGCTGCTGTTAGGCTAGTTTTTTAGTGAATTCAAATTTGATCTCCTTGATAGAATTCGAACTTTTTGTCTACAGACATTCGCTCAGGGTTGTGCATTACTCGTCCAGTGACACTATTAGTGTGCAACTACCTTTCTACATATTGCTCATTGGCAATGTATAGTGACCTGCCTCACAGGGAAGAAAGTCTTGTTGTAGGATATGATGGATGTCAGCAATGACTGCCATCAGAACCTGAGCCACCTGAGGCATGTCATGACTCCTGATCTTCTGTAGATAAAAGCTGGAAATAGTCAGCAGGTCTGATAGTATCTGTGGCAAAAGCTGTATGACTCTTTGCCAGAACTGGGAAAAGTTAGAAATGTAATAAGCTGTGAGAAAGTGGAAAGGTGGAAAGGATTTAGAAGAACAAAAGCGAAGGTTTATGATAGCACAGATGGCAGGAGAGGTTAAATGATATAAAGTTTTTTTTTAAATAATGCAAGGCCGAAGAGGAATTGGTGATAGGACATCTGTGAATCACATGGCCTGAATAGTTGCTGTCTGAAAGCAAAGGAAAGAAAATAAGAGAGATGAAAAGGAAAAAGAAAGCAAATAAACCCAAAAGATAAATGGGTCAGAGGTTATAATCGAAAATTGCTGAACGAAATGTTGAGTTGACAAGAAGTGTCCAGTTGAAAGATGAAGTACTCTTCCCCAAGCTTGGGGTAAGGTCCGGTAATACATTTCCTGAACCTTTCAGGCAAGTGTGCCTTCCCAACCTTGTTGGGAACCTGTTTCACATTCATTAACATGCCTTAAATACTCATTAAGGCCATAAGGTGACCATAATACATAGGCACAGAAGTAGACCATTCAAGTGTATCAAATCTGCTCCAACATTCTATGAGATCATGGCTGAATTTATAATCCTTAACCATCCCTCCCACTTCTTTGGAAAACTGCAGCAGACTAAAAGGTCAGAGTGGGAGCAATTTGCAGAATTAAAATAACAGATGACTGAAAGTCCAGTTTAGAGGCGATCACATTGTAAGCAGCCAATATATTAAAACCAGTACATACTAAAAGAGGTCAAATAAATGTGAACCTTGGATGTTGAGAAGGTCTGAAAGGACAGATGGTATCTTCTGAGTCTACCCATAGCACATTGAAAGGCAGGAGGGGGCCAAGAAACCAAAATTCACAATCCTGATGTTGGTTAAAGGTCCGGTAATACATTTCCTGAACCTTTCAGGCAAGTGTGCCTTCCCAACCCCGTTGGGAACCTGTTTCACATTCATTAACATGCCTTAAATACTCATTAAGGCCATAAGGTGACCATAATACATAGGCACAGAAGTAGACCATTCAAGTGTATCAAATCTGCTCCAACATTCTATGAGATCATGGCTGAATTTATAATCCTTAACCATCCCTCCCCCTCACTTTCCTGCCTTTCCCCATAATCCTTGATTCTCATACAGATTTAAAATCTTTCCAATACATCCTTGAATATACTTAATGAGAGCATCATCAGCCCTCTGTGGTTAAAAATTCCACAGATTCACAACCTTCCAAGAGAAGAAATTCCTGTCCATCTCTGTTTTAAATGTGCAATGCCTTATTCAAATGGGCCCTCTGTTTCCAGATTCTCCCACAAGGGCAAAATATCTGTCCTGTCAAGTCCCCTAAGAAGCCTTTATGTTTCAATAAGATAGTCTCTTGTTCTTCTAAATCCTAATAAATACTGGTCCAGCCTACTCAATTTCTCCTCAAGACAGTCCCACCATAACCAGGAGCAGCTAAGTGGATCTTCTCTGGACTGCCTCCATTAAGACGGCAACTTGTTGGAATTACATTGATGAGTGATATCTTGTTAGGCAAAAATAAGAAAAATGTATGTTCAGAAACCTGACTAAATTTATAAGGTTCCAGCGCCTCCTCTTTACTATGGACATAAAATCCCTTTATACGTCTGTCCTTCACCAGCATTGTTTCAGGGCTCTCCACTTCTTCTTGGAAAAAGGCCTGAACTGTCCCCATCCACCACCAGCCTCCTCCTCTGCCTGGCTGAGCTTGTTCTCACTCTTTTAACTCCTCTCCTTTCTTCAGGTCAGAGGAGTGGCCTTGGGTACCCACATGGGCCCCAGTTATGCCTGCTTCTTTGTGGGATATGGAGAACATTCCTTGTTCCAGTCCTACTCCTATCCCTACCCACAACTTTTTCTCTGGTATATTGATGACATCATTAGTGCTGCTTCCTTCTCTTGTCCAGAATTGGAAAATGTTAATTGCTTTTGCTTCCAATTTCCACTCCGTTCTCACCCGCACCTGGTTTACCTCAGACTTCTCCCTTCCCTTCCTCATCATCTCTGATTCCATTTCTGGGGATAGGCCAACCACCAATAACCATTATAAACCAACAATCTCCCACAATTACCTTGATCATGCATCCTCACCCTGTAAGGTGCTTCCTGTAAAGAATCTGTTCCACTCTCCCAGTTCTTCTGTCTCTGTTGCACCTGTTCTGATGATGCCAACTTTGACAAGGGACCTCGAAACGTCCACCTTCTTCCTCAACCAAGGGTTAGAAACTGCAAAAAGATATGTGCACAGTCCAGACCATCACAGAAACCAACCTCCCATCCATGGATTCCACTTACAATTCTCATTGCCATGGCAAGGCTGCCACCAACATCACCAAAGACCCCTCCCAGGCAGAAGGTACAGAAGCTTGAACATATGCACCAACAGGTTCAAGAACAGTTTCTTCCCTGTTGTTATTAGACTGCTGAATGAATCTAATTTCAAATAATGCTGATGTTGCCAATGTTGATCTTGCTTTTTTCACCTCCGGTGCAGCCGTAACCTTATATTCTTCGCTTTGTCTAAGCACTTTATAATCTGTATGCCCTTAATTGCTAATGATCTGCCTGAGCTGCTGGCAAAACAAAATTTTTCAATGTACAAAATTTTTCAATGACAACGAAAAATCAAGTCAAATTCGCCAGCACCGCAGTTATCAAGGCACTTGGCTGGGTCCAACCCATTTCCCACACTTCAGCCCTCATCCCTTCTCCTGCCTCCCACAACAGTGATAGGGGCCCTCTTGTCCTCACCTACCATCCCACCAACACCCACATCCAGAGGATCATTAGCCGCCATTTCATGCTACCTCCAGCGAGATGCCACCAGACACATATTCCCCTCCCCTCCCTTGTCAGAATTCCATAAGTGCCATTTCCTCCGGGACACTCTGGTCCACTCCATCTTCACTCCTAACACCACCGCCACCACCAACCTCCTCCCTCCCTCCCCAGGCAAAGCCCCATGGCATCTTTTCCTGCAACCGCAGATGGCGTAACCCCTGCCAGTTTACTTCCTCTGTCCTCAGCATTCAAGGGCCCAAACACACAGCTTCCAGGTGAGGGAGCCTAAATATGTTCAGTGACAATGCATCCCCCTCTCTGGGCAGGTAGTTCCAAATGTTCATATCCTTTGAATAAGAAAGTTCTCAGCTTTCCTAAAGTTTGGCGACTGACTGTGTGGAGTTTGCACATTCTCCCCGTGTCTGCGTGGGTTTCCTCCAGGTGCTCCGGTTTCCTCCCACAATCCAAAAATGTGCGGGTCAGGTGAACTGGCCATGCTAAATTGCCCGTAGTGTTAGGTTAAAGGGGTAAATGTAGGGGTATGGGTGGGTTGCGCTTCAGCGGGTCGGTGTGGACTTGTTGGGCCGAAGGGCCTGTTTCCACACTGTAAGTAATCTAATCTAATCTAATCTAATCTAATCTATCTTTAAAAAAGCTCAGTCTTAAATGATCAACCCCTTGTGCTGAGGCTGTACTTTCTGAGAACTGTGTTTATACTACACTATGTGTTGGAGTCTTGCCTCCTGCCAGCGAGAATCATACAATCCCTACAGTATGGAAACAGGCCATTAGGCTCAACGAGTCCACAGTGACCCTCCGAAGAGTAACTTATCTAGACCCATTATTTCCCTACTCTATTACTCTACATTTACTCCTGACTAATGCACCCAACTTACACATCCCTGAACACTATGGGCAATTTAGCACGCCAATTCACCTGACCTGCACATTTTTGGATTGTGGGAGGAAACCAGAGCACTTGGAGGAACCCCACACAGACACAGGGAGACTGTACAAACTCCACACAGGCAGTCGCCCGAGGCGGATACTGGACCCAGGTCCTTGGCGCTGTGAGGAAGCAGCGCTAACCACTGAGCTACCATGGCGATAAACTTTATATTTATCCAAGTCCTGTATTCTGGTGTGTGGCTGAGCAGGTGGCACCTCATGTTGATTACCTTTCTCCTGGTGTCCTTCGTCGGACAAGCAAAGCATCCATCTCATAGCGTAGGCTGGCAGCAAGGATATCCAGCTGAAGGGGAGTCAAGCAACGGGTTAGACAGGTGGAGTGCCTTCCAAAAGGTCAGCAATCACCTGTGAAGCTATGATAGCACTCAGAGAAAATGCTATGACCAACAGCTTCAGAATGATCATGGCTAGAGCTCTTCAGTTTCACTGATCAAAAGCTGCCCAGCATGTCAGTTTCACTTGAGTTCTCCCCTCTGTGTATTCACCTTGGACAGCTGGTAATTTGCTGACAGGTCAAGATCCAGGTCCCCAAGCAAGATTTAATCAGCTTTTTATGTATCACAATCCGAGGACAGAAGTAGTGAAGTCTTGCTTCAATTGTCTGGGAGCTTAGTTAGAGCACACCTGGAGTATTTTATGCAGTTTTGATCTCATTATCTCAGCAAAGATATTATTTCCACAGAGGAGTGCAAAGGTTCATAAGACTTGTTTCTGGGATGGTGGACTCATCTATTGAAAGAAATTGGACAAATTGGGCCTGTATTCTATAATTTTGGAGAATGAGTGGTGATTTCATTTTAAATATTTCACAAGTTTCAATGATAGACACAATAGATATTCCCCCCGATTGCAGAGTCTAGAACCAGGTACCACAAACAAGGGAGGAATTTGGTCTGAGATAAGAAGATGGTTGTGAATCTTCAGAATTCTTTACTTCAGAAGACTGTGGAAGTTCAACATTTGAGTATGTTTTGGCAGAGATTGATAGATAGCTGATTACCAGTTCATACAGGGTTGTGTGAATGGGGTGAGTAATAGACATGGAAGTGTGCAATCAGCCGTGGCCATCTTGAGTGGAGAGGCAGGCTTGATGGGCTGATTAGCCTAATCCTGTTCCTAACTGGTCTCCCGACAGATCCTATAGATAGTGCTCACTTTCAATCCCACCCTGGTTAACCCAGAGAGTGGGTGACATTCAGACTCAATGTCAATTGCGAGCAATTTAGCTCCCTGTACACATCCAAACCCACCTCCTCTAACCTGGGAAAATCCATCCATTAATCTGGTTTATCTTTCTACAGAAGCTGTCTTGATTATCTGAATATTTTTAATTTTTTTCTGATTTTAGTTGGGACAAGTGTGAATTCCCTTCAGTGCGCCCACTCCGGGAGAAATCAGAGTTAACATTAGATCCAGTGAGCGTTCTTCAGAGCAGTTCTGAGGAAGGTTCATTGGACCAGAAACTTGAACTCTGATTTCTCTCCACAGATCCTGCCAGATCTGCTGAGTTTTTCCAGCAATTCCTGTTTTTGTTTCTGATTCCTAACATCTGCGGTTCATTTGGTTTTTTTGTTGAGAGTTCATATAATCCTGGCTGCTACTGATCAAACCGCTGGAACTCAATGCTTGTAAATATTGTGTGAAGCAATGTGTGGATATGATAGCAGTGGCCCTCATAGTCAAATGGCTCACTAAAACCCAGGTGATAGGGGACGACTAGATTCCGGAATAATCTAGTTAGTTTCCACTGAGACGCAGTGGAAAGTAGTTTCTACCTTCATAAAGTATGGCAATATCAAAGAAATATATAATTTGTTACTATTGCAGTAACAACAGTAATTCGAAAAAAAATTATAATTTATTTGGTCTGGTTTACAATACATTACACTGGTTACAAATTGTTCTTTTTTTTCCCAATTTAACACAGTATCACAATTAGTTTTTAGGCAGACACGATTTTTTTTCCCCTGATTCCTAACAAAATGCACAAGTTAAACATAATATTCCCATTAAAAAGCAGCAGGCTTTCACACAGTCCTGTTTTCTTAGCTCTCTGTACAAGCAGCAATAAAGGAAGAATGATGGTATAACTTTATTCCAACTCATCATTTTATTTTAAAAGTTTGCTTTATTTCAACTTCACAGCATTTAGGAAGCAAAAGCCGAGCAGAGGGGAAAGGGAATCAGTAGCTTCTCTTATTTAGAAAGGTACAAAATGTAATCTGGATCCTGCGTTGAACAGTGTGGTCTGTATTGATGTTTAGGGATTCTTTCCAAGACAAAAGTTCTGGCAACACCTTTATAAAATTGGCCAAAGGTTATAAAAACATGTCAAGACTGTATGATTTAAGGCAATGAGCACTGTTCAGACTGCTGAAATTTATCAGTGACATCAGAATTTTCTTGATACACATCTATTCCATTTTCAGTGCAAGTAAAGGCAAAAAAAGCCTTATAAATCATTTCAGAAATGGTTGGATGATATGAACGAAATGAGGACGCAGTAGTTTTGCTGGATGAATGAGCCCAGATGTGTTAATTGTACTTCCTTACCTATATTTATCTTGTACTGTAGGATTTACATGGAGAATGTAAATAAGAACAAAGCTGGGACAGAGTACAACTACCTACAAGGACAGTGCAATTGAGTATTTCTTTCAATGGGTGTGAAGCAAAATCCCAAGTTTCCCTTGAAACCAAACACACACAAGTAGGAGATCAGCATCTCATATCCATGTATTTATTTTAAAAAACAGGAACAAGTAATCTCTACTTATTCACCATCACCCAATCCATCAGTTCTTTCCCTTCATTTATTCTCCAGACTTCAAAGAAGGATTTCATTTTCTTCCTACAAGAAATAATAATAACAGGGTGACAGATTGTACATGTGGCATTAAGAATTGGCTGTAATTTATATGACAAACACAATGGAAGTGTTAAAAAAGGTTTTTGTAACTAATTATATGTTTTTCTTTGAAGATGTGGTGTAAATCCCACAAGGATGTGGGAACAATGTCTTGATTGTCTTAGCAATTACAACAGATAAGAATCCATATTTGGAGTAAATATAAACGGTTTTACCCCAGATAAATGTAAGTCAATAACAAAGCATATTACCAAACATTGTTTGATAGCTTTCAATCTCCTTTACTGATACCTTCATGGGGGCTGAACAATTTTTCTGCCCACGTTGCTAATGTCATTTTATGGTCATCTACACACACAATCACCTGATGAAGGAGCGGCGCTCCGAAAGCTAGTGCTTCCAATTAAACCTGTTGGACTATAACCTGGTGTTGTGTGATTTTTAACATTGTACACCCCAGTCTAATACCGGCATCTCCGAATCATAACCCTTACTCAGCTGTTAGGGAGGACCCAGCACACAGAGGTCAACTAACTGTTCAAAGAACCACATAAATTCCAGCTCACAGCCAAGTAACTTATTACCTGCTGATTATGCCGTGGAATTTGCCACAAAATTGGAAGTAGTTCTGAAGCATTAACATGATAGCTGTTACATATCTGCACTGTAACACACATTTGTTTACCACTCACCAGTATCCCTGCCACTCAGAAATGTGAAAAGGAAACCTCTATCCACTCAAAAGGATAAAATTGTGAACCTTTGAGATTCTCCACCAAAGACTGGGGATGCCTAGTCAATGAAGGTACTCAAGAGTAAGATTGACGTGTTATTGGCACTAAAGGTATCAGAAAATAGCAATACCACATGCGGTTGCTACAGAAGTTCAGTTAAAATCTTATTAAATAGCAGCATAGGCTTGAGAATCTGCGTAATCTACTTGTATGTCTATAACTTACATTCACGTAATATTATTTACATCTGGTATTAAACATAATAGTCTCCAAACTTTCCAGTGCTTCACTGGGATTTATATGTAGCTGAAACCTGTTACTTATTGGTGGAATCCACCGGAAAGAACATGAGACTTGACTGTGCCAGGTCTCAGCGGTTTCCAGGATTTTCTGGGCTCTCTTGTTCTAGTAGAATTTCCACCTGTTCCTTATAAAGCAAGGATTAGTGGACGGCTAAATTGGGATGAAGTGTTGCTCTGCTGTGATGATAATAGACTAACACCACTAGTGGGCGGAATCTTATACAAATGGGAGTAATGTGGCCTATAGAGAGACTTGTGGCAGAATCAGACCACAAGAGTAACAAGGCCCAGCTCAACGTCGAGATCTTCTCATTCCTATTTTCACAAGTGGTGTGGTGAGATTCTCATCTGACAGCGGCTACTGGCAGGGATTAGCACTTGTTAAATATCTCGTTGAGGGCCAACAATGGACAATAGACAACAGGTGCAGGAGTAGGCCATTCTGCCCTTCGAGGCTGCACCACCATGGCTGATCATCCTTAATCAGTATTCTGTTCTTGCCTTATCTCCATAACCCTCGATTCCACTATCCTTGAGAGCTCTATCCAACTCTTTCTTAAATAAATCCAGAGACTGGGCCTCCACTGCCCTCTGCGGCAGAGCATTCCACCCAGCCACCACTCTCTGGGTGAAGAAGTTTCTCCTCATCTCTGTCCTAAATGGTCTACCCCATATTTTTAAGCTGTGTCCTCTGGTTCAGCACTTACCCATCAGCGGAAACATGTTTCCTGCCTCCAGGGTGTCCAATCCTTTAATAATCTTATATGTCTCAATCAGATCCCCTCTCAGTCTTCTAAACTCAAGGGTATACAAGCCCAGTCGCTCCAGTCTTTCAGCGTAAGGAAGTCCCGCCATTCCAGGAATTGACCTCGTGAACCTACGCTGCACTCCCTCAATAGCCAGAATGTCTTTCCTCAAATTTGGAGACCAGAACTGCACACAGTACTCCAGGTGTGGTCTCACCAGGGCCCTGTACAGCTGCAGAAGAACCTCTTTGCTTCTATACTCAATCCCTCTTGTTATGAAGGCCAGCATGCTATTAGCCTTCTTCACTACCTGCTGTACCTGCATGTTTACCTTCATTGACTGGTGTACAAGAACACCCAGATCTCTTTGTACTGCCCCTTTACCTAAATTGATTCCATTTAGGTAGTAATCTGCCTTTCTGTTCTTGCCACCAAAGTGGATAACCATACATTTATCCACATTAAACTGCATCTGCCATGCATCTGACCACTCACCTAACCTATCCAGGTCACCCTGTAATCTCCTAACATCCTCCTCACATTTCACCCTGCCACCCAGCTTAGTTTCATCAGCAAATTTGCTAATGTTATTACTAATACCATCTTCTATATCATTAACATATAACGTATCATTAACGTTTATCACTACTCTTTGTTTCCTGTCAGCCAACCAACTTTCAATCCAAGTTAGTACTTTGCCCCCAATACCATGTGCCCTAATTTTGCTCACTACCCTCCTATGTGGGACTTTATCAAAAGCTTTCTGAAAGTCCAGGTACACTGCATCTACTGGATCTCCCTCGTCCATCTTCAGAGTTACATCCTCAAAAGATTCCAGAAGATTAGTCAAGCATGATTTCCCCTTCATAAATCCATGCTAACTCTGACCTATCCTGTTACTACTATCCAGATGTGTCGTAATTTCATCCTTTATAATACACTCCAGCATCTTTCCCACCACTGAGGTCAGACTAACTGGTCTATAATTTCCTGCTTTCTCTCTCCCACCTTTCTTAAAAAGTGGTACAACATTAGCCACCCTCCAATCTGCAGGAACTGATCCCAACTCTATCGAACTCTGGAAAATTATCACCAATGCATCCACAATTTCTCGAGCCACCTCCTTCAGTACCCTGGGATGTAGACCATCAGGCCCCAGGGACTTATCAACCTTCAGACCTAACAGTCTCTCCAACACCAATTGCTGGCAAATATAAATTTCCTTAAGTTCAGGTTCTTCAGCCACTGTTACCTCAGGGAGATTGCTTGTGTCTTCCCCAGTGAACGCAGATCTGAAGTACCAATTCAATTCTTCTGCCATTTCTTTGTTCCCCGTAATATATTCCCCTGTTTCTGTCTTCAAGGCCCCAATTTTAGTCTTAACCATTTTTTTGCCTTTCACATACCTAAAAAAGCTTTTACTATCCTCCTTTATATTTTTGGCCAACTTGCCTCATTAATATTCAGGTTCTGAATTTACCAAAGTTGCCCAACAAACTAGACTTTGGGATACTCAACATGGAAATTAGAGCAGATATCAGACAGGTCCAGTTAGCCACAACCTCCATGTTGGAAAGCAGCATCAAACCCTCAGGGCACAATCCATGGCACCAGCCGCATGCACTCCACATCCACAAACACTGGCGCGCAATATTAACCAGCCTCCTCATGGCACACTTCCAATCCACTTACAAGATGCTACTGCACTTTAATGCTGCACCTTGGGCAGCACTGGAAACAATCATTGTAATGCTGTACCAATGACTCTGCACTCAGTGAACTCACCATACTCATGGAATGCAGCAGGCTGCATCTCCAGGCTCTTTGCTCATTCTCATGGTGCTCGTTCACTCTGAGCCTGTCTGGATGCTCACAGCATCCTGCCTTGTAGTGTCTTTTGTTTTGCACTATGCCCTCTCAGCCAGAGATACTGGGCTCATATTCCTTCTATCTTGCAGTTTAGCTCAAACACAGAGGTCTTAATCTTGTCATAGTTAGCTTTAGGCTTTGGTCAAGTCAAGGAAGATGGACTTCACTCAGGAGTTCCTGACATTGTCGGCTAAGGGTAACCACCGACACTAGTCCAGGCCCTGCTTGGGGCAGTCAGATTCAGAATGCCCTCCTCATAAAGGGTAAGGAGCAGAATGGTGGGCAGCCCACTACCCATCTTAAAACTTTATGCTCTGTAGTGGGCTGTTTTCCTCCTGGAATGAGAGGGGCAGGAGATGGAAGTCAGTGGCCCAGTTATTACTGTTGGTACAGGTGGAAAGCGTCCAAAGTGAATGAGTAAGCATTACAGAGGGCATGCAGAGTCAGTGCTGTCAGGGAATAGGGCAGTGACAGCGAGGGAGGGAAGATGTTTCAGATAATAATGAAAGTGATAGAGCACCAAACTTGGATGGGAGTTGGATACAGCAGTAGAGGATACTGAGTGTGAGGAATCGGAGAGAAGGTGTTGGAACTTACCCTGGCCAAGTGGAGAATGTCACTGATCTTCCTCCTCCAGTGCTGGGTAAGCATTGCTCCAGATGTCCGAGATTTAACCCTGGTGGCAATCTCAGACAATAGTGCCGCAGTGTCTACTGCTGGGAGGATGAAGTCCTGTGTTCAGCACCATCTCATCCAGCAGGACCTCCAGGAGCCTGTCCACAAAGCGGTTTCTCCTTGTCTACCAGATCCAGGGGAAATGTGAGGAATGATGGAGGACAGCACTGGACTCTGCTTGTCTGGGTGCACAGCCTTTTAAAAGATGGTGCAAAGCAATGCCAGTGAACTCCAGGATTTCCACTGAGTGGTGAGTTCCACAGAGCACGTGGTAAGAGATGAAAATCGGATGTGAGAAACTATAGGGGCGCAACTAGGTAATTAATTTGGTAAGATACAATGAGAAAGCTCACTGAAGTTCATGAGGATGATCACTCCTCACAATCTGACTTGACTCGTACTTAATCTAAAAAAGTGTAAGATCCAGCCCAGTGCAGTGAAGAGTACTGGCCAGCTGGTTGGAACTGTGTCTGACCAAACTTGTCAAGTTGGCTCCCTGGAAAATAGGGTAATTTTCAAAAATAAATTTGACTGGCCCTTAAGCACAGGGGGGAAGGTGCTATCCCTTCCCTAATCTAATATTGAACACGTGCCAGGTTCTGTCTGTATTGGGCAGCTGGGCACTGGGGAAACAATTATGTTCTAGTCTGTGTGCCACATGCAAATTACATTCCTCCCACTATCACCATAAACTCCACCAAGGTTAATGCTGGAAGATAACAACAGCCCTGCTCTGATCGTCAGGAACAGCAATGTTCAATGCTGGTGACAAAATATGATCAACAACCCGGCAGTTCTCATTCATGTAAGTATTATTTGCATTTCTCAAAGTAGACCTGATCCATACTGCTTTTACAACTGAGGTGTAGGGCTTTGGTGGGGTTGGGAGTGCGTTCATCAGGGTCCAATAATCAGGGTTCTGGGCTCAAGTCAGGGACTAGGGTTTGGGCCAATGGCAGGACCAGACCTAATGATTTCAGTCCTAGCTAAAGTCTGTAGATGTTTGTTACGTAAGACAATCAAAGGATATGGAACAAAGGCAGGTAAATAACAATTGAACCAATCATATTTTTATTAAATGGATGAATGAAGTGTGGGACTGAATATTCTACTCTTGTTCTAAATATCCTTATTTTTTGATCACTGTGCTTGTAAATTAGCAAAACCAACAACACTACAGCAACATTTGCAATATCAATATGATTCATATGCTGAGATATGTGGAATAACTTATTTTCTTAAAAATTCTATACATGTGTTTTTAATCAGTTATGCTGAGAAGAGACAAAATGCAAAGGTTCTACAGCCTGTGAGCAAATAAAGTATAAAACCTTCACCAATGATGAACTCTCTCAGAGTTCAGCTTATTGTGTTTTCTTTTTGAAATGGAGAAGGAAAAAAGCAGTTTGGGAAATATATGAGGAAGTCTCTGGGGTAGAAACAAAATGAACATCAGTGAAGTGTTTCCACTCTGAGAGTGAACTTCTTAAGGCCTAAAGGTAATTAGTTACTTTGAAATGTCTCACTGGAAATCTTGTGTCTCTGACTATTAGTGAGCTCACAGAACATGGCATTTCATGGAGCAAATGAATACACTTGGAAAGAGAAAGCTTTTGGCCTCCCCACAATGCTGAGGAGATCGATGGAAAACAACATGATGACTGAAGAAGACTATAATACCAGGCATGGTAACCTTGGTCTCACACTAAAGAACACATCTCAATGGATATTTCATGAATGTTGAATGATATCAAAAAGTGAATGGCTTAATCCTTTTTTGTTTAGTAGTTGGCTGGGTTGGGGGGTGGTGTGCGGGATTGGTGGTAGAGGGGAGTGTTCGATCATGACTATTCCCAAAAGCAGCCTTCTGTAATGGCATTTGCAGCCACTTGTTAAATTTAACTTTGAACTTAATCCATATAGGAAGGTTATGAAATTATTTATGAGTTTTGCAGGTGTGAATGTGTTATGTAACTCTTCCTATCCAAGTTGAAATCCATAACAATTCTGTTTACCTTAGATTTTCTTTTCCTAAGGCATAATGACAAGGTTCATTTCTCTCTGGGGATACTGCAGAGAGAATCTGCGAACTGTAGCCTTTGGGAGACAGCAATTTAAAGCAATGGCTGGTGTTCTCACACAACCCTCCTGGAAATCAGCCTAATTACACTTCTATTGGTGGAAACTGGCACAGGAGCTAGAGGTGATGGACTCCAGTTCAGCTATAACACTGGCATCTACTCAACAATGTGGAATGCCCAAGTATGTCCTTTACAGAAAAAAAGGACATATCCAATACAACCAACTACCACCTCATCAGTCTACCCTAGATCACCAGTAAATTGATAGATTGTGTTAACAATAATGTTGTCAAACAGCATTATCTTAGCAATAATAATATTAGAATCAGTGGGAAGTGGGGGAAATGCTCAGCTGGTTGGAGTCATACCTGGCACATCTTCAGGTAACTCATAATAATCTTCCCTTTAGCATAAGGTCAGAATGGGGATGTTTGCCTGTGTTTGCACAATGTTCAACACTGTTCATGACCTCTCTGATACAACATTCAGAAGCATGATATCATCTAAGACACAGCAACCTGCTTGATTGGCACCATATCTACAAACATTCACTCCCACCACCACTAAAGCTCAGTATCAGCAGTATGTACCATGCACTGCAGAAAGGCTCCAAAGACAGCAGCTTCCAAACCCACAACCACCTCCATCTAGAAGGACAAGGGCAGCGGATACATGGGAACACCATCACCTTCAAGTTCCCCTCTAAGCCACTCACCATCCTAATTTGGAAATATATCGCTGGGTCAAAATCCTGGAAGTCTCACCGTAACAGCGTTATGATGTACCCACACATAATGAATTGCAGCACTTTATGAAGGCAGCTCACAATCACCTTCTGAAAAGCAATTATAGGTGGGAAATATGAACTGGTGCCCATGTCCTATGACAATGAATGTAAAAGAAATGTTATCTCCATAAAGCATTCAGTAAGCTGCTACTTAAAAGGTTTCTTGAAGATTGGCATGGATAGAGGATGGGCTAAAAACAGTAAACAGTTTTGAAGTAAATAGCTCATCCTCATGATGGCAAACTAGTGAGGTGTCACAGGGATCAATATTGGGGCATCCACTATGTCTAGTCTATATGAATAATGTGAATAATGAACTAATCATATTGGAACCAAATTTGCTTGGGATACAAAGATAGTTGAAAAAGCAACTTGTCAAGTGAGTGGTCAAAAACATGGCAAATGGGAGCCAACGCAGGAAAATATGAGGTAATCCACTTTAGGGTAAGAAGAATGCACAAGTTCTATATTACTTAAATGGTGACAGACTACAGAATGGTGTAGCACAAAGTGCCATGGGTGCCCAGATAAACAAAACCCAAAAAGCCAGCAGGTAGGTACAGTAAGCAAACAGCAAGACAAATCATATGCTGACCTTTATTGCAAAGGAATGGAGCATAAAAGTAGGGATGTCTCACTACAAATGTGCAATTGTAAATGTAAATAATGCGAACACACCAAAAGTACTGACTGCACAGTTTGGGCGTCTTAATTAGAAATGGACACATTTGCATTGGTGGCAGTTAAGAAAGGGTTAATTATGTTGATTCCTGGGATAAAAACATTGTTTTATGAGAAAAGGGTGAGTTGGTAGAACCTAAACTCTTTGGAGTTTGGAAGGATGAAAAGTAATATTATGAAGGGGCTTGCCAGCTTAGATGCTGAGAGATGTTTCCCCTTGTGGATGAATCAGGAAACACATGGCACATTTTCACAATGTGGGACCTCTCCTTGAAGACTGATATGCTGAGTAATTTCTTCTCTTAGAGGGTGGAGTACCTTTGGAATTCATTGTTCACTGTTCACTAAGTCATCGACCGTATTCAAGGCTGATGTACAATATTCTGGAACTACAGAACAAAGTTTGTATACAATAGACAGGAAAGTGGTGTTGAGGCCAAACTTAGATTAGTCATGATCTTACATAATGACCTTGTGACTTAAACCCTAATTCAGCTGCACTGGTGATTTATTGTCATTTGAGACACACGAACAGTGAGAGTGATGCACAGCCAAACAATGGGCTGGATTTTCAGTCTGGAATCCAGAACTAGATACCTGATCATTTTCAGGCCCACCCTTCCCACTGATGTGCAGTGCTACATTAAATTCAAAACCTTAATTTGGACCATCCAGCTCATTGACCAGTTAGTGCTGCTGGGTGCTGACTGGGCCAGGAACTGACTTGGAGTGCAATACTCATAAGCAGGTGGGTAGTCATGGCTGGCCATACTCAACCTTGTAGATTGGAGCGGACAGCAGAGCAGAAGGCCTATAGCCTCACAGTGACCAAACAGTTAAACACTTGACTCGCTTTGTCAGTGATGGCAACATTATACCACCAGTTGAAGAGGTCAAGTTGAACAACCATCTTCTTTCAACATTTGAATACAGCAGGAGCACTATATTATGGCTCCTTGCAATCCTCCACATGTCTCAAGATGGTTCACTCTTCCTGTTCACTTTGAAAACCTCCTTCTGGCCCTTCCAGACTGTCACTGAGTTCTATACTGACCTTAACTGGCAGTTAATTGGAAACAAATCTGATCACCTTTGCCCTTCTTTTACAAATGGCTTTGTATTCTGGAAGGGTTTGGATACTGACATACTAGTTTCAAAACATACCCACAACCGACCCTGGGTCTAATGGTGTTTGAAAATCTGTTACATTTGAACAATGAAGGATTAACTTTGGTGGAGCCTTATGATGGCCAAGTGCACAACATTCCACCTCGGCACAAAATGGGCATTGCAGATTTATTGTCAAATGTAAATTGGGCTCTCTCTACGTCTGGCAGATGGTCTACAACAACAGGCACCAAGTTAAACATTTACCTGAACTCCCTTTTAATGTATGACACTGGGAAGTTTTCCCAAACACCTTGGAGGTATTTTAAAGGTACAGAGCCCTGCCAAAACCTTAGAAAAGTACATTGAGCTAGCTCCTTGAAAAGCTCCCATCTCTGACCACTTTGTTGAAAGCTGAGCTTGCACATAGCAACCTCCCATACAATATGATTTACTACCTCAGACAATGGAGAGACCAATTAAACTGAATGTTATACCTCTACAACTACAACTCACTGTCTTACAAGAATGAAGTCAGAGCACCACTGTCAGAATTTAAGACTCAGTACTTGAAGGAATAGATAGTTCTTATAGCACATCTGCAGGCACATGTAGGATTTGCATCCATTGCCCCTGTGCTGTGGATTGCCAATTCCATCATGAGCTGAGTGCTGCTGTCAATTGGTATCCTTACTCTCCATCTGCATTAACACCACCCAGCTTTCTCAATGGCCAGCAGCCCCCTCAACTCTTTTAATGGGCCCTCCTGTATTTATGTGCCACCCGCCATCCTTAATCAGATAGCAAACATGAAGGCAGCCTACCAATTGGCCACTTCCTGCAAAATTATACTGACAGACAGGATTGGGAAGCAGATGGAGCCTAGATCCAGAAATGGTGTCACTTTCTTAATCCCTGCAGCATACTTCAGCCAATTGAAACTAAAAAGGACTGATTGTGAGAGCTGGTAGCATTAAGTTAGTACTTAAATATAACGTGAGGAGATTATTTTATGGAATTACTGTTGCTTAGTTACAATGTGTGTGAACGGCTTGTTGCTGGAGAGGTTTAACCTTGGGAAACATGACAGGGTATCTATATAAAAAAGGCTTTTATATAATAGTGGTTTGTTCAATGACAGTGGTTTATTCAAAGGGATTATATTCAGACATACATGGGAGAAGTTTTTATCAGCTGATTTCCTACAACTCTATGGCTCAGTGACCTGGTTATAGCCTTTCATACCAACATACTGCAATCAAAGAGCATTTGGCAGCCAGCACTTCTGCGGCTAATTCCTTGGCTATCATCCTAGAAAAAGATCTTGGAAAATTTTCATTCTGCAAAGGCCCCATCTGAAAATGGATTATATAGGAAAATTGCACAAGAATACGGAGCTGAGTTCTTTAATGCCTGAAATCCTTGATCATTTCAAAAATTATGAATCCGTGTCTTTCTGCTTTCACCCATTCAATTTAGAGAATTTCTTTAATGGGATTCTATCTCTTACCTCATGGATGAAGCCTGGTATACAATTAGCATTTTGCAAGTTGATAATTCATGTTTTGAGGACAGAGCCATCATTCACATGAAGGAGTTAATCATAGAATCCCTACAGTGTGGAAACAGGCCCTTCGGCCCAACCAGTCCACACCAAGTCTCTGAAGAGTAACCCACCCAGACCCGTTCCCCTACTACTCTCCATTTACCACAGACCATTGTACCTAATCTATGCATCCATGAACACTATAGGCAAATTAGCATGGCCAATTCACCTAACCTGCACATCTTTGGATTGTGGGAGGAAACCGGGGCAACATGGAGGAAACCCACACAGACACGGGGAGAATGTCTGTGTGGAGTTTGCACAGTCGCCCGAGGCTGGAATTGAACCCAGGTCTCTGGCGCTGTGAGGCAACAGTGCTAACCACTGAGCCACCGTGCCGCCCTTACGAGTGCTGTGAGTGAAGATTACTGATCTTAGCTACGTGGGGTAAAGACTTTCTAAAATATATTTAATGTCATGTGTTGACACCTTGTGAGGATAATTTTTATTCACCAAGTTGGCAGTCACCCACCAATCTCCCATTTATTTAGAAATGTCACTGCCGGTCATGAACGGTATAAGCATTGGGATATACTTTAGGTGGTTGAAAATACTCTGGGTGATTTAACATCTTCAAAGCCAGCCTCAAACAGATATGTCACAAAGAATATTTGAATGTTATCAAAATATGTATAATTTGAGAATTCATACCAGCAAGACAAAGTAAAATATTTGTGATATTGTCATAAGATTCACTAACACACTTACTGTACTGGTGTCAAATGCATAATCAGCTACTGGTGAATGTAACATGGGGCCAGAAAACTGCACCATTCAAATTATTCTTAGATGCAGTATTTTATAATAGGATAAAAAATGGCAAAGATTCACTGTGGACCAAATTAAACACAGTTAATCCTCACCGAGGACTGAGAACCATAATGTGGAAAGTTACATTTCAATCATGATCACCAACAAACTGTGGTTGGCTGAAGAAAACAAATTTAGAAACAGTTCCATTTTACAACGTTGTTTTGTCCAAGAGCACTGATTCAGTTTATCAAGGGCTTAATACCTTAATACTTTCCAGCCAATTATTACTTAGCAGCTGTCAATGACAGCAATGCAGCATGTTTCCTGACAGATTTATGCATTTTGAATACAACGTATCCTCAGAAAATAACTTTACTTTCTAACTATAATGACTAGCATGCCCCGTCATAGGGAGTTGAGCTCATCTTTCAATCTACGATGGAAGTTGTTGGCATCTTCAATGCAAAAAGAGTGCAACACAAATGTCGTGAGACACTGCTTTTTGGAGCTTGGTTTTGTAAAGGCGACTTCTCCACATTCCCTTCAGTGTTTACTTATGGGACATGGAAACAAGTTTGGAATCCACCACAAGTGGTCAACTTAATTGTGCCACAGTAAGCTTCTCATGAGGGGTAACAATCAAATCCTTTCAAAAACACACTTCAGTTTTCATCATTATCTTGGTGATGATAAACAGAAACACAATATTTTACTCTGATAGCACAAAGTTTCCACTTAAAAATATGAGAAGTACCTAGTGGTACTGTGATAGCAGCTACAATACTTAGGTAATTACAGACAACATGACTCACATTGGACATTTTGTGGACTTCAGGAACGACATGAACCTTTCTCTCTCTTTGTAAACTGCAAAGTAGTTGAGATAAAACCTGCTAAAATCACTATGAGCAGGTTCTGCAAATATCTTGATCGGCTAGGAATGATTCTACTAAGTATAATACATGCAAACAGTCTTTTCCACTGAGTGCTTAGTGGTGATTTGTCACTGGTCTTTGAGAAGCAGAATCCAACTGGTTCACCAGATCAAAGTCCTTAAACAAGCAGGTGGGTGTTGAAGGATCCCCCCATTTTGAGATTAAGAAAACCAATCCAGAATCTGACTGCTCAACCAACCGAGAATACGCTTTCACTCTTCCTTAGACTTAAAGCCTCACAGATACAGAATACAAGTTTGACCTATGTGTGAGGCAAACTGAATAATTATAAATAATTCAAAGACTGAAGGGAGAGCGGTACCTTCATGACTGAAATAATTTCTGTCTATAAGGCTTGCTACTGAGTGCTCAGCTTAGACAAGTTTTGCTTTGTTGTGAATGTCTATTTATATTAGGTTTTTGATTTACTGTCTAGTGCTTTTTCCTCATGGGTTGTTGTTTATGCAGATGATCATCAAGTCGGAGATGTTTAATGATCGCAGTGTAAAGAATTCAGTGACAAGAGTATTCAATTTTGAAAGCTACTGCTTATTATGAAGCGTAACTATTGTTCATTAGAGAGAACTGGTAGTTTTAGTGTTTTCAACAATAATTCATCCAATGTAAAGGGATTTTGTTTTACCAACATTTGAGTGTGAGGAGTTTTAATAGTTGAGACACAATTGTGACTTCTCAGGTAAATAGGCTATCTTTTATTAACTAAAAAGTACGTAATGATGATTTATAGTCTTAAATCAAAATAGAAGTGTATTTAAACATTTTTTGATGTGACAGTTCAATGCAGTAGACATGACCAGAAACAGCACACAGTGGGAGGACAGAAATCATGAGCAAATTTTGAGGTCTTTAATTTCATTGTGGGTCAGGGAGGCTCTCTCTCTGTGTCCCAGGCAGCAGCTGAGAATCAGCAGGCACCACATGCTGCCAGCACAGCAAACCCAAATGGATTGGTTGTTGGGTATGCAATGTGAATGTTTGTTTGCAAAGAGCTGGATTTATTGGAGTTGATTGATGAGTAATTTTATTTTCTATATTGTAATCTCTAGTTTAAAGCAAATAGTATGAAAGTAAGCTTAAGGCAGGTCAGGATAAACTGGGTGCATGGAAAGTCCGTCTCGTGCCATACTCGAACTTGTGGGCCCTTTGTGTGGCAACCAAATGTGTGGGAAGGGTCTCTGACTTCAAAATCTTGAGTTGCCGGTTTGGAACTTGAGTGCGAGTTGGAGTCACTGTGGTGCATCCATGAAGCTGAGACCTACACTGATATCACACTGACACAAAATGGTCACACCGTGGATTAAGAGCATGCAGACAGAGGGGGAAATGGGTGACGACTACAGAGTTAGGAAGACCAGGTAGATGGTGTATGTGTGTGGAAGAGGTCCATTAAGATTATCTCACTTATCAACTGATTTTCCATTTTGAATACTTATGAGGGTGATGGTTTGCCAGAACAACAAGAGCAAGAGCCTCCCCAAACTCGTGGTACCACACTTGGCTCAGCTGCACAGACTGGGTGGAAGTAGTATGGAAGATCAATCATGGCAAGCGTTTCAATATTTTGGGGAACAAACAAATGTTTCTGCGCTATGATTGTACTCATAGCGCTTCATGTGGCAACAAAATGTGTGGGAAAGGTCTCTGACTTCAGGATGGTCAATTGCCTCCTGGTGCTAAGGCCAAGCATTTCACTGAGCAGCTGCAGGGCATTCATTTGATGGATGTTAAAGAGGCTAAGATCATGGTCCACATTGGCACTAATGACACAGCTAGAACAGAGGATGAGGTCCTGAAATTAGAATTTAAGGAGCTGGGCAAGAAGACAAAAAGGCAGGTTCTCTCAGGCAGTAATGTCTAAATGGCCCCCAGTATCATGTGCTAGTGAATAAAGAAATGCTCAGATTGAATGAACGAACACATTGGTGGAAACATTATGCATCAAGGAGACCTTTAGATTTCTGAGGCACTGTGCCAGTTCAGAGACGAGTGGATCTGTAGAAGGAAGATGAGTTACACCATATTAGGATTGGAACTAATATCCTCATGGGAAGATTTGTTGGTGTTATTGAGAAGGTATGAAACTAGTGTGTTGGCAGGATGGAGACCTTAGTGAGAATTCAGATAGCATATGAGAAGTAGAAAAGTGGCAGAAACAAGTACGAGTGTTAACCAGAGTCAAATTAGTGTTCAAATGACAGAATTAAAAAGCACCAACTGAATGCATGTAGCATTCACAACAAAACAGATTAAATGATGGTGCTAGTAGAAGTAAAAGAGTATGATCCATACAGATCACCAGCCATGATCTAGAATGGCAGAGGAGGCCTGAGGGGCTGAATGGCATACCCTTGCTCCTGCGTTCCTTCAATAATAACTGCATGAACTTAATTGCTACACATAACTGAAATTCCCTTAAGCCCACTAAATTGTGTACAATACAAACAAATAACATGAAATTCCTTCAAACTACAATGTAATAATTCTGCATATATCTTCCTTCATATCTAACACAATTGTCCATCATGACCAAAAACACAATGTAGCATCAACATTGTATTTTAATTACCATTAGCAGAAAATCTGAAATTTTAACAATTACAGATACTCAAGCTTCCCCCCTAGCTGACATTAATGTGAAATATTAATGACAGAAGTAGACCAAGTTTACAAATTAACTTGGCTTTCATGCAGGTGCAACAGGCAGTGAAGGAGACAAATAGTGTGTTGTCCTTCATAGCACAATGAGTTGAGTACACGAGCAGGGATGTCTTTCTGCAACTGTACAGTGCCCTTGGTGAGACCTAAAGTATTGTGTGCAGTGATTGGCCCAGACGTAGTCTCCAGTCATGCACTCAGATCCTGTGCAGATCAGCTGGTGGGAGTATTCGCTGACATCTGTAACCTCCACTTGCTACCATCTGAAGTCCCCACCCGCTTCAAGAAGACCATCATCATGCCTGCACCAAAGAAACATATGCATTGTGCCTCAACAACAACCACCCGGTGGCTCTGACCGCCATAATTTTGGAGTGCTTCAAGAGGTTCGACGCAGCTCATATCAACTCTAGCCTCCCAGCCTGCCTCAATCCCTTGTAACTTGCCTACTGACGCAACACGTTTATGAAGACGCTATTTCCCTGACCCTACGCTCATCCCAGGAACATATGGAACACAAAGATACAAACATCAAGCTTCTATTTATTGACTACAGCTTCACCTTCAACTCCATAATTCCAAGCAAACTAATCTCCAAACTACGAGACCTATGTCTCAGCTCCACCCTCTGCAACTGGATCCTCAGCTCCCTGACCACAATCAGTGAGAATAGGCAACAGCACTTCCTCCACGACAATCCTCAACAATGGTGCCCTACAGTGAGGTGTACTCAGCCCCTTACTCTATTCTCTGTACATTCATGACTATGTAGCCAAATTTTGTCCAAACTCCATCTACAAGTTCACTGATGACACCACAATTGTAAGCTGGATATTAAACAATGACGAGACAGAACACAGGAAAGAGATAGAGTGCTTTGTGGCGTGGTGTAAAGATAGCAATCTCTCCCTCAATGTCAGCAAAACTAAAATGCTGATCATCCACTTCAGGAAGCAAAGACGACAACATGCCCCTATCTACATCAATGGAACTGAGGTGGAGTGTGTCGAAAGCATCAAGTTCCAAGGAGTGACAATAACCAGCAATCTGTCCCCATCCTCCCACGTTGATGTGATGGTCAAGAAGGCACCACAACACCTCTTCTTCCTCGGGAGGCTAAGAAAATCCAGCATGTCCACATGGACCCTCACGAACTTTTATAGATGCACTACATAAAGCATTCTATCTGGATGCATCATGACTTGATACAGCAACTGCTCTGACCAGGACTGAAAAAAACTACAGAAAGTTACGAACACAGCCCAGTCCATCACACAAGCCAACTTTCCATCCATTCACTCCATCTATACTGCTCACTGCCTCGGAAAGGCAGCCAACAGCATCAAATACCCTTCCCACCATGGTTATGCTCTCTTCCAACCTCTTTCTTCAGGCATAAGATATCAAAGCTTAAATACATCTACCAACAGATTCAAGAACAGCTTCTTCCTCGTTGTTATTAGACTTCTGAATGGACCTCTCAAATTTCAAATCTAATGTTGATCCATGATTTGTAGGTGCCGATGTTGGGCTGGGGTGGACAAAGTTAAAAATCACACAACACCAGGTTATAGTCCAACAGGTTTAATTGGAAGTTCTGGCTTGCACAGCACTGCTTCTTCATCAGGTGATCCAGCTCTTTAAGCACCTTCTGCATGGCCATAACTTTGTATTCCTCGCACTGTTCACCCACCCTTTGATCTTTGGATATTATGATCTGCCTGTACTGCATGCAAAACAAAGTTTTCACTGTACCTAGGTACATGTGACAATAATAAATCAAATCAAATCAGTTTGGCTTCCTTATTGGAGGAAAGATGCTCTGGTTATGGAGGGAGATGTTCTGCCTATGGAGGGAGTGCAACAAAGTTTTACCAGACTGATTCCTGGGTTGGCAGCACTGATGTATGAAGAGAGATTGGATCACTTAGGACGATATTCACTACGATTTAGATGAATGAGGGGAGATCCTATTGAAACCAATAAAATTTTAACAGATAAATGCAGGAAGAATATTCCTGATGACCAGAGAGTCCAGAACCAAAGGTCAGTTTAAGATTACATGGTGTGCAATTTAGAACGAAGATGAAGAAAGATTTCTTCACCCCAAGAGCAGTGAGTCTGTGGAATTCACAGCTGCAGAAAGTGGTCAAGGCCAAAACACTGATGTTTTTAAGAAGCAGTTAGAGAGAGTTCTTCAGGCTAAAGGGATCAAAGAATAAAAGGGAGAAAGCAGGAACAGGGTGCTGAGTCAGACATTACATTACATTTTTTTTTACATTACATTACATTACAGTGTGGAAACAGGCCCTTCGGCCCAACAAGTCCACACTGACCCGCCAAAGCGAAACCCACCCATACCCCTACATTTACCCCTTGCCTAACACTACGGGCAATTTAGTATGGCCAATTCACCTGACCCTGCACATCTTTGGACTGTGGGAGGAAACCGGAGCACCTGGAGGAAACCCACGCAGATACGGGGAGAACGTGCAAACTCCACACAATCAGTCGCCTGAGGCAGGAATTGAACCCGGGTCTCTGGCGCTGTGAGGCAGCAGTGCTAACCACTGTGCCACCGTGCCGCCCACACAGTCAGCCATAATCATACTGAATGATGCAGCAGACTCAAAGGGCCGAGTGACCTATTCATAGAGTTATTCCATACACGTACCACCCTCTGCATGAAAAAGTTGCCCCTTAGGTTTCTTTTATGCCTTTCCCCTCTCACCCTAAACCTATGCCCTCTATGTCTGGACTCCCCAATCCCAGGGAAAAGACTTTGTCTATTTATCCTATCCGTGCCCCTCATAATTTTGTAAACCTCTATAAGGTCCTGCTCTTATTTTTTATATTTCTGGTTTAGTTTAAACACATTCAATATGCATTAACTCAGGTATCAAGATAATACCAATTAAAACCCTTTGGTTACTTTTTAACCTCTAAACCTGGAGAGACCAGGCAGTGAAAGGTCTAAATGGGAGGCAGTTCTGAAAGCAAAGCTTTGAATATATAGCACATCAGACGAATGTTTCGACACCTCCAAGCCTTTTTCAGGAGGTGGAGTTACCTCACCAATCTGCCGAGCAGCGAACATCTGGTCTAACTAACAGCCAAGTTCGAGACAGGATGAAGACTCTCCTGAATATTCCAGGCATTGAACAGGACTTCACTCCAGAAAATCAGGAGGCGAGTGGCATCTGGGAGGCAGCCACCTGCTGGTAGTTCTTGAAGTCATCAGGACCTCCAATGGATCACCCCAGCCTGAACCATTTGGGATATGTCTAGTGAGACACAGATGTTAGCCATACACAGACTGATGGTTGGGCAGCTGTAGCCATGCAGGATTTTTAATTTGTCTTGGCGATGCCGGGAAGGATGGTCTCCTGCCTTCCTCAGCATGCCCAACTAGCACCATGGGGCTTTTGGCCAGACATTACTGTAGTCTCTCCCACTGTGGCTCTTCCCTCGTCCACCCACCATCCGTAATTAAACAGGGCCCTGAGAGGCAGTTTCTCTGGGAAGACCATAAGGGACATCAAGAGCTGAGGTGAAGTCAGAAACTGCTCTGCCCTGGACCGTAAGAAGCTAAAGAAGTTGTGTGCACAGCCCAGACGATCACGGAAGCTAACCTCCCATCCATGGACTCCACTTATACATCTCATTACTGCAGAAAGGCTGCCAACATCATCAAAGACCCTTCCTCCCCCGGCAATGCTCTCCTATAACTTCTCCCATCTGGCAGAAGATACAGAAGCTTGAACACATGCATCAATAGGTTAAAGAACAGCTTCTTCACAGTCATTATTAGACTGCTGAATGGACTGTCTAACTTCAAATAACATTGATCTTGTTAACGCTGATCTTAATTCGCACACCTCCTGTGCACTGTAACCTTGTATGCCTCACTCTATCTCAGCTCTCTATGATCTGCATGTCCTTGCCTGCTATAATCTGCCTCTACTGCTCGCAAATAAAACTTTTCACTGTACTTCGGTACATGTGACTACAATAAATCAAATCAAAATCAAACAATGATCAACAATAGCAGCGTGAGCTGTCAACAAAGTTCACTGCAGATATTCACCAAGGATCCTTAGACAGAATTTTAAAAACCACAAATACTTAGAAGGATGACAACAGAAGATAAACAGGAAGACCACGACCTGCAAGATCCCCTCACCATCCTGATGCGGAAACGTATCACCATTCCTGCAGTTTTGCTGTGTCCACATTGCGGACAGACCTATACCAAAGTGACTACAACAATTGAAACAAGTGGCTCACCACCATTTTCTCACTAGAGATTGACAATAAATACCGATCCAGCTAATGACATCCACATTCGATGAAAGAATTTTTTCGGGCAATCATTTTCTTACGACAAGCTGTTGGGTGACCTGCACATTAATAACAGCAAGTACCAATAAATTCATTGTTACTTTGTCTAGAATTCTGAGAGCATTATTGTACACACTGGTGCGCAAAAGAAATATTTTGTAGCAAAATATAAATGCCAACCCAATTTGTTGCATTATTAAAACAATAAAACTTTAATAAATTGCCGATTATTACTTCATGTCCAGCAACAACATAGTGGACTCCAAAAATTAAAAGCTGCATTTTTATTCCTTGGATTACTCTCATCCAAAGGCAGATGGAATGTAGCTTGTGATTTTTTTCAGTGACAAATTTTGGAACAGTTTTGAAAGGCCATCATAATTCACAGACTTTTAATACTTGAGCCTAAGGACCACTTATCTGTTGAGGTAACTCAGAGCTGTCAAGAATGGGGAAATGCCAGTGGAAAGTTTTGACAGAAATGAATGAGAAGGATTGAAAATCCATTAAGAATGAGAAATGAATATTTCAAGTAAATATTTTCATCCAACTCTGATTATTACCTATTGCAGTGTAACATTCTTCTATTCTTTTCCCAAAGTAACCAGTGGTATTTTAGAGTGAAGTTACTAATTCAATGATCATTCCTGTCAAATTAGAGAGCCATTGTGTACTTTCAGCCAAAGCTCCCTTGGAACTAGATCTAGGTTTCCCAATCAATAATAGAATTGAAAATCCACCTCCTTGAGATGATAGTTTAGGGCCTACCACCATAGTGTCGCTTAGAGCCTCCCAAATGTATTGAAGTGTGTTGGTCTTGAGTCAGTGATAGCACTCTCACCTCTGAGTGAAAAGGTCATGGTTTCTTACCCCATTCTACTGCCTTAGCATGTTATCAGCAGTGACATAGGCTGATACTCTAATAATAAGTATAGCAATTCCACAGCACCACCTTCTGACACATCAATTCCTCTGGGTGCTCCAGTTTCCTCCCAAAATCCAAAGATGTGCAGGTTCGGTGGATTGGTTGTGCTTAAAAACAAATTCCCTGTAGTGTCCAGGGATGTGCAGGTTATGTCGGTTAGCATCGGTAAAACAGGGTGTGGGGGGTTTGGGGGTGGAGCTTGGTCTGGGTGATGTGCTCCAGAGGGTCAGTGCAGACTCAACGGCCTCCTTCTGCACTGTACAGATTGAACAGTCACATTTTCTAATGTAAGATATGGAATTGTGTTAGAAACACAAGATGATCAACTAGAAGCAATGGCTCATATTAAAACCAACTTATGTTAGGGTCAGGTCCTGCAGATCAATTCCTATGTGCTATATGGAAGCTAAGCAGAGTCATTGGGGACATTTAAGCGACTGCTGGACATGCACATGGATAGCAGTGAGTTGGGGGGTGCGTAGGTTAAGTTACTATATTTTACATTAGGATTAAACTTCAGCACAACATCGTGGGCCAAAGGGCCTGTTCTGTGCTGTACCTTTCTACGTTCTATGTTCTAAATAACAGGAACAGATGTCATAACTGATTTTACATGTTGTCATTAGCATAGTTTAAGTGAAGTAATGCATCAGCATGTTATAATCTCATCATACAAGATGTTTCTGTTACTTGTCTTCAGAAATTATTCCACTGGGATTTATCCGAGGATTCTCTGGGAAGCTAGGGAGGAAGTAGCAGAGCCGTTGGCTTTGATATTTGAGTCGTCATTGTCTACAGGTTTAGTACGTGAGGACTGGAGGATTGCAAATGTTATGCCATTGTTCAAGAAGGGCAGCAGAGATTACCCAGGTAATTATAGACCAGTGAGCCTTACTTCTGTTGCAGGAAAGATTTTGGAAAGGATTATAAGAGATAAGATTTGTAATCATCTAACAAGTTAAAATTTGATTTCAGATAGTCAACATGGGGTTTCTCACAAATCTCATTGAGTTTTTTGAGAAGGTGACCAAGCATATAGATGAGGATAGGGCAGTTGACGTGGTATACAAGGGCTTCAGAAAAGCCTTTGATAAGGTTCCACATGGTAGGCTGATGGAGAAAATGCAGAGGCATGGAATTGAGGGTGATTTAGCAATTTGGATTAGAACTTGGCTTTCTGGAAGAAGGCAGCGAGTGGTGGTTGATGGAAAATATTCAGTCTGGAGTTCGGTTACTAGTGGTGTGCCACAAGGATCTGTTTTGGGGCCACTGCTGTTTGTCATTGTTATAAATGACTTAGACGCAGGCATAGGTGGTTGGATTAGTATATTTGCAGACGACACTAAAGTTGGTGGAGTAGTGGACAGTTTGGAAAAATGTTACAGGTTGCAAGGGGACTTGGATAAACTGCAGAATCGTGCTGAAAAGTAGCAAATGGAGTTCAATGCAGCTAAATGTGAGGTGATGCACTTTGGGAAGAATAACAGGAAGGCAGAGTACTGGGTCAATGGAAAGATTCTTGGTAGTGTGGATGTGCAGAGGGATCTTGGAGTCCATGTGCATAGATCCCTGAAAGTTGCCACCTAGGTGGATAGTGCTGTTAAGAAGGCAAACGGTGTGTTAGGTTTCATTGGTAGACGGAATGAGTTCCGGAACCGCAACATCATGCTGCAACTATACAAAACGCTGGTGCGGCCACACTTGGAATATTGTGTACAGTTCTGGCCGCCCCATTACAGAAAGGATGAGGAAGCATTGGAAAAGGTGCAGAGGAGATTTACCAGGATGTTGCCTGGTCTGGAGGGAAGGTCTTATGAGGAAAGGCTGAGAGACTTGGGTCTGTTCTCGTTGGAAAGAAGGTGGCTAAGGGGGGATTTGATAGAGACATACAAGATGATCAAAGGATTAGATAGGGTAGACAGTGAAAGTCTTTTTCCTAGGATGATGACGTCAGCTTGTAAGAGGGGGCATAACTACAAATTGAGGGGTGATAGATTTAAGACAGATGTCAGAGGCAAGTTCTTTATGCAGAGAGTGGCAAGGGCGTGGAATGCCCCATCTACTATTGTAGTCAACTCAGCCACATTAAGGAGATTTAAACAATCCTTAGATTATCTCAAAATCATCCATGTGCCTGTGTACAGGGACGAGCTGAGAATAGTTCATAGGTCGGCGCAACATCGAGGGCCGAAGGGCCTGTTCTGCGCAGTATTGTTCTATGTTCTATGCTCCCTGGGCATTCAGATTATACTTTCATTTACAGTTATTCCATCTAGCATTTCAATCTTTCCTGAACAACATTAAAGTTGCTTCCACTTTCAGGGGTGAATGAGATTTCCAAATCGCTAGAACATCAGTTTCTAATGATTATATTATTTGGGAAAATTCCAATTAACTTCAATCTTCACAAAGATAACTATCATGTAACAAGTACTTCCTAATATTCCAGTTCCCTGCTCCTTTTAACTATGGTAGCATCCTGCAATGTAAGCTTTCACACACAAACCTGGAGAAAAGTGGGTCACCAACTGAAGACCAGTGGGTAGGGGAGAAGAGAGTGATATACTGTTCAGAGATTTAAGAAAAAGCAATGTACAATTTTTTATTGGGAGGCATCAATGAAATATGAAAATTATGTATTAGTCCATCAGGATATTATTAATTACTACAAAAATATTTGATTTAAATCTATTCAAAAGCTGACCACCAAGTAAAGTAGAAGAATTAGACAATAAAATACAAGATCTTTTTTATATTTTACTCATGAGGTGTGGGCATCACTGGTTTAGCTATATTTATTGTCCATTTCTAATTGCCCTGTCAGAGGGTGGTGAGCTGTCATCTTGAATGGTTGCAGTCCTTGGGGACTGCTATTAGGAAAGGAATTCCAGGATTTTGACCCAGCAACAGTGAATGAACAGTGATATAACTCCAAGTCAGGGTGGTGAGTGGTTAGATTAGATTAGATTAGATTAGATTAGATTAGATTACAGTGTGGAAACAGGCCCTTCGGCCCAACAAGTCCACACCGACCCGCCGAAGCGAAACCCACCCATACCCCTACATTTACCCCTTACCTAGCACTACGGGCAATTTAGTATGGCCAATTCACCTGACCCTGCACATCTTTGTGATGTGGGAGGAAACCGGAGCACCCGGAGGAAACCCACGCAGACACGGGGAGAACGTGCAAACTCCACGCAGTCAGTCGCCTGAGGCGGGAATTGAACCCGGGTCTCTGGCGCTGTGAGGCAGCAGTGCTAACGACTGTGCCACCGTACCGCCCACGGTTGGAGGGGAAATTACATGCAGTGGTGTTCCTATATATCTGCGACCCTTCTACCTGACAGAGAATGTGAGTTTGGAGATGATCTTACAGGAATCTTGATGAATTACTACAGTTTATCTTGTAGATAGTACACACTGCTGCAAACATTAGCTTGTGGTTGAAGATTCTAATCAAGAGGGCTGCTTTCTCCTACATGCTGTTGAAGCTTGGGTGTTATTGGAGTAGTAATTGGAGAGTAATGCATTAGACTTTCAACTTGTGCTCTGTAGATAGTAACCAGGTATTTGGAGATTAGGAGGTGAATTACTCACTGCAGAATCCTCAGTCTCTGACCTGTTCTTGTAGTCAGGATTTTGATAGTGAGGGATTCGCCAATGATAACATCAATGAACGTTTGAGATGGTCATTACCTCATACTTCTGTGCTGCATATGCTACTTGCCAGATATCAGCCCAAACCAGGTTTTACTGTTTAGGGACAGGGACTGCTTCAATGCCTAAGGAATCATAAATGGTGCTCAGTGTTGAACAATCAATCATCAGCAAACATCCCCACCTCTGACCTTACGATGGACGGAAGGCCAGTGATAAAGCACCTGAAGGTGGCTATGCCTAGGACAACACCTATAAAGAACACCTATACTGGTGTCCTGACACCGAGATGATTAGCCTCAACTGTCATTATCCTTTGCACTATGTACAACTCCAAACAACATCAAGTTCTCCTGCTGCATTGATTCCGGTTTCACTGGGTTCCTTGACTCAGTCAAATATTGCCTTGACATCAATAACAATCACTGTTTCTCAACTCTGCAGTTCAGCTTTTTTGAGCATGTTTAAACAAAGACTGTAATGAGGTCAGAAACAGAATGGGCCTGGTGATCCCCAAAGTAAGCATCAAGAAGCAGGCTAATGCAAAGCAAGTTATGCTTAATAGTGCTGTCAGTGACCCCTTCCACCACTTAGTTAATCATCAAGAGCAGACCTTAGGGCAGCAACTAGCTGTGTTGGGTCAGTGTTGCTTTTTGTGTAGAGGATATATCTGGGTAATTTTCTACATTGACACTTAGATGCCAATATTGTAGCTGTACTGGAACCATTTGGCTAGGGATCCAGCAGGTTCTACAGCACACGTCTTCAGTACATCTGGTGGAATGTTGTCAGGGTCTTTAGCTTTTGCCATATCCACTGCCCTTCAGTGGGTGGCACGGTGGTTAGCACTGCAGCCTCACAGCACCAGAGACCCGGGTTCAATTCCCGCCTCAGGCGACTGTCTGTGTGGAGTTTGCACATTCTCCCAGTGTCTGCGTGGGTTTCCTCCAGGTGCTCTGGTTTCCTCCCACAGTCCAAAGATGTGCAGATTAGGTGAATTGGCCATGCTAAGTTGCCCGTAGTGTTAGGTGCCCGTAATGTAGGGGAATGGTGTGGGTAGGTTGTGCTTCGGCGGGCCAGTGTGGACTTGTTGGGCCGAAGGGCCTGTTTCCACACTGTAAGTAATCTAATCATATCACATGCCAAGTGGTCCATATGGATTCTGATTTTAGATGATCACAGATCAATATTATCTGCAAGCCTAGTCCCCTCTCTGCAGAAACTAATATGGTTTGCAGCAAAAATTCTGGGGCTTAATTTTATCCTTTGTGTGCAATTAACAAAATTGATCTAAAATTGCAGTTGTTATCAGAAATTTTTTTGAGTTTCTATTCTGTCAATGCAGAACTTTCCAAGTGTGGTGAGTACTCAGATTTTAAATGACTGACAGTTACTTTTAAGTAACAATAAGAACATTTCTTAGTTATATTAGGGGACAGTCGTCAGTTTCTTAGTAAATTAGAAAAGTGCACACTCAAAAGTTTTAAAACCCCTTCTAATTCGCACCTTTGTGCCCAAAAGAACATGCCTACTTTTTAAAGAGACCTACAAATGAGTCCATGGTAACACAGCTACTTGTTTGGACAAGACCTGCATCTAGCACAATGTTTTTTTAAACCTCATACAAAAACTGAAGAAACTCAGGGGCAGAACGGTGGCTCAGTGGTTAGCACTAATGCCTCACAGCACCAGGGACCCAGGTTCGATTCCAGCCTCGGGTGACTGTCTGTGTGGAGTTTGCACATTCTCCCAGTGTCTGCGTGGGTTTCCTCCGGGTGCTCCGGTTTCCTCCCACAGTCCAAAGATGTGCAGGTCAGATGAATTGGCCATTCTAAATTGCCCACAGTGTTAGGTGTATTAGTCAGAGGGAAATGGGTCTGGGTGGGTTTCTCTTTGGAGGGTCGGTGTGAACATGTTGGGCCGAAGGGTCTGTTGCCGCACTGTAGGGAATCTAATCTAATCTAATCAAGTGGCATTGAACTTGATTATTGCTTAAATGTTTTGCAGATATCTACGTTGGGAAATTGCAACTGAATAAAGACTCAAAATCCAGCATTTTAATTTGGAGAGACTAAAAGAAACTTTTCTCATTAATGCTGAAAGGTTAAGTACAAATTGAACAGAGGTGACCAAATTCTGAACTCTTTTGTCCAAGGTTAATAAGGATAAAGAATTTTCATTAGTTGCTGAGTTGGTAACTAGAGAGCATAAATTTAAGAACCATAAAAGACAGATAAGTATTTAATGCAAGAGATTGTTGGGACATGTAACATCCAATGAAAACTACCACTGGAAGCAAACACCATAATAGTGGGGGAACGGACAAATGCGCGGCAAGAAGAATTAAATGTATGGGGAAAGGATAAGAAAGGAGTATATAGATGCTCAATAATTGGGCTTTGCTGTAAAATTAGATTTTATCAGCGCGTGCTCCAGACCAGCTAAGTATCTAGCCCTTGTAAACAAATTAAACTGAAATATTTAATTTGAATAAGTCTGATATGTTTACTTGTTGCCAGCATAATGCTGCCCAAATGGGACCTTTATAATGCTCTGATGTGAAACACCAATGACTAAACTGATGAGAAAATACTCAAAGCATCAGAAATGGCTATACATTTCAGAATTAATCAAACCAAAGTTTGGAAAATTGTATTCAGTCATATGCATGCAGGTGACTGCAATTTGGGGAACATTATGCAAGACGTTGGGAAGATAATGGTTTATAATAATTGGCAGAAATTAATTTTGTGGACTTCTGCAAGCTATATTTAATATTGCTTATTTCACATTTATTATACCTCTTGACATTCATTAGACTTTCCAACTCCTTCGATTTCTGAGCAGCTTTCTTCAGCACTTCTTCAGGGATACTTGCTAGTTTTGCAACATTCAGGCCATAGCTGCGATCAGCAGCTCCCTGGGTCAGTTGATACAGAAAAGTGATCATCTCTGGTTGCAGCTCCTCCACAAATCCTACAGGATTAAAAGGGCATGTGTTAATAATCCTCTCCCAGGCTAACAACCAAAACAGATGGCTGGAATTAAAAGGTGAATAGTTCTTGTACATGATTTGTAACAGAGTAAGTGCAAAATGAAAAGACCCAAATCTATCTCCCTCAGTGTCACTTAGCTAAAAGACTTTTGCATAAGTACACAGACATTTTTACTTATTGTCAAAGTGTGCCCAAACACACTGTATGATCGAAGTAATCCTTGTTCTCAGGTTTCTTCACAAAACTTGTTCATGCTTTTTTTTGGGGCTAAATGATACTTTATATGTACGGTGAACCCATTTAATTACGAAACACAATTTAACAGTTACACTATATTTGATTAGATTTGTAAACAGGGTGCGAGGGGATTAAAATAGAACTGCCACACACTTTGAAAGAAACATCTGATTTTAAACAGACTAGAAAGTTACACTGTTGAACACTTGTTACAGAGAACTCACACTGGGCCTCACCAGACTGTGTATAAATATTTTGCCAGCATAGTGCTTTAAAGTGCTTATCAAAATCATTTTAGGTAAGGACAATTCATTAGACAGATCACTACCCAAAATCTAGAAATTTTTCAGTTTATGTCTATGAGTAACACAAGCACATCTTAATATAATTGGGATCTATAATCAAATAATTATGTCCCAAATACTTTAATTTGTCTTTTCCACCTAACAGGTTACTCTCAATATCCACTCTCTGAATAAGGAAGTCTTCCTAATTGTATTTTCAAATTTACTTCTCATTAATCTAACTTTTCTGGATTGTTTTGAAATACCTTATCTATAATGTTTAATATTTTACATTTGAAATAAGTTTATAGAATTTGAACAATCCAATTAACCACTCAGGGGACACTTGTTTCAAAATAACAAGACAACTTGCCGCAGTAAAAAGTTTTTAGAACTTTTTTTCTCTTCAACACGTTGTAACTAACACTATTTGCTGCTGAATCACGATCCATTCACTGTTAGTCAGAACCATGGGATGCAATATTGTGAGGTAACAGTGACACATTCACCAGCCAGAGCATCGGGGCAATCTTACCTCAGTCCATCATAGCAGCTCACCTGCATTTTATGCTCATTGGACAGCTAACTGTGTGCAGTTAGGGCTTCCACCTCTCCAAAGGACAAAGTCTGCCCCAAGGAGTGCTGGCCAATCCAATGTTTACTGAGCTCTTCAGTCCCAGTAGCATCAGCGGGAGCAGTGGCTACTCCTGGAACAAACAGTAAGCCAGAATCGGAGTACAGCAATTGGCTGGGCTGCTGGACAGGTTGCTGAACTAACACAGACTCAGTGTAGGGGACTCGAGCAGTTGAATGGAGCAGTGCTGTCAGAATTTGGAGGGAGGTTTTGGGAATTAGTAGACAGCTAAATGTTGGAGTCAGAATTCAGAAGAGGTTCTGGGGAACAGAGAAGTGGGAAGGTCACTGGTTCTGTGTAGGGGAAAGCTGTGAAGGCCTGCCTCTGAAGAGGTCCATGAGCTTTAATACTTCAGTATAGCTGAAAGTAGTGTTGAAATTCTGATGCATGCTGTGAAGCATAAATCCCAATCTATTATCCATATTTACCCTAATTCTGGGTGTTACAATATAAAAACTGCACATGTATTATTGTTCCAACATTGTGAAGTAGAGTTTATTATTTGTTGCATAAAACTATGGAATCCTGTAGTTTCATTCTCTTAGAAAACCCTTGATGTCTCACTTCCCAACTTATAAGGAAAAAATTATTGATCCTGAGCCAGATTCTAAAATAAATTTGGCTGGCTGGTCCAGCATTGCTACAGAATTCTAAAAGTGGGGAGGTTTTACTGCAGCTGTACAGGGCGTTGGTGAGACCACATCTGGAATATTGTATAAAGTTTGGTCTCCTTATTTGAAAATTGATAAAATTACTTTAGAAGCAGTTCACAGAACGTTCACTCAACTTATTCCTGTGATGAGGGGTGTATTTTATGAAAAAACATTAAAGATTATATCTAAAGGCACTTAGAAGAAAGAAGGGTGATTGTGTTACAATATAGGATCTGGAACAGATAAATATGTGGAGAATTGTAAGGGGAAGAGACTGGCATTTGGCATTTCTGCAGCTGCAAGAACAGACTCCAGGATGTTGTCTCCCTGGTGTCAGGGTCAGGAATGTCACTGAATAACTACAAGATATTTTGAAGGGGGAGGGCAAACAGACAGCAATCATGGTACGTATTAGTACAAACAACTTAGGTAGAGACAGGAATAAGGCCCTGTAAGCAGAATTTAGGAAGCTAGGAATCCAAAAGATCATAATCTCTGGGATACTTCTGGTGCTACGTGCTATTGAGTATAGAAATAGGAAGTTAGCCCAGATGAAAGCATGGCTGGAGAGATGATGCAGGAGAGAGGGACTTCAATTTGTGGAACATTGAGACCATTTTTGAAGGTGGTGGGACCTGTCCAATGCAGGAGGGTTACACCTGAACCAGAATGGGACCAGCATCTTGGGAAGAGGTTTTTTAATGCCTTTGGGGAGAGTTTAAACTAACTTGGAAGGGGAGTGGGATCTTGAGAGATGGTTCATCCGGAGGAAATGAATAGGCAAAATTAGAAGCGACAACAAGGCACAGACATTATAGGCCAGTTCAGATACAAATGAGTTTGGCAAGATTGGATGGTATTTATTTTAATGCAAGGAGCCTTCAGCAACACTTCCTAGGACCTTACCATTAAGTGTATAAGTCCTAGGAGAAAGTGAGGACTGCAGATGCTGGAGATCAGAGCTTAAAAGTGTGTTGCTGGAAAAGCAATTCCTGAAGAAGGGCTTATGCCCGAAACGTCGATTCTCCTTCTCCTTTGATGCTGCCTGACATGCTGCGTTTTTCCAGCAACACATTTTTAAGCAGTGTATAAGTCCTGCTAAGATTTGCTTTCCCAAAATGCAGCACCTCGCATTTATCAGAATTAAACTCCATCTGCCACTTCTTAGCCCATTGGCTCATCTGGCCAAGATCCTGTTGTAATCTGAGGTAACCCTCTTCGCAGTCCAATACACCTCCAATTTTGGTGTCATCTGCAAACTTACTAACTGTACCTCTTATGCTCGCATCCAAATCATTTAAGTAAATGACAAAAAGTAGAGGGCCCAGCACCGATCCTTGTGGCACTCCACTGGTCACAGGCCTCCAGTCTGAAAAACAATCCTCCAACACCACCCTCTGTCTTCTACCTTTGAGCCAGTTCTGTATCCAAATGGTTAGTTCTCCCTGTATTCATTGAGATCTAACCTTGCTAATCAGTCTCCCATGGGGAACCTTGTCGAATGCCTTACTGAAGTCCATATAGATCACATCTACTGTTCTGCCCTCATCAATCTTCTTTGTTACTTCTTCAAAAAACTCAATCAAGTTTGTGAGACATGATTTCCCATGCACAAAGCCATGTTGATTATCCCGGCTCAGTCCTTTCCTTTCCAAATACATGTACATCCTATCCCTCAGGATTCCCTCCAACAACTTGCCCACCACCGAAGTCAGGCTCACCAGTCTATTGTTCCCTGGGTTGTCCTTACCACCCTTCTTAAACAGTGGCATCACGTTTGCCAACCTCCAGACTTCTGGCACCTCACCTGTGACTATCAATGATATAAATATCTCAGCAAGAGGCCCAGCAATCACTTCTCTAGCTTCCCACAGAGTTCTCGGGTACACCTGATCAGGTCCTGGGGATTTATCCACCTTTAACCATTTCAAGACATCCAACACTTCCTCCTCTGTAATCTGGATATTTTGCAAGATGTCACCATCTATTTCCCTACAGTCTATATCTTCCATATCCTTTTCCACAGTAAATACTGATGCAAAATACTCATTTAGTATCTCCCCCATTTTCTGGCTCCACACAAAGGCCGCCTTGCTGATCTTTGAGGGGCCCTATTCTCTCACTAGTTCCCCTTTTGTCCTTAATATATTTGTAAAACCCCTTTGGATTCTCCTTAATTCTTTTTGCCAAAGCTATGTCCCCATTTTGCCCTCCTGATTCCCTCTTAAGTATACTCCTATTTCCTTTATACTCTTCTAGGATTCACTCGATCTATCCTGTCTATACCTGACATATGCTTCCTTCTTTTTCTTAACCAAACCCTCAATTTCTTTAGTCATCCAACATTCCCTATACCTACCAGCCTTCCCTTTCACCCTAACAGGAATATACTTTCTCTGGATTCTTGTTAACTCATTTCTGAAGACGTCCCATTTTCCAGCCGTCCCTTTACCTGTGAACATCTGCCTCCAATCAGCTTTTTAAAGCTCTTGCCTAACACTGTCAAAATTGGCCTTTCTTCAATTTAGAACTTCAATATTTAGATCTGGTCTATCCCTTTCCATCCATAGGATATTGAAGGCGGGGTGTGGTATGCTTTCCTTTATTGGTCAGAATACTGAGTACAGGAGTTGGGAGGTCATGTTGCGGCTGTACAGGACATTGGATAGGCTACTGTTGGAATATTGTGTGCAATTCTGGTCTCCTTCCTATCGGAAAGATTTTGTGAAACTTGAAAGGGTTCAGAAAAGATTTACAAGGATGTTGCCAGGGTTGGAGGATCTGAGCTACAGGGAGAGGCTGAACAGGCTGAGGCTGTTTTCCCTGGAGCGGAGGCTGAGGGATGACCTTATAGAGGTTTACAAAATTATGAGGGACGTGGATAGTATAAATAGGCAAAGTCTTTTCCCTGAGGTTGAGGAGTCCAGAACTAGAGGGCATAGGTTTAGGGTGAGAGGGGAAAGATATAAAAGAGACCTAATGGGCAACCTTTTCATGCAGAGGGTGGTACGTGTATGGAATGAGCTGACAGAGGATGTGGTGGAGGCTGGTACAATTGCAACATTTAAGAGGCATTTGGATGGGTATATGAATAGGAAGGGTTTGGAGGGATATGGGCTGGGTGCTGGCAGGTGGGACTAGATTGGGTTGGGATATCTGGTCGGCATGGACGGGTTGGACATGCTGTACATCTCTATGACTCCATGAGCCTGATAAACAAGACAGATGAGTGGAGGACACAAATTAAAACAAGGCAACATTACTGTCACTGCAACTTGGTTGAGAGGAGGGCAGGATTAGCTCCATACTCCAGGATACAGAGTCTTGAGACAAGACAGGAAAGGAGGTAAAAGAGGAATAGATGTCACTATGTTGAGCAGGGAATCAATTCTAGCAGTGACAAGGGAAGACATCTGAGAAAGCTCCTTAAATGAAACCATATGACTAGAATTTAAAATCCAAAAAGAAACAATCACATTGCTGGGAACGTACTATAGGCCCCAACAGCCCGAGAGAGATTGCAGTGCAGATATGTCGGCAAAGAGTAAACGGAAAAAGGAATTTCACTTTCCCCATTGTTGACTTGGGTAGTCATAGTGTGAAAAGGTTTCGGAGTGGAATTCTAAAAATACAGCCAGGAGTGCTTTTAAAGCCAGTATGTAGAAGGTCCTACAAAAGAGTTGGTTTCTACAGGGATCAGTGTTGGACCTTTGCTGTTTGTGGTATAATCCGATGATTTAGATTGGAACATGGGAGGGCTGATCAGTAAGTTCGTTAATCTCACAAAGATTGGTTTCGTAGCAAATAGTGAAGGGAAAGCCTTGGATTACAAGAGGATATAGTCAGGCTGGTCAGTGGCAAATGGAATTCAATCTGGAAAAATGTGAGGTGATACACTTGAACAGGACAAACAAGGCAAGGGAGTACACGATGAAAGGCTTCCCTGGGAAGCACTGGTGTGCAGGTCCATCGGTCTCTCAAGTTGTAGGAAAATGGTTGAGTTGGCATATGAGATACTTGCCAAGGCACAGAGTTTATGAGTAGGGAAGTAATACTGGGACTGTGTAAAATGTTGGTAAGGCCGCAGCTCGAGAATTGTAGGCAGTTTTGGAATTCACATTACAGGAGGGCAATGCTTGCATTGGTGAGAGTGCAGAGAAGATTTACCAAGATGTTGCCTAGGCTGGAGAGTTTTAGTTATGAAGAGGGAGTGAATAGACTGGGATTGATTACCTTGGAACAGAGGAGACTCGGGGTGAACATGATTGAGATATATAAAGTTATGACGGGCACTGATAGGGTGGACAGGAAGAAACTCTTCTCCTTGATAGCGGTTTCAATGACCAAGCGGATACCTTAAAGGTAAGAGGCATGAGGTTTACAGGGAATGTAAGGATTTCTTTGACCAGAGGATAACAGGACTCTGGAAAGTACTGCCCTTGAGGCTGGTAGAGGCAGAGACCTCAGAACATTTAAGTCGCATCTTCATCTCGACATTTTTAAATCAACCTGTTCAGAGGGGTTAATACAGACCCCTGGAGGAAGCTGGATCTGAATCAAGGCCTCATGGTTCAGAGGCAGGAACTTTGCAACTGCACCACTACAATCCCAGTATTTAGATGTACATTTGCAAATGTCAAGGCATACAAGGTTATGGACCAAGGGCTAATAAAATGGGACAAGAACAGCTAAACAGTTGTTTTGACTTGATGGATCAAATGCCTTTTCTGTGCTCTTGAACTCTATGACTACACCTTGTGTGTAGTCATGCTACGTGCTAGTGAGGATAGAAATAGGAAGTTAGCCCAGATGAAAGCATGGCTGGAGAGATGGTGCAGGAGAGAGGGACTTCAACTTGTGGAACATTGAGACAATTTTTGAAGGTGGTGGGACCTATGAGAATGTTTACTCTTGCATGCACCTGTGTGCATGTATGCACCTGTATGTGTTTGTTTAGGTGGCGACGGGGGTGGGGGAATGACTAAAATTAGGGAACATGGATAAAGAATTAATGATTTCCTTTTAAAACTGGGCTGACGAGAATTACTTCCTTTCCAAAGACTGTGGAATTTTCTTCCTCTGAAGGTAGTAGAGGATGGGGCTTCACACTTATAAAAGGTCATGTCGAATTGACTTTTGAATGTCAAGCCAAGTGTTTGAGGTGCAGACAGGAAAATGAAGCTGAGACCACAACTAGACCAACAATTAGCTTAATGGATGGAAGAGTCGGCTCAACAGGGCAAATTAATTATCCTGTTACTAAATCTTATGCTTCTATGTTCCTGCATCAAATATTCTATTCTCTTCTTGCTACCTTTGTCATTCTACCTTCACAAGGAGGTTGCCTTTTTGATCTTATTTCGCCACATCAATAACAGATAAAAAGCAAGAGTTTTTTAGGTTACAAGGAAATTAAACCAGTGATAGATGGAATGTCATGAAGCTATTACTAGTGTAAACAGTTTAACAGGTCATTTAACATTCACTGGCTCCCAAGCCAGCAACTTCTCAATTATCACATTCTCGTTGTTACAATTAAGCTAGATAATGTGAACGTTTTCAAAGAAATCCAAATAACCTATTCTAACTAACACAATTCTGCTGCAGATTTCACTTTCTTTAACAAAGCAAAGTTTATTTTAAACAGTACACGCATAGCAACTTAATAATAAATGTGTACAACCACCCCAGATTTATTTTTTACTTTCTGCAAGAACTTTCTTATAAGAAATCAATCTTAAAGTTATTTTCTATTAGGATCTACTCATGAGTATGCCACATCCTCTAGAGAATTCTCCTCAGGTCCAGCTGCTCTCCGAGCTAAATCTTTCCTTCACCACTTCTTTAGTTTGGATGTCTAGTCCCTTTTTCTCAATACTTTTCAACACTTCCATGGTAATTCAGCTGATTGCTTCGTATTGCAATAAGACACTGATGGCCAATGTGACTTCTCCAACTTGCTTCAAAATATGCAAACTTATAACTTCTGTTTCCTCAAGATTCCAACTGAAATTAATCCCCACTTGACAAAAAAAACTGAAAGAACTGTGAATGTCGCAAATCTGAAATGAAAAATGAAAAGGGTCACTGATTAACTTTGATTTTTCTCCACAGACACTACCAGACACACTGAAATTTTCCAGCATTTCCTGTTTTTGTGTCATTAATCCTCACCTGTTTTCCACCAGGTGAATGATGATTTTAGTTTGTATTCTGTTCATGCTGACCTACTGTCAGTTAATTTGGCTAACTTCTCTCAATAAACTGTAAATTGCACACAACAGCTCCAAGTCGCAATTAATTCTCTCAACCAACACTCAGGTAAATTGAAACCAGAGAACCAAAATGATGTAGCCTCACCAATTTTGAATCTTTCATTGGATGTACAGGGTTACTGGCACTACTAACATTGGTTGTCCATTCAAACTGTCCATGATCTGAGGGGCTTGCTAGGCCATTTCAGAGGGCAGTTAAGAGTTAACTATATTACTGTGGACTTGGAGTCACATGTTGACCAGACCTGGCAAGAATAACTGATCCTAGAATGGCATTTATGAACCAGATAAGTTTTTACAACAATTAATGTTTTTTTCAGGGTCACCATACTAGCTTTCAATTCTCAATTTCATTAATTTAGTTTAAACCTGTACTCACAGCCTGACCTCTTAATGACTAGTCCAGTAGCATTACCACTATGCCGCAATGTCCCATCTTTTATGATGTCCTCAAATCAATATTTAGCTAAATTCATTTTTGGTTACTTGATCAAATCAAAAAATAAATAGTAAATGTGGTTTATAATTTTCCTGAATGCTTTCCGAAATAATTGCGCAGAGGCCGGTATCCCGCCACCAACTCAACCTTTATTGATACAAACACAGTACATGGACTCTGACTAACTCGCTCAGTGCCAATCCCTAGAGTGAGGAGATTCTCTGACACTCCTGTCAGCCAGGTCTCCCTGATTGGCCCAGGTTAACAACTCCAATCAGGTATCTCTTTGAATTGAAATGAACTGAATTTATTGTCACGTGTGCAGAGGCACAGTGAAAAGCTTTGACGAGATCTGCCTGGCCAACCTCATTCTAATCACCAAACTTTCAAACTATTTTAAATCTAAGCCTCAAAACAAAAACATCTCTCTGGGCCCCCTTTATTCTTGTAAGCATTGTGAACATCATGTCTAATACTTTAGCTAAGTAAGGCCACCTGCTGTTTTAAAGCTCTTACTATATAGCTGAGGAGACAGTGGCCTAGTGGTAAAACCAAGCTGATAACCTCTCAGTCATAATCTCATCATTTCAATATCCTCTTGTAATATGTACTATTGTACTACTGTGACAAAGCTTTTGGTCGACATTATCCATCAACAAGTCAGAATTTAATTGAAATATTTATTATTAAAAATCAAATGTACAATTGGATGAACAGCACAATTAGCTCCATTTTGTTTTAATAGAGTCATAGAGTCATAAAGATGTACAGCATGGAAACAGACCCTTTGGTCCAACCCGTCCACACCGACCAGATATCCCAACTCAATCTAGTCCCACCCACCAGCACCCGGCCTATATCCCTCCAAACCCTTCCTAATCATATACCCATCCAAATGCCTCTTAAATGTCGCAATTGTACCAGCCTCCACCACATCCTGTGGCAGCTCATTCCACACATGTAACACCCTCTGCATGAAAAGTTGCCCCTTAGGTCTCTTTTATATCTTTCCCCTCTCACCCTAAACCTCTGCCCTCTAGTTCTGGACTCCCCGACCCCAGGGAAAAGACTTTGTCTATTTATCCTATCCATGCCCCTCATAATTTTGTAAACCTCTATAAGGTCACCCCTCAGCCTCCGACACTCCAGGGAAAATAGCCCCAGACTGTTCAGCATCTCCCTGTAGCTCAGATCCACCAACCCTGGCAACATCCTTGTAAATCTTTTCTGAACCCTTTCAAATTTCATAACATCTTTCAAACAGTGGCCTAACCAATGTCCTGTACAGCCACAACATGACCTCCCAACTCCTGTACTCAATACTCTGATCAATAAACGAAAGCATACCAAACGCCTTCTTCACTATCCTATCTATCTGCGACTCCACTTTCAAGGAGCTATGAACCTGCACTCCAAGGTCTCTTTGTTCAGCAACACTCCCTAGGTGTATAAGTGTATAAGTAATCTGCAAACTTACTAACTGTACCTCTTATGCTCGCATCCAAATCATTTAAGTAAATGACAAAAAGTAGAGGTCCCAATACCGAAACTTGCGGCACTCCACTGGTCACAGGCCTCCAGTCTGAAAAACAATCCTCCAACACCCTCTGTCTTCTACCTTTGAGCCAGTTCTGTATTCAAATGGCTAGTTTTCCCTGTATTCCATGCGATCTGACTTTGCTAATCAGTCTCCCATGGGGAACCTTGTCAAACACCTTACTGAAGTCCATATAGATCACATCTACTGCTCTTCCCTCATCAATCTTCTTAGTTACTTCTTCAAAAAACTCAATCAAGTTTATGAGACATGATTTCCCATGCACAAAACCATTCTGACTATCCTGAATCTGTCCTTGCCTTTCCAAATACATGTACATCCTGCCCCTCAGGATTCCCTCCAACAACTTGCCCACCACCAACGTCAGGCTCACCAGTCTATAGTTCCCTGGCTTGTCTTTACAGCCCTTCTTAAACAGTGTCACCACGTTTGCCAACCTCCAGTCTTCTGGCACCTCACCTGTGACTATCGATGATACAAATATCTCAGCAAGAGGCCCAGCGATCATTTCTCTAGCTTCCCACAGAGTTCTCGGGTACACCTGATCAGGTCCTGGGGATTTATCCACCTATAACAGTTTCAAGACATCCAGCACTTCCTCCTCTGTAATCTGGACATTTTGCAAGATGTCACCATCTATTTCCCTACAGTCTATATCTTCCATATCGTTTTTCATAGTAAATATTAATGCAAAATGTTCATTTAGTATTTCCCCCATTTTCTGAGGCACCACACAAAGGCCGCCTTGCTGATCTTTGAGAGGCCCTATTCTCTCCCTAGTTACCCTTTTTTCTTTAATATATTTGTAAAAGCCCTTTGGATTCTCCTTAATTCTATTTGCCAAAGCTATCTCATGTCCCTGTTTTGCCCTCCTGATTTCCCTCTTAAGTATACTCCTAATATTTAATAGTAAGACAAGTTATCAATTTTATATAGCCACAATTGAATTGTGCTATGAAAAATGTATATTTTGTGACCTGTAGATTTATTTACTGGAATGAGTCAGATATCATTATGTTGCTTTCTCATTGTTGTAACTACATAGATGGGTTAACTTGTGCAAATGGATAAGAAACCAATTATAGTATGCTTCCTTTAATTAGCACTGCAAAGGCTCTGAGACAAGAACTACTTCACAACTGGAGCAACAGTATTCCGATTTCATGTGAAGCAAGCAAAAAAAAAGTACACTGTTTTTGGTTATGTGCTTCCACTCTTTCCCAATAAAATTAAAAAATTAAATCTGTTACTTATCACAGACAAGCAAGCACAATATTTTAGACAATTATGCAATACTCAAGCTAAGATTTCAAAAAATAAATGGCATCATGGAAACTTGCACAAAGATTCCCTCATATGAAAGACTTAATGAAGTTGTGACCAAAAACCTCTTTCTGCAATCATTTATAGAAAATTCTGATGCTCAAAATGTACACAGGCTGCGCTAGTCACCAAGTCCGTATTCCTAAAGCCCTCTATATACACATAACACTCACTGTAGTTTTCCTTCCACATTTTGCATCAGTCATGCAATATCAAAAATGCATTTTTTCTTGTCATGTGAGAACTACAGAGAGAATACCTGTTGGCAGGAGATTACAGCCACATTTTAATATCATTTTAAAAGTCAGTACTCAGGTTGGAGATGGATGAATGCCTTCCTGCATTGTGATATCTCTTCACAATTCTGCAGAGTTCAAAAGAATCTTGAGGCATCAATGAGCTAATAGTTCCAATTATCCTGATACACAAAGTACCATATACATGAAAAGTAAAGCCGCAAACAATTTTAGCGCATTCAATTCTTCTCTTTTAATCTGAGTTCCTTTTGTGTAATTTCCATTTTCCTTCTTCCCTCTAAAGTACCTGTGAACATGATAACCAATGTATATTGAAATGCCAGGGTGCTAAAAATAAATTTTATAATTTGACACAAAATGGGCAAAATATACCTTCCCTCTGTCCACTCTTGGCATGGCGGGGTTTGTGCCTCATTTGTATCCACACAAGATGTGCACAGCAAACCAGTGTTATAATGGACCTGGCCTCACCAGAGGGATCAGAAAATTGGTCAGCTTCTACTTGACAAGAATGTACTTATTGACCTCACAATGTTATACAACGACAAAGATTTAAAGTCACAATGTCTCAAAATAAAGTGATGTATATGATTTACATCATCGGAAAATTATTTTCACGTTAAACGTGTCCTCTTGACCATAACAGTGTATACTTCAACCATCAATCTAATGACCCCTAACAAGTAGATGGCAAGACTACCAATGTATATCGGATAGTAAATGACTCAGTGTCATTACTATCTTGTTTATGCAGCTGCAGTTAAAATAACTCCATTATTCCTGAGGCACTTCGAAATACAATTAACCAGGAGGCATTAAAGTAAATAGCACCGGAGTAATTTTTAAGTACTTTTGACAATACTCTAACTGGGCTTAATCATTAACAGATGGGACAGATATTCTGACAAACCAAAATTCTAATAGAACACGTATTGAAAATTTCAAAATAGTTAAGATAACCACTGTCTTGAATAATGATCTAAGCTACAAAATTCAGGAGAACAGCACCCATTTTGTCAGTACGAGTGCATCTGTAGCCTGCCAATCTACATTTTCATAAATGTTAGGATGGCACAGGGTCAGTATACTGGAAATACACAGGGTAGGCTGATTATGGCATCATAGACAGTGTGTTACATTGCTTTGAGACAATCAGTGCCACTTGACAGTTCACTGCCATACTGCTTTTTCTTAAATTTGCACAGAAACCTCACCAAGAACTATCAACTATCTTCAGGATTGTTGTTGATTGGCTCTTACTGCACTTGATAGTTCCAGAGTGGTTTAAAGTTTCTGATCTCCACACAGAGCAGTGTGTCTTGTGCTGAAGAGCACGAACCTGACTTCAAGGGTACTGCTTCAATCATTTACTCACAGTAAAGGGTAAGAGCTCACACTCTCTTAGCCAACAATATGACAAAACCTTTTATTTTGCTCTGCTTTTACCCAGGCCTTTGCGTCTTCCAGAGTTCTAATGAAGGATCACTGGACCCAAAACATTCATTTTGATTTCTATCCACATATGCTGTCAGAGCTGCTCTATTTCTCCAGCAACTTTTGCTTTTGTTTAGAACGAGTCGAAGTTGCATTGCTCATGATGCCATCATTTGGTGTCAGGCCATTTGCACTTGAGTCACCAAGACAAACTAAAGGGTTACCTATTGACCACATGGCTCGGAAACTACACATGCAAGGACAGTGTGTATAAGGCACTGATGTTGCATGAAATATCATTGAGAAGATTGTAGGAGTGCTGAAGCAACATTTCAGTTGCCTGGACCACAGTGGAGGAGCCCTACAGTAAATAGCAAAGCATGTGCAAGTTAGGGCTTGTGGTGGTTTACTGAATTCCAATCTTAAGGGCACAGCATTCACCACCTTCTATTTGGCAACTAACTGATGAGGTGGAAGAACCAGCAGTAGTAGAAATCTAAGAAGAAGGAAATTCAGAATAGAGGCAAGAGAGAAGAGATTTATGGGAATTTCAATGAAAAGACTTGAATTAAAAGGGGATCCTCCCAAACTGTAAATGTGAGGTGTACTAGTACCAGAGAATGAGATGAAGAAGTACAAAACAAAAAGGACTTGCAGTTATATAGTGCTTTTCACAACCAGCAAATATCCCACAGCATTTTACAATGGAGTACTTTTTAAGGGGTTTAATGTCAGAAATACAGCAGGTGGTTCATGTACAACATGCCTACAGCGATGTTAGCACAACCAGGTCATCTGGTTTTATAATCTGGTTGAGGAATAAATATTGGTCAGGACACTAGAAGCAAAGGCATCCTACTCCTTCAGATAGAGCCAGGAGATCTTTCACTGGGAGTGTAGACACAGCCTTAATTTAACATCTCATCCAAAGGTGTTTCCTCTGATAGTACAGTGCTTTCTCAGTACTGCACTATTTTTGTGGTTTTTTTTTGTGTTCAGTTCTTGGAATGACACATGAACTTACACGGATTCTGAGGTAAGGATGCCACCAATATCAATGCAAGCGATTATTGATAGAGATTGTTGCTGGTTGGTTTGCTCTATTGAGCAGCATCTGGGTGTGGTGATGCTGTCAGTGGAATAAGGCTTTTGAAAATCCATTCACTGAACTTGACCACTCCTAAGGGCAACACACCACTTGTGGCACTGTATCCATATTCTGGGCACTACACCCTGGCAGTGATTACCCTACTGCCTTCTGAGAGTTTGTCTGGAGGTTCTCCTGTCCCCTGTCAAACTGGATAGAGAACATTTATCCTCCTCAACCAAGATATCTGCTGCAACTTCAGTAAATCTTGGAGTCTGCTCTTGCCATGCATCCTTCCCAAGTCAAAATCACATGTAGAATAAGTTCCAACACCTGCTCCAGCCTAAGTACACCTCTGCTTTAAGAGGCAGTCTTGCTTGTCGTTCAACTAACTTGTACTCCTCGTAGTCTCTTTTGGTTTAAAACAGATTATTTGTACAATCTAGGATGTTTCTAAACAAATCCTAGACTGTCCATGGAATAGGTTATTTACACAACAAAATGCCTAAGTTTCAGAATGTGGTGACTGACCTAATCGCTTTAAAATGGAATATCTATTGCCCAAGATAAAACTGAACTTTGCTAATCTTCCTTTCAATGATCATTATACTGAGATAAGATCAATTATATCATAAAGTCAACTTATTTTACATTGCATGTGTATACAGATTGCATGTGTATTTAAAGTTACAAAGCACATCATTCAATTCATGATGTTAGCCTTTTTTTTTTATTTCAAACAGATTGGTAGTCATCCCAACGTGCAATTACTCCTTGTGAAGTACCTTGGGGCATTTCAACTATATTAAACATAAACCCAAGCTGTTATTGCTATTAAGAATGCCAGGTTTTCAATCTACAATAAGCCAAAAGGTAGTCAAAAAAAGTAAGCAGAAGGTGATTTACTGCCAATGAAATGACAAGGCTGGACTTTGGGCTTTCTTTAACAAAAGTATCCCAATTCAGAAAGTTAAACTTATTCAGATATCCACATCCAAACCTTTATTCGTACCATTTTGTTCATCAGCTTCCTCATTGAGCAGGAAGGCCATGTGATAATTCCTGATATTCTTAGGGTAGAGTTTCTCCAGCTCACACACTGGGGGGTAGTGGGTAACAAATAGCGTCAGAGATTTCACCTGAAAGTAAATTGTAAGACTTTATTACAACATACTGAACAATCAGCACCACTGAACTCCATTGTCAATAAATACACACATCGTTAGAAAAGTAGGATCAGTTAAAATTCTGAAATTCTTACAAGAAATTAAAGGACCTGTAGCAAAATAGAAAAATAAATCCCTGACTTGCTCATTGAAAAACGTATTTATCCTTGTTACTACAACTAAAGTCGTGACAACCTTGTGTTAGCAAAACACAAGCCGCTGTTTAATACTGCCATTAAAATGATGGTATGCAAGTTAATTAAGAATTATATGATAACCTTCATCACAGCATTTGCTAGTTAATAGCTTATCACTTGTGAAGAAAAGGAGCAGAGGTTAAAATTGCATTGATTGCCTGAGTTTATTAAGGCTACAATTCAATAAATGGGTTTTTGTGGCACCACAGATACCTAAATCTGAGTCAGTTTCCAGTCTCACTCCAGGACTTAAATGTCTAAGAAATTTTAATTCACAACAAGGCTAAACAGCTCATTTATTAACCTGCAAATCTTTCCAGCACACCAAGAGCAGGAGAGATCCTAGTCAGCATGCGATGAAAAGGAAGTTGGAGCCTCTACCATATCACTAACCATAACTCCCAGTTACAACTTCAATGAGAAAGTACGCATTATTACAGGAACTCTGACTCCAGGATTGTTCACACTACTCCATAACCTCACAGCTGGGTAAAGATAACCAGAAATCTTAGTCTGATTATCACTTATTTTGGCAATTGCAGAAATTACAAAGATATTCTAGAAGAAATAAGTGCAACACACAGCATCGTAAATATGTTTTCAAAAGTCTAAAATCCTCAATCAAGTCAGCCTTTAATTTTCTATATATCGGAGAGTAAAAGCTTAGAATAAATGATCTCTCCTTATATTCTAGTCTCATGCACAGATTCAGACATTTACAGCACAGAGAAAGGCCATTTGGGTCATTGTATGTGCAACAGTCAAAGATAAGACTACATTCATCCCATTTTCAGCTTTTGGCCCAAAGCTCTTGGGAGGTTATGGCAGCACAAGTGAATATCCAGGTCCTGCTTAAATGTTTTGAGAGTTTTTCCACTCAACCACCCTTTCAAGCAGTGAGTTCCAGACTCCCATCACCGAATGAAAAAAACTCTTCAACTGCTCTCTTAGCCATTTATTGCTTACTTGAAATCAATGCTGTCTTGCTACTGAAACAAAAATAGAAATTGCTGGAGCAATTCTGCAGGTCCAGCCATATCGGTGGAGAGAAAGCACCAGTCAACATTTTGAGTCTACACGATTTTGTTCGTCAACTAAGCAGGAAGGCCATATAATAATTCCTGACATTCTTTGATTAGAGTTTGTCCAGATCATGCACTGCAGGGTAGTGGGTAACAAACAATGCCAGGGATTTCACATGGAATCTTGTGTTCTGAAGAAGAATCACTGGACCTGAAAGATTAACTCTGCTTTCTGTCCAAAGATGCTGCCAGTTTTGCTGAGCTTCTCCAACAATTGCTATTTATGTTTGAGATTTCCGGCATCTGCAGTTTGTTTATTATGGACTCTTCTACTAATGGAAAAAGTGCCTTCCTATCCACGCTATCTATGCCCCACACAATCTTAAATCTCACTATCTAAGGAAAACAATCCTCGCCTCTTCAAACTTTCCTTATAGCTCAAATCCTCAAGCCCAGGCAATGTCTTGCTAAATCTCCTGTGCATTCACATCCATCCAATCATGTGGTGACCAGAGCTGCATGCAGTACCCCAGTTGTAGCCGAACTAGCAGTTTACATTGTACCAGCATCACCTCACTGCTCTTAAATTCTATGCTTTGGCCAGTAAAGGCAAGTATTCCATATGTCGTCTTAAACATTGTCAGGGATCTGTTCATAGACACATTAAAATCACTCTCATGATTGCACAATGTTCAGCAACATTTACAACTCCTCAGATACTAAAGCAGTCTGTGTCCAAATGCAGTAAGATCTGGACAATATTCAGATTTGAGCTGTCAGGAGCTAAGTAAAAATTACACCACGCAAGTGCCAGGCAAAGACCATCTCTAACACAGAATTCAACCATTGTTCAGTGCCATCGTTGAATCACATACTTTCAACAGCCTCGGGGTTACTACTGACAAGAAACTCAATTGGACTAGCCATACAAATACTATGGTTACAAGATCAGATAAGAGGCTAGGAATTCTGTGACAACTAACTTACCTCCTGTCTCCCCAAAACTTTTCCACTGTCTACAAGCCACAAGTTGAGAGTGTGATGAGTGCAGATCCAACAACACTTAAGTAGTTTGATATCTTCCAGGAAAGCAGCCCGCTTGATTGGCACCACAACCACCACCTTTAACATTCATGCGCTTCAACAGTGACGCACATTGGCAGCAGTGCGTACCATCGACAAGATACACAACATGGTTCTTTTGACAGGATACTTTAAATGCATTACCTTTACTATCTGGAAGGACAAGGTACTTGGGAGCACCACTATCTGTAGTTTTTCTGCATATCTCAGACTACCCTGACTTGGAAATATATCGTCATTCCTACACAGTCACCAGGTCAAAATCCTGAAGATCCTGTTCCACCATTGGATGTACCTGCACCCAAACAACTGCAGTGTTTCAAGGAGGAGGCCTAGCACTATCTTCTCTGGGTCAAGCAGGCACTGGCAATAAAGGCCAGCCTAATCAATGACACCCACTGGCCATGAATGAGAAACAAAAGAGAACTCAGAGCTCCACCACAGTCCATTAGATAAAGCAGTGTTGAGGGAGATGCTGATGATAATAGATTTCTACAAGCTGAACACTTCAAGCTTTTATTTTAGAACTCTCACTACGTAACCATCACCACAATCATAAAATGGACCACGTTACTACAAGATTTGGTGTACTGTCATCCATACTTCAAAGATTTTCACTACAACCTCAAGATAATCTATATTCTTTACGTCGAGAATTCTTTGCCCAGGAAGCCGTGCCTGAACAACAGAACGCTCATTGTTCCCTCCTTCATAAGCACCAGTTCAGCTACTATTGAAATTGCCAGGATAGAAGAGAGAGGAAAGACAAGGTGGTAATGCGCAGCTGCATTGGAGCAGGTGGTGCCAGGGAGAAGGAACATGAAGTTGTTGTAGAAAGCATCAGCTGGAATCCATCCTGACCTCAAGCCCAGGGAGCAGAACCTCAAGGGGCCTGCTTTGAAAAAACAAGGATACTTTTGCAGCAAGAAGTGTTCCCAACATCAAGGTTCCTTTCAGCTGGTACCAGGGAGCTTCAGCAACACTGAGGTTAGTGAAGCTCAAGGAAAGTCTGTTCCAACCAGTCTCTACTCAGAGATTTACACTTGTACTTTTTGACTATTTCAAACAAAAATCAGGAAATTGGCATAACTGTATCTAACACCAATATTTTTTAAACTTGGCATAAAAAAATGGACATTATGGTTGTGGACGGAATCATTTGACTCTTTCCAAGTTTTGGCAATACACAGAAACACAATATTACTATTTGCTAGTTTTGCTTTACATGGAAAGCGTCATAGGAAGCAGGATTAATGTCTTTTTAGTAATAAACCAAATCCAGGTTTACTTATGTTCTTAACCCAAAGATTGCAATACATTCTATCAAAAATAAAGTCAGTGGTGTCCTGGTCAAATTGTGTGTCTTTGGATCTAAATTGAATTATGCTAGCATTCATTAGCAGAATGTTGAAGGTGCATAGTTTAAAATTTGTTTTGATTTATTATCTCATATACCAAGATACAGTGAAAAGTAATTGTTGTACATGCCAAACAGGAAGATATTGAACAGATTCTCTGACTGATCGTTCAACAGAGAGTTATATAGAAATCATGGAAATGACATTTCAAAGATACACTTTGGGGAAAGGAAACTTGTCTAACATATTACTAATGAACCTCTCCAAAATCTGGCTATAGTGTACCATGCTTTTCTAGTAGCTATGCTAATGCTCTGCTCCATGATTCAACACATTTGTCATTTGTGGCCACTCCTCAGAAAGCCAAAGTAAAATCTAATTTTGTAAATTTTACATTAAGCCAAGCACTTGTCTGTTCACTGCTTCCAAAAGAAGGGTTTTTGGCAATATATAGAAACACAATTGTACCTTACTAAAACGTTAAGGAAGTAAATATCACAATGCTGTTTTTATACTTGGGTGTAGAAGGTGAGAAAGAGTACAAAACTCTGTAATTTCTACCATGTTACAAGGTCAGGATCTCAATGACCCAGTATCATTTAGTTTAGTTTAAAAGGAAAAGAACATTTTTGTGGAAGAAATCTGAGAGGAAACAGTTACTACATAAAACCATTCCAATTCACCCCTTGTGATTTTTACATCCTCAGTGACTGTACAATCTTGACTGAGGACAATTAGGAGATAAATTCTGGCCTCTACTGTATTTCTGATTTTAGATGTTCCACCATTAATGGTTTTGTCTTCAGTTTACTTGGCCCCAAGTCCTGGAAATCTTCCCCAAATCATTTGACCTTTTTTTTTTAAGTCACTCCTTAAAAATTGCCTTTTTGACAAAGCTTTTGGTAATCTGATCTAACATCTCTACATAAAGCAGTATGACACCAATTCAAATTAAAATGCTTTGTGAAACTCTTGGAATGCTGGATTATGATAAAGTGCAATGTAAACATAAGTTGTTGTTGATTTGTACATGCCTAGGTTTATGAATTGACACTTGTACTGCAGATATTGTATCTTTAGATATCTATTAGGCACTATCAGGTCATCACTGCTTTAGTGGAAGAGTTGGAAATAAAGTCTTCTTTGTTAAATATCTGGATAGGTGAATATTAATTGTGCTGGAAATGTGTTGCTGGAAAAGCGCAGCAGGTCAGGCAGCATCCAGGGAACAGGAGAATCGACGTTTCGGGCATAAGCCCTTCTTCATTCCTGAAGAAGGGCTTATGCCCGAAACGTCGATTCTCCTGTTCCCTGGATGCTGCCTGACCTGCTGCGCTTTTCCAGCAACACATTTCCAGCTCTGATCTCCAGCATCTGCAGTCCTCACTTTCTCCTCTAATATTAATTGTGTCCAAATAATGAAAATTTGAAGAGGAAAGAACACGTAGCATTTATACTTGAAATACTGCATTGGATGGAGTTGCTAAATATGTCAATGCAGATTAAGAACACTACTTGTCAAGCGTATCTCATGTGTAGCCATCGCACAATGGAAATTGAAAAAAAACCATGAATAAGGAGCCAACTTCGATAGTGCTTGGTATTTAAATAGCCTTAAAGAAGTAAAGTTCTAGAATATTCATAGCCACTTCTAACCACCACTTGGCTTCCCTCCAGGGCAGCAGTCATTAGGAGATGTTGGAAAATTACAAGTACAATTAAACAGTGCAAGTCGTCATGTTTTCATTTTAGGAGCTTTTTGTTCATCCAACACTGGATTCCTGACAAGCCACATGAGAAATTAACAAGTAGAGTAATGAAGGTGGTGGTAATGAGGTGGACCTAGGGCTGTCAGCATACATGTGGAAACAGCTACCGTATTGTCAGATAATGTTACTGTGTGGATGAGAAATAGGAGGGGGTCAGGGGGACAGTCGATACAAGAAAGATCTTTGGGGAAGCCAGAGTGACTCAGAGTGTTCATAATAAGTGATTCCCTGGCTAAATATAGACAAATAAGAACAGAAACACAGTTACGATCCCTCCTATCCTTCTGGTTCTGAAGGGTCACTGTACTCTAAAATTAACTTTATTTTCTCTCCACAGATGATGCCAGACCTGCTGAATTTCTCCAGTAATTTCTGGTTGTGTGTGTTTCTACCCAAATGGATGATAGAAGAGAAATGTTGGAGGGGGATGGTGTGGTAAACCACTTCAAAGGCTACTGAAAAATCAAGGAAAAGGAAGGAGAACTTTGCTTGGCTACAGACGGACAAAATAACATTTACAATTTTGATAAGGGTTGTCACAGTACTGTGACAGGGCAGATAACTGATTGGAGGGATTCAAACACAGAGCTCTGAGAAAGATGAGCAGAGATTTGGATGTTCAAGGACTGTTGAGGAGAAAGGGGGTTTAAGATGGGACAACAGTTTGCCAGGACAAAGGGATTAAAGTTGGAAGTTTTAAGGAGGGTGGTGATGATGACAGATTTAAAGACGCAGGAGCAGGGCCGAAGGATAGCAGACAATATTAGCTAACATTGGAACCAAGAACAGAACAGGGTGGTGAGCAGTAATCGCCTTAGCAGCTGCGCACAGTCAGGTTTTCTCCCCCTGTGCACAGTCCCTTTAGATTTGGCCCAGTGAACCAGAGAAAGAGAGGACAGTTACAAGGGCAGCTGAAAACGAAGACTAAGTTCTTCTGACCAAGAAACCCAGAGTTCCTTGCACATTTTAATGAATTGGGGATTGGAGGATGCAAAATTTAAGATAAGCATAGCAGGATGATCCAGGAACAGTTTTGGCAGAAGAGTGCAGAAGCCAGTATATAGTGCAGACAGATCTGGTATTGAGACACATTAAACATTGGTATAAAGGAAGGGAGATTATACACCATAGGAGGGTTAACTTGAGTGAGAGAGCCTAATACCTTTATTGGGGATCAAGGATATAAAAGGTATAAGTGAAGATTTGATTGAATAGGTGGGCAGCTGCAAAATTCCAGTGAATGGAAGGTTAAGCTAGTTAGGTGGAATTCTAAAAGTGCAGGTAAAAGTGACTTGAGGGAAGAGAATACACAATATCGAATATCCTTTTAATGTCATGTGTACTCTATTGTAGGAATACAACAATATCTGCCTTCTTATGGCAACATCTTAGGTACAAGTACCTAGGTACAATTCTTGGATACAGGGGAATAAAAGTAGATACATTACTTATAGAGTTGAAAATAAGTTTAAAACAGGACATCATTAAAAGGGTTGCCACTGCAGTAGGGTTGGAAATTTCAAGAAGATATTACACTGTAGTAACTCAGCGCAGGGCTTCCGCATGTGGTCTGACTGCGCATGTCAGAACCCAGTCCAACAGCCTTCCCTGCTCCACTCCAAGCCCCAGTCTGCTCAGTATCCGCACTCAGCCACTCCAAGCTAAGTTCCAGGACTGTCTCCACACCAGTCTCTACCCAGGACTCGCTGCCTGTTCTTTCCAGGCACAGATTTTTTTTGAGGCCTAGTTAAATCATACAGAATCCAGAAGTAGTTTTGGTCTCTACCTGGTGTTCCAAAAATATTCAGACAATATGTAGAAAATGGAAGATGTGGCATTCTTGAGAGAGAAGCAGTGACAATGTGGACTAAATATATACCTACAAGCAGCAAATTCAGACTAACCAGGCATGACCCTAAGTGAAGTAATTAATAAAATAAAGAGAAATAAAGACAAACAAATTCTTATAAATTCTGCAAGGACTAAGCAAAGAGGGATCTGCAGGCTGCATATTAGTGCAGAAATAACTCAGAGCTGTGGCTGTATGGAGCAAAAAGAAACAGAGAAAATCTACAGCTTCAGATACAAAATATAACGGAATTAATTTTGCCCATGGTTAAAAGGACAGTCAGTCAAGAGGCAACAACCATTGCAAGCAGGTTTAAAATAAAAAGAAAAAGTAAATCAGCAAACATTTTGCTTGACAAGTATTCACTGGGAAAGAATGAACCAAACTCAAATAGCTCTCCCAGGTAAAACTAAGAACTTGCTCCAGCTTAAGTTCTAAATGAGTTAAATTTGCTCAAAAACAATAAATTAATGATAAACAGACAAACTGTCTAGCATTCATATAGAACCTTTCACAAATGGTGGACATCCCAAAGCCCCTTACAACCAATAAAGTACTTCTAAAGTGGAGTCAAGGCGGTAAAGAAATGCAGCAGCAAATCTGCACACAGCAAGAACCCAGAAAAAAAGCACTGTGAGCATTACTGATAACCAGTTTTGTCATGTTGATTGACAGCATTGTTAGCCACCTTACTATGGATAACGTTCCCTGCTTAGCTTTAAAATCACACCACTGGATTTTTTTTAGTTCCAGCAGAGGAGGACACACATGGTCCCAATTCATCCCATGGAAAGGTTGGGGCACTGCTCCCTGAATGAACCGAGGGGAGGCCTTGATTTTTCAGCTCCTTAACTGAGAGTTGAATCCAAAACCTGGGACTCAGAGGTGAGAATGCTATCAGTTAAGCTGCAACCGACAGCACATTGACAGTGTTTATACCAAAGTACCAAAGAAGATTACGGACGAGGTTTGGGCAGCATTTAAGAAATAAAATGTAGAGGAATCAGTGAACATGAAGATATTAGTTTACCAGAAACAAGCCTACATACCGCCCCATAATCAAAAGGGTGATGATATCTATGAATTTGTCTCACTCCAATTCAGTGTAAAATAATGAAATTGAATATTAAGTCAACTTTGGAACATTATCAGAGTAATACCTTAATCAAACTTTTTCAAAGTGGAATCAGAAATAGTTCATTCTGTCTCAAAACCCACTTAGATTATTTTTTGGAAGCAAGAACTCAGCTGAATTCTGGTGACACCAACAAAGTGCTATCCAAAGCTACCAGCAGTCATTAGGACCTGGCCTCCAATTGTCTTGGAGATCCTTTGCTGGTGCAGCAAAGCTCTGCCCTGCTGGGACCTTGTGATAGTCTGTGTGAAATAGCCAGTCTACATTATATAAAAACAGATATCATTACTCAGGAACTCAGGCACCTTGACATCAGCATTGCCTTTGTGCAGAAGGAGAAAGTGAGGTCTGCAGATGCTGGAGATCAAAGTTGAAACTTTATTGCTGGAACAGCACAGCAGGTCAGGCAGCATCCAGGGAACAGGAGATTCGACGTTTCGGGCACAGGCCCTTCTTCAGGAAGGCCAATTGAAGGAATAAGGCAGAAGTACATCTTTCTCTATAAGTTCCTTCCAGAAGTGCAACCACAGGATCGGTTTCAGCATCACTAATAACCTTGTCTAGTGTCTCAGTGACTCTAATGAGGGATCAACATCTTACACTCAAAGCAATGGACAAGGCCAAGGAAGGACTCGAGTGAATCTTGAACAATTCCTAGCCTGAATCCCAGGAGACAGCAAACTAAAATATCCCTTTGGATCTTCCAATCACAAATTAAAGAAAGATGAATATCTGGAAGTGCATGAGTGGCGAGAACAGAGCGCAGTAAACAAAGTACGATGGTATCCTCACCCTGAGGAGATACCTAGAACATGCCCTTGTCCTAACCAACACCTGTGTCACCTTTATGGTCCAATGTTGCATGGCTCCTACTGGGCTATATCATAGTGTGAGCATAGAACTGCAGAAATGTCAATCTCTCTCTCTCTCACACACACACGCACACACAAAATTGACAATCTTCATCGGGCTGGCCTCCTAGTTGAAGCAGTGCTGCAAGAAAATTAACATCAAAGACCTCAAAGTTACAACCAAGATGGCTCTTCCCTGTCAGTCACTCACTGCCAACCTCTTCTTCAGTCATCAGGAGCTACAGTGTGACAATAATGCCTGGTCAGCCTCAGAGTACACCAGAATAAACACCTGTAAAGAGGCCTTGGTCTCTCTACAAAGAAACACTTTGACCATTGTGATGCAAACAACAAACAGATGCAGGATTTAATCAAGTTTGTGCACAGACTTATCAAGATTGGATTTTCCACAATGGCTCAAGAGAAAAGTAACAAGCAGCTAAATAAGCCTGAACCCATAACATGAAGAACAAGTATTGGGTAGACAGAGTTTGGGAGATGCAGCAACTTGAAGACACCAAAACATCTCTTCAGCACTATCAAGATGAACAATGTGGCCCAAGTACTGAAGATTAGTAGAGAGAATATTTTGATTCTTCAACCAAAATTCTGTCTTTGACTCAAACATCCTCAACTTCATCACTCAATGCCCTTCCAGCTTGGTATTGATGCTCCTAGTTCCTGAGTAAAATTAAGAAAGCAACTAAATAGTTGAAAAACAACATAGCCCCTGTACCAGATGGAGTACTTGCTAAAATTCAGAAACATAGCTAAGAAGCACTGCTGTTACAGCTGTACAATCCTGTTTTGCTCATCTAGGAAGAATAATATATGCCAGACAAATCTCAAGGTCACTTTGATCATGACTATCTTAGGGGGATGGTAGACCCATACATTCAGTGTCATGGGATCAATGTAATCATTGCTGTTCCTGAATTACATTAGTTACTTGAAATTTTAAGCCTAACATAAATCTGACAAATTTGCAAAAGGCATTATAATAGTTCAGGCAGTGGAATAAAAGGGATGCAACTGAAAAATGACAAAATTAGAAAAGAATAATTACACATTTGGCTTTATATTGATCAATACAAAGCACTGCATTTAGGAAACAAAATTCTTTCCATATAAAAAGAGAGATCAAAAATCAGTATGTGATATCAAATAAAGAAGCAGAGGTGGAACTTCTGGAATCATTTAAGATCAAGTTAGATCTTGAAATGGGAGAACTTTGGGGTCATCCTGGACAGATGATTTAAGATAGACAATCAAACAAACTTCCTCACAAGAAAGTGAATTCGTAAGATGAGGAAGGAAAGGAGAGAAACAAGGAACAGCCAGCTCCAAAAAATTGCGGCTAAAAAAGGTAAAAGAAATTATGTGAAATCATTCCTAGTAAGGCAATGGTCATCAATTTACAAAAACAAATCAGCCAGAAATCACTTCTGGAATCACCATTCCTGTGGCATAAAATATATATAAAATAGAAACATAAGAAACATTAGTAACAAATAAAAGCATTCCACACAAAGCCTGCTCCAGTACATTAACTCTTACTCTACCTAACTGTAATTTAAGTAATGTGAATGCATTTGCATTTCTTTGCTACATTATTTAAAATAGCTGTGCTTCATTTTGTATAAATTGTCAATGACAGTTAGTAGTATTTAATTGCAAACTTTTATTGGCTTATTTAGAATGGCACACAATGCAAAATAACAAAATATGGGCCAAACAAAGGTTGTCAAACACCCCTTTATCCCAGTCCTATTGTGTCTGCAATTGTCTGCTCATTGTCTGCAATTATTCCATGTTGTACAGTTTTAATCTAACATAATGTAACTTGTAAAAATAGAAATACGTTGCCAGGAAACACTGTTAAAAGCCCTTGCAGCAATGAACCAACACTGACATGAAACACAACTGAGAATGTTGATCAATAAGCATTCCTACAACAACAGTTTGAAGCTGTCAAAAATGTTTATTCAGCAAGAAAAAGGTCATCAGCGGTAATAACTGGCAAGTGGTGACTATGAAATTAAGATTTCTATGAAAAAACATAGGTATTCATACTAGAGCAAATGTCACGTTTCACTATGCATATTGTAATTGTTATTATAATTGTGCAGTAATGATAAGCTATGCAGGGCAATCATTCATTTTAAAACACAAGAGAGTATAGAAATGTACAGTCCAATTCACAGTGTAGAAATAACCAGTTCAAGGAATAAAGGAAATATACAACCTACATACAATTTCAAACAAAGTGATAAGAAAAGTGGATACAATAATATGTCAAAACAACAAATTAATGTTGATCTGCGTTTCTCTGAATGTTGCTGCAGTTAAGACTAGTCTTCTACATTACTATATTGATAGCAGGTAGTGTGACAAAAGTTTTCCACATTATTTCAGTTTCTGAAATAAAAACAAAGTACTGGAGAAATGCAGCAAATATGGCAGTTTCTGAGGACAGAGAAAGAAAAAGACAAGTCCAAGTTCAAAGTGACTTTCCTTCTGTAAAGACATTCTAAAGCAGAGTCAGACTGGATTTCAGACATTAAATCCATTTTTCTCTCCATAGATGCTCCCAGACCAGCTGGATTCTTATTTTTTGTAAATTTCAGATCTCCAGAAACTGCAGCATTTTGCTTTTATTTCAGAAGCTGGAGGGGAGCGTTTTTGGGAGGGGAGAGGGGGTATTCGTGTGAGCACAAACAAGAGAGGATTACAGGGATAGGGTCAAAGATGGAGAGATCTGCACAAGGAGATTGATCTGTATAAAGCAATGACATAGCACAGAGAAGAGAATGATGCAAAATATGTGATTAAACATATGGTCAAAAAGATACACAAATACAGTTTAGCAACACAGAATTTGAAGTCATACAATATGGTTGAAAGATCAGGAATGACAACATAATCTTAACTGGAAAACAGAGAGAGAGTGAAGGGGAGGAAAAGCAAAAGAAATTTGTTGTCCAAATTCAATTTTTCAGATTTTGGAGTGTCACCAATGTAATACTATTTTCCACAAGGGGCTAGCAGTGACAGGGGGAGAAGTCAAAATTGAGGGCATAGCGTTTGGAGACAAGGAGGCTGGGGGTGATCAGACTGAAGTGTTGAAACATGGAAATTGACTGAAACAGTTAAATAAGTATTGTTTGTTCTAGTAGAGAAGAGGTATAACATTAGAAGAGGTATAACATTAGAATTTGAACTAAATTAATTAAAAGGAAATTATATAAATAGAAAACCAAAGAATTAAAGAACTGTGAATGCTGGAATTCAGAAATAAAAACAGAAATGGCTGGAAAAACTCAGCAGCTCCAGCACCACGTGTGGGAAGAAAGTGAGTTGATGTTTTGGGTCCAGTGATCCTTCCATTCAACTCCCATTCTGAAGAAGGGTCACGGGACCTGAAACGTCAACTCTATTTTCTCTCTACAGATGTTGCCAGACTTGAGTTGTTCCCAGCAATTTCCGATTTTATTGCTGTACAGAATAGACAGGGAGAAACACCTCCCATTGGCAGAAAGGATAAAGATACAGGATACAGATTAAAGAGAGATTGACAGGACCAATGGTGACACAAGAAAAATCTTTCCGTGCAGCAAGTGGCTAATATCTGCCAGAGAGTATGGTGAAGCTCAATACCATCTAGGTTCTCAAAAGAAATTATATAAGAACCTGCAGAAAAGAATTGCAGCATGATGGGAAAAGTACAAGGGAGTAGGGTCAGATGAGCGAGCCAAAGGGTTACATCTGTGGTGTAACCATTCCCTGATTCTAGGGGCACAATCCAATACATCAATAGAGAGAACAGACACTCAGTCTAGATCGAAATAATAAACGACCAACAGTAAAAGAGCATTTGACCTTACTGATGCACCAAAATCCAACTTTAGTACTAATAGCTTTAGATATTTAGCATTCTGGGAATTCATTTGGCATGCAAAATACTTACATCTTTAATAAAGTGCTCCAGAGTAGCATAAGCGATGGCAATACCATCGTGAGTACTTGTGCCTCTTCCCAATTCATCCAAAATAATTAATGATCGTGATGTTGCTTTTCTAATGATCTCAGCTGCCTCTGTCAGCTCTTCCATAAATGTACTTTGACCTTTGTAGATGTTGTCAGATGCTCCCATTCTGAAAGACAAAAGATTTATTCTTTCAAAACCAGCTGAGATCATGATCCTATGAAAAAGAATTCAAAATTGTCTCCTTTATTGTGAATGCTATCACCAGGTAACAAATAGCACACATGCACTCTGTCACAACCCCCCATCAGCGTGGAAGGAAATGATGCTATGGGATCCCTGCATAATGTGAATAACTATATCGAAGGTGCGTGACAGGGCTCAGAGGGAATTGGTGGGAGTTGGAGCCAATGTGGAGGAATAGATCTTACACAAAATGATCCACACTTTCTCCCCACCTCTGGGCAGGCAGCAATGACTGACAAGGGAGTATGGTCCCAGTTTTCAGCCAATAACACACCGCTCCAACTGGGGCACAGCCACCACCTCACCTCCTTGACCTTCTGAGCAGCACATGCACTGGTAATGGGGTCACTGTGGGTCGCTGTGCATGTGCACAGGGACTTCCTGCAGCCTGCTCTGTCACAGCCAGCTGACATCACCTGCCACATCCACATTGGGCAGAGATCACATTACATGATGTAGAATTATTCTGTTCAAAAACTTCCTGGCAATATTTTACGTCGTGGCATCCTTGGCTAACTCTCTCCAGACATTACATTTTAAATATTCTAGGTTCCTGGAATGCAGTTTCTGATGGGGGTAGATGAAAAATGTTCAGTACTAACTGGTGTTGGAAATACCACTTGAGAGTAATAAGTTAGAGATTCAGAATATGTGCGTACCCCTCTATCAGAAGTTCCCTTTGATTCTGTTCCAAATTACATCACATTAAAGACAAAGTAGCCTAGCAATCATTCATGCCATTCTGACAAATTCAACACAGCTTTGCTTTATAATGTATAAGTGATCATTGTTCAGAATGTGGCTGCTTACTAATCCTCTTTGGTAAAATGACCAGGATAATGACAGAGGATAATGAACAAGAGGACTCGCCAACTCTTGATCTCCTCAGCAAAGACTCAAGCATGGATCCTTCACATGATTTCTGCTGAACGAGTGAGTACCCTCCGATTGGGAAGGGAAAGGTAAGTGGTACCTCCTAATGGTCCGGTTGACTTGAAAATTGTGGTGCAAGACTAGAAGAAGCAGTCCTCTGTAGCAACTTTGTTAATCATTATCTGAGTAAAATACTCTTCAAAACTCTTGGAGACTGTTGATGGCGAACAAAATGCTTGTTACAATGATTATATCTGAATGGGTAAGTTAAAACTTTTTAGACAAATCCAATTGCCCTGAAAGTCAATTATCTAAAGATTATGCTGCCTTTAGCCATGGAAACATCAGGCAATATATCTGTCCTGGTAAACTCGGAATTTTAAGCTGGTTAACAGCCTGCAGAGACTTTAAGTGTTGTCAATCTGTATGCAAGTCCTCTGGGCTTGGATGCAAGAGTGCCTCAAGGGAGACAATATGCGTTTTTTTTTCAAGCAAACAAATATTAGTATACAAAAACAGAAATTGCTTGAGAATCTCTGCAGGTCTGGCAGCATCTGTGGAGAGAAAGCAGAGTTAATATCTTGAGTCCAGTGACCCTCATTCAGAATTATTATTCAGATCATGACTGCTGTTCCTTTTGACCTTGTTTCTGCATACCATATGTTGCTAATGATTCTGTTTTTCTCATACACATTTCACATCGACTCTTCTTCTGCCTTTTATATGCCCAATAACCAAATATTTATACCAAATAAATCATTGCCTTAGTCATGTAATCTCTCCTGCCTTGCACTGTAACATCCTGTCTTTTTTCTTCATCACCTACTAGCACCACTCTCCTACCTCACCTTCACCACTTTCCCTGTCTCTATTGAGGCATAAATCTCTGCATCTTTATATCTCATCCCTTTACATCTCAGTTGCGAGGAGATCTCATCGAAAGATAAACAATACTTCTCTTCCTCAGATACTATCAGCCCTGCAGAGTATTTCTGGTATATTTGGATTCATATCAGATTTCCAGAATCTGTGATATTTTATTTCCCAAAATTCTGATGCTTGCTTTTCAATCCTTTCATGGCTTCTCCTCACCACTTCAGATCTCCACCAACCCCACAACCATCACGGCCTGCTGGACCAACCTCAACCATCACGGCCTGCTGGACCAACCTCAACCATCATGGCCTGCTGGACCAACCTCAACCATCACGGCCTGCTGGACCAATCTCAACCATCACGGCCTGCTGGACCCACCCCACAACCATCACGGCCTGCTGGACCCACCCTAGAATTCTACTCTCCATTGATTCTGGTCTTCCATGAATTCCCTTTTCCTCATCCTAGCTCAATCTTCAGCAACAAACAAAAGCATAAACTGTCAGAGAAACTCAGCAGGTCTGGCAGCATCTTTGCAGAGAAAATATAGTTAACATTTCAAGTCCTGTGATCCTTCTTCAGAATTGGTAGATGTGCTGTGTTTCTCCAGCAATTTGTTTTTGTTTGTTCCCGATCGCCAGCGTCTGCAGTTCTTTGGCTTACTCTAGTTTCAGCCGCTAAGATTTCATGTCCTTTCCTCTTGAATACCTCCACCACTTCTCCTTAAAACTAGACATCTTTGATCAGGTTTCTGGCCATCCATTCCATCTGTTTTTGGCCCAGGTTCACTTATTTGTACTACCTCTATGAGATAACGGAACACGTCATTCTCTGCTAATGATGCTATCCAAAGACAAATTGCATTTTAAGTTTTTGTGGATTAAAACGTTGCATCAAACACAAGAAGCCTAATAAGATTATAGAGTCATAGAGGTGTACAGCAAGGAAACAGACCCTTCGGTCCAACCCGTCCAAGCCGACCAGATATCCCAACCCAATCTAGTCCCACCCGCCAGCACCCGGCCCATATCCTTCCAAACCCTTCCTATTCATATACCCATCCAAATGCCTCTTAAATGTTGCAATTGTACCAGCCTCCACCACAGCCTCTGGCAGATCATTCCAAGCACGTACCACCCTCTGCATGAAAAAGTTGCCCCTTAGGTCTCTTTCATGTCTTTCCCCTCTCACCCTAAGCCTATGCCCTCTAGTTCTGGACTCCCCAACCCCAGGGAAAAGACTTTGGCTATTTATCCTATCCATTCCCCTCATAATTTTGTAAACCTCTATAACGTCACCCCTCAGCCTCCGACGCTCCAGGGAAAACAGCCCCAGCCTGTTCAGCCTCTCCCTATAACTCAAATCCTCCAACTCTGGCAACATCCTTGTAAATCTTTTCTGAACCCTTTCAGGTTTCACAACATCTTTCCGATAGGAAGGAGACCAGAATTGCACGCAATATTCCAACAGTGACCTAATCAATGTCCTGTACAGCTGCAATATGACATCCCAACTCCTGTACTCAATGCTCTGACCAATAAAGGAAAACATACCAAACGCCTTCTTCACTATCCTATATACCTGTGACTCCACTTTCAAGGAGCTATGAACCTGCACTCCAAGGTCTCTTTGTTCAGCAACACTCCCTAGGACCTTACCATTAAGTGTATAAGTCCTGCTAAGACTTGATTTCCCAAAGTGCAGCACCTCGCATTTATCTGAATTAAACTCCATCTGCTACTTCTCAGCCCATTGGCCCATCTGGTCCAGATCCTGTTGTAATCTGAGGTAACCCTCTTCGCAGTCCACTACACCTCCAATTTTGGTGTCATCGGCAAACTTACTAACTGTACCTCTTATGCTCGCATCCAAATCATTTAAGTAAATGACAAAAAGTAGAGGGCCCAGCACCGATCCTTGTGGCACTCCACTGGTCACAGGCCTCCAGTCAGAAAAACAATCCTCCACCACCACCCTCTGTCTTCTACCTTTGAGCCAGTTCTGTATCCAAATGGCTAGTTCTCCCTGTATTCCATGAGATCTAAACTTGCTAATCAGTCTCCATGGGGAACCTTGTCAAACACCTTACTGAAGTCATACAGATCACATCTACTGCTCTGCCCTCATCAATCTTCTTTGTTAATTCTTCAAAAAACTCAATCAAGTTTGTGAGACATGATTTCCCACGCACAAAACCATATTGACTATCCTGAATCAGTCCTTGCCTTTCCAAATACATGTACATCCTGTCCCTCAGGATTCCCTCCAACAACTTGCCCACCACCAACGTCAGGCTCACCAGTCTATAGTTCCCTGGCTTGTCTTTACCGCCCTTCTTAAACAGTGGCACCACGTTTGCCAACCTCCAGTCTTCCGACACCTCACCTGTGACTATCGATGATACAAATATCTCAGCAAGAGGCCCAGCGATCATTTCTCTAGCTTCCCACAGAGTTCTCGAGTACACCTGATCAGGTCCTGGGGATTGATCCACTTTTAACCGTTTCAAGACATCCAGCACTTCCTCCTCTGTAATCTGGACATTTTGCAAGATATCACCATCTATTTCCCTACAGTCCATATCTTCCATATCCTTTTCCACAGTAAATACTGATGCAAAATACTCATTTAGTACCTCCCCCATTTTCTGTGGCTCCACACAAAGGCCGCCTTGCTGATCTTTGAGAGGCCCTGTTCTCTCCCTAGTTACCCTTTTGTCCTTAATATATTTGTAAAACCCCTTTGGATTCTCCTTAATTCTATTTGCCAAAGCTATCTCATGTCCCCGTCTTGCCCTCCTGATTTCCCTCTTAAGTACCGTAGCGCCTCGACTTACGAACTTAATCCGTTCCGGGACCCGGTTTGCGAACCGAAAAGTTTGCAAACTCAATCAATTTTTCCCATTGTTCAGATAGTGTTCACAGTGCACGCTCCAAAGACGAACTGAATGAGATCACGCGGGGCCAGAGAGCTTTTGCGTTCAACAAGCGCATAGCAAAGCAGAACAATGAAACCACGTGATCGCACACGGGTTTTTTGCGCTCGTACCTTCGTTCGTACCTTGAATTTTGTACGTATGTTGAAGCAAAATTTTATGTACAATCCTGTTCGTAAACCGATTTGTTCGTGAACAGGGTCGTTCGTATGTCGAGGTGCTACTGTATACTCCTACTTTCTTTATACTCTTTTAAAGATTCACTCGATCTATCCTGTCTATACCTGACATATGCTTCCTTCTTTTTCTTCACCAAACCCTCAATTTCTTTAGTCATTCAGCATTCCCTATACCTACCAGCCTTCCCTTTCACCCTAACAGGAATATACTGTCTCTGGACTCTCGTTATCTCATTTCTGGAGGCTTCCCATTTTCCAGCCGTCCCTTTACCTGCGAACATCTGCCTCCAATCAGCTTTCGAACGTTCTGGCCTAATACCGTCAAAATTGGCCTTTCTCCAATTTAGAACTTCAACTTTTAGATCTGGTCTATCCTTTTCCATCACTATTTTAAAACAAATAGAATTATGGTCGCTGGCCCCAAAGTGCTCCCCCACTGACGCCTCAGTCACCTGCCCTGCCTTATTTCCCAAGAGTAGGTCAAGTTTTGCACCTTCTCTAGTAGGTACATCCGCATACTGAATCAGAAAATTGTCTTGTACACACTTCAGAAATTCCTCTCCATCTAAACCTTTAACACTATGGCAGTCCCAGTCAATGTTTGGAAAGTTAAAATCCCCAACCATAACTACCCTATTATTCTTACAGATAGCTGAGATCTCCTTAAAAGTTTGTTTCTCAATTTCCAATACAATCCCAATAAGGTGATCATCCCTTTCTTATTTCTCAGTTCCACCTAAATAACTTCCCTGGATGTATTTGCGGGAATATCTTCTCTCAGCACAGCTGTAATGCTATCCCTTATCAAAAATGCCACCCCCCCACTCTCTTGCCTCCCTTTCTATCCTTCCAATAGCATTTGTATCCTAGAATATTAAGCTGCCAGTCCTGCCCATCCCTGAGCCATATTTCCGTAATTGCTATGATATCCCAGTCCCATGTTCCTAACCATGCCCTGAGTTCACCTGCCTTCCCTGTTAGGCCCCTTGCATTGAAATAAATGCAGTTTAATTTATTAGTCCTACCTTGTCCCTGCCTGCCCTGACTGTTTGACTCACTTCTGTTCTCAGCTGGACCCGTCTCAGATCGATCTCTTTCCTCACTATCTCCCTGGGTCCCACCCCCCCACCTTACTAGTTTAAATCCTCCCAAGCAGTTCTGGCAAATTTCCCTGCCATTATATTAGTCCCCTTCCAATTTAGGTGCAATCCATCCTTCTTGTACAGGTCACTTCTATCCCAAAAGAGATTCCAATGATCCAAAAATGTGAATCCTTCTCCCATACACCAGCTCCTCAGCCATGCATTCATCTGCTCTATCCTCCTAATCCTGCCCTCACTATCTCGTAGCACTGGGAGTAATCCAGATATTACTACCCTTGAGGACCTCCTTTTTAAATTTTTGCCTAACTCTCTGTAATCTCCCTTCAGAGTCTCAACCTTTTCCCTTCCTATGTTGTTGGTTCCTATATCGTTGGTTCCAATGTGGACAATGACCTCCTGCTGGCCCCTCTCCCCTGTGAGAACATTCTGCACCCTCTCTGAGGCATCCTCGAACCTGGCACCAGGGAAACAACACACCATTCTGCTTTTACTCTGCTGGCCACAGAAACGTCTGTCTGTACCTCTGACTACAGAATCCCCCAACACAATTGATCTCTTGGAAGCCGACATACCCCTCGTTGCATTAGAGCCAGTCTCAATACCAGAAACTTGGCTGTTCATGCCACATTCCCCTGAGAATCCATCACCCCCTACATTTTCCAAAACAACATACCTGTTTGAAATGGGTATATCCACAAAAGATTCCTGCTCTAGCTGCCTACCTCTCTTACCCTTCCAGGAGTTAACCCATCTATGTGACTGTATCTGAGACTTCCCCCCCTTTCTATAACTGCCATCCATCACATACTGTTGCTGTTGCAAATTCCTCATCGCTTCAATCTGTCTCTCCAACTGATCCACTCGATCTGATAAGATTCGCATCCAACAGCATTTATGGCAGATATAATCCGTAATAACCCTTAAACTCTCTTTAAACTCCCACATCTGACAAGAAGTACATATCACTGCAAAGGCCATTTTTGCTCCTTCACAATCTACAGACCCAGAAAATAACACCGCCTTATTCTCTACAAACACTGCCCCAGGGTAAATTAATAGCTATGGCTTATAGTTTAAGTTTAATCAAGAGACTTATCTCCAAAAACATATAATCAAGAAAGAATCCACTATTCTCACTACTGCAGCCTTTCTCTTGGACAGACTTAAAACAACAATTAACTTATCTGATTCTGTGCTGTGAACTTCACCCAACAGTTCCTCCAAGATTAGGTGTGAATTTCACTGTTTGTTAATTTTCCCAGATGCAGTCCGATGTCCAGCGATACACGAATTCAAACATCAAAGGCTGTAACTGTGCAGGTTCTAGGCTAGAGGAGTTCATTTTCTCAGCATCCCTGCTACTATCTTCAGTGTTCACTCCCTCTACAAAGAGTGTACTGTGGCTTTGGTATATACTATTCATACAATACAAAAATTCACCAAGCTGATTTCAATTGTAACTCCCTTTTCATAACCTTTACTATTGAGCATGAAAGCAGAATGTTGTAAAAATACCACCAGCATCAAATTCCACTATCCCAACCTGACATTGTCATTTTGTGATCACTCCTGCGTCCATATTCTATAATTTTCTATCTAATGCCATTGTGGGAACATTATCATCCAGAGTAATAATACAAGTAGGTGACCACCACTGTGTCACCACCGTTAACTAAAGATGGGCAATGATTGTGGAAGTGCCAACGTCACTCATATAGGAACATTGGAATGGGGAGGCCATTCAACACTCTCAGCCTGTTCCACCATTCAGTGAGATCGTGGCTGATCTGTGGCCTAAATCCGTAGGCCTGCCTTTGGCCCATATCCCCAAATACTATGCTTAATCAAAACTTATCATTCTTCCATTTAAAATTAACAACTGATCCTCTGCATTTGTGGAGGAGAGTTCCAAAACTCTAACACTTGGTAATATTTCTCTTGAATAGTCTGGCCCTAATTCTCAGAATATTCCTCCTAGCTCTAGAATCTTCAACTATTGTAAGTAGTTTATCATTATCTACCATGTCTTTTCCTGTAATGTCGTGAATATTTCCATCTGATTACTCCCTTAACCTTCTAAATTCTACAGACAGCAAGCCTAATTTGTATAATCTCTCCTCACAACTCATTTTGAATAACTGCAGCATAACTTCTGCATCCTTATACTCCAATTCTCTGGAAATAAAGACCATTATTCCATTAGCTTTCTTGATTATTTTCTGCACCTGTTGTAACATTTTAAAGATCTGTGCACATGAATCCCCAAGGCTCTGTGGACATTTACTAGATTTAATTTCATACCATCGACAAAAATAAAATCATTCCTTTTTCGATCCAAAATGGATAACCTCACACATTCTTACATTGAACTCCATCAGCCACAGTTTTGCCCATTCACTTAGCATAACAATGTCCCTTTATAACTTTCTGCTATCATTTACATTGTCTACAATACCGTCTAACTTTGTGACGTCAGTAAACTTTGGATGTATGACTTTCTGTGCCATTTTACAAGTCATTCATAAATAATGTGAATAATTGAGACCCTATCACAGATCACTTTTGGATACCACTGGTCACATCCTGCCGATTTGAGTATCAAGATATTACCCATTGTTTCTGTCACCTGCTCGTCAACCAATTTCAATTTCATGTCAGTAATTTGGTCCTCAATTCTATGGGCATCAACCTTAGTTAACAGTCTCCCATGTGGGAATTTATCATGTGCGACGTCCTTGTGGAGGTCCATGCAAACCACATCCCAGGAGGACCAGTTCCAAAAACGCACAACCCAGATGGCCTCCTTCTTCAAGGACCGCAATTTCCCCCCCGACGTGGTCGACGATGCCCTCCACCGCATCTCTTCCACTTCCCGCTCCTCCACCCTTGAACCCCGCCCCTCCAACCGCCACCAGGACAGAACCCCACTGGTCCTCACCTACCACCCCACCAATCTCCATGTACAGCGCATCATCCGCCGTCATTTCCGCTACCTCCAAACGGACCCCACCACCAAGGATATATTTCCCTCCCCTCCCCTATCAGCATTCCATAAAGACCACTCCCTCCGTGACTCCCTCGTCAGATCCACACCCCCCACCAACCCAACCTCCACTCCCGGCACCTTCCCCTTCAACCGCAGGAGGTGCAAGACTTGCGCCCACACCTCCCCCCTCACCTCCCTCCAAGGCCCCAAAGGAAACTTCCATATCCACCACAGATTCACCTGCACCTCCACACACATCATCTATTGCATCCTCTGCACCCGATGTGGCCTCCTCTATATTGGGGAGACAGGCCGGCTACTTGCGGAGCGTTTCAGAGAACACCTCTGGGACACCCGGATCAACCAACCCAACCACCCTGTAGCTCAACATTTCAATTCCCCCTCCCACTCCACCAAGGATATGCAGGTCTTTGGACTCCTCCATCGTCAGACCACAACAAAACGACGGTTGGAGGAAGAACGCCTCATCTTCTGGCTAGGAACCCTCCAACCACAAGGGATGAACTCGGATTTCACCAGTTTCCTCATTTCCCCTCCCCCACCCTGTCTCAGTCAAATCCATCAAATTCAGCACCGCCTTCCTAACCTGAGATCTTCTTCCCGACCTCTCCGCCCCCACCCCAGTCTGACCTATCACCCTCACCTTGACCTCTTTCCACCTATCACATTTCCGACGCCCCTCTCCCAAGTCCCTCCTCCCTACCCTTTATCTTAGCCTGCTGGACAAACTTTCCTCATTCCTGAAGAAGGGCTTATGCCCGAAACGTCGATTCTCCTGTTCCCTGGATGCTGCCTGACCTGCTGCGCTTTTCCAGCAACACATTTCCACATCCACGGCTTTTCCCTGTCAACTACCTTAGAGTCTTACAACACGGAAACAGACCCTTCGGTAATACTCGCCCATGATGGCCAGACATCCCAATCTGACCTGGTCTCATTTGCCATCATTTGGCCCATATCTCTCTAAACTCTTACTAATGTATTCATCCAGATGCCTTTTAAAATGTTGTAATTGTACATCCTTCCACCACCTCCTCTGGCAGCTGGTTTCATACAAGCACCATCCTGTGTGTGAAAATATTACCCCTCAGGTCCCTTTTAAATCTTGTCCCTCTCACCTTAAAACCTATGTTCTCTAGTTTTGGTCTCCCCCACTTGAGGTAAAAGACCTTGGCTATGCCCCTCATGATTTTATAAACCTCTATAAGGTCACCACTCAGCCCCCAATACTCCAGGGAAAACAGCCCTAGCCTATTCAGCCTCTCCTTATAACTCAAACCTTCCAGTCCGGATAGCATCTTTGTAAATCTTTTCTGCACCTTCTGAAGTTTAACAACATCCTTCCTATAGAAGGATGAACAGAAATATATGCAGTATTCTAAAAGTGGCCTCACTAATGTCCTGTAGAGCCTTTACATGACCTCCCATATACTAAATGCCCTGACCAATGAAGACAAGTGTGCCACCTTGTCTACCTGAGACTCCACTTTCAAGGAACTATGCACCTGCATCCCTAGGTCTCTTTTGTTCTTCCTAAAAAGTACAGAGTGATGTGTGCAATTTTCCAATCCAGAGAGACCATCACACACTTAATAAAAATAACCTGCACCCGAACTCCTTAAAACATGTAAAGAGACATCGGGGCCAGATCTTGGTGTTCTCCTGGAATAAGGAGCAGCACCAAGAATGACTAAAACATTGTTTTCTAAATGAAATTTAAACTTCTTACTAAAAGTAGACCATACAGTCTTTCCAAGCAATCTTATCTCAGCAGAAGGATGTAAACCTAGTTTGACTGGTGATATTATTAAAGGATTATTTGTTTTTGACAAGGTTACTTCATAGACAACTGAATGAAAAATTGAGGGGATAGCTTTCATTGAGTCAGGAGATTTCTTCATATGAATGATTATAGTTCAGAGTAACAGCTCTATTAGATTGTGGAAGCACACTTTGTTATGCTCCTTTTCAGAGATTTCCAATTTCTAACTCATGGCACCCATGAACTTTATTTTCACTGTCTATGTCCGCCCCGGGATACTGGATGAGGATCTATAGAGAATATTTGGGAGCATGGAGAACATGGAGATATGAAGCAGTGTGACATCTGGTACAAGGATAAAAGGCATAAGAAAAATGTTGGAGACTTGAGCCCTTATGAACAGAGGTAGACTTCTAGCTCATTCTGCCTTCAGAGTCCAAAATCCAAACCCTGTCTAGCTACATGCCCCAGAATGAAAATATGGCGCATGTGGACAGAGGTGACCAATGTGGGTTTCCAAAGTTGGGAAATGGCCTAATTCAGATTTTCTCATCCCAATATGAAAATCCAGCCCCATATTGTCACTACTGCCCACATACAATGTTAACCTGACATATATGGCACGCACCCAGTGGTCACAGACAGATTGCCAGGTTATCCTGATTTATTTCAGAGACAAGCTTGTGGAGGATCATATCTGCTATCAGAAATGTAGCTTCATCCATAAGCCTTCTAAGTGCTCTTATAAAGTTTGTGTTGCATCATTACATAGCATCCATGATATGAATCTGTTAGCACAATGCCTTTAACAGGTCTAGATGGTGTTTGTTTTATGAAAAACCAAAGGACAGTATAGAAATTGTTGAATCTTCACCTCGCTGCAACATTATTAGGAACGGCCAAGTCACGGAGTAATGTAAATAGGAGAATTTATTAGATTACTATGTTTCAGAAGTACACTAGCTGTCAAGTGTTTTGGGATGCCCTGAGGTAATTAAAAAATGCAAGTCTTTGTTTCACTTCGATTAGCTCAATGGGTTTTCTTTTGATATTGATCTCTCTTTCAGATCCTCTCCTCATCAAAATCTTCATGATAACCAGAACACTCAAGTTGGTTATATTTACTACGTTGAACAATCCACTTCCTTCACTGTGCTGACATACACCTTGTCCTGCTCCTATCTGGAGTAATTGCTAGATTTTAGCAAATTTGACCTATAAATTTTACTTGATGTATGCCTCTCACGTCCCACTTTGTCTTCTATCTAGAAAATCTAGAAGAGGTTTGCCTGCTGCCTTCCTCCAGTTTTGGTGAAGGCACTTTCTCTAAAACATATCTGAAGCTTTCAGTATTCAGTTTCGGTAGTGCTGTCTTTGACTTCTAATTGTTTACCTAGATCAGTAAAATTCAAGACTATAATTAAGAAGAACATACTGTAAATAACCTTCCTCCAGAGCAGCTATTAATAATTTCTCTAGTTGCAGTAAACATCGTTTTAAAAAAATGTAGCAATTGAATCACAAAAAGCTAGCATCCAAGTTTAGCAGGTAATAGGGAAAATAAATGGAATGTTAGTCTTTATTTCAAAGGGAATGGAGTACAGAAACAGGGAAGTCTTGCTAAAACTTGACAAGGTAGTGGTCAGATCACAGCTAAAACAGTAAACAGTTTTAGACCCCTTATCGAAGGAAAGACATACTGGTAAATGAGAGGCAGTCTATACTGGAGGCAGTCTATACTGGAGGCAGTCAGAGAAATTTCACTAGGCTGATACCAGGTATGGAGCAACTGTTTAATGAGTAGAGGTTCAGTAGTTTGGATATGTACTCATTGGAATTCAGAAGAATGAGAGGCGACCTTATTGAAATATACAAGATTCTTAGGGAACTTGGCAAGATTGATATGAAGAGATTGTTCCACAAGGGGAAACAGTCTGGGACCAGAGGGCAAACTCTCAGAATCAGAGATCACCCTTTTAAGACAGTAATGAAGAGGAATTTCTTCTTTCAGAGGGTAGTAAATCTGTGGAATTCTTTACAATACAGAGCTGTCAAGGCTGGGTCATTAAGCATATTAAAGGCCAAGATAGACAGGTTTTTGGTCAGTATGTGAATCAAGAGTATATGGAAAAGGCAGGAAAGTGGAGTTAAGGATCACCAGATCAGCCATTACCTGCTCTGTCATTAATGAGCTGAGTAGCCTACTCCAGTTCCGGTGTCTCATGGTCTTAAAAATTCAGTTAACTTAGGCAGATTGGTAAAAAGGTTAACCAATTATTTTACAAAATTGCAAATTCTTTGGATATGATTCAATCTAACTTGGAATATTTAAAACTGTATCCTTGCTAGAATTTTTTCCATCGTGAGCATGGATCTTCACATGATTTCTGTTCACATCAAGGGGATAATTTACTTTGGCCATTATTCCAGCTCTTACTTGTGAGTGTCAGCAAAAATGTTCAGTTTGAAAGATAGCTACAATAGTTGCATATTTCGATCCACAGGCCGAAGCAACGAAACCATGCTATTTTTAAATAGAAATGGGGTTTTAAAAAGATGGATAGGAAGGTGAAAAGACAGAAAGGTTTAGAAAGGGATTTCCATGAGATAGAACTTGGGGTTAGGTATTCAATGTGACTTTGACCACAAGGACTCTGCATCTGTTTATGCCTGCACTATATTCACCTAAAATGTTGTAAACTTACAGTAGGAGACTCGCCAACTTTAAGGGCATTTGAAGGTCATTGGATGAACACATGGATGAAAATGGAATAGTGTAGATTAGATGGGCTTCAGATTGGTTTCACAGGTCAGTGCAACATCAGGGGCCAAAGGGCCGGTACTGCGCTGTAATGTAACTATTGTCAAAATGTTTGCATATAAACTAACAAGTGAAGGTTTGATTACTTTTCCCATCTAGTTTTGTAAATTGAAATGTAATACACTCACTTTAAAATTGTTTTAATCCAGCAATTGGTTTTATAAACAAAGACATGACTAAAAGGACAGGAAATCCCCACCTTAAAAAGGTAGCTGCTTTTTCATGTCAAACTGACTCAATTTAGTAGTGATTTGCATTTTATGAAAAGTCACTCTAACTTACAAACTTATTGTTCTACGTAAAATTCTAGCCATCAACACCAAAGGCAAAGCAGGATACAAATATTCCCTGCACTACTGCCCACTTCTGTCCACTGTGGTAAAACTGAAAATTCCTTAAAGAAATGGCTCTTTGAATAGTTCAGTGGGAGCAGGCTTAGAGGGCTATAGACTATAAAATTCCCCTTTCGTGAGTCCTGACATGGTGAACTGTAGATGAAGAGTTGGATTAATCACACAGCCACTAAAGGGCTTGGTCTGCAATCTGTTGCAGATGGTTGCTGTTCACCTTTGATGAGAAAAAAGGTCAACAAAGGCCACGCAGAGCTCTTAGCATCATTCTGAGACTTTTCTTGCATTTGTTAAGTAACAAAGATCATGAAATTAGCCCCGCACTGAACTCATTCGAGACGAACTTCGACAAGGAGTCATGATTGAGCTTTAGGTTGACAGGAATGCTACTGAACTTCAACAGACCGGGAGCCAAGGTTAACAGAACATTCAGAGTTTACAATACACTGGTGACTGTGCAGTTTTGGGCCAACACTAAGCAATATTCAGACTACTCGCAACCTCTTCAATTCAGTAATACAAAGGAGTCAGTCTTGCCTTGCCCTTTTGTGCTTTGCTTCCTCTGTCAGAAATGCCAGGCTCTTGGTAGACAGATAGAATCCCTACAGTGTGGAAAAAGGCCCTTCAGCCCAACAAATCCACACCAATGCTCCAAAGAGTAACCCACCCAGACCCATTCCCCTATCCTATTATCCTATTATCGCTCCTCACTAATGCACCAAACTGACACATCTCTGCACACTATGGGCAATTTAGCGTAGTCAATTCACCTAACCCGCACATCTTTCGTTTGTGGAAGGAAACCGGAGCACCTGGAGGAAACTCACACAGACATGGGGAGAATGTGCAAACTCCACACAGACCTGAGGCTGAAATCGAACCCGGGTCCCTGGCGCTGTGAGGCAGCAGTGCTAACCACCAAACCATAGTGAGGTCCAATTCTCTGCATCAGTGGAGCTACTTCTAAGTCAGAGTGTGAAACAAAATGGGTTTTCTCATTTGCATTTATGGATTTTAATTCCTACAACTATCGTGAAGATCGACAGCCTAGTGGACAATGAGGCACTATATTTGCACTCTCAAATTCTGGCATGCAAACTCTAATTTTGATCATGTTGACAAATAATAATTCTATTCTGTCCAAAAAATATGACTGACATCAAACTTTAGTCCTCTAAATTTTATTTGTGTCTGGTTCATCACTCTCTGAATTCCAAATAAACACAGTCATCATCTTTAGGGCCTAAGTTTATGAACTAATGGTTTTTCTTTGACCTGAGAAAGTACACAAGAACCAGTTGTTGTAAATAGCACTGAATTGAGAGTATTGACCAGTCAAAATATAAATTATTCAAACATGTTTAAATCCCAATCTGTTCATTCAATGTCACCTTTTCAGTGACTTAACCCTTAGCCTTAGCTTCCTTTTTGAAAACTGATTTATACCCATTCTATCATTCTAACTATTTGCATTGCGCTCAGTACCACTGGTACTGCCATGCCATTCACACAGACAAAGCCAGGAAGCAGTCACACAGTTGCCAGCAGACCTCCACCAAGTTAGGGTCAATAACCTTCTCTCAGGGGTCTCAGTATTGTAAATCAACCACTCAGGTCAGTCAAAGTCAGGATGCTCCCCATATAAGGGGTGAAGAGCCAAATGTTGGGCAGCCTATTCCCCATCCTGATGCTTTCTGCCCTACAGCAAGCTGTTTTGGACCTCCACTATCTATCTACAAAGCAGGGCATATATTTCCCCTTCAATGTCTTGTCCAGAGCAAATGTTAGGAAACGTGCCAGGCAGCTCAGAACTAATAAGGTTTTCTGGATTCACAATAGCCCTTTAATGGTGGTGCCAGTAACAGGAATGCCAATCAATTCCAGGATATCCTGGTAGTGGCGATTTGTTCCAGGAATGCTATGTGATAATATGGGGCTAGAATAGGGATACAGGGGCTGACTAGGTAACTAATGAGGCGAGTTTGGAAAGATCAGCTAGCAATCTTGCCAAAACAACCATTCAACATACCTGCTGAAACTGACATTTGGCTAAAAATGTCCTTAGATTCAGTCTTACGACACCAACTCTTTGGAGGAAATTCAGAAAAACATTTGAACAAAAACAATCAACAATATTTTAAAACTTACTAAAGTTTTAACAAAACTATATCTTGAAGTTAAACTTATGGGTTTCCAACTTCAGTTAAAATGTTTTCTAATGTCCAGCAACATAGAAACAATTCAAACACCACATTTATATGTGGACTCACCTGAATTTTAAAAGCTCGGTTTATAAAATTTTACAACGTTGCCATGTAAATTTAAGTTTACATAATTGTAAAACATTACAGAATATAATCACAGGGATGTGTAATATTGACTGAGTTTCTTGGCTACGTTTGAGGTAACTGAATATTCCAGGAGTCGTAGGAATATTATAGAATTACCGAGAGGACGCAAGTATAACATCATTCCTCTTGGTTGTAAACATTACTCTGAAGAGAGCAGTTCCTAGCATTTGGAATCCAAACGAGCCTTATCTTCAGCACCTAGAGACATCTGTACAGTGAAATGGCCTAAAGATTTTAAATGCTCCTGCCTGAGGAAATGGGTGAATCAAATGGAACCATTGAAAGGTCCTAGCCAGGTCAGTGAAGGTACAAAAAAAATGCATTCAGTAATATTATTATGAAGGCGTATTATTAGGGCTCAACCGAAAGCCAGCCGAGTGCTGGCAAAATGTAAACAAAATCAGGAGAATGTAAATGGCTAATCATAAATTAGTGCTGATAGTTATATCTTTCAATTTATTTCCTGATATCCCATGGCGCCATCTCAAGGATGCTGCAATCTACAATTGTGACACTACACCATACACTGTTATCGCTTTCCCGTCCAGTTACAGATGGTACCAAACGGAAGCAACAATTCTAGACATACTCTAATGAAACCAGATATCGCTGGAAATATGCAGCAATTAGCATAAATTTATGATTATCAGTAGAATATCAAAGGATCTAGTTAGAAAAATACTTTACCTCAAACAGCTGTTGAAACAATTACTATGTCTAAGAGATGGAGAGTAACTGAAAAAGATGCTGAGTGAATTTGCACATGAATACATATCACCATATGAAGACCAAACACCAGAAAAAGTAATGGGCCTTAAAGGCTTCCTTATGTGCTGTAGGATTTATCAATTATGGATTTCAGCAGAAATTAAAGATAGGATTAAGTGGAAAACTGAAAAAATATTCCACAATAACAACTGTAACACTTTCATGATTCTTGATTGCTTCATATTTTGTTTAAAAATCCTGATCAGAAGTGACAAGAAGTTCGCTCCATTACTAGCACGTCACATCACTCCCTAATGGAGAGGCAAGGCAGATAATCATTCCCAGACAGATGATCATTACACAGTAACCATGTGTACTGTTAACTGACCCTGTCACGCCGCTTCTAGATTGAGTCATGAACTCACTCATAAAGCACGTTTATCGGTGGCTGACTCCATGATTATGTCTGGAAGGAGAATAGCATTAAATCGAAGGTTGTATTTTGTCAGGTGATTGTCCTTACAACCCTGCTACATGGCACAGAATGTCAGGTTTACTACAGGCACCATAATTAAAGGCACTGAACGCTTGCAACAAAGACAAAGATCCAGTATGAGAGTTCAACGGCAGAACAAAAATCAAAAGCAACGAGTCCCTTCATCGTCACAAACAAAAATAGAAATTGCTGTAAAAACTCAGGCCTGGCAGCATCTGTGGACAGAAATTAGAGTTAATGTTTCGGGTCCAGTGACTCTTCTTCAGAATAATGAGTCCCTTCATTGTGCTTGGTAACAGAATTCCCAGTCCTGCATTCCATATGGAATTTCATACAAGCAATACAAGAGCACCCTAAAAGAGATCTTTACAGACTGCTGTATTACACCTGAATGCCTTGGGAAAATACTGCAGCCAAACCCTCCATGTGAAAGCAATCAGAGAACTTTGATTCAATATTTGAGAAGGACTATCGTCGCCAAACTAACATCCAATATGCCCAGAGGTAGGTCAGGGATAGCAGAGCTGCAGAAGTTCTCCTAAACACCAAAGACAATGTAACTTGCCTGTTCTCTGGATATCCATGTCAATCCCTCATTAGACTCTTCAGTCAAAAGAGAGAGTCCACGAGAATGTGGGAACTCATTTAGAGCCTGAACACTCTTGAAAGAGATGTCTACCATCATTAACCATTCTATACATTTTAAGAATGTATATATATTCTATATTTATTATAAATCATTCCAATCTTTGGAGGAAGAACCTTAGCTTTGCTTAGTCGGTCCTCAGATTGGCAGGCTGGGTCTGGATACGCCTGTAGATTCACAGAAGGAGCTAGTGGAACAACTCAACAATTTGAGTAAAAGCAGAAGTTTAACAGAGATGCTGAAGATTTGAAATAAACACAATGTTGACGAAACTCAGCGGAGAAAGTTTTGTATGCATTGGCTTCGCAAGTGTGCATCAAGATACTTCTTAAATGTTATGAAGATTCAGCACTCTACCACTCTTAAAGGCAGCGAGTTCCAGATGCCCACCACCCTCAGGGTGGAACATTTTTTCCTCACATCCTCTCTAAATCTCTTGCCCCTTATCTTAAATTGATGCCTCCCAGTCATTGCTCCCCACACCAATGAGAAAAGTCTCTTCCAGTGTACCCTGCCTATGTTCTTCAATTTTATGCATCTCAATCATGGACGCTCAGTCTCCTCTGCTCTAAGGAAAACAACCCCAATTGATCTCTCTTCACAACTACAACTCTCCAGCTCAAGTAACATCCTAATAAGTCTCTTGTACACTCTTTCCAGTTCAATCACATCATCCTACAATGTGAATACCAGAATTGCACACATTACTCTAGCTGTAGCTTGACCAATGTTTTATAAAGGTCTGGCCTGTCTGATAAGCAGGTCCTGAAGCTGAATCTCATGGGTACCTTTCTTAATGGCTCTTAAGGTGCAGTGCTAGCATCCCATTCAATCCCCACCTCTTTCAAAGATGTGGATCAATTAGATTAGAAATACCTATAAAGTTATACATAAGAGAGGGACATGACAGATGCTGAGGGGATAGATGTTTGATTACTCTAGGTCAAGTCGGCATAAGGAAGGAGGAAGTGTTGGGTATTCTAAAAGGCATAAGGGTGGACAAGTCCCTAGGTCATGATGGGATTGATCCCAGATTACTGAGGGAAGTGAGAGAGGAAATAGCTGGTGCCTTACCAGCTATCTTTGCAGCATCCTTGAAGATGGGTGAGGTCCTGGAGGACCGGAGCATTGCAGATGTTGTCCCCTTGTTTAAAATGGGTAACAAGGATAATCTAGGTAATTACAGACCAGGGAGCCTGACATCAATGGGAGAAGAGCTGCTGGAGAAGATACTGAGGGATAGGATCTATTTACATTTGTGTGAAAATGGGCTTATTAGTGACAGGCAGCATGGTTTTGTGCAGTGAAGGTCATGTCTTACCAACTTAATAGAATTCTTTGAGGAGGTGACAAAGTTGATTTTGATGAGGGAATAGTTGTAGATGTCATATACATGGACTTCAGTAATGGGTTTTGATTAGGTTCCCCATGGTAGGCTGATGGAGAAAGTGAAGTCACATTGGGTCCAGGGTGTACCAGCGAGACAGATAGAAAACTGGCTGCACAGCAGCAGACATAGTAGTAGTGGAAGAGAATTTCTCAAAATGGAGAACTGTGACCAGTGGTGTTCCACAGGGATCTATGCTGGGACCACTGTTGTTTGTGATATACATAAATGATCTGGAGGAAGGTATAACTGGTCTGATTAGCAAGTTTTCAGATGACACTATGAGTGGGGGAGTAGCTGATTGTTGAAGGGGACTGTCAGAGAATGCAGCAGAATATAGAAAGATTGGAGAGTTGGGCGGAGAAATGGCAGATGGAGTTCAATCTGGGCAAATGCAAGGTGATGCATTTTGGGAGACGCAATTCAACAGCAAACTATATGGTTAAATGGAAAAGGCCTGGGTAAAATTGATATACTGAGAGATCTGGGTGTTCAGGTACATTGTACCTGAAGGTGGAAATGCAGATCAGTAGATAGCTACAGGTGAAGTGCCGGAAGACTGGAGGTCGGCTAACGTGGTGCCACTCTTTAAGAAGGGTGGTAAGGACAAGCCAGGGAATTATAGACCATTCAGCCTGACGTCAGTGGTGGGCAGGTTGTTGGAGGGAATCCTGAGGAACAGGATGTACATGTATTTGGAAAGGCAAGGACTGATTAGGGATAGTCAACATGACTTTGTGCGTGGGAAATCATGTCTCACAAACTTGATTGAGTTCTTTGAAGAAGTAACAAAGAAGATTGATGAGGGCAGAGTGGTAGGTGTGATCTATATGGACTTCAGTAAGGCATTCGACAAGGTTCCCCATGGGAAACTGGTTAGCAAGGTTAGATCTCATGGAATACAGGGAGAACTAGCCATTTGGATATAGAACTGGCTCAAAGGTAGAAGACAGAGGGTGGTGGTGGAGGGTTGTTTTTCAGACTGGAGGCCTGTGACCAGTGGAGTGCCACAAGGATCGGTGCTGGGCCCTCTACTTTTTGTCATTTACATAAACTATTTGGATGCGAGCATAAGAGGTAGGTTAGTAAATTTGCAGATGATACCAAAATTGGAGGTGTAGTGGACAGCGAAGAAGGTTATCTCAGATTACAATAGGATCTTGACCAGATGGGCCAATGGGCTGAGAAGTGGCAGATGGAGTTTAATTCAGATGAATGCGAGGTGCTGCATTTTGGAAAAGCAAATCCTAGCAGGATTTATATACTTAATGGTAAGGTCCTAGGGAGTGTTGCTGAACAAAGAGACCTTGGAGTACAGGTTTATAGCTCCTTGAAAGTGGAGTCACAGATAGATAGGATAGTGAAGGCGGCTTTTGGTATGCTTTCTTTTATTGGTCAGAGTATTGAGTACAGGAGTTGGGAGGCATGTTGCGGCTGTACAGCACATTGATTAGGCCACTGTTGGAATATTGCGTGCAATTCTGGTCTCCTTCCTATCGGAAAGATGTTGTGAAACTTGAAAAGGTTCAGAAAAGATTTACAAGGATGTTGAAACTTTATTGCTGGAACAGCACAGCAGGTCAGGCAGCATCCAGGGAACAGGAGATTCGACGCTTCGGGCACAGGCCCTTCTTCAGGATTCCTGAAGAAGGGCCTGTGCCCGAAGCGTCGAATCTCCTGTTCCCTGGATGCTGCCTGACCTGCTGTGCTGTTCCAGCAATAAAGTTTCAACTTTGATCTCCAGCATCTGCAGACCTCACTTTCTCCTTACAAGGATGTTACCAGGGTTGGAGGATTTGAGCTATAGGGAGAGGCTGAACAGGCTGGGCTGTTTTCCCTAGAGAGTCGGAGGCTGAGGGGTGACCTTATAGAGGTTTACAAAATTATGAGGGGCATGGATAGGATAAATAGCCAAAGTCTTTTCCCTGGGGTCGGGGAGTCCAGAACTAGAGGGCATAGGTTTAGGGTGAGAGGGGAAAGACATAAAAGAGACCTACAGGGCAACATTTTCACACAGAGGGTGGTACGTGTATGGAATAAGCTGCCAGAAGTAGTGGTGGAGGCTGGTACAATTGCAACATTTCAGAGGCATTTGGATGGGTATATAAATAGGAAGGGTTTGGAGGGATATGGGCCGGGTGCTGGCAGGTGGGACTAGATTGGGTTGGGATATCTGGTCGGCATGGACGGGTTTGACCGAAGGGTCTGTTTCCATGCTGTACATCTCTATGACTCTATGAGTGATCAAGAACAAAGAATCTTACAGCTCAGGAACAGGCCCTTCAGCCCTCCAAGCCTGTGTCGATCCAGATCCTCTATCTAAACCTGTAGCCTATTTTCTAAGGATCTGTATCCCTTTGCTCCCTGCCCATTCATGTATCTATCTAGATACATCTTAAATGACACTATCGTTCCCACCCCTACCACCTCCGCTGGCAACACATTCCAGGCTATCATCATCCCCTGCGTGAAGAACTTTCCATGTATATCTCTCCTAAACTTTTCCCCTCTCACTTTGAACTCGTGATCCCTAGTAATTGAGTCCTCCACTCTGGGAAAATGCTTCTTTCTATCCACCCTGGCTACACTGCTCATGATTTTGTAAGCCTCAATCAGATCCCCCTTCAACCTCCTTCTTTCCAATGAAAATAATCCTAATCTATAAGACCATAAGACATAGGAGCGGAAGTAAGGCCATTCGGCCCATCGAGTCCACTCCGTCATTCAATCATGGCTGATGGGCATTTCAACTCCACTTACCTGCATTCTCCCCGTAGCCCTTAATTCCTTAATCTACTCAACCTCTCTTCATAGCTAGCACCCTCTATACCAGGCAACATCCTGGTGAACCTCCTCTGCACCCTCTCCAAATCATCCAATCCTTTTGGTAATGTGGCAACCAGAACTGTACGCAGTATTCCAAATTTGGCCAAACCAAAGTCCTATACAACCGGAACATGACCTGCCAACTCTTATACTCAATACCCTGTCTGATGAAGGAAAGCATGCTGTATGCCTTCTTGACCACTCTACTGATCTGCGTTGCCAGCTTCAGGGAATAATGGACCTGGAACACCAAGATCTCTCTGTACATCAATTTTACATAAAAAAGGCATACAGCATGTTTTCCTTCATCAGACGGGGTATTGAGTACAAGAGTTGGCAGGTCATGTTACAGTTGTATGGGACCTTGGTTTGGTCACATTTGGAATACTGTTTACAGTTCTGATCGCTATGTTATCGAAAGGATGTGAATGATTTTGAGTGGGCACAGAGTAGGTTCACCAGGATGTTGCCTGGTATGGAGGGCACTAGCTAAGAAGAGGGATTGGGTAGATTAGGATTATTTTCATTAGAAAGACAGAGGTTGAGGGGGACCTGATTGAAGTCTACAAAATCATGAGTGGAATAGACAAGGTAGATAGCAAGAAGCTTTTTTCCCCCCCAGAGTGGGGGAACTCAATTACTAGGGGTCACGAGTTCAAAGTGAGAGGGGAAAAGTTTAAGGGAGATATGCATGGAAAATCTTTTACACAGAGGGTGGTGAGTGCCTGGAAAATGTTGCCAGTGGCGGTGATAAAGGTGGACACGATAGTATTATTTAAGATGCATCCAGACAGACACATGAATGGGCTGGGAGCAGAAGGATACAGATCCTCAGAAAATATGCATAGAACAATAGAACATAGAACAATACAGCGCAGAACAGGCCTTTTGGCCCTCGATGTTGCGCTGACCTGTGAACTATTCTCAGCTCGTCCCCCTACACTATCCCATCATCATCCATGTGCTTATCCAAGGATTGTTTAAATCTCCCTAATGTGGCTGAGTTGACTACATTAGCAGGTAGGGCATTCCACGCCCTTACCACTCTCTGCATAAAGAACCTGCCTCTGACATCTGTCTTAAATCTATCACCCCTCAATTTGTAGTTATGCCCCCTCTTACAAGCTGATGTCATCATCCTAGGAAAAAGACTTTCACTGTCTACTCTATCTAATCCTCTGATCATCTTGTATGTCTCTATCAAATCCCCCCTTAGCCACCTTCTTTCCAATGAGAACAGACCCAAGTCTCTCAGCCTTTCCTCATAAGACCTTCCCTCCAGACCAGGCAACATCCTGGTAAATCTCCTCTGCACCTTTTCCAATGCTTCCTCATCCATCCCGAAATATGGGGACCAGAACTGTACACAATATTCCAAGTATGGCCGCACCAGCGTTTTGTATAGTTGCAATATGATATTTCGGCTCCGGTACTCATCCCCTCTACAAATGAAACCTAACACACTGTATGCCTTCTTAACAACACTATCCACCTGGGTGGCAACGCACATGGACTCCAAGATCCCTCTGCACATCCACACTTCCAAGAATCTTTCCATTGACCCAGTACTCTGCCTTCCTGTTATTCTTCCCAAAGTGAATCACCTCACATTTAGCTGCATTGAACTCCATTTGCCACCTCTCAGCCCAATTTGGCAGTTTATCCAAGTCCCCCTGCAACCTGTCACATTTTTCCAAACTGTCCACTACTCCACCAACTTTATCATCGTCTGCAAATTTACTAATCCATCCACTTATGCCTGCGTCTAAGTCATTTATAACAATGACAAACATCGGTGGTCCCAAAACAAATCCTTGTGGCACACCACTAGTAACCGGACTCCAGACTGAATATTTTCCATCAACCACCACTTGCTGCCTTCCTTCAGAAAGCCAGTTTCTAATCCAAACTACTAAATTACCCTCAATTCCATGCCTCTGCATTTTCTCCATCAGCCTACCATGTGGAACCTTATCAAAAGGTTTTACTGAAGTTCATGTATGCCACGTCAACTGCCTTACCCTCGTCTACACGCTTGGTCACATTCTCAAAAAACTCAATAAGGTTGTGAGACACGACCTGTCCTTGATGAAACTATGTTGACTATCTGAAATCAAATTGTTGCTTGCTAGATGATTGTAAATCTTATCTCTTATAATCCTTTCCAAAACCTTTCCTACAACAGAAGTAAGGCTCACTGGTCTATAATTACCTAGATCATCTCTACTACCCTTCTTGAACAAGAACACAACATTTGCAATCCTCCAGTCCTCTGGTACTAAACCTGTTGACAATGATGACTCAAATATCAAAGCCAAAGGCTCTGCTATCTCCTCCCTAGCTTCTTCGAGGATCCTCAGATAAATCCCATCCGGCCCAGGGGACTTGTCTACTTTCACTCCCTCTAGAAATGATAACACCTGTTCGTAACTAACCTCGATCCTTTCTAGTCTAATATCTCATACCTCATTCTTCTCTGCAATATTCTCCAGTAACTACCGTTTTTTCCCCTTTGAACAGTCACCCAGCTTTCTTCATACCTAGGAGTAACTACTTCCCTGTAACTCCTATCTATCACAGCCTCTGCCTCCCAAATGATCCCCAAAGTTCATCCAGCTCCTGCTCCAGTTCCCTAACACAGTCTTGGAGGAGCGAGAGTTGGGTGCACTTCCAGCAGATGTACTTGGATGGGACACTAATGGCGTCCCTCACCTCAAACATCATGCAAGAAGAATATTGCTCTCCCTGCACTGCCATCCCTGCTACCCTATACGGTAGGTTTAGATAGAGAATCTGGATCAGCGCAGGCTTGGAGGACCAAAGGGCCTGTTCCTGCGCTGTAATTTTCTTTGTTCTTTGTTGAAACTCACCAACTAAGAAATGTAAAATCCATGATAATGGAGCAATTCATAGAAGGCTAAATTCTCCTCAGTATCTGGAAGCTATATTTTTGCTCTCAGCAGCTTTACAGTATAGCAGAAGCTGCACAGTTAATAATTCTCCCGTTTGGAACAAAATGTGCTCTGTGTTAGCTTAAAATCTTCCGTTGCAAAAGGAGTTCAATGCTTGCACATCATTAACATGAGCAAAAAGGTTTTCCAAAAAAAATTAAAACAACTAAAGTATGTTTATTTATAGGTCATTAAAACTAAGTAACAAAATATTGAGACAAAAAGTAGAACTATAATGAGCAATGCCCATATAATGGACAAAATTATCTCTGACAACAGCCTTTGGAAAATTAAGTCATTGCCATGCCAAACTTTGAATGCCTTAGTCCTTTCAGGTTTGGTATTGCAGAAATTCGAAATTATGGAGTCATACAATCGTACAAAATCGATGGTCAGGAAAGATCATAATCACAGTCATCGAGTTATTCTCTGGGAAAGGAGAACAATCTAACATCTAGTTTTCCTTTACTCTTACACAGGTTGCCAGAATCTGTTTTATCATCTTTTTCTGAATTTAGAGATCCGAGTCAGTATCTGCTTTCTTCTGAAGTCCTGTCTCTGGCCAAACTGAGTAAGATTAAATTTTAGACATATGACAATCCATTGGACAATTAAATATACCCAACTGATTTCTCATAATTCAAGCAACACTGACAGATTGATATTTGCAGTAATCGAACCATCATTCCATTACAACATCCATTGCTTAATAGACAAATCTCCAGACACATGCAGTTGGCAAATCATGATTTAATTGAGAACAATAAAGAATGATCATGTTCTCATGAATAATTTAAATGGACACAGTATTTTGAAAGAAAAATTACAGCTGACTTGTTTTTATCCTCAAAAGCAGCACACTTATTGACCTTTATTTCTAAGTAGCATAAGTTAATCTGTGCACGTACAAGAGAGGTCACTTTTGAGTGGCAATTCCACACTTCAACCTTTACCCAGAGACTGCAGCTAGTTTTCTTTAACTATCACAGCATGGTGGAAACATGCAGTGTCGAAAATTGAGTCCACACAATTATTAGCTCAGAAGAGAAAGCACTGAATCGAAATCAAAATGTTTATGAAAACCCAGCTCTGAACTGGCTCCTTTGTCTTGAGGTCTCTGTTCCATTCAAATGTTGGATGACCTAGACATTTACTACTGATTCATTATGAGCAGTGCACATATATTTTAAAACAAAATTCAGTTTAACTACATGAAGGGGTGAAGAGAGTGAATGTTAAAAGTGGTGGATGGGGTGCCAATTAAGTGGCCTCTTTACCATGAATCGTGGCAAGCTTTTTGAGTGCTGTTGGAACTGCACTCATCCAGTCAACTGAAGAGTATTGCACCACATTCCTAACATGTGCCTTGAAGATAGTGGACAGGCTTTGGGGAGTCAGGAGGTGCGTTACTTGCTGCAGGATTGCTTGTCTCCTACCTGCTCTTGTAGCCCTGTATTTAAATTGCTCGTCCAGTTCAGTCTCTGGTAAATAGTAAGCCTTAGAATGTTGATAGTGGAGGATTCAGTGACAGCAATGCCTTGGCTGTTAGGGGTGATGATTAGATTCTCCCATGTCAGAGATGGTCATTGCCTAGCACTTCTGTGGCACAATGTTACTTATCACTTGTCAGCCCAAACCTGGAAATTGTCCAAGTCTTGCTGAATTTAGACATGGACTGATTCAGTATTTGAGGAGCTGTAAATGGTGATGAACATTGTGTAACTATCAGCAAATATCCTCATCTTATGATGGAGGAGAGCTCATTAATGAAGCAATTGAAGATGGTTGGGCCTAGGACACTACCCTGAGGAACTCCTGCAGAGATGTCCTGGAGCTGAGATGACTGCCCTCCAACAGCCACATTCATATCTCTATATGCCAGGTAGGGCACCAACCTGTGGAGAATTTTCCCTTGATTCCCAGTGACTCCAGTTTTGTTAGAGCTTCTTGATGTCACATTCATGCAAATGTTAAGGACCATCACTCTCACCTCACCTCTGGAATTCAGCTCCTTTGTTCATGTTTGAACCAAGGCTGTACTGAGGACAGGAGTTGAGTGACTCTGGCGGAACCCAAACTGGGCGTCACAGAGCAGATACTGTTTGATCATGCTATTGGTAACACCTTCCATCACTTTACTGATGATCATGAGGAGACTTATGAGATAGTAATTTGCTGGTTTGGATTTGTCCTGTTTTTCATATCCAGGACATACATGGATAATTTTCCACATTGTTGGGTAGATGTCAGTGTTGTAGCTGTACTGGAACAGGTCAATAGGGGCATGGCAAATTCTAAAGCACAAGTCGTCAATACTATTGTCAGAATGTTGTAGTATACAGTACTGGCAGTACTTTACAGTATCCAGTCCATCCACATTTCTTGATATCATGTGGAGTGAACAGAATTGGCTTAAGATTGGCATCAGTGATGCTGAGATCCTGTTGGGGACGTCAGTCTGGATCATGCACTTGGTACTTCTGGTTGAAGATTGTTGCAAATATATCACTCTAATTTCTTGCACTCACGTGTTGGGCTCTTCCATTGAAGATGGGGATAGTTGAGCAGCTCCTCCTCCAGTGAGTTGTCTACCACCATTCACGATTGGATATGGCATGACTACCAAGCTCGGATCTGATCTGTTGGTCGAGGGATCACGTCTATCATTTGCTACGTTTGTTATTCAACATGCAAATAGTCCTGTTTTGTTACCTCACCAGGTTGACACCCAATTTAAATACAACTACTTCTGACATGCAGGCCTGCAATCTTGATTGCACTAAGGTTGATCCCCTACCTTGATGGAAGTAGTAAAGTGGGGGATATGCCAGGCCATGAGATTGCAGATTGTGTAAGAGAATAATGCTGCTGCTGCTGATGGTGGTCCAAAGGCCTCATGGATGTCCAGACTTAAGTTGTTGGATCTGTTTAAAGTCTGTTCCATACAGCAAAGCGATAGTGTCACACAACAGGATGGAGTGTATTCTCAATGTGACAGGAGTCTGTCTCCACAAGGTGGTCACTCTTACTAATATTGTCATGGACAGTTGCATTTATGATTGGCAGATTGGTGAGGATTAGGTCAAGTATGCTTCTCGCTCTTGTTGGTTGACTCACCAATTGTCACAGACCCAGTCAAGCAGCTATGTCGTTTGACCAGCTCAGTCAGTGATGTTGCTGACTCATTCTTGGTTTATGGATGTTGAAGCCTCCATCCAGAATACATCCTGTGCCCTTGCCACTCTTAGTCCACCCTCAAAATGGTATTCAATGTGGAGGACCACTGCTTCAGCAGTCACAGTGGGCTGTATGTGATGATCACCAAAAAAGTTTCTTGCCCATATATGGCCTGATGCCATGAGACTTCATAACATCTGTAATCAATGTTCAAGACTTCCATACTTTATTTCACAGAGGGCGAGACAGGACATGCCCAGGGTGGTGATGGTTTTGTTGTCTCGGACATTGACTGTAAGATATGATTCGGAGAGTACGAATTGGTTTGTTGCTTGATTAGTCTTTGGGACAGCTCTCCCAATTTTTGCACCGCCTCTAGATGTTGGTGAAGATGATTTTGCAAGGTTGACAGGGATGAGTTTGCTGTTGTTGTTTCCAATGCCTGAAAAGGTGGTCTGAATCAAGATTAGCGTGGTGCTGGAAAAGCACAGCAGGTCAGGCAGCATCCAAGGAACAGGAAAATCGACGTTTCGGGCAAAAGCCCAGTCATTATTCATGATGCAGGGCTTCTGCCCGAAATGTCGATTTTCCTGCTCCTCGGTTGCTGCCTGACCTGCTGTGCTTTTCCAGCACCACGCTAATCTTGACTCTGATCTCCAGCATCTGCAGTCCTCACTTTCGCCTTAATAGAACACTATCTGGGTCACTGGTTTACAAGTCTAGAACAATATCACTCGGCCATTGCCTGACCAGTTCCACCACAAAACACACCAGATGGTCTCCTTCTTTAGAGACCGCAATTTCCCTTCCCACGTGGTTAAAGATGCCCTCCAACGCATCTAGTCTACATCCCGCACCTCCGCCCTCAGACCCCACCCCTCCAACCGTAACAGGACAGAATGCCTTCCACCCTACCAACCTTCGCATAAACCAAATCATCCGCCAACATTTCCGCCACCTCCAAACAGACTCCACCACCAGGGATATATTTCCCTCCCCACCCCTTTCCGCCTTCCCGCAAAGACCGTTCCCTCCGTGACTACCTGGTCAGGTCCACGCCTCCCTACAACCCAACATTTCAACTCCCCCTCCCACCCTGCCGAGGACATGGAGGTCCTGGGCCTCCTTCACCGCCGCTCCCTCACCACCAGACGCCTGGAGGAAGAACGCCTCATCTTCCACCTCGGAACACTTCAACCCCAGGGCATCAATGTGGACTTCAACAGTTTCCTCATTTCCCCTTCCCCCACCTCACCCTCGTTCGAAACTTCCAGCTCAGCACTGTCCCCAAGACTTGTCTGGACTTGTCCTACCTGCCTATCTCCACTCCACCCTCTCCTCCCTGACCTATCACCTTCATCCCCTCCCCCACTCACCCATTGTACTCTCTGCTACTTTCTCCCCACCCCCACCCTCCTCTAGTTTATCTCTCCACGCTTCAGGCTCACTGCCTTTATTCTTGATGAAGGGCTTTTGCCCGAAACGTCGATTTCAAAGCTCCTTGGATGCTGCCTGAACTGCTGTGCTCTTCCAGCACCACTAATCCAGAATCTGGTTTCCAGCAACTGCAGTCATTGTTTTTACCTCAATAATTAGATTAGATTAGATTTAGATTACATTAGATTACATTACAGTGTGGAAACAGGCCCTTCGGCCCAACAAGTCCACACCGACCCGCCGAAGCGAAACCCATCGATACCCCTACATTTACCCCTTACCTAGCACTACGGGCAATTTAGTATGGCCAATTCACCTGACCCTGCACATCTTTGGACTGTGGGAGGAAACCGGAGCACCCGGAGGAAACCCACGCAGACACGGGGAGAATGTGCAAACTCCACACAGTCAGTCGCCTGAGTCGGGAATTGAACCCGGGTCTCAGGCGCTGTGAGGCAGCAGTGCTAACCACTGTGCCACCGTGCCGCCCACTAATGCTAATGCTGTTGAACAAAGATAATTCGATGCTCTCTAATCGCAGATGGTTATGGCCTAGTACTTGTGTAGAACAAGTGTTATGTGTCAGTTGGCAACCCATGTCTCAAAAGATCTCTTGATGTTGGTGCAGGTGGGTATAGATTGCTTCAGTATCTGAGAAGTTCTGATTCCTTTAATATTATAAAAAGGAGCACTAATGAGAACTCAACTGAACCAAGCCAAATGTCAATAAAGAAACGTGTTTATCTTACATGGAATATGTAACAGAGTACGATGATCATAATGAATTTCAGCTATTTCCTGCCATCCCTTACAAACCTCAGTCATAAATAATGCAAAATCCACCATTAATCCAGGTCTGTCCCACTTTAGTCACCAAAAAGGGCTCTAACACCTCTCCTTCTTTGAATATTTCTGCTTTATTCTGGACACCACACAGAATGTGTATGGGGGCAGACAGCGAGACAGACAGAGAGTATGCAAGTGCACATGTACAAGAGATGGAGGAAGCGAGGAAAATAGAGAAAGCACAACAGCACAAAGTACACACCAGTGCCAAATACCTAATCGCTGTCTCTTCCCCAACTCCCTTATGTTGTGCCTCAAGGATAGGCTCATCAGCACCTCTGAATGTAAACCAATCTGACATCAGAGATAAAATACCTCAGAGGTGTTAAATAAACATTTCTGTCTCAAATTAATCTGGCAATGGAGACACACAATTCTATGATTCCTTCACTTTTTGCTTCAGTATATGGACTTAAATCAACACTTGTGCTAACTATGCATTTCTGGAATTTAACCAGAAAAGACAAAAAATATCTGGAAATAAGACAACACATGCCTGTCATGAATGGTTAAAAATCAGCACCGTAAGAATCAATTTAGCTCATTAGTAGCATCTTTACAATCAAGTTAGAAGTTCACAAATGCAAAGCCTCGGATCAAGCCTAGACATTTGAGTGCAATATTGGGGTCATGCTGTATTGTTAGAAACCTTGGCTTTCAGATGAGACATTAAACTGCAATCTCTGTTCAGACAGATCGGAGATCCTATAACACTACTCTAACAAGAATACCTTTCTCCCCGACTATGACCTCTATCGTTGAGAAAACTGAAGGCAGCAGACACTAAGGAACAGATTCATCTCCGAGTCACAAACCATCCTCTCAGACATGTTTCTTCTTCATTGCTGGATCAAAATGAGCTTCATTTAACAGCAGCTTGCAGTAACGTTAACAGTTGGATTGCAGCAATCCAATGGAAACAAGGGATGGGACAACGTTAATAGCGGCACCGATGTCCCCGTTTTTGAAAACTTGTCCTGGTCAACAATCGTACCTCAAATAATGACGCCAAAAATAGCATCTTGACTAAATAACAGTAGCAGTGAGACGGTATTCACAGGGCAGCAGTATAGTCAGAATGAAGTGCCCCTAAAATGGCTGCCTGAAGCATATGCACCTCAAGGTAGAGGTCCCATGATTATGGCAGTCCAGAAAGGACATTTATACATAACGGCATTTCAATCCAAACATTACCCTTATTCTCCAAAAAAAAGGAGTGCATGCATTATTATGTATATATTGAGTTACCGAAAATTCCCAATATACACACAATTGTTCTCACACCTTAACAGTTAGTTATTTTCATCAGGATTGGCAAACGCTTTTCATGCAGAATATTTAAATTGCGCTATTTTTTAAAATAACATACATGTATTAGTGATGGTTGTTTCACCTGGGTGATGTTCATTTCCCAGCGAGTGTTGTTCCCATGATACCTACTGTTGTTCTATTGTTGTTGTTGTTCTGTTGCTGTGGACCTCTGGGTCTAATGGCTGATCTGGAGACTGTGCAGGTGGCGAGGTCATATGTTCCTGATCAGCTGCCTGAGACAAGGAACAATTTCTTCAGTTCTGCATACATGCTGGTGATTGCCATAGTATATCTGGTCATTCACTTCTACTGCATATAATCGAAGTGGCAACTTCTTTATGCCAGTCCCAAGTTGCCGCTTCAGCTGACCTTTGGTGAGAGTGTTGAAAGTTTGGACTTTGACTGGATCTCCAATGTTCCACTCAATGTATCTCTGCAGGTCAAAATTTGATCTTATAGCAACTAATGTGTCCTTGATGCTTTGGGTTCATCCTTTCGTCATCACTTCTTGCAACCTTGGACAGTTGGGTCCAATTCTACTGTCCTATTGGGTAATTTGTTTCGTTTAAGCAAGCACTGTTTGTTATATTCAATACCTCTGCTGGGTAGATGACTTCCAGACAATGCTGAGTTGCTGCTTCACATTGAAGAACAGAGAACAGTACAGCACAGAAATAGGCCCTTCAGCCCTTCATGTTTGTGCCAACCATGATGCCGTTCTAAACTAATCTCATCTTGCTGCATATGGTCTGTATCCCTCTATGTTCATGTGTCTGTCTAAATGCCTCATAAACATTGCTATCATTGGATCTGGAAAGTTTCAGACTTTGTTACAGCTATTACCTTCATGGAGAGTTCTACAGTATGCAGTCTGCAATAAACATTGGCTTCACTTGTTTCTATGTCACATTCAGATATTATCCCTGTAACGAAAGTAACATTCTTTGAAGATGCTTTGAAGCAGGTGGTAGCGACTTGAGGAAAATGATTTGAAGAAGTGGCTCAAGGTTGGCCTCAGCTGTCACTTTGTCTCTTCCGTAAGGGTTGAAAATACTCCCTAACAAAATCAATGACTAGGCACTTTTCTCAATCTGGCGAAAATGTCTTTCATTTGTGTTAATGGCCTGGATGTAAATACAACTGCTCCTCGGATGCTGCCTGGCCTGCTGTGTTTTTCCAGCACCACATTTTCCAACTCTGCAATTACAACTGGCCATGCATTGGTGTGTGGGTTTATTCTCCCATGACAAATTGGCCAGGAATTTTGCTCAATAGTTTAACAAATTGCTCCACTGCTGTTACAAGAATTGATCACTGAATCACTGCTACAGGTGGCACTTTTTAAGGATTGTTGAATTCATTTAGCTGTCAGAACATGGTCTATATACTTGACTTCTGGCATCTGTAATCATAATTATTTATTTTCAGACTCAAGTTCAAGCACTCATAATAGATTTTGACCACAGCCAACAATGGCTCCCTCCATGGTGTCTTTGTATCCATAAACTAGCAGATCATCCACTATAGTTCCACTTTGGGAAAATCACCATCTCATGTTGCTTGCATTGTCATTCCTCGGGAACCATGGATATACTAAACAACACGAGCAATCATCTGCAACACCCAAAAGATTCCAGAAAGTACTTAGAAAGTTTCTTGCCAGTAACCATTCTTTGCTTCTGACTACATTAAAGTCTGATAACAAGATTCAAAAGCCAAGAGGAATTATCCCCTTGCAGCCCTTAACAGACATCTGACGGAGAGCATTTCTGCATTTATTGTGCTAGTCAAAGGTGATCTCTTGAATGCTGAATTCAGCAGATGGAATATCACTGAATGTCATGAGAAGAGACACTTGTTGGAGATCGTCAAAACCTGGTAATTTTGTGGCACTGAATTTATTTGCCACTTATCAGCACCACAGGTGCAGCAAATCCATCTGATGTGGTATTACTAACAACTAATGGTATTATCAATGTGAACTCCAGTATACTGTATTTCATTCATTCATTGGATGTGGCAGTTGCCAGCTGGTCCAGCATGAACTACCCATCCTCAGTTACTCTTGTAAAGATGGTGGTAAGCTCCATTTGTGTAAGCACACCTTCAATGTTGTTAGGGAGAAAGTTCCAGAGTAAGTCTGAACAGTTGCAATCAGCAACTGCCGAAGATGAGAAATGTTGGCCCAGTTAGTAACACCCACATCCCAGCACTGAAACAGTTCAAAAATTAAGTGAGTCGCAGAAGAGCATTACGCAGGGATGATGTGACCATATTAAAGCAGTACCTGAAAAGATTTGTTCGTTTTCACCACACATACATGAATTTGGCATTCACTAGTTGGAGCAGCATTTATTGTCCATCATTAACCCCTTGCCTTCTAAAACCACTGCAGCCTATTTAGTGCAGGTAGACCCACAATGCTATTAGGGACCAAGTACAAGACTTTAATCCAGTGACAGTGAATGTGATCTAATCCGAAGTCAGGACAGTGAATGGCTTGGAGAAGAACTTGGAGATTGTGACATTCCTGTGTATCTGCCGACTTTGTCCGTCTGAACAGTAATGGTTATGGGTTTGGAAGATACTGTCTAAGAAACCTTCATGAATTTTTGGTAATACAGTAAGTAAAAGGTTTGCACATGGTTTCCTGATGTCCTGGCATTTTCTAAGAGATGTTAATTCTCCTTTAATGGTAAGAGCAATGAGAGTAATTATGCAACCTATCTGACTTTTAATTTCAGTGAATCCACAGCATGAAATAGGAATGTTTGAGGAGAAATGGATAATTCGCAAATCATGGTGAGCTATTTGGAAAACTATTCAAAAACAAAGAACAATATAGAGATGAATAAAAAAAAAAAAAACTGCATTTACCAAATATGGCCTATTCAATTCTAGTGAGCTAGGTCAGGTTGAACTCAAAACAACTTAGGTTTGAAATTCTTCCAAATAATTTATTTTGCCCGTGAACATGAATCAAATTGTTTTTCTACAGTGAATGTGAAAGACAACACATTATTTCAAGTCAGAATTTTTGGTTATAAGTTTAAATTTAGTCACTCTGGAAGACCATGCCTACTTCTTGACCACAACATCAATGGAAAGTCTTTGTTTTTGCACAAAAATAAATAAATAAACTTTTAAGACACTGCAACCAACAACTTTGGGAGTGACATTAATGCAAATGAATATTCCATTTCAGCCAACTGCCGATTTTAAATGCTGTGAGTAAACAGTTGTGAAATTAACACAGTGCATTGTTACAAAATACAATTTACAAACCTACAGGTCAGTCAGCATCTGGGAAATGTATATGAAAGTTATTCTTGCACTCTAATACAAATCTAGGCTCGTTTATAATGTCTGGCGTACTAAAGTCGTTATTGCAGTTTTGTCTGAATAACTGTTTCATCTGATGTTGTGAGTAATAAGGATGCAGTTAGCTCAATTAAATTAAATTCTTCATATAATCTCAGAAATGTTGAGATAGGATTGAACCAATTAGGAGGAATATAACTTATATTTCATTGAATACACTCAAGACACATGTCCAATGATAAATGGCATTATTGTTAAAATTAGCCTGTGGGTTTTCATTTAACTATTAAAAGGATTAAACAGGTAGATCACTCACTAAAGTAATCCTCCTCCCTCAAGCGGTCTGCTGAATTTTGAAATAAATTATTCTGGAAGCAGAACAGATAGCATGAACTATCCCAAATGAATACATAGAGCTCATCTCTCTGAAAGGCTAATTTATGAGCTAATATATTTCAGCTCAAGAGCTCAGAACACAGTCAGCTGCTTACATTATACATTGGCAGATACTTTAATCACGACTGGTTGGTTCTCAGATAGACTGAGAATGCAGGGTGACTCCGTAAAACATTTTTCAACCTTTCTGTTATCCAATGACATGTTTAACATCAGATATATTTGCAGCAGGCAAGGAGGAGGATTCTCAAAACCTTTCAATTTCATCCAGAAATTATTTGCCTTTCTGCACCAGTCACTGTGTTGGCATGTTCAGTGTTATGGTTTATGTTCAGTAGATCTTACTGGTAGATTGTTTTGAAATGTAAACTACTTTTTAACCTTGCATGATTATTAAAGGAAAACTTTCATATACTAATTACATATTTAAAGGGCTGTTTGTATATTACTTAATAAATCACAGAATTATAACACTTTATAGTACTGAAGGAGGCCATTAGGCCCATCATGTCTGTACTGAATCCCAAAACAGCCAGTTAGTTCAACTCTCCAGTCCTCTCTCTGTAGCCTCTAATTTCATCACTCGCAAATATATTTCTAGCTCACTTTTGAAATCTCGTACGAAATCCAAACTCTCCCCGAGCGGCATTCCAAATCCTAACAACTCTGAGTAAAGACGTTTCCCTACTCTCACTCCTCACTTTCTTGTTGACAATCTCGTGACTCCCTAGTTACTGGCATACCAACTAGTGGAAACAGAATATCCATCTTTACCTTGTAAAAATTATTCCTAATTCTGAACACCTCTGTAAAGTCACTTCTAGTCTTTACTCCAAGGAGAATGAGCTCAATTTCTCAAATCTTTCCTTGTATCTCTGTTTATCACACATCCTTGTAGGAGGTTCCCCATATTCTCACCACAAGGTCTAGGTCAACAACCTATTTGCTACATATGCTCAGGTCTGCTTCGAACCGATTTCAACTGCAGCAGCAAGCTTCCTTTTTCTTATAATTTGCAAAATTAACCCTGGTTATGCTATAGCTTTATCGTACAAATTTTTAATATACTCCACAATTACCCCCCCCTTTGATTCTTCCCAAATAGAATCACAAAAGTAAAGCAAATTAATAATGATTCACATAGTTCTGGGATAATGCGCGTTTTGGCAGCACAATGTAGTTGAAGAATTAGGGAACAGTATTTTCAAGACCGCTTTCCTCCGTTGTCAATATTGCAATTCCAGTGGGAATCAGATCGCACGCTTCGTTCTGCACATGTGCAACATCAGCATCAGTCTTCGAGCCATTCTGCGCATGCGCCAATGTTAGCTGCTGACAGAGCAGCTTTCTGGGAGAGGTACTGTATAGAAAGCAGCTTTCTTACATTAAGTGTACTGTGTTAAATTTACTTTTGTTTTGTTCATAAATATGATTTCAACCTTCATTCAGGTTGTGCTTTACTTTGCATTAGACTTTTGGGTGATTTTTGAGCGATCGTGAATGATATTTTTTGTCTGCCCCTAACACCACTTTTCCCATAGGCTCCATTAGTTCTATTAAGCAATTTTCTATTAAATAAGGTTTCGCAGGAATGCAACTACAGCACTATAGGAGAACCACCTGCACGTAGGTTGCTTAGCACATTTGAGAGCAGAAAAATACTGAACTTCAGGCTTCAGTATTTGCTGAATACAACAGTTAAGCAACACGAACACAAAATACAGGATAAGAATCTCAACAAAAAGGCAATACAATCAACTTCCCCATTTTGGGTTACTGTAACAATTCTTATCAAGCTTCAAGTTCAGTCACTGGTTGTTCGTTAACATCCTTATGGACTCAAACTTCCCCAGTTCTCTTGCCCGAGGCATCTGTATGTCATTTTTTGTTCGGCTCTTTCACTCCAGCTCACTATTGCTGCTTTAAAGTCAGTTTCTCTATGGATTATGTGTCAGTCTCTTATTATTTAAATTACGCTCGTACTTTTCCAAGCCATACTAATCTGTTTTGTCAAGTAGGTGTACATGTCCGAGGCCCATTCCCCAGTGCAAATTCTTTTGTAACCACGCATTCACTCATGTTTGAGAGTATGTTGCTGGAAAAGCACAGCAGGTCAGGCAGCATCCAAACAGCAGGAAAATCGACGTTTCAGGCCAGAGCCCTTCATCAGGAATGAGGCTGGGAGCCTCGGGATGGAGAGATAAATGGGAGGGGGTGGGGCTGGAGAGAAGGTAGCTGAGGGTGCTACCTTCATGACGTGTCCCACCTGTCATGGAGGTGGGGGTAAAGGTGATATGATGGAGAGGGAAGTGGAGCGGCGAGGTGGGAAGGAAGATTGACAGGTGGGACAGGTCATGACGGTGGCGCTGAGCCGAAGGTTTGAACTGGGGTGAGGTGGGGGAGGGGAAATGAGGAAATTGGAGATGTCCACATTGAGGCCCTGGGGTTGAAGTGTTCAGAGGCAGAAGATAAGGCGTTCTTCCTCCAGGCGTCGGGTGGTGAGGAAGTGGCAGTGGAGGCGGCCCAGGACCTGCATGACCTCAGCAGAGTGGGAGGGAGAGTTGAAATGTTCAGCCATGGAGCGGTGGTGCAGGTGTCCCAGAGATATTCTCTGAAGCGCTCTGCGAGAAGGAGTCCAGTCTCCCCAGTGTAGAAGAGACCGCACTGGGAGCAACGGATACAATAAATGACACGTGTGGAAGTGCAGGTGAAACTCTGACGGATGTGGAAGGCTCCTTTGGGGCCTTGGACAGAGCTAAGGAGGGAGGGTGGGTGCAGGTTTTGAAATTCCTGTGAAGGCAGGGGAAGATGCCAGGAGGGGAGAGTGGTTGGTTAGGGGGCGTGGACCTGACCAGGTGGTCACGGAGGGTATGTGGAAGGCTCCTTTGGGGCCTTGGATGGAGGTGAGGGGGTATGTTTGTTATTTCCAAGGTAGCACTCACTCTTACACACTTACATCAGTATCCAAGACCGTATTACACATTCTTGACTTTCGTATGACCTTATCAAAGGATTTATGAGAATTTCCTTATCTCTCCACATACAGCCCTGATGCCTTAGGTAGCGACTCAATCACCAAGTTCACCAAGGAAAGGAAAGACAAGGAGACAAACATCGCCAGGAGAAGGTTATCAGTTCAGTACTCTCATTTAAGGATCCTTTTCGCTATAATGCACTTTAACTTCAATTGCTGTATCAACTCATTATTCCAATTTGTTTCTCTTCTGCCACTGCTTTCCATTCCTAATTACTTAATCTCATTCAATTTTGCCATTTAACTGTTATCACCTATCTAATTAGAGAGATCTGGAGAGATCTGTATTCCATGGTCAATCATCTGTTTGATTCAGGCAAAGCATACTTATTCCTATTTTCTCAAAGATGGCCAACATTTAGCGAGTTTTAAGAAGATTTGTAATGCAGGTTGAGGTGAGAAAAAGAACAGGAAATGACATCACCACAGGAAATGCCACCACCAACCCAAGGAAACCTAAACACATAAATAGAAAGTGGGTCACTAACATCATGCTTCACCGGAGGCTCACTAATGATGTTACCTAGTATGGTGACAAAACACCTGAAAACGAACCTTCCAGCTGAGTGAGCAAATTACATCCATGACCTACATTTTTAAAATTTATTTTACAGCTTATTCTAGAAATTTCTGGAGAATTCAGTCTTCAGATATGTCAGGCGGGGCCTGTCTGCCTTTAACATTATGGGCAACTCAGATTTAGACATCGTAGCTGATGCTTACACTCCTGCTTGTAGTGCCGTTGGGCCTATTAGGGGATCATGTGTCTTTTGTGATCTTCGAGCTATGGGTGTGGAGTCACCGGATTTTAGATGTCTAGTTTATATTTTGAGGTCTTATTATTAACAATAGGGTTCTTTTGATGGAATCGTGTTTGACTGTCCCCGAAAAGCCTTTACAGAGGTGGACATTTATTAAAAGAGGAGCCCTCACCTCGGGGGGCCAATGGATGTAGGGGTTGTCCTTAGGGTCTCTGCAGTCTTTGCCAATTACACCACATTAATACATAGTCTATTCAGCCATAGAAAAACCAGTCACCAATGGTTCAAGCGTTTATTAGCAGAAGCAGTAACAGTTATTTTCAGCAACCATTATGTAACTATCACTACGTCTGCTTGAACCTTTGAACCACTGGTGATGGCTATTCCATGAATGAATAGAGTATCCATCAGATACCATGCAACCATCAGATTAACTGTCTTCAGCATCGGACACAATGAGTTCAATAATTACAATCTGAGCAACTTTGGCGGTGGCACCATTGTAAATTTTCAGCTTATGAACCATCCTTCCACAACAAATCAGCCAACTCCATCCATTCCTTTTTTTTTAGGATAATTTGTGCATCAATAACATCCCATGACTTGATGACACACTCACACAAAACAACAAGTTGGACAACATGCATATTTCCACACGAAGGTTTTTTTCTACACGGACCATCCACCTATTCAATTCAGTGTGAACATGGTCCTTGAATGGATTTTTAAGGCTCATATCCAAAGTTTGAACTGCAGACATTATATTTTTTGGTATAACTGCAGACTGAGTGCTCCTTTGTTGCAGACACTACTTAATCTCATCAGTCATATGGAACCTGAATATGTTCCAGATGACAAAACTGCATTCTTTACATGGGTTAATGGGGCATCTACTCCACACATTGAGCTAAAACTTGAATCCGTCCTCATCAGTGCAAAATCTTGGCACGGATAGCTCAAAACCTCTTGCAAGGAAGTTGCTTTCGGCATGGTTTAATATTGAAAATTGCCATGGGCTTTACTTTTGTTCTATTAGCCAATCAGGAAAGTACGACCGTGAATTTTGGCTTCTCAAGTCCCCCTCAAAGTTTCACTGGAACTCTTCCCACTCCACAATTGGGTTGCTGAGCATTTCAAAATTCAAGGGTACTTCATCTTGCCGATGAAAAAAGATGCGTTACTCCTGTTTTTTTGCAGCTGTCAGTTGTGGAATCACTGGCAAGAGGTAATTCTGGCACTGAGGTCTCTTGGTAGACAACATTTTTCTGTCAATCAACATTAATGGGTGCATCCACAACTCCCAGCCAATCAGCACTCAGATATCTTGAGGGCATCACTCTAAGGAAAGGCAAGGGGACAGGCCTCCTCAGAATCAGTCAAAAAGCCAGCCAGCTTGAATTTTACCATACTTGTCCGCTTATGACTTAGAACTTGTCTGTGTACATTTATCATTAAAACATACTCAAAACTCTACTGTTTCAACTCTTTAGGGAAAAAAAGTTTAGTCGAGAGACTCTGCCAAAGAACTGATAGAGGCACTCACTTATATAACCAAGTTGCAACCTAGCTCCATATATATATATATCCAATGACATAGTACTTAAAGTAACGCACGTGCTATCTATCAGCAGTTCTCAAGTTGTGTTGGTTGCAACAGTCCTCCAGAAGGAGGATTCAAAATGCAAGTTACTGGCATACAACGGCACGATGGAAATTGAATGAGAGAACAAGCTGGACCATCTTCCAAACGACACAAATAAACCATATCCTGCAAGCATTACACGAGTTGTATTCATAGAAGCAACAAGGACCTGACTTTATAACCAAGATTTAGGCTTTAGTTACAATATACTAGATCTCCCACACTTGCAAGGCTGTAAAAAAAGATAAAATGGCTGAACATGGAGATTGACATGAGACTGAAGCTCTCCAGCTTCATCTAATTTATGTCTTCTCAAAAGCAGTGCCATTCTTTCCATTAGAATTTTATTTTCTTGGGACAAGCAGAAGTATGTAGTATAACACCAGTTACTGGCAGGCAGGGTATTTTGACCCCAGCTAAATGGTCTGTGGGTGAAAAGGTTTCAGAGTTTATTTTTTGTTTCCTTCACTCAGGGATATGGATGTCACTTATTGCACATCTCTAGTTGCCCTTGTGTAGGTGGTAGTGAGCTGCCTACTTGAACACTACAGTACATTTGGCGTAGGTAGACTCACAAAGCTGTGAGGGTAGCAGTTTCTCTGTGAAATATGTAATGCACAACGTATTCATAAGGTAAATCAATGTCTCTTTCAAGCTGTAAGATGTAATTGCTGTTAAGTAAATTTGGGTCAAACAGGGTTTATTTCCTCTTTGGCAGGAAAATGCAAATAGAAGTTTGTTGCAAATTCATGGCTTTCTGAAAGCGGTCTAATTACTATGTTCAATCACAGTCTCCTGTGTAAATAAGGTATCTTCTGTCACTCGGAAAATTTTTCTCAACTGATGCAAATAATGGACCTTCGTTGGGGATACTGACATTGTCACCGAAATAGAAATACAGAGATGCAGGGTAATGACCTGAGGGCATGGATTCAAATCTCACCACAGCAGATCATGAAATCTGAATTCAATGAATAATAGTCTGTAATTAACATTAAAAGTAGTCTAAAAATGACCACAAAATAATTGTCAATTTTTGCAAAAACCCATCAGGCTCATTTGTTCTCTTTATGGAAGGAAAATCAGTCATCCTCGTCTGATCTGGCCTGCACAAGACTCAAAACCCAGAACAACCTGGTTGTCTCTGCAATGTATTCTGAAATGATCTAGCAAGACACGCAATTGTATCTAACCACTATAAAGTCCAATAAAAGGAATGGAGCTAGATGGACAATTTTGAATCAACCAAGGAAGCAACAACAGCCTTGATGCCCTTGAAAAATCCTACTTATTAATACCTGGGGTTGGCGCTGGAATTGGGAGAGCTGCCCCACAAACTAGTCAACTTAGTCATTCAGCATCCTAAGAGCTACAGTGATGCAAGAACACAACTTATTATCACCTTCAAGAGAAATTATGGATGGGCAATGAAGGTTATTCCAGACACTAACAGCCACACTCCATTAATGAATTAAGATCTTTTTATCAATATATTTTTGAGAAATGACAAACTGTGCACCACACCCAACCCCGCCCCCACGCCAATCCCCATCCCCGCCCCCAGGCCTAACCCCGCCCCCACACCCAGCTCCAGCCCCACACCAGGTCCTAGGTGCTAGCTCCCAGCCCTGCCGTGTTTTCACTATCCCTCCATACCTACCCCTCTCTGAGGATGAAAGATCAGTCCTCAACAGAGGCCTCACCTTCATTCCCCTACGCTCTCGGATTAATGAGTTCAACACGCGGCGTGACATCGAACAATTCTTCCGCCGCGCCTACTTCTTTAACCAAGACTCTCGCCCACCCTCTGACGACCCCTTCTCCCGCCTCCAACACACCCCATCCGTGCTGGCCTCCTACCTGCCCTCGACCTCTTCATAGCAAACTGCCGCCGCAATAATAACCGCCACCTGAACTCCCCCACCCCTCTCACCCACTCCAACCTCTCACCCTCGGAACGCGCAGCCCTCCACTCCCTCCGTTGCAACCCCAACCTCACTATCAAACCAGCAGACAAGGGAGGCGCGGTAGTAGTTTGGCGCACCGACCTCTACACCGCTGAGGCCAAATGCCAGCTCGCAGATACCTCCTCCTACTGCCCCCTTGACCATGACCCCACCCCCCACCACCAAACCATCATCTCCCAGACCGTCCATAACCTCATCACCTCGGAGGATCTCCCATCCACCGCCTCCAACCTCATAGTCCCACAACCCCGCACTGCCCGCTTCTACCTCCTGCCCAAAATCCACAAACCTGACTGCCCCGGCCGACCCAGTGTCTTCGCCTGCTCCTGCCCCACCGAACTCATCTCCGCATACCTTGACACCGTCCTGTCCCCCTTAGTCCAAGAACTCCACACCTACGTTCGGGACACCACCCATGCCCTCCACCTGCTCCATGATTTTCGCTTCCCCAGTCCCCAACGCCTTATTTTCACCATGGACATCCAGTCCCTGTACACCTCCATCCCCCATCACGAAGGACTCAAAGCCCTCCGCTTCTTCCTTTCCCGCTGTACCGACCAGTACCCTTCCACTGACACCCTCCTTCGACTGACTGAACTGGTCCTCACCCTGAACAAATTCTCTTTCCAATCCTCCCACTTCCTCCAAACGAAAGGAGTAGCCATGGGCACCCGCATGGGCCCCAGCTATGCCTGCCTCTTCGTAGGATATGTGGAACAGTCCATCTTCCGCAGCTACACTGGCCCCACCCCCCACCTTTTCCTCCGCTACATCGATGACTGTATCGGCGCCGCCTCTGCTCCCACGAGGAGGTTGAACAGTTCATCCACTTCACCAACACCTTCCACCCCGACCTCAAATTCACCTGGACAGTCTCAGATTCCTCCCTCCCCTTCCTCGACCTTTCTATTTCTATCTCAGGCGACCGAATCAACATGGACATCTACTACAAACCGACCGACTCCCACAGCTACCTGGACTACACCTCCTCCCACCCTGCCCCCTGTAAAAACGCCATCCCATTCTCCCAATTCCTTCGACTCCGCCGCATCTGCTCCCAGGAGGACCAGTTCCAAAAACGCACAACCCAGATGGCCTCCTTCTTCAAGGACCGCAAATTCCCCCCCGACGTGGTCGACGATGCCCTCCACCGCATCTCTTCCACTTCCCACTCCTCCGCCCTTGAGCCGAGCCCCGCCCCTCCAACCGCCACCAGGACAGAACCCCACTGGTCCTCACCTACCACCCCACCAATCTCCATGTACAGCGCATCATCCGCCGTCATTTCCGCCACCTCCAAACGGACCCCACCACCAAGGATATATTTCCCTCCCCTCCCCTATCAGCATTCCGTAAAGACCACTCCCTCCGTGACTCCCTCGTCAGATCCACACCCCCCACAAACCCAACCTCCACTCCCGGCACCTTCCCCTGCAACCGCAGGAGGTGCAAGACTTGAGCCCTCCCCCCTCACCTCCCTCCAAGGCCCCAAAGGAAACTTCCATATCCGCCACAGATTCACCTGCACCTCCACACACATCATCTATTGCATCCTCTGCACCCGATGTGGCCTCCTCTATATTGGGGAGACAGGCCGGCTACTTGCGGAGCGTTTCAGAGAACACCTCTGGGACACCCGGACCAACCAACCCAACCACCCTGTGGCTCAACATTTCAACTCCCCCTCCCACTCCACCAAGGATATGCAGGTCTTTGGACTCCTCCATCGCCAGACCACAACAAAACGACGGTTGGAGGAAGAGCGCCTCATCTTCCGGCTAGGAACCCTCCAACCACAAGGGATGAACTTGGATTTCACCAGTTTCTTCATTTCCCCTCCCCCCACCTTGTCTCAGTCAAATCCATCGAATTCAGCACCGCCTTCCTAACCTGAGATCTTCTTCCTGACCTCTCCGCCCCCACCCCAGTCTGACCTATCACCCTCACCTTGACCTCTTTCCACCTATCACATTTCCGACGCCCCTCCCCCAAGTCCCTCCTCCCTACCTTTTATCTTAGCCTGCTGGACAAACTTTCCTCATTCCTGAAGAAGGGCTTATGCCCGAAACATCGATTCTCCTGTTCCTTTGATGCTGCCTGACCTGCTGCACTTTTCCAGCAACACATTTTCAGCTCTGATCTCCAGCATCTGCAGACCTCACTTTCTCCTCAAACTTTGCATATAGACAGCTGTGACAAAATAAATGCTATATGTAGCACAGATGAGTACATGTATCATAAGCCACCCACAACATTGTTTATATTCCTTTAAAAAAAAAAGTCATGCTATTGAAGCTTTTCATTGTCTATTCATTGGTACAGATACAAAAATATCATACAAATTCTGGAAAAATTGATTCATCTTGCAAAGGACAGATTCCTTTCTATGAAAACATGCAGCTTCTCACAAACGATATGGAGTTGCTCTGTGCACCCGGTTGATGATCTTAAGTTGGTGTTGGTATCATTTTTGGCATACTCTGGATAGTTGAATGAGTGCTATCCAATCACAGAGTTATCTAACATTAGAGATATGTTCTAAGCTTGCAGGCAAGTGCCATTTGATTGGATGTGCCCATCTCGCGGACTGAGCAACATACATACCTGGAATCACATTGTTAAAAATCACACAACACCAGGTTATAGTCCAACAGGTTTAATTGGAAGCACACTAGCTTTCGGAGCGTCGCTCCTTCATCACCACCAGATGAAGGAGCTTTGCTCCGAAAGCTAGTGTGCTTCCAAATAAACCTGTTGGACTATAACCTGGTGTTGTGTGATTTTTAACTTTGTACACCCCAGTCCAACACCGACATCTCCAAATCATGGAATCACATTGGCACTGAAGTTTATATAACACATTACTCAGCTTTATGGTGGGCATAGCACCTTTGTTAGGTTGATGGCAGCAGCTTGAGTTGGTGACAGTGGAGATTATCACTCAGTGTTACAGCCCTGGTAGAGTGGAAAGACCTGTTTCACCTATCATTTTTGGAACACCTTATTCTTCCAGGATTACTTGAAGAACACTGGACAGTTTTCAGATCTATAAACAGCGTCTGTGGGCATGCTGTGTCTGTCTGAATAAAACAAAAGCATCAGGAACAATAGTTCCCTGGTGAATTCTCCTGCAATGCCTTAACTGATCACAGCCAATTTGCCAACCAATCAACATCCTTTCCTAATGTGGAATAAGTTGTTGCTTCCTTTGGAAGTTGTTGCATCTGCCATGTTGAGTACAAGATGAGAAGCTTCAGCGACGTCTTTTTTCAACAATACTCAAATATTGTTCTACTAACATACGTTGTTCATGATGTGACATTTCATGAATTATTCATTGAGAGGTGGGTGGGAGCTTCACTGGCCAGGTCAGCATATGTGCCAAGCCCAGATGCTCAGAGATGACGGTATCATGCCTTTTGTTCGACTGTGGGTTTTATGCAAGCAAGTGGTTTTCTTGGTCACTTCATAGGTCAGATAAAATTTAAAAGGACAGTGAAGGATTGGGGTGGGCCATTAATGACTAAGTTGAGGAGAAATGTCTTCACCTAGACAGTGACAAGCCTGTGGAATTCTTGGTCACCAAAAGTGGTTGAGGACAAAATACTGAATGTTTTCAAGAACGAGTTAGACATTGTCCTTAGGGATTAAAGGATCAAATGGCATGGGGGAAAAGCAGGAATTGGGTAAAAAAGGTTGGATGATTAGCCAAACGGTCATTCTTGCTGGTTATTTTTCGGCGTTTCTAAACGTTACAATAAGGTGATAGCCAGCCAAACCAAAATCAACCTCACTATCACTGGATTCACAACGCAGTGATTTAAAACATTCAATGACCCTCAAAACTGCTCAGTTGCTCCAAACTAGATTTTACAAGTGACAAGTGGAGGTCAAGTTTATAACTTAAACAAAAATTAGCAAATTTATACTTCAGAATGTAACTTTAACAGAACACTGATAAACAACAAGACAATCCAATTAAAAACTATAAGCTAAGCCTAACCTTCTTTGATCATAAGTCCCCAATCTCACATTGATGGACAGACAGACAGTTGGGGGATAATTTTGAAAAGAAAATAAATGAATTGTAATTTGCCAGTTTGTGAACAGTTTCACCAGGAAATATCAGGCATTCATGAAAACCTTGGATGGTGGTTTGTATTACAGGTGCATAAGACTGAATATCTCACTTGAATTCCGAAGTCACCAGTCAATGTAAACAGCTTCCACAGATCTTTGGAAGCTTTTACTCATTTCTTACAGACTGGGATTCTTTTCTCAGTTTTTAGCAAGTTGATAGCTGGAGAATAACTAGGGAGAGCAAGACTAAAAAACATCTTCCCAGTCTGGCAGCTCCAAAAGCAAAACTGCGGCCCGTTCAAAACCCCAGTCAGAACCAGTTCATTCTTTGTTTTCTTTCTTTTTCAACATTGTCTGTGGTTGGCTGGCCAGCACTGGTCTTCCCTTAACTGACCAATTCAACACTGGCTGCCAGTCTCTGAGCATAACAACATCTCTGTGTCAAATCACCTACTGTGTCTTCACAGCAGTAATTCTACTCCATTCTCTTTCCAGACCAGTTTCCCACAGTCTTTTGTTCTCTTCTCACTTTTTTTAAAAACAAGCTGCTGTTCAAAGTTCAAAATTCGATTCTCTATTGAAACTCAGAGTTCCAAATCAAAACAGAGAAAAATAAAAGAAAAACAGCGATGGTCTCCACAGTAATCATCTTTGTGTAAGAATAGAGGCACAGATCAGGTTTACCTTGAGTTAGGATTATAGAATCCCTGTAGTATGGAAGACCGTTCAGCCCATCGAGTCCCCACTGACCTTCCGAACAGCATCTCACCCAGACCCACTCTCCTATCCTATCTCTATAATCTGCATTTCCCACAGATAATCAATCCAGCCTGCACATCTCTAGACACTGTGGGCAATTTACCATGGCCAATCCACTTAACTTGCACATCTTTGGATTGTGGGAGGAAACCCGAGCACCTGGAAGAAACCCACGCAGACACAGAGAGAGAATGTGTAAACTCCACACAAACAGTCGCCCAAGGGTAGAACTAAACCTGGATCCCTGGCGCTGAGAGACAGTAGTGCTAACCACTTTTCTACCATATCGTGCAAGTTGAATGAGGAAAAATTTTTAAAATGTTAATTTGACAGCTTCATTGTCAATTTTAATGATCCCAGTGGGATTCTTTCTCTTGCGCCTTTAGATTCAACTTCTCTTTTCCATCTTCTGATTACCATATACTGAAAACATTCACCTCACTGCAACAAATTCATCTCCTAGTCTATAAATCTTTCCATTGCCAAAGTATCATTTTTTACTCCTCTGCATTGCTGCTGTTTTTTATGTCCTTCCTCAACACATTTAATGGCAGAGCTGACAGCCATTTTAGTATTACATTTTTTTGCAAATGACTTAACTCGCCACTTTCTTCCCCCCCGTTCATAAAATCAAATCTTTTCCAGCAAGCACTTAGTTACCTAAACCACTCTCTTTCCCTCCACTACTAAGCCTCTGGCACCGTTTCCATTCCTTCTCTCAATCAGGTTAGGATGATCCCTATACTGAAGGCACAGGTAGCTGATGTTGTCTCCCATGGCCTTTTGCACCCGAGACAGCTGGTGCATCATCTATTCTTAGACTCTTAAACAGTCACTCCTGCAGTTGGTCACCAGGAAGCAAAAAAAAACATTTCAATAAATGTTACAGCTGTAAATGTGTGCAAGTAGGAAATTGGCAAGAGTACTCAGTTACCACATCCTCCAACACAGGATTAAAGATTTTTATAAATAAAAACAAAATAAAAGAAAATCCAAATATATGTACATCCCTGTAACCCAGATTCTTTTTCTCAATAATGCTTTCCCACACAACCGCTTCTTATCCATGCTAGCAGCATTCATTATGACAGCTTTATTATAGTCAAAAGCCTGTTGCTATGTTACATGGTGTGAATTACTTCAGTATTTTGCCAGGGAAACAGAAACTAGTCCCTTGCCAACAAAATACTCAAATACGAATACAATGATGCAGGGAATATTACAGACCCTTTTTTATTAAGATTTTTTTTACTACTGCTCATGTTACTCACTTAAATTGCTTTTCAATAAGAACTGCCAAAATAAAATGGCAAGTGAAAAGGATCATCAGTGGACACCTGGCAGTATCTCCCATTGACTGTCCTTCTTTTCCCTAATAACACGAAGCAGCTGAAGTAGGGCGTAATGAAGACATCGTGTGCCTCTTGACATAGAAAGGCTGGTGTCGGAAGTACATAATTAAGTACCACTGATGTCCATTTTGCAGAAGAGGATTATAGGGATTACTCTATCCACAACTAAAAATACCTCAATAGAAACTCTAACTTGTAGGTGAACTCTATGAGACCAGAAATGCATTTTTTTGTAGGTATGAAATACAAATTAGGCTGCACTGATATGTTTCAGATAGATTTCAATGTTACAGTCACTTGGGAAGAGCAAAACATCTTGTAACAATTGCCATTTTCTCGCAGTTAAAGGGAAAAACATTGCAGCTTTGTTGCCATTCAATGCCAGAGACAGATTCTTGCTGAGAGATTGGGAAACTTGGCAATTAGCTCCAATACACCTGTTTTTGGCAAGATCCATCACACTGTTTCACTCAGACACCTGACAGGACAGCAATGGAGCTTCCCCTTCTCCCACAGCTCCGGGGTTAATGTCATGCTCATTGAAAGCTGCCACTCAAACAAAGGAAGAGCCACCAGGTAAACAGCACAACAGTCACCAATGAGCTAGGACTGTCATTGGATCCCAGGCCACGTGTGTGAGGTTACTCTGGGGGGCGGCAGCAAGAACATTGGCTCTCAATGCTCCCTAATTCCCGATGACAGGGCCCTCAATCAGTCACTGAGTGCCTTTGAGTATAAAGGGCCACCCTCTCCTCCCTGACCTTGGCCAAAAGTCAACATACAAACTTTCACTGACTTGCTTACAGTGGTCCCTTAAAGTCATCTGCAGCAAGATAGGGCATTAACTGCCCACTGAGAAGGGGCACAATTTGAGTTAAGGCAAGAAGGGTGTCCAAGAGGGTTCCTGTCACAACACTGTAGGTGGAGGCATGAAAATGCCAACATTTGCACTCACTGCCCTCATAACCCTGCAATTACCAAAGCTAACATGGAAGGGGCAGTGCACATGGATCTGCCCACTGTTTGTGAGCAACACTGATGAGATTTTAACAAAAAGAAACAACGGGGAGGGCACTACAAGGATTACTATACATTTTACTTTTATTTATCTGGGATGTGGTTATCACTGGTGAGGCTGGCATTTGTTGACCATCCTAAGACACCTGATTGGCACCTTAAGACATTTCAGAGGGTAATTAAAAATTAACTGCATTGCTGTGAATCTGGAGTGACAGATCACATAAGGACGCAGATTTCCTTCCCGAAGGGACATCAGTCAACCAGATTTGTTTTTACAACAGCTGACAATGATTACATGGTTAGCTCGTAATTCCAGATTTTTGTTTTTGAATTCATAGTGATCACTTGCCATGTTGGGATTTGAACCCATGTCCCCAGAATATTCACCTGGAATTTTGGATTATAAATTCCAATAGATTACCACAGCACCAGTGCTTCCCATTAAAAACGGTGGACAGATTAGGAAGGAAGGAAACAGAGAAAGCGGTCAGCCAGCATAAAACACTGCACAACATTAGTTTCCCATTGCTAAGTGACAAGCTTGTAACTAAACTGTCTCCGTGTCTACTGTACATATTGGTTAGGCTGGAAAGTACAACAAAACAGATCTCTTTAGTCACACATTTGAAAGATGACAACCTCAAATAGTGTTAACAAAAGCTACATCATGGCAATTGGTTAAGACAAGAAAAACAATGTATTTTATAAGAGCCCATTGTCCCTGTTCAATATAAAACCAACTGTCCCCTCACCTCAACTATTCTATTTCTTTCCCATTTCTTGGTCTTGTACTTTCTTCAGTTTCAAATGTTCAGATATTCTTCCCTTAAACAATAATGGCTCATGATGCAACACCTCCCTTTGACAAAACATTTCATGCTCCAGCAACACTTGGAGAATTTTCTCACCCTCCTTCTGCATTGCCATAATAAACACTTGAAATTGATTTCACTCCAGGACGTTTGTGCAGAACTCCCTGGTACCACAAATTTCCCTGCTTCATCAACAACCTAACCTCCATTATAAAGTCAGAAGTAGGGACATTCAGTGATGATTGTGCATTGATCAGCAGCATTCACAACTCCTCAGACAGTGAAGCAGTTAATATCCAAATGCAACAAAAACTGGACAATATCCAGGCTTGGGGTGACAAGTGACAAGTAACACTGGTGCCACACAAATGCCAGGCAATGACCATCGCCAACTAGAGTGAATCCAACCATCTCTTTATGGTTTTCAATGGCATTCTCATTGCTGAATCCCCAGCTACCAACAGATTAGTGGTTGCCACTGACTAGAAATTGAGCTGGACCAGCCATATAAGTACAGTGGCTACAACAGCAGGTCAGAGGCTACGAACTCTGTAGTGTATAACTCACCTCCTGACTCCCCAAAGCCTCTCCATTGTCTACATGGTCAAATCCATTACGTAATGGAATATACCACACTTGCCTGAACAACTGCAGCTTCAATAACACTCCATAAGGACAAAGTCCACTTGATTAGCACCACTACTCATTCACTCCACCACAGACACAATACTAGCGGTGTATACCATCTACAAGATGTGGCTGCAACCATTCATTACCGCTCCTTGGACAGCAACTTTGATCATTTCCATTTAGAAGGACAAAAGGCAGTAGATACATGGGAACACCACCATCTGTATTTCCTCCTTCAAGCCATTCATGTTCCTGACTTAGAATTATATTACCAGTCCTTCATTGTCGCTGGGGGAAAAAAATCAGAAATCCCTCCCTAATGGCATCAGTGGTGTTCCTACACCAAACAGACTGTAGTGGTTCAGGAAGACAGCTCACCACTACCTTCTCGAAGGTAATTAGAGATGGTCATCAGGAACATCTTATCTGCATTTACATTGTCTAGTCCTGCCAAAATTTCATCGGTTTCTATGAGACTCCCTTTCATTCTTCTAAACTCAAGGAATGTAATCCTAACTGACCCAGTCTTGCTTCATACATCTCTCCATGAATCAGTGTAGCAAATCGCTGTGACACTCCCCCCATAATTAGAACAAAACGTGGGAATAAGTGACTATACTTGGAGTTACCCACCGTCTGTGTCTCCCAATAAAAGAGCCAAGACAAATGCAGAACGATGAGCAACTTTGTTATGGTCTCTCCCTCTGCTTGGTTATACATTGAACATTGCTCCATGTCGCTTATTTTGGATTTGTCATTTTAGATCATTTTGCTTTTTATGTGCCAAATAGCAGACTTTATATTGGTTTATTGTTGTGGGCAAAGTCACACCGTTAGTAGCAATAAAAGCAATGGATTGAATGATGTGGTCAGCAATTTTTGATTGCTAGAGTATTTGGATTTTTTTAACCTTCATCACTTTTGTAATTGCTCAAGGTTTGACAATAAGTGCAGCCTCCCCCAGACATAATACATCATTTCTAATACTATTTCTAGCTCATCTATTTTCAGAGACAAGGTTATTTAAATGGGATTGCAGTAATCAATCTACTGATGACCTCAGCACTTCATAAAACTGGGTGCAATGAGATCAAGACTTATAAAGAATAGCCAGACATTGTTGAGGAGATTACCTGCAAAAAGATAAATATCTACTTATATTAAAAGACTGAGCAATCATGTGTACTTCTTGAGTCATAATATTTGAGTTATTCCATTTGTCAACATCTATATTATGAAGTGCAATTTCAGGATAAACCAAGAGACAATGGATGTCTACACCACAGCAAGAGTTTATTCACACTATTGAGAGAGAAATTGGAGACAATCTAATACTTTTAAATTTTAAAAGAAAGTTCTGTACACTTTCAAATTGTATTTATCATAATCTGAAATATTTAAAAGCGAGGTCGAGGAACCTGAAATAAGTTTGCATTCATTAACAAGAACCTCCTTTGCTTCAAATATGTATTCAACTTTTCTTACAAAGATGTCATAATCTCCGCTTCAACCATTTCCTGTACAACAACACAAAGTAACAATATTTCTCCTAATTTCCAAATTTATTCTCTTATTGATAATTTCAAAATGCAAGTCTCCCATTACCCATCCCCCACCTACATCGAACTTCTTTTCCCAATTTGTTCAATCAAAATTCTTAATATTTTTGGGAAAAGAAAATTGCATCAAATGTCCTCTTTATTTTCAAAACAAGAAACATTAAGTATTTTGAAGGAGGCTCACTGGACCCAAAATGTTAACTCTGATTTCTCTCCACCGATGCTGCCAGACCTGCTGAAGTTTTCCAGCAATTTCTGATTTTGCTTCTGATTTTCAGCATCCGCAATTCTCCAGGTATTTTTTGGTTTCCTCTTTACATTGCCTATTTCTGTGAAAATAGTCTTATCGTCTCAAGCGAATTGTTTCCAATATTGACCCATTCCTCTCATCCTCCCACTTGATCTACCTTGCATCAGCTTTACAAATGCACAAATTAGATTTAGGCCATTTGTCACCTTCCTCAAACCTGATCCACAATATTATATGATCACGGCTGATCCAATTGTGGTCTCAAATTCACATTCCAGCCTTGCTATACAAGAACGATCTACCGTTGCCTTAAAAACATTCAACAATCTGCGTTCCAATGACTCTCAGCCCTCATCTCTCTCTCAAAATGCGAGGTGCCTTACTTTAGAATCATGGCCCCTCGTTTTCTAATCTATCTTGCAAGTGGAAACGCCCTTTCAACATCCATCCTGTCAAGGCCCCTTCGGACCTTATGTTTTAATAAGATCACCTCTCATTCTTCTAAACTTCAAATAATACTGGCTAAGCTTTTCCAATTTCTCCACATAAAATAATCCCAACCCAGGTATCAGTCAGATAAATCTTGCCTGAATTGCTTTTAACACATTTACATCATAGAAGTATCACAGAATCCCTAGAGAGTGGAAGTAGGCAATTTGGCCCATTGAATCCACATTGACCCTCCAAACAGCATCCCACCCAGACCCATGCCCTACCCATGTAACCCTGCATTCCCCATGGCCAACTCACCTAGCTTGCACACTACGTTAAATTAACCAATCCACCTTACCTGCACATCTTTGACGTGTGGGAGGAAACCGGAGCAGCCAGTGGAAACCCACACAGACACGGGGAGAACACGCAAACTCCACACAGTCACCAGTGGCTGGAATCGAATCCGGTCTCTGGAACTGTGAGGCAGCGGTGCTAACCTCTGAGCCACCCGTGCCACCCTTTCTTAAATAAGACAACCAGATCTCGGACACAATAATCCAGCTGTGACCTCACCAATATTTTTTAAAACTGCAGCAAAATATTGTAATTTTTACATTTTTTCGTCTTGAAATAAACATTCAATTGCCTTCCTAATCATTTGCTGTAACTGCAAATTTTGTGCGATTCATGTATCGGCACATCTAGGTCCCTCCATACCTTCGAGAGATAAAGACTCCCCACATATAAATAATATGCTTTTTATAATATGCCATCTGCTAAATTTCTGCCCACGGACATAACCTATCAATATCTCTTTGCGGACTCTTATGCTGTCATCGCAACTTATTTTCTGTGATCAGTTTTGGGGACCCTTATCGAAAGAAAGATATACTGATATTGGAAACAGTCCAGAAAAGACTCTCTAGCTTGATACGATGTACAGGGGGATTGTCATATGAGAAGAGTTTTGATTTTGTTCTAGGAATTCCCTGAACAGCCAGGGAATTCCTAGAGGCATGGCACTCATCCACTGATTCAATCAATAAACACATCGACCTGGACCCAATATACCGACCACTGCAGTAGACAGCTGGAACTGACAACCGGAAGCGGCAGATTCAAACCACTATAAATGCCGGAGGAAACAACACAGAAGCGCTTCACAGGAGGCACCCAAGGACTGAGGATGTCACCTAGACAGGGGACAAAATGTCTGCAACACAAATTCCCAGCTCGGCGAACAGAACCACAACAATAAGCACCCGAGCTACAAATCTTCGCACAAACTGTGGAATCAAGAGGAGGCAGGAGTGTGGAGTTGAGGATTATCAGATCAGCCTGATCTCAGTGAATGGCAGAGTTAGCTCAATGGGCTGAATGGCTTTCTGCTTTCACGTCTTGGAGTCTTAAATTTATCAACCACACAGTCATTCCCTCTATTCAGTAATCTACATTAATTATAAATAACTGATGCTCTAATAACCCCTGTGGCACATCATCCTGCAAACCCAAAAAGGACATATTTATGTTCATCCTCTGAACCTCCCTACACCATGAATTCTTATTGTGTGGAGTAACCTTTGATGTGCACCTCCTTAAATCTTATTTGGAAATCCAAGTCCAAAACACTTGCTTGTTTAAAACCTTTCTCCCTGCATTCAGACAATGCTTCAGACTTTCTCTATCAGTTCCCTCAGAACAGACTATTTGTTTATTTAACAAATTTGTTGTTTGCACATATTTGTGCACAGATTAGTTGTCAATTTTCCTTTGTAAACGTCATGTCACATAAGGAGTTTACAAGCTATTAAACTGCTAAAGATGATCTGAAGATAAGAACATTGTTATATAAATAAAAACATTTCTACAAAAAAGGAAATTATGAACCAAATGTCTCTTAAGTCAAATGATCTTTTTAAAAACCAAGAAATAAAAGCATTGCTCGCAGTTTTGCTAAAAAGCCAAGTTGTAGATCTGAAGGACAAGTCTGCAATTTATCTCCGAAACTAAACAAAGAGCTGGGATTGATGAAAACAAAGCAATATAAATCAAAACAACAGGTAAAAACAAAGAGGACCATAGGAGATTTCCACGTTATTTGAAATATTAACGCAGTTTCTCTCTCCAATTGGAAGGGTTTGGAGGGATATGGGCCGGGTGCTGGCAGGTGGGACTAGACTGGGTTGGGATATCTGGTCGGCATGGATAGGTTGGACCGAAGGGTCTGTTTCCATGCTGTACATCTCTATGACTCTACTAGACCTGCTGCATATATCTAGAATTTCCTCTTATTTTCAGCATCCACAGTATTGTACTTTCCTTGTTAAGCAAAAGCAGGTTTGTACATCTCAGTTATTCAATTTACTAATGCCAACCAACCAATCACTGAACACTGTTATTTTTCAGATTTAATTCCCTGACTGTTGAACAAGTTGAAAATAAATTCCAAGTGTTAGCAAAACATACTCATCACGGAGCAAGAATTCCTCTGGGTTAAACCTTATTATGAAATCACCTAAGTGTAATTTTTGTCGAGTTTCAATGAGGGTTTCTATCTGGGAGCCCTCAAAAAACAATGCCCTAACATTAATCCCTTCAGAGCCCCACTGGACACAGGTTTCCAAGCACAAAACACTCTGATCCCTGACACTCAGCCAATTCTGGATCCATTATTTTCAAATGTTTTGGATGTCATGGACTTTTACTTTTGATATCAATCTCCAATGCAGGACCTCATCAAAAGTCTTAATGAAATCCAAGTATGATGTGGAGGTGCAGGTGTTGGACTTGAGTGGACAAACTCAGAAGACACACGACACCAGGCCATTGTCCAACAGGTTTATTTGAAATCACGCGTTTTCAGAGCACTGCCCCTTTGTCAGGTAAAGTCATCAGGTGACTTTATCAGGTGAAGTCATTGATGACTTCACCTGATGAAGTCACTTGATGAAAGGGCAGTACTTTGAAAGTTCGTGATTTCAAATAAGTCACATAACATCTAATGAAATCCAAGTAGATTATATCAAAAGCATGACCCACCATCATCCACCCAGTTAGTCAGACATGACCTGCCCATAACAAAATCAAAACTGTTTGTTTTAATTTGTTATTGTCACATGTAATAAAATACAGTGAAAAGTATTTTTTGTGTGCTATCCAGGCAAATCATACCTTATGTAATCATACCTTACAGAATGCAGAATCAAGTGTTACAGCTACAGAGAAAGTGCAGAGAAAGATTAACTTTAATATAGTTAAAAATCATACAACACTAGGTTACAGTCCAACAGGTTTATTTGGAAATACTAGCTTTCAGATCACTGTTCCTTCATCAGGTAGCTGTGGAGCAGGATCACACAATGCAGAATTTACAGCAAAAGATCACAGTATCATGCATGCAACTGATACAATATATTGACCACACCGAGGTTGCTGTTAAGTCTTTCATCTTTTAGAATGGGCTGCATGTTTCAATTCATTAATATGTAAATCTTAGAACTTCTTTCAAGTCACATTCTCAAGATAACTTAAGGTTTTATAAAAAAGGGGACATCTCAGCTCAGTCAATGCATTAAAGGTGTGAGGTTAGAGTCTGTCTGTGTCCCAATCTTGAGTCAGACTGGTTCCATTTCCAAAGTAAGAATTTACAAAATACACATGGATTGACAACTTGCATTGACTGTCTGAAGATTGTGTACTTTGTGAACAAGAGAATGCATCTGCAATTACAATTCTGCACACACAAATGCACCCCATAGACGTGTGTGTGTGTGTGTGTGTGAGAGAGAGAGAGTGAGTGTGAGAGAGTGTGAGAGAGTGTGAGAGAGTGTGAGAGAGTGTGAGAGAGTGTGAGAGAGTGTGAGAGAGTGTGAGAGAGTGTGAGAGAGTGTGAGAGAGTGTGAGAGAGTGTGAGAGAGTGTGAGAGTGATTTGTTCAATATATCGTATCAGTTATATACATGACACTGTGACAAATCTGTGTCTTATGATCCTGCTCCATAGCTACCTGATGAAGGAGCAGCGCTCTGAAAGCTAGTGTTTCCAAATAAACCTGTTGGACTGTAACCTGGTGTTGTATGATTTTTAGCTTTGTCCACAGATGCATCTCCACAGGGCTTTTGCCCGAAACGTCGATTTTGCTGAAGCTCCTCGATGCTGCCTGAACTGCTGTGCTCTTCCAGCACCATTGATCCAGAATCCATCTCCACATCATGGCTACCAACTTTAATATATGAGCGGCCCATTCGAAAGTCTAATAACAGTGGAGAAGAAGCTGTGATTGAAACTGTTCATACACGTTATCAAACTTTCATGTCTCTGCCTGATAGAAGAGGATGGAAGAGAGTATAACCGGGATAGGAGGGGTCTCTGATAATGTTGGGTGTTTTTCCAAGGCAGAGGGAAGTGCGGATAGAGTCAATAGAAGAAAGCCTGGTTTTTCATGATGAACAGGACTGTGTTCACAACTCTCTGTAATTTCTTACAGTTTTAAGCAGAGCAATTGCCATACCAAGCTGTGATGTATCCATATAAAGTGGTTTCTACGCTGCATTGATAAAAGGTGCTAAGAGTCACTGTGGTCATGCTGAATTTCCTTAACTTTTTGTTCCTGCCTCTCCGATTGCAGATTAATTCTGTCCCTCAGAACTGTTTTGAATAGTTTGCCCAAAAACAAAGTTAGACTAATTAGCCTGTAGTTTCCCGATTTATCTCTTGCTCCTTTCTTGAACAATACCACATTGGCTGTCCTCCAGCCTTCTGTCACCTCTCCTCTGGCCAGATGGCAGCTCAAAACCATTGTCAGCACTTAGGTACAACAGAAGCTACAATAACAGATCCCAACAGCCTGGTCGGAGATTGCCACCCATGTCAATGTGGCCTCAACCAAAGGAATGCCCAGTAATGCCACAAGGAGGTTACATTGAGCCCACAAGGCTGACAATGGCCTACTTCCTAGGCTGTAGAGGTACAAAGCCCCTGACACTGACTACCCCTAGCAGCTGACTGACTTTGCCATTGCCCAGACCTGAAATCAATGTGTCCACTCCCTTGCCTGACCACGGCTGACAACGATGACACGTTTCCTGGCTTGGAGTCTGTGCTAAAAGATCAGTCAAGATAGAAGCACTCTTAACATTTAAGCTGTCACTGAGGGGACAAAGTGCAAAATGGCAAGGCAAGGCAGTGATGCTGTGAAAACTAAAGTAGGCACAAGTGAGTGAGTGCTAAGAGAGTATTCTGAGGTGCACCCGAGTCCAACCATGGGTATCTAGCCTTGGACATTTAAAGTCCTGGAATCAGCAGTATAATACAAGGTGCCAGCGTTCTCCAAAGTGCAGCACTGAAGTGCAACAATGTACACTAGGTGGATCAGTGATGTATCATGATGCTGCTGAGAGGCTGGTACATGTTGGGTGTCTGTGGCGGCATGATCATGCAGGTTACCATTCTGAGTTTCCTGCCTGGATCTCGGTGTCCAACATCTATCCACCAAGTATGAAAATGGAAAAATGGAGACAAGATTAGATAGTAATGAGAGTGATAAAGGACAATACTCCATGAAAATAGGCCTCTTGCTGCTCACTGGCCAGAATCTCATCTCGCCATCCAATGCTCAGTTTAGAAAAAAGGGACGGTTTGATCTTGACATCAGAAAGGTTTTCGTTGGAAATGTCATCCGATTTTGCCAAATTCATTCCCATTTCTAACATCATTCAGAGGCTGGGAAGATTTTTCCCTGTGCTTCAAGGATTGTAAGAAACTAAATCATAAATTCATCCCGATGACAGGCTTGTTTGTAAATAACGAGGCAGATACCATACTGCATGCTGACATGTGCGATAAATGAGTTCTTTGTGCATTCACATTTGTTAAATCTGGCATCTATGGATATTGGAACAAGGATGGGGCTTGTCACATGGTTCTTCCTAGGTCACTCAAAACACTTCAAAGTTCAGTGAACAACTGTGCTGAAGTTAGTTCTAGTTAGTCAAAGAGAAGGTAGCTGGCAGAGAAGATATAATGTAGCTGGCAGACTTGCATTCAGAGAAATCCTTAGGCAGTGAAAGTTTAGTGTAGCTAGCTGTCTGCTAAACAGCTGGAGGTGTGCTGAATGTAGTCTCAAGAATCCAGTGAGGTACTTCAAGAAATGGTATTCAACTACTGGGTGGTGAGCAAATCTTTGTGACAGTCCTAGTGGAGGCAATAACCTGGTGGTATTATCACTGGACTGTTAATCCAGAGACACAGATAATGCTCTGGGGACCTAGCTTCAAATTCCCCATGGCAGATGGTGCAATTTGAATTCAATTAAAGAAAAATCTGGAATGAACAGTCTCATAATGAGCACGATATCATTGTCAATTGTTGGAAAAACCCAACTGATTCACTAATATCCTCTAAGGAAGGAAACTGCCATCCTTAGCTGGTTTGGCCTAAGTGTATGTCCAGTTTCCAGAAATGTGAATGACTCTTAACTGCTCTGGGCAGTTAGGATTGGGCAATAAATGCTGCCTAGCCAGCAATGTCGTCTTCCATGAATGAACAAAGGAAAAAAAAGTCAAAGAGTTGCTTTTGAGGAAATTCAGAGGATAGCTCTTCAAAATGAAAGATGTGATGAAGGACAGTTTGAATGAGATTTGATGACCCATTGTGTAACCAACATCTGTATTGGTTGCTGAGAAATCTGTGGGATCTGTCATGACTGCACCAGCTGGTTGACAAGATCTTTGGTGCTCAAACACAGTGTGGCTTTAACCATATTTACATCATGTTAATTCTGGATTTTAAAGTACAAGATTAAAATATTATGAATATTATTTTACTTTTCCAACTTGTACAGTACTTTGTTTGCTAAACAAAGTGGAATCTTGTGGCTTTATTCTCTTCATCAGTAACTGAGATTTCAAATCGTATCGACTTTAAACAAAAATGTTACTGGTCCCCAACTAGACCATAATATAAACTTAGTGGTCACAGACTGGATCACGGAAGAGATACTAATGTCAAGGAATCAAACAAAATTTGTGCATAAGTAAATAGGACATATGCTAGGCCTGCTACAGAGAAGCAGATAGACACACCATTCTGCTATAACAAAAGCAAATTAAACACTCAGGTTTATTGCTAGAGTAATAGAACTGAAAAGTAGTACATACTTGTCAGCAAAGAGTGATATTGGGCTTGGTCGTCTCCATAGATGCAGAGAAAGCATTTGATCAGGTTGAATGGCCATACCTTTTTTAAATTTTGGAATGTTTGGCCTTGGAGAGGTTTTTACCAAATGGGTCGCAGTGCTATATAATAACCCGAAAGCAGCGGTACTTACTAACAGCATAAGATCAGATAGTTTTAGTGTTGGCAGAGGTTGTCATCAAGGGTGCCCTCTTTCACCACTATTATTTATACTAGTGATCGAACCACTGGCAGAAGCTATCCAGACAGACCCCAGTATAACGGCCTTGGAGGTAGGACCAGGCAAGCATAAAATTACTCTTTATGTGGATGACGTCTTTTTTTCTTAACTGATCCATTAACATCTGTGCCCCACTTAATACAAGTGGTTAATTTATTTGGTACGTTTTCAGGGTACAAAAGTAATTTCATGAAATCAGAAGCCATGCCGGTGGGAGGTCTTACCAGCATATCCAACTTCGCGGATGGAACCTGCTTCCACTTTCGGTGGTCACAGGGAGGTTCTCTCTACTTAGGCAATTTAATTACCCCGGCATTTGACCAGTTATATAAAGCTAACTATGTGCATCTGTTAGAGAAAATAAGACAGGGCCTTCAGTGCTGGGAAGATCTCCCAATATCCTGGTTGGGAAGAATAGGTCTGGTCAAGATGAAAGTCCTCCCTCGCCTATTATACCCTATGAGAATACTTCCTTTGGTATTGCCGAGGCAAGCGCTGCGTAGGCTTTATGGTTGGTTCGGTTCCTTTGTTTGGCATCATAGACGGCCCCTTAACAAATTAGATAAATTGCAGCTCCCACGAGAAGGGGGGGCTGGGGGGGTCTAGATTTCCTGGGTTTTAGGAAGTACCAACTGAGCTCCTTGGTATCATATGTGGCTGATTGGGCCTCTCGTGATCCACAATCAATTTGCTTGGATATTGAGGCTTCCCAGGCAAAATACCCCCCTCATCAACTTATTGTTTATGGATAAGACGAGAACTGTCACGGATCATTGTAAAACCCGAATGTCCAAAACACAATCAAAGCTTGGAGGTTGATCCGACAGGGTGAGGGTCATCTACAAAAAAATAATCTCCCCCTTCACTCCTATAGTGGGAATGTTGGGATTTCAGCCAGGCTTGATAGATGCTGGCTTTAAACTTTGGGAGTCCAGAGGAACTCCTGCTTGGGAGATCATGATGTCCTTCGAACAGTTGCATCAGAAGTTCAGGCTGCCTAGCAAGGATCTTTGTCGATATTTTAAAGTACAAGACATTGTACAAAAAAAAACCACATTGATGGCCAATCCTTATAAATCGGATATGGAGAGGAGAGTGCTTCACCCGGTGGGTGTGCCCTTGGTCAGTACTCTCTATCACTCGCGATGTAATAATGTGTCAAAGGACATGGAACGACTATATAAAACCTGGACTCAAGAATTGGGCGTGGAAATCTCCTCAGAGATGTGGGAGTTCATCTGGGAAAATGCCAGGAAGATCTCTTTCTGTAATAGGACTCAAGCTAATTCAATTGAAGATACTTCATAGGACCCATATGGCACCACAGCGGCTTGCAAAGTTTAAGATAGGAGTGTCCCCAATGTGCCCTAAGTGTAAAATAGAAGTCGGTACTCTCACTCATTGTTTGTGGACATGCCATAAGATCCGCAGATACTGGGACAGTGTAATGAATGCCTTAGCAAAGATCTTGGGAACGGAGATTGGGTTGGAGCTGGTGTCTCTCCTTTTGGGTTTTCCAAATTTTCCTTCTCTAGATGCACATGGGAAGAAACTGTTTACTATCCTCTCCTTTTGTGAGAGGAAAAACACCGTAGTAAGCTGGGTATCGGAAAGTCTCGAATTGGCATAGGATAGTTATGGAACACATTCCCCTGGACTTCTTTACGAATATGATGCACCAAAAAACTGAATTGTTTTATAGAACATGGCAGCCCTTTTTGAGCTACATCAATGCAGATGTATCAGCCATATTATCTAGGGCCTTTGTCTAGCCATGAGGAGGATGTCTGTCGGTCGGGTGCCCATGGGAGAATCCCGTATAAATATGGGTTTGCTTACTATTGCTCCCATTGATGGGGAGCTACAATGAGAGTGCATTGAGTGTTGCAACTTTACTGAAAGTAAATTAAGCTGTCTTGTTGTGACTTGATAGAATTCTACTTTGAATGTTTATCTTTTTTTTCTTTGGTTAGTTATTTACTGTATTGTAGTTTTTTTATATATAGAGATTTTTTCTTATATTTTACTCTGTATTTTAGTAGTTTGCAGAGTAGATTAATAGTTTGTTTTCTTTATTTATATTGTTGTTGCTATTGCATTGTAATGTGGTTGCAAAACTAATTTTGTATTAGTTTTGTAATTTTGTAAAACAAGCCCAAAAAGTTTTTCTTTTCAATAAAAATATTTATTAAAAAAGACATACAAATTAGATAAGAGTGATAAAAAAAAACATCTGCCCAGTTCTGCAATTCTACTTCTTACGCCACTACCACCTCAGAAACTGGAACAATCTATTTTAGTCCTATTTTTCTGTATCCATGTCAAATACCTATCCAGCTTATTTGTGAATTATATTATTTTCACATTACTTGCAGCTGACACAATATATGATAACATGAACGTAATGTCAATCAAATAAACATTGCACATTTTAGGTACTTGTGAAAAAAAAAGAAAAATACTCTCCATTTTAAAGACTGGAACTGCAAAACGGGTAAATTAGATTGGAATGCTTTTGTCGTTAACCGGTATTTAAGAATTACTTGCTCCCCTGATGATTTTCTGGTGTTTGGCATTGCGTCTTACAGATCAGGAGAATTCCAGAACCAATGCATACTATTTGCTGAGCTAGCCAATGTCACATTCAGGTGCAGGATAAGATACAGACCTCAGGATTTAGACAGGGCAGAGATGCAAATCAAACAGGATTCCCCATCTTAAAATGGAAACCTCCAGTGCACCTTGCCAAGTGCAGGGAAGGACATGATGAGGCTCAGCTGTTACAATTTTTATTTGCTAGTTTTGTTTCATTTAAATACTGCTAATTGTTGGTAGATTTAGCCTGTCTGCTATAGGCCAGCAAGGTGGATTTAATTCATTGCCCCGAAAGCTCAAAGGGCAATTCCAGCAAATCAATGATGCACCTTACAATTATGACATGAAGATTGGATTTGAAGGAGATCTCCCAATTCCCTAAAGCATTATCCAGGGTTTTCTCGAAACTGTTACAATGGTGGATAAGGATAGCTCCTGTAAACATTCTGTGCCTACAATCAAATTAAATTATACTATCAAGATTGCCACTTTGTCACTCTATTCTTAACTATCATGTAATGTTTTAAAACGGATTTCAAATAATTTTTATTCCTGTATGATGGCGGCTAATACTAGGTAACATTAATATAATTAAATATCAAAACAAAGTCTGATATCAAAGTTGAGTGTTTCATCAATTGCTTTTCAAAATTTTCAAGTAAAAGTTATGAATGTATGCAACTGGTTTTAAATCAACCATTGTTGAACCTTTTACTGATATTGTCAGAATTATTTTACGGTCAAAGTGCAGCCAATAACTCTGAAATAAATAAAAAATTATTTCTAGTGAGAAATGGCTAATAAACAGAAACTAAAGTTCTCAAGTGCCAGTTTATGGTCAGTACCATAAATCCCACTGCAGGTGATGAAGCTCCTGCCATACCACATTGCACAGTCACAGAGTTACAAATGAAACAAGACTGTGAAAGCTCTGGTGCCTCCTTCTTATATTTTAGGATCTGGAGTTACAAAATACACTATTGTTCATGCAACATTTGTAATTGTGCATGTCATTACTGTTTAGTTCTTTATCCAGTAAAGACAGTACTGATAAAAGTCAAACAGTGAGACAATCTATGGTCAGCCCATTACTGGTATTGATAAAGCTAATATTGGACCAGCTGGGAGCCCTGATAAACTGTCCCTGTGTGATCTGTTATTCTGCAGCCAAATAAAATGAACCACGCATAACAACTATTTACTGGATAAATCACTTCTTTCCTGGTGTCAAATCTTATAAATATTTAAAGCCATACCATCTGCTAAGATCTATTTATCAATGCCAAGTCAGTACCATAAATTCAATTAAGTTCCCGACAAATTATCTGTGTATCTGAGGCAGTTCAAAGAGTGACAACTGGTCAAATGCAAAATAATGAAGAAATGCCAAGGTAAAATGCACTACTTCTTTGAAAGCATACACAGATTTATCAAAACTTCAAACAAAAGCACACGTTCCTGATGGATTGTCTCATTTATCAAGAAACTGCAAGACAAACATTCCCATTTTTCGACAAGTTTGTGGCATCAGCCTGAGTAGCTACTGCTATTACAGAAAATGTCACTTTCAAGAGAGGCTTAGAAAGCAAATGGATAATACAGTGAACTGTTGATGAAATGTATTAAAAGTTTTAAACCCTGCAACATCCATTTTTATATTACTAAAATACAACTAAAAATAGTACAATGTTTATTTTAAACACGCTGAGAGAGTTCCATTTACATGTTGTTTTGAATTCTCTGTATCAGAGGAGATACTTCTACATCAGGGAGAGTGAAACAAAATGGGTTTTCTCATTTGCATTTATGGATTTTAATTCCTACAGCTATCATGAAGATCAACAGCCTAGTGGACTATGAGGCACTATATTTGCACTCTCAAATTCTGGCATGCAAACTCTAATTTTGATCATGTTGACAAATAGTAATAATTCTATTCTGTCCAAAAAATGTATCTGACATCAAACTTTAGTCCTCCAACTTTATCTGTGTCTGATTCATCACTTCTGGATTCCAGTGGGCGGCACGGTGGCACAGTGGTTAGCACTGCTGCCTCACAGCGCCAGAGACCCGGGTTCAATTCCCGCCTCAGGCGACTGACTGTGTGGAGTTTGCACATTCTCCCCGTGTCTGCGTGGGTTTCCTCCGGGTGCTCCGGTTTCCTCCCACAATCCAAAGATGTGCAGGTCAGGTGAATTGGTCATGCTAAATTGCCCGTAGTGTCAGTTAAGGGGTAGATGTAGGGGTATGGGTGGGTTGCGCTTCGGCGGGGCGGTGTGGACTTGTTGGGCCGAAGGGCCTGTTTCCACACTGTAAGTAATCTAATCTAATCTAATCAAATAAACATCGTCTTTAGGGCATGAGTTTATGAACTAGGTTTCTCTTTGATCAGAGAAAGTACGCAAGAACCAGTTGTTGTAAATACCACTGAACTGAGAGGATTGACCAGTCAAAATATAAATTATTCAATCATGTTTAAGTCCGAATCTGTTCATTCAAATCAATGCCACCTTTTCAGTCTCTTAACCTTTCGTCTTAGCTTCCTTTTCGAAAACGAACTCATGCCCATTCTATTCTTCTAACTATTTGCATTGTGCTCTTTAAATTGCACTTTCTAAAATTCAAAGCTGGCAATAATTAATTCCAAAACAGCTCACCAATACCATGATTATCAGTATGATTTTTGCATTGGCATGTCACAAGTGGTCTTTCACCTTTGTGACACACAGATGGAATTCTGCTCATGACTACTTTGGAGAAGTTTTGGACTGAAAACAATGAATAGGAATCAACTAAGTGTGAAGCCTGACATGAGACTGAAGATCTCCAGCCTGGAAGGAGATCATCCCCTCATTGATGTTTCATCAAAATTCCTCCTATTAATTCTGAAGACTTATTTTGCGGCAATAAGCAAGAGGATTGGGGGAGGAATGGTAGGTGGTCAGTGAAGTGTTTTACTCTGCTGAAGTGGTTTGCAGATGGGAAGTTTGATAATTACTGTGTTAGACAATTCCAATCATCACCACGCCACATATCAGTTAAAGGTGATGGCTCAGGAAAGAGTCTGGGACTTTGAGCAAACATAATGGGTGTAAAGTAGCTGTAAGTAAAGCAAATAAGGCTTTAGTTTAAACCCCTAAAGCCACTAAACTGAACAATGAGTACTGGTTAATTTTATTGGAGGCTCTGTTTATGGCTGCATTTGCTGTACTGCAAACAGTTCTTGTCCTCACGTACAGTGGAAAAAAATGTGCAGAGAAACACATGAAAAAATATCAAATCTCAGCTATTGATTTATCAATTAAAAATCACCGCTTACAGCAACTGGAAAGGAAAAACAAATGTGTTACTTTCAGGATTGAAATGTTTTATTTCTGCAGCGATCCAATTGCTTTTAACAAACATTCACACCCCAAAATTGTCCAGCTACCCAGGAGCCAATCACTTAGTTGTTGGCAGACAGAAGGTTTTTGTCAGTGATAACTGGTCACTAATCCACAGATCAATCAGCGACTTATTACCAACCCAACCTCTACTTGTACACAGCCCCTCCAGATCATCTGTAAACTAGGCTTCCACTACTGCTGGGCCAAACAGCTGTGTAAACACTGTTTACAATGAGTGTCAGGTTACTTGCATTTAATAAGTGCAGCTATCCATCTTAGTTTTTGAAATAGCTATTTACCCATTTTACTTCACAATCAAAATCCAGAAAAATAAAAAGATACATCTTCATGAAACCGTACCAATAAAACACACAAATTAAGAATCCAGATAACACCCAAATAATTTCTTGACAAAAAGGTCATGACATTATAAACTGTGCTATTAAAAGAGGAACTTGATAATTTTCTGAGTGAAGAAAGTATTCCCAATTATAAGTTAAGATGATACCTGGTTTTGATGAATCATGAACAACCAGTCTCTTGTGCTGACTTGATTACCTTTGAGAGTCAGGGAGAAATTTGCCCCATCACTGTTTTGTTTTATTAATTGGTTAGTTGTCTTTTTCCCCTTTATTGTTGCCTTTCCCAAGAAATATCATGGCTGAACAGTGCACAAAATTATACCGTTGAACAGCCGAGCAGGTTTAATGAGGTACTTATCTGTTCTCACCCTTCTTTACGTGTTACCTATAATACAGCTAGCAAATGTCTATCTTTCTCTTCCAAGCATGTTGTGTTCTACCCTTACTGTATTTCAGCTCCACCTCAACCTTCTTCCACGTACACCTGTTTAAACTGTTCTACCATCTATCCATATCTTCCTCCCTCTCAGATCAATATAAAATTCTTTGCTCCTTCTCATTCCATTCCCAAATCTTTGCTCTTGCTCAATTTAGCCACAGGTCATAATTCTTCTCTACCTCATCAGCTTCTCATCCTACACAACCACCCATTTGCATGAGTTTAAAATCCATCCTGCCAACTTATAAAGTCACCTTTTCCTAAAATAATTAGTTAAAGGGCAAAAAAGGTTTTTTTTAAAATACGAATGAAATATACTTCCAACAGGTAAAACAATGAGCACATATTAAATTTCTTTCTCATAACAGTAACAATCTTAAACAGCTTTCATATTGTTATTATTAGACAGAGACTGATTAAATGTAAATGCATGAGAAATGTCTACAGCTTATAGCAAATTGATTACGCAATGAGGGAGAATTATTTTATAATTGCTTTTATGAATGAACCAATAATATGACTAAATCGATAATTTATCTTATTTACACAACCAATGCAATCAGGAAACAAGACTGGAAGATGTTTGTCAAAACAGAATTATTCTCAACGGCTGAAAGTGAGCCTTGACAACTGAACAGCTTTCTCTTTTTCAAGGTTTCTGAGCTTCACTGTCAGCTGAGTCAGAGCGCTGGATTTGAATTAATCATGCTTTTATTCAACATATTGCGACTAGGGACAGCTCTGGAATTAAGCTACTTCCTTACAAACTGTGATTTACACCATAGATAAGTGATAGATTATTATTACCTGAACTGTATAAATTGGAAGTGGGTCCTATGGCAATAGAAGCTACAGATCTGTTTATATACTGAAACCTCTCACATACTAACAAACATCAACACAAGCAACATAAACATTGGTGATATTGAAAATTTGAGAAGTCATGTTATTTTTAAGAGAACGGTTTACACAGGAGCAGCTATCTTACACCAAGCAAGAGTGTGAGAACTGAGCAGGAAGGGGAAGGTTATCATGGCTGTCACCCTTCAACACGCCACTGGAATTTTACCAACAGTGAGGCATGTGCCAACTGAGACCTTTAAGTGGCCAATTAATGTTCTTCCTTTTCACACTGGTAAAACACCAGGAGTGGGTGGGTGAAGGGAGGTGGATAATTCACCATCCCGACAGGCATGATGGTAAAAGCCAGTGGCCTTCCTGCAGACACAGAACAAGGTAGGGTGGGGAAGGTTTCTCTCCTGATCAACACCCTGCGGCCATGGGATGGGGGAATTTCCTTGGAAAGTATGACCAAGTTCTTGAAGACACCAGTGTTCCTTCATTTGCTCCTCCCCATCCCTGCCCTGAGTGCACCAGGACCTGCCAGTTTGGCCCCAGTGAGCTCAGTCCTGCATACCTGCATCTGGATTCAAGGTACAGCACCTCAAGGTTGGTCAGCATTCTACAGCCTTCTGGACACAATACGGTTACAACAACTTTAGATCATAATTAATCTCTGCCTCCACATCGCTCTGCATGTTTTCTTTTTCAATGGCACGTTTCTTTCTTTACCCCTTCATGTTGCATTCAGATGCCTGCTATATTGTTATTCACACTTAACTATGGCCTGAACCTTTGCTCCACTACAATATCCGTTGTCACTGTCTTCAGCTTTTGCATCATGAAATTTTGTGTCAGTTCATCTCTTTTTGCCTCAACTCTACCACAGATACTACTTTTTGTCTTTCTTGCTCTATCCCATTCTATTAGCTTAAAAACTCTTTGGTTCCCATCCTTCTGTTCTGATAAAAGGTCATCAATCTCAAACATTAACCTTGTTTCTTCCCACATATGTCACCTTTCTCCAATGCTTCAAAAACAGGGTTGAGAATTTTAAAACCAAGCAGTTTGTGAGCCTGTGAGCATGGAGGTGACAGGTGAACAGATGTAGTATGGATTAAGAATTAGACAGTGGAGCTTTCAATTAGCTCATTTCCAAAAGGGAGCAAGGTGAGAGGCCCTTGCATAACATAATTCAAAAGAGAACGAATGAAAAGGAACAGTGATAAAACATGCTGCTTGTGAAATGACTGCAGGTTGTTCATGTATCTATTCAGCAAATTGTCATGATCACCAAGGAAGGTCATGGAGGTGGACAGAACGAATGAGATCGAGAGGCAATTAGATGCATTTTTGCAGAGAGACAAGATTATGAGAGAACTAGTGATATGGCAAACAATCGAAACTGATTTATGAATAAGGGACAGATTTGTTTGGATATAATAGCTCTTTACTGTTCCTAAAAAGGATGGTTATTAGTGATGAATGGGAGAAGGCTTAAGAGGATACTGCCAATGACACTCTAATCATCAACATAGCAAACACACCGACTGCTCCTGCAATTACAATATTCTAACTGATGTAATGGAACACATGACAGGATATTAAACCAGTTGGACTATGATAAGCTATCTAACATTACGCATGTAGATTACACTGTATTTATGTAACAATGCTCATTACATCTCCTTTGTTGTGACAAACTTTATGATAAAATTAACAGATGATGTAACACATTGCATTCATAAAAATGATTACTGGAATCCCACAATTAACAATTACTTTTATAAAAAAGCAACAATGAAATCCCATGATACTGCACATAATGCACACTAGGAGAAGTTCACTTCCAGCTCCTAATTTGAAAACTCTGTGCTAATTCAAAACTCAGTTCCATTCATCTGCTAAAAGTTTAGAACAAAATAAATTGTACAACCTGACAGAAAATTGTTGCCATAAGGTTTGTATAGTTAATTGCATGGTTTCACTAGTCTGATACTGCTGAAATTATCGAACTAAACAAAATTTGGGAAGATTACAGCTCTTTCGGTATTGCAGTTAACATGTAGCTATAACCAGTCTGTTACAATCAATATTCAAGACAAAAATGATTAAAACATTTTAGCAAATTCAACATGCTGGATTCTACACACAATCTTGGAAATAACTCCACAGAGGCCAGTATTCTGTCACCAAATCACCCTTTATTTACAAGTCAAGTCCTTGAAACTTTCCAACTCCCTCAGAGCCAGCTCTGAGTGAACAGAACCGCTGACATTTCTGTTTATATCTGTCAGCCAGGGTCTCTGATTTGACCAGATTAACAGCCCCAATCAGGGACCTCATGTTCTATGAGTTCCACCTGACTGACCTCATTAAAATCGCAATATTTTATCTTGTTTCTCAACAAAATAACCAAATTAAATACAAGTAATCAAGTTCAAATACTTGGGCAGAAATCTCTTAAGTAGTATGATAGTTGAAATAACAAGAAAGTGTAACTTCTTCACTGGAGTGACAGCACAGGAGGTAGTCAAATAGTCTTCATACATCAGTACTGAACGTTTCCCAAATGGTTAAGCTTCATTATATGTTAAGCTGCATTATAACCTTCTGGCTCCCAACAAGTGCCTTCAAGGCCATCCACAAGGTGGTGTATATTCAGTGGGTCTTCTCAGCAGCAGCTTGAACCTTGCTGGCACATTTACTTGCTACCGACTGTTGCTTCTGCAGCATCAGCTACTGTTCGTATATCCTGTTTCAAAACAACTTCAGGCATATCCTGTACTAGCCAAAATAAACAAACAGTCTCCAGGTCTTCCTATAGATTTTATCAGTAATTTAGAACTTAGCAAAAAGACTATGCCAGCAAGTACAACAGAGCGAACAAATTCTAGTGGATTACTCTTGTATTGTCAAAAGAAGTTAGAGTATATTCCACAGGATCCTATTATGGCTGAAGCACCACAACTTCAAAGAACTGAAATAAGACTCCTCAAAATCACACCAGACCATTGAGGATGAGGAGAAGGTGACAGCAAGAATGAGGGGAGAGGAAAGAAACAAAAGCCAGTATCGGTGTAGACTAGAACTTTGTCTTGAATGTGAACCTAAACCCAGATCATACGGAACTTGTTCAAATAGCATACGTAAGAACTTGACACACATTTGTTCACCAATCTAGTGTTAATGGCAGCACATTTCTCCCAAATTCAATTGTTAACTTGTTTTTTTCTCTAAAGTAGATCCATTTCAAATTCCTTATTTCAAAATTAATTAAATTAGATGAAAGACCTACATAGCAAGATCAAATGTTGGCAGTGTTTTAGTGCAGAAGATCATGTGAAACGACCACAAGGGATTAGGTAAACAATAGAAATAAAGGCCTATCTGAAGTGTATGCCCATTTTGTGAAATTAAAGTCATACCTTGTGTAAATGGTGTCCACGATGCCAATCACAGCTTCTTCTGCAGGGACATAAGACCCAATTTGTGCCATGATAGTAATCAGTGCCACTTGTTTAATGTAAGAACTCTTTCCTCCCATATTGGGCCCAGTAATTACCATAACTCTCTGTCCATCTCCCTGAAAAACAAGGCCCAGCAAAATTAATGATCAGTGGAAAGCTCAAGAAAAAGCAGTCTCAAAGCGTGACCTGGGCATTCATGAACAATATCATAGCTTTATTCTTTTTTAATTATTGCTCCAGATCCACTGCTGTGCTTTAAATTAGTTTGAAACACTAACTAACATTTCAACAAGCATTTTATTATGAAGGTTTCAAAGCAGTGGATGTGGCTCAACAAAGAGAACTCTAAGTGAGTCCCACACAAGTGGGAGAAATACTTGTATGAAAAACTCAAACGTCGAGTGTTGGAATTGCAAATGTTAACATAGGTAAAACACTCCTTGGATCTATTTGACTAGATTTGAATAGGCAAGTAAACTAATGAACTGGTGAATTGCACACGTGTCAAGGTACTTATACCAATTGAAGTTGGATTAGTACAATTTTCATATTTTTCATAATTCCTGAAAATTACAAAGAATGAGGACATACATAAACAGGATGACAGCATTTTTCACAGTGACATTATTGTAACCAGTCTATAATCTGATCAGTTCATTACTGCTCAAAGTGAATTGTAACAAAACAAATTACCCAGGCAATATGACTCAAAGTACACTGATACTACAAATAACATTTGACAAACATATTTTGGAACAAGAAAAAACAAATTTTACAAGTTGTATCAATAGATCTATGGCATCATTTGTAAAGTGCGATCCATTCACAACTTCAAAAACACTGAATAAACACAAAACAATTTAATTAAGATTTAAGATCACATTTTACAACCAGGGTGGATTTGCTGGTCTCAGTACATTAAAATTACCAGAATTTGTAAGGTTGAGCTAATTTATTATTCAGCACAAGCTTCTGGCATAGGATATGCTTGCTGTACTACACAGTAAGTGGGAGAATGAGAACCAAAGAGGAAGGTGGTTTTAAATGTCCTTCCCTGCTGCATACCATCTAAGAACAGAGATTCCCTCCACAAACCTTTCCCAATGGAGATCAAATCAATACACTCCATTGGAGTTGGCCTACAGCCATTGTCAGTATCCACAGGAACAAAAAGAGACCACTAGGACTTATAACAACACACAAACCAACAGCCACCCTCAGACAACAACTCACCAGAACGAAGGACCCAATACCCAGCATAAGCAAAACTAATGTAGTGTACAAATTCCCATGCAACGACTGCACAAAACACTATATAGGACAAACAGGAAGACAGCTAACGATCCGCATCCATGAACATCAACTAGCCACGAAACGCCACGACCAGCTATCCTTAGCAGCCACACATGCAGACGACAAGCAACATAAATTCGACTGGGACAACACTACCATTATAGGGCAAGCCAAACAAAGAACAGCCAGGGAATTCCTAGAAGCATGGCACTCATCCACAAACTCCATCAACAAACACATAGACCTGGACCCAATATACCGGCCACTACAGCAGACAGCTGAAACTGACAACCGGAAGCGGCAGGGACAGGCCACTATAAATGCCGGAGGAAACACCACAGAAGCGCTTCACAGGAGGCTCCCAAGCACTGAGGATGTCACCTAGACAGGGGACGAAACGTTTGCACCAAAGATTTCCAGCTCGGCGAACAGAACCGCAACAACGAGCACCCGAGCTACAAATCTTCACCCAAACTTTGAACAAAAAGAGAAGATGGTGACAAACTGCAAGAAAGCTACAATGGTGAGGGTATCCAATATTGTGTGCCAGAAAGATGACCCATATTGATCTGTTACTGACTTGATCATCACCACATTTACTGCTGATGCACGTAAATACTTATTATCTGCACAGTAGGTGGACAAACACTCAAGTTTCAAGGTAACACTGAAATAAAAGGTACACAAGTGTAGCAGACAGATGTGCAGCTCCCCAAAGGTCTAATTCATAGTTGAGACTATTGCAATGATCAAACATCCAAAATCCTACATCTCCATTTATTTAATCGCCAACTATTTGTATGAATAAAATATATAATCAATCTAGGATATGCATAGATTTAAATTCCATTGTTGCTGATAAATTCATATAGGTCAAATCCTATAGTCCCTTATGCCTCTTCGAGCTATAGTCCAGTTATTTACCGGTACTCCCCTTCAAGACGAGAAGATAGAGTTGTTTGGTTCCATTTCTGTACTTAAGAAAGATTATATGAAAAACTAATAGCTGAGGACATAAAGAAATCAACTCTTGTATTAAAGTAACATTAAAATTGCCTATGAAACTCAGCTAATCTGGCCATATCTGTGAAGGGAAACAGACTTAACGTTTGAATCCATTATGCCTCAGAACATTAGTTCTGCTTTTCTCCCAACGGAAGCTGCCTCACTTGCTGAGTCTACTTTTACTTCAGATTTCTGGCATCTGCAGAATTTTGCCTTTGTTTGTAGTGAAACTGATTACCTTTGGAATAGTTTGCTCACTGTCAATAGAAATTACCTTTCACATTTGCCAGAACTAAAACTAACGTTTGGGCTATCAGATAATGACAAAATAAACCTTCTTTTAATTTCTCTTGCATGCTGCAGCTTTGATAGAACTGCAATACTCACCATATCTGCCAATGTGAACAAGCAAGGATCCCTGATGAGTCAAGGAAATTGTTTTCAAAATGAATGCTATATAGAAAGGGGTGGAGAGGAGATGAGATATGCTCAATAAAGTAGGTGCAAAGTAAAACTCTGCGAGGATGATACTACAACAAAATGAAGGCCAACACCTTCAGACTTTATGAAAAGATTAGGTAGGGTAGATGCAGAGAAGATATTTTCACTTTTGAGGTAGTTCAAAACTACTGATTATAATCATCATAGTCATCATTAAATCTGATTCATAATATAGGAGACAATCCTTTATCCAGAAAGCAGCTAAATGTGAAAATTGCTACAGCATAGAGAGAAACCTTGAAGAGAAAGCTTAAGTACACGAGGGGACAAAGGATAGGATTGTAAACAGATAAGGCAAATGAAGGAGGGGGTGTTCATATTCTCTACAGTCTATTGCAATCCCTTAATTTGGCTCAACCCAATATATAAGGATAACACTCGCATGCAAAGAAACCCAACACTGGCAGAGTACAATCTAATCATTCCGCATTGTTGTGAGCTGAAGACTAGGAAGAGAGACACATGCTCTCACTGACGTGGAGTCTACCGCCAGTTCTCACCAGTGATGCAGGATGGGCAATCTGCAGAAATTCCTCAACAGGATATTGGGCAGAATAAGACAAAGTAATGTATCTGAAAGAGAATTCAGTTGCATTAAACTTGATTATTTTATGGCAAAACAAAATCAGACAGGATACAGTACAGCTCCATAAATGTATGCTAATATAATTTGTTGGAATAAAACTGTACATTTTCTTCTGAGAAATAGATGTTCTTTTATTCAGCTCATCATTCATGTGCCAGCTCTTTGAAATCTCTTTGCTAATGTTTTCCCCAGAGCGCTACAATTCTTTTTCTTTTCAAGCAAATATCCAATTCCCTTCTACAAGATTCTCTTGAATCGGTTTCCACAACCCCATTTGGGGAATACATTCCAGTTTATTGGAATTCACGCGAATCCCTTCAGAGCTATTTCCCACTAGGGCCAAGTCTTCGACTTGACTCAAGAAAATCATGGCTAATATAAGAGGAAAGGGACAAGATAAAACTAAAAATAAACATCCAAAGTGTAAGAGATCGTTTAAACTCCGTGTCAGACATGCAAAGAAGAAAAATGGAGACCAATCAAATAGTAAGATCCACAAACAAGAAAATTGCAAAGGAAATCATAATCAACAAAAACATTTTACAATTATATTAATTCAAGCAATGTGGTCAGCAGCAATGCAAACTGACAATAGTGACATGGTCAATGAGAAAAAGGAAATAACAATTATGCTAAATAATTACTTTGCATCAATAAAAAGTGATGTCAAGCACAATGACACTTGAAGGAATTTAAATTCAATTAATAAATTCTGGACTGCAAAACTCATCTAGACCATGAAATCATTGATTAGTAAACCAGATGGGGTTTCATAATAATGTCCTTGAGGAAAGTTAACCTGTAATCTTTACCTGGTCTGTACTACATGTGATTCTAGATTCCCGGCCAAATGGTTTGGAATAGCAGGTGAAGCCACACAAGTCAACAGCAATCAGAGATGGGCAGCATGTGGGGCCTTCTCAGCAATGCCCACATCCCATGAAAGAACATATTTCTGATAACCATGTTGGAAAAAGGTGGGCATATCGATATAAGCTCTTATCATTATAAAAGTATCTGTGGATTTCCATTATTTGCTGACTTAGGCAGGTTCGATGTTATGCAATATGGTAATCACAATTGCAAGTTAAGGCACCTCAAAACAATCAATAATAATGGACAAGGAACACGCAATGCATCACAAGTTTTATCTCAATCCGTCCAAGGAATGCATATGCCAAACAGAAATGTTCTGAGGAAGGGTCACTCGACCCAAAACATTAACTTTGATTTCTCTCCACAGAGGCTGTGAGACCTGCTGAGCTTTTCCAGCAATTTCTGTTTTTGTTTATGTTTAAAGCAGTAGCTGTTACATAATTAAAGACATTAAAAATGAACTAAAGAGTGAAACTTGCAATAAAATGCATTACTGATTTATATTATATATGATTTCTACCACACTGCAAAGCCTGTAAAAGTCATAGAAAGCTTTGTTCCACAACTCCTACCAACCAGATATTGGCAAAATACGGCTATAACCATTAGACCTTTACTACCTGCATAGAATCTGAAACAAATAATCTACAATTTGCAGTAATTAACTAACCAGGTAAGCAACTCAAGTGGACCGACTGCCTCCCTGAACAGAACTTAGTTTGGGCAAAGTCAGGTAGGTGGCAGGAATCCGGTTCACCACCATCCAATCTAATTAAGTTCTTTCTCACTACCAAGGATGAAAGATTCCACCCATGATTCCAGTGGCGAGTTGTGATGTATGAGATTTACATACATTTTAACATAATTTAATTTGGATTTTAAAATTTTGAACCAAATATCAGAAATTACCCTCCAAGCTACGCTTCGAATTTCAGAGAAAAACTGACCAAAGCATTGGAGTTGGCTAAAATCAACTCAAAAATGCTCACCATGCAATGAAAATTAGAATAGATAAAAAGGTCAAAGTTCAACATTTTCTTACAGAAGCCAAGGCACTAGTGTTGTTACCGGTCTGTGGGGAAACCATTAGAAAATAAGATAAATTGGATCTTATCAAATTAAAAAGAAACGCAATTATGTGAATTAGGTAATAAGTACTCAAGTCAGGAGAAAGAATCAGTGATATGTCATGTTAATGTGTTGAAAAGATAAACATGTTAAAACAAATCAAATTACTATAGATATATTGGCAAGTTGACAAGTTCTACTGACTGATAAGAGCCAAAAAATATCAGCTTTTGTAACAGCAAATGTATCAGCACAACTTTAGAATGAAATGTGCACCAGCAACATTTCAAAGGATTAGCCAATAAAGGATTGTGTAACTGCTGTTTCCAGCTTTGAAAACTTAAAAGCTGCTCTGACAACCATATCCCTTTATCTGCGCTGAAATATGTAAAGCCAATCAAACTGGCGGATGAGGTTGGCAACATCAATGTGGGGCTGTTTTATTGCAAGGTCAGGAGATGGGGATTGAATGACCTGTCAGGTATCTTTCAAAAGAAACTGACCGCATGTCAACAAAAATATTCTACAGTGGAAAAGGAGTCTGTAGAGTCTTGTTACACTTCTACATCACTTTTGAGATGTATATCATCAACAACATGAAATAAACTGTTTTTTAAACATTCTTTTGATTTCCTTGGAATTGTTTGGAGAGAAGACTTTAAAGACTGTTTTAGTGAAGCTTAATTCTCCAAACGTACAATTTGAAAATCATTCATTGATATGAAATGTTATTTTCTAGGCACAGGCTTTATCACACATTTGAAGAGCATTGAGGAGTACTCAGGAACTAATGCAAAATATGGTTGCTACGTAACTCATTGAATATATAATGCCAAAACATTGCTACTGTCACTGTACTGTTATGGTAATATTGATGAGTAATGATAATTCGATCAACAAGATACATTTTCATTCTTTTGTTGGGGGAAGGATGTTTGATGTAAAGTGGATGACTTAAATATATATTAATATCATTTATTTTGGAGTTTTGAAGCTTGAACTAACATGCATATTCTATCAAACCAGATTTTAGGCTGGGGTCTGACTTGTCCAATAATCACATCAGCTCTGATCAAAGAAAGGGTTGCAACAAAATGATCAACGACACATTCTCTGGCCCTTTATAACCAAAATAATAAACACGTGACTTTGTCTGATCTGAGACCATGCATACTCCAATAGAAGTTGCCTGTTACAATAATGGGAAAATATCGCAACAGCAAATAACGAACACCTCAATTAGACCACCTGGCATGATTTTTTAAAATTCATTTGTAGGACGTGGGCATTGCTGGTTAGCCAGCATTGATAGCATTTCTCTATTTGCCCTTGAGAAGGTGGTAGTGAGCTGCCTTCCTGAATCACTGCAGGACACCTGCAATGGGTTGACCTACAATGCCCGTAGGGAGGGAATTCCAGGATTTTGACCCAATGACTGAAGGAACTGTGGTATATTTCCAAGTCACGGTGGTGAGTGGCTTGGAGGGGAATTTGCAAGTGGTGGTGTTGCCTTGTCATTCAAGATGGAAGTGGTCATGGGTTTGGAAGGTGCTGTCCAAGGATCTTTGGTGAACTTCTGCAGTGCATCTTGTAGATAGTACACACTGCTGCTACTGAGCACTGTTGCTGAGGGATTGAATGATTGTAGATGTGGTGCCAAACAAACGGGTTGCTTTGTCCTGGATGGTGTCAAGCTTCTTGAATGTTGTTGGAGCTGCACCCATCCACACAAGTGGGGAGCATTCAATCACACTCCTGACTTGTGCCTTGTAGATGGTGGATACATTTTGGGGTGTCAGGTCGTGAGTTACTCACCGCAGTGTCCCTAGTCTCTGACCTGCTTTTGTAACCACTGTGTTTATGTGGCGAGTCCCCAGTTGAGTTTCTGGTCAATGGTGACCCCAAGAATGTTGACAGTGGGGTATTCAGTGATGGCAATACCGTTGAATGTCAAGGGGCGGTGGTTAGAGTGTCTCTTATTTGTGATGGTCATTGCCTGGCATTTGTGTGCCACTTGTTGGCCCAAGCCTGGATATGGTCCAGATCTTGTTGCATTTGAGCACAGACTGCTTCAGTATCTCAGCTGTCGCGAATGGTGCTAAACACTGCAATCATAGCGAACATTCCCACTTCTGACCTTATGACAGAGGGAAGGTCATTGATAAGCAGTTGAAGCTTGTTGGGCCTCAGACACTACCCTGAGGGACTCCTGCAGAGATGTCCTGGAGCTGAGATGACTGACCCTCCATAACCACAACCATCTTCTTTTGTGCCAGGTATGACTCTAACCATTGGAGTGTTTGCCCCCGATACCACTGATTCCAGTTTCGCCAGGGCTATACTTGATGCTATACTCGGTCAAACGCGGCCTTGATGTCAAGGGCTATCACACTCACCTCACCTCTGGTATTCAGCTCTTTTGTCCCTGGCTGTAATGAGATCAGGAACGGGGTGACCCTGGTGAAACCTAAAATGGGCTTTGTTGAGCAAGTGCTGCATGATAACACTGCTGATTACCCCTTCCATCACTTTACTGATGATGGAGAGTAGACTGTTTGGGTGGTAATTGGCCAGGTTGGATCTGTCCTGCTTTTTCCACACTGGTGGGGAGATGCCAGGGTCGCAACTGTACTGGAAGAGCTTGGCTAGGAGAGCGGCAAATTCTGGAGCACAGGTCTTCAGTACTATTGCCGGAATGTTACCAGAGCCCATTGCCTTTGCAGTATCCAGTGCATCCAGCTGTTTCTTGATATCACGTGAAGTGAATTCAATTGGCTGGAGACTGATATCTGTGATGCTGGGGTGTATCTGTGATATTACAGATACAGTTCCAGAGTTTTCATCTTCAAAGTTGCTACATTCTTTACTAAAGTTAACTTGTCCCAAATACATAATTATCAGAGTATTGTGGTCAATGCAGACATTTGACTTGGGTACATACTGTGAAGAAAGTAATCACTGACAGTGCAGGGAATTAAGTTCAACAAATATCTTCTCATATGTAATAAGAAATTTAAAATCAAAAAATGTATTTTCTACCAAACAAAATGAATAGATCAAAGTGACTATATTGTGGCTTATTTCCAAAATTGCACTCAGGAACCAAAGTCTTTATAACGTAGTCAATGATATAACAGGAAGGACGGAGTTAGTTCCATAATTCCATTGCTACATTGCTTTGCATTCACTGTTACATTCACTGATCTCAACTCCACCCACTAACGTGGGTTTTCTCTTTTTCATAAAAAGGGAAACTAGGTTTGATGCCTCGTCTCAAAATGAAAATCAAGAATCAGAGCACATTAGGTTTCCAGACAACCAAAATTCTCTTCTTTTGTCAAAAAAGGCAATCCTCCCAGCAGTTGTGGCATATCTGGCATTGAAGTGAAACTTGTCTCATAAACAATGAGCATAGAATCAAAGAATCGCTACAGTGTGAAAGCAGGCCACTCGGTCCATCGAGTCACATCGGCCATCTGCAGAGTATTCTACGTAGACCAATTCCCTTACCCTATCCCTTAAACCCTGCACCTCCCATGGCTAATCCACCTAAGCTGCACATCTTTGGATTGTGGAATGAAACCAGAGCATCGCGAGGAAACCTACGCAGACATGGAGAGAATGTGCAAACTCTACACAGACAGTTGCCTGAGGATGATGAGATTAGATTATATTCCCTACAGTGTGGAAACAGGCCCTTCGGCCCAACAAGTCCACATCGACCTTCCGAAGAGTAACCCACCCAGACCCATTTCCCTCTGACTAATGCACCTAACATTACGGGCAATTTAGAATGACCAATTCACTTGACCTGCACATCTTTGGACTGTGGGAGGAAACTGGAGCACCTGGAAGAAATCCACACAGACGTGGAGAGAATGTGCAAACTCAACACAGACAGTCGCCCAAGGTTGGAATCAAACCCGGGTCCCTGGCGCTGTGAGGCAGCTAACTATTGAATCTCCGTGCCATTCTAAATTTGGCATTCCGAAGTTATTACTGCTCAGGTTTTTAATGATTATATTTTCTGGATAGTATGCTAAATATTAACAGCAATTGCAATAAAAAAAACAATGGTATGGTATTATTTGTGAAGTATATGTTCCATAAATCATCCTATCCTGTAAAAGTCCTTATAATGGACATAATAAAAGCTGCAAGTAAAACTGAAAGGTATAAAATGTTCCAGATTTTAAACATGTTCTCTGGACATAGGAATCCACCACTGTCTCAAGTTAATACATTCTGCATTTCAATATGCCTGATGTACAATAATTCTCCAAATATCACCACTCCACCGTTTGGCAACATCTAATAAGATCTGGTTTACTGAACTCATGGAACTGGTTCTTTACTACTATTCATAAATATTGAGTATTTCCATCAGCTTTCCTTTTATCCTCTGCTCTTACTAATCTATGCGTATAATTAAAGGCCTCGTCCTGGGACCAATTTAATAAAACTCTTCGGCATCCTTTCAACAACATTCTGCCTAAGGTATATCTAAAAGGCAGCATGTTATTATTACCCATAATCTAGCCAAAGATTTGCATGAGGTCGCTAACCTCTTTGCTTTTGCACTCCATGCCTTTAACAATAACACTCAGGATAACATGCGTCTCTTTTTGTATCTTTTTGAATCTGTCCTCCATTTCAAAACATTTGTGAATTTGAGTGCCCAAATTTCTTTGCTCCTCAACTCCATTTAGATCGGAGCCCATTTAGTTAACAGACAGACAGAGTTGGAGAGGTTTATGGAGGAAAGGATAGGGATGTGACAGATGAAAAACGCTGCCAAAGATCAGGCAAAGGGATGCACAACAGGGTGTCTTGGAATCCTCAATGGGGTTGGGACTGAAGAAGCTTACAGAGATGCATTACTCCTGTATGACAACCTCCCATGGAAATACCACCAGGAGAGCATAGGAATAGTTCAGTGTGGAGATAACAAAAGCTCAGATGAGGGTTTCAGCAGTAGATGGTGTGAGGCAGAAATAAAGACTGGTGATTTTTGCGGTGGAAGTAAGGGGTCTTTTTGAAGGAGGCGATGATTACTAATATCAGTGCAAGGAAGTAGCACAGGTAGACCAAAAGATACGTTGAGCAGAAGATAGCAAGTTTCATCCCACATCCCAACTTGACTTTTTTTCTTTTTAGGACAGTAGACAAAGCCTCTGAGGAATTAGGGAGAAGGAATCAGGGAAGCTGGTCAAGAGTGTAGAGCCTCTGGCTCACTTTGTCAGCAAACTTTGGAAGTGCAATAAGGAGGTGATATGATGAAGGAGAACAAATAAAAGGGAAGAAGGAGAGAAGCACAAGGAGAATTGGTGAATGGATGCCAGGAAGAGAAAAGGGTATTGATCAGGTGGCATGGTGGAGAATGCAATGGGACGAAGAGAAGCCCAATGATTTGGGGAAGGGAAGGCAGCTGGCAAGGGCCATGTTTTCCTGCAAGCCTAACCAAACTGGAACTGTAAGGTTGCTGCCAGACCACCCATCATCATCTCTGGATCAGGAAGGAAAAGAAAATTGAGAGAGAGAAGTTAAAAGTTGGGGCAGAGAAGTAAAATCACAGGACAAGGGTCATAACAAGAAAATGCAAATCTGAGAATTTAAGAAGGAACCTTAGAGTATTTAACATTAGGTTTTCATCCATTGTTGACAATAACATCAATGTATGTATATAGCAGTGAACTCATTGCACTGCACTTTTTCCCTATCCCAACACTTCACATGGACAATCCGGAAAAAAACATTCTAATGCAATTTCTTTAAGCCACATGATCCAAACAAAAACCTAAATGTAGAGCAAAGAATATCCAATCAACCCAACAGATATCAATTTAATAACAAAATATGACACTGAAAGATGTTACTGAATACTCACATGTAGTTCAGTACTATTTGGAACATATTGCTCCTGTTCTCCCATTAGAATGTCAATCACTGGGTGCCTGCCATTCTTGATCACTATTTGTCTTTCTTCTTCCAGCACAGTTGGCCTGAACAAATAACATAACATTTAAAGTATTATTTTACACGTAATACATCTACAGAGTAAGAGCACTCACATTCGTTTTTTTTAAATTACAAAATAGAAGTCAACATGTATGGATCACTCTGGGAACAGCTGGCTGTTTCAATACATAACTTCATCATTGCAGGAAAAAAAAAATGTGCTTGAAGATTTGGACACAAGTGTTTGTGCATCTTCGCCAATGTTTTCCATTATTCCTCTGTGAACCGTTTCAAGGTGTTTGGTGACTTTCAAAATGAACCTTCTCCATTTTGGTCAGTCACAAACCAGGGACTCATAAAAGTGAGTGGGATATTTGATGTTTTATTGCTTTGAGGACATTCCAAAAGCATTTTTACTGCTCTCTAGGAGTCTCCTGCCGTGACAGAGTTCAGACTAGAGCAATTTCATCAGGAGCCTAATGTCAGGGGATGAAAGTAGACTGCCTGACTAGTTGATCAGGATTTGATTGGCAAGTATCCTGGTAATGGGCATGTTGGCTTAGGAAAGGATGCTGTACTTGGAAAGCCTTTGCAAATTCTTAAGATCTAGTGGTGGCAAAGAGCTGTGGTGCCTGGAGTAGGTTTTCGAAGTCTCCTAAATATACAGGAGTTCCAAAACCATGGCTACTCAGTAAACCAAGATCTTGGTCTTGGGATTGAGATTCCTGTCCTCAAATACACTTTCCCTCAGTCGAGTGAAGGCAGAAATGGCATATTGGAGATGGAGGAATTCCAAGTAGAGGGTTTGCCAAGACATGGAAAACGTTCAATATATTCCATAATATGTCTGTTGACCTTAATCAGTTGGGTGAACTGATACTGTTGGGCTGTGGGAGCTGGTTGGAAAAGGTCCTTAGTTTTCAATGAAGTTGTCATGCAACAACCATCTAAGGTCAAAATAAAAATCACACATAAGCAACTTCCAATCGCCAAGGTGAACTCTGAGATCTCGAGCATTAGGCACCTCGTGGACAACCTCCATACTGACAGACAAGAGCACTGCACTAACAATGCAGTTCAAGTACCAGAGTGCTTCAACACGGATATTCCCCAAAGTGAGGCACAATACGCAGAAGGCGGCTAAATGGAGGAACAAGATGACAACTCCAAATGGTGGAGGTGGCCATCAAAACTATTTGTCTAAATCTCAGTGCATTTCTAGTGGAATAATCAAGTTTCTCATGATTACTCAGCTCATTCCAATAAGAAACAATGTAACTGTGTCATGGCCACATTGGCTCCTACATATGAGGCAATGACAAAGGAAGAATTGGCAAGGACGGTAAAGAGGAAATATAGTGTCTATGGCTTCCGCTTGATGGTGTGCAGAAAATGATCTTGTCACAACTAACACATTGTTTTGCAATGAGACATGCACAATATCTCGTAGCAAAGCCAACATCCCAAAAACTGGCATTCGTTCAACTAATTTACCAATCGGGCAAGGAACTGCACAGAAGTCTGTGTTACCCATGCCATGAAAGGTTAGATATAGCAGGACGAACTAATCTAAAGGCTGTGCTTTAGACTCCACAACTAATCAACTGAAGAGACAGCAAAATCAGCATCACAAAAATTATCTATTTATCTCTAGATGAATAACCTATTCTAATCCACCATCCCATTCAGTTCTCATGCCACTTCAAGCAACCATCTAATTCCATTTAAGAGAACTTCTGGATGATTTCAACAGTGGCGCACAGCGGAACATTATATTTTCAATATGCAAGAAAGTTCTATGATGCTTTTCCATTCTAATATAATTTTATATTTGTTCCTTTTTATTATTGACTGGTGGTCACAATCTATTACTATTTCATAGATCCTTTCATAAATCATTTGGGAACAATGCTCAACTCAGTAGCATTATGTAGACCAAAAGCATCCTCCCATTCTATTTGAGGAAAAGATCCTTTTTTAGAAAATTCACTGACTTTTATTTGAAACCATGAAGGAGCAACTTTCAAAGAAATCTCCTCGGATATTGTGTCCAGTTTCGGTCTCCTTTTCTGAGGAAGGATGCTCTTGCTCTCAAGGGAGTGCAGCAAGGATTTACCAGGCTGATTCCAGGGATGGCGGGATTGATGTATCAGGAGACGTTGACTGGGTTTGGATTGTTTTCGCTGGAGTTCAGACGAATGAGGAGGGATCTCATAGATACTTACAAAATTCTAACAGGACTAGACAGGATAGATTCAGGGAGGATGCTCCCAATGGTGGGTGCGTCCAGAACCAGAGGTCACAGTCTGACGATTTGAGGTAGACCATTTAAGACGGAGATGAGGAGACATTTCTTCACACAAAAAAAAGTGCTGAGCCTGTGTAATTCATTACCATAGGAAGCAGTTGATTCCAAAACTTTGAATGTATGCACGAAACAGCTAGATATGGCACTTGGGACGAATGGAATCAAAGATAACGGGAGAAAGCAAGATTAGGCTATTGAGTTGGACCATCAGTCATGATTGTGATGAATAGCGCAGCAGGCTCTAAGGGCCAAAGGACCGCCTCCTGCTCCTATCTTCTATGTTTCTATTCAATCTAGTGGCTGGTTTCTCATTTGCTTCTGTGTTAACCTCTCACTGTGCGTGTCTATCTCTCTCTGTTCTAATAGGTGTCAGCATAAAACGTTCACAATTTTCAAATTCATAAACACATGTAATAATCAAAATATCTCTACTTGAAAACAAAAATCATTTGTCCTTTTCAATGACAAAATTTATTCAAGTTAGATGCAGGCAAGGTTCCTTTCTTCCCTAATTCTTAAGATGTCCAATAAACTGTCTGTAATATTGTCCATGCTCAGTTGATTAACATAAAGATTGGTAAAGAGATAGGAAAGAGCTTTCAAAAACTTATTCCATGTTGTCAAAACATTGAATTTCAATTAGAACTTCCAATTACCTCATCACAGACTACTGACTGCCTACAGAATATTCACTTTCCTTGCATCTTGGCAGTTTCAATGCAAAATGTTGATTTAAAAGAAACAGGAAGAGTATATGTAAACAAGACATTTGCTACCATGAGGCAAATGCTGCATCAGGTGTGGAAATTAAATCAGTCTGTTTTCTACACAGACCTTAGCAAATAAAAGGATGTAAATTTAACATGAATAAAGCTTTTGAACATTTTTTTTCAAGCTTTTCAAATAATTTTGAATATCATCCAAAAAGATTTTGCTAACAAATTAGAGAAAACACCCTACTGATGCATCTCAGGAAATTTTGCAGTAAATATGTCAAGGCTATTGATGACAAACGCCATTTTGTTGAAGTTTTTCATCTTACACATATTAAGACAACTGACAGGAAATATCAATGTAAAGGGAAAATATGCTGTAAGAAAAGAGAGTGCTAATTGGTGAGCAAGCAGACCCTGCTTGGTAGAAGTACTGGCTACAAAGAATGCACACATTACATGATAACAGACAGTTAACTGCCAAGCTACATTTAAATTTAAACCATGCAGGTTTACTCCAATTGGACCATAGGAGTGGCCATGGTTTACAAACAAGATTTTAACAAAATCCATTAAATAACATTTTAAAATACATTCAATTTGGCAAGTTAAATGATAGTGTAATATACAATAATTTGTTTTTTTTTAAATTTGTTTGAAATTTAATTTTGAACATTATCAATTTTAAGAAAATGCTACTTTAGACCATGAAACCATCATCAATCAGCAAATCAGATGGGCTCTTACAACAATGCTATTCAGGGAAGTTAACCTGTAATCCTTACCTGGTCTGAACAACATTTGATTCCATTCCCATTCCCAGAATCTGAACATATAATCCAGTTTAATATTTCAATACAATTTTGAGGGAATAGATAGAACATAGAACATTACAGCGCAGTACAGGCCCTTCGGCCCTCGATGTTGCGCCGACCTGTCATACCAAGCTGAAGCCCATCTAACCTACACTATTCCATGTACATCCATATGCTTGTCCAATGATGACTTAAATGTACTTAAAGTTGGGGAATCTACGACCGTTGCAGGCAAAGCATTCCATACCGTTACTACTCTCTGAGTAAAGAAACTACCTCTAACATCTGTCCTACATCTATCACCCCTCAATTTAAAGCTATGCCCCCTCATGCTCGCCTTCACCATTCTTGGAAAAAGACTCTCCCTGTCCACCCTATCTAACCCTCTGATTATCTTATAGGTCTCTATTAAGTCACCTCTCAAACTTCTTCTCTCTAATGAAAACAGCCTCAAGTTCCTCAGCCTTTCCTCGTAAGACCTTCCCTCCATACCAGGCAACATCCTAGTAAATCTCCTCTGCACCCTTTCCAAAGCTTCCACATCCTTCTTATAATGCGGTGACCAGAATTGTACACAATATTCCAAGTGCGGCCGCACTAGAGTTTTGTACAGCTGTAGCATAACCTCATGGTTCCGGAACTCGATCCCTCTATTAGTAAAAGCTAAAACATTGTATGCCTTCTTAACAACCCTGTCAACCTGGGTGGCAACTTTCAAAGATCTATGTACCTGGACACCGAGATCTCTCTGCTCATCTACACTATCAAGAATTTTACCATTAGCCCAGTACTTTGGATTCCGGTTACTCCGACCAAAGTGAATCACCTCACACTTGTCCGCATTAAACTCCATTTGCCACCTTTCAGCCCAGCTCTGCAGCTTATCTATGTCTCTCTGTAACCTACAACATCCTTCGTCACTATCCACAACTCCACCGACCGTAGTGTCGTCTGCAAATTTACTAACCCACGCTTCTACGCCCTCATCCAGGTCGTTTATAAAAATGACAAACAGCAGTGGACCCAACACTGATGCTTGCGGTACACCACTGGTAACTGAACTCCAGGATGAACATTTCCCATCAACCACCACCCTCTGTCTTCTTTCAGCAAGCCAATTACTGATCCAAACTGCTATATCTCCCACAATCCCATTCCTCCACATTTTGTACAATAACCTACTGTGGGGAACCTTATCAAATGCCTTGTTGAAATCCATATACACCACATCAATCGGTTTACTCTCATCTACCTGTTTGGTCACCTTCTCAAAGAACTCAATAAGGTTTGTGAGGCATGACCTACTCTTCACAAAACCTTGCTGACTATCCCCAATCAAATTATTCTTTTCTAGATGATTATAAATCCTATCTCTTATAACCTTTTCCAACACTTTACCAACAACTGAAGTAAGGCTCACTGGTCTATAATTACCTGGGTTGTCTCTACTCCCCTTCTTGAACAGAGGAACCACATTTGCTATCCTCCAGTCTTCTGGCACTATTCCTGTAGACAATGACGATTTAAAGATCAATGCCAAAGGCTCGGCAATCTCCTCCCTGGCTTCCCAGAGGATCCTAGGATAAATCCCATCTTGCCCAGGGGACTTATCTATTTCGAGAGGTCAGAAAGGACCTGAGCTTAACGTGTCATTAATAGGGCAGTATGCAGAGGGGGTTATTGAGAGGAGTTACAGGGAGGTAGTCACTCCTAAGGTACAAGGAAAAGACAAATGGGTTATAGTCAGGGAACGGAAAGGGAACCGACAAGCAGCACAGGGATCCCCTGTGGCCATTCCCCTCAACAATAAGTATACCGTTTTGGATACTGTTGGGGGAGGACTTACCAGGGCAAAGCAGTGGCACACAGGGCTCTGGCACAGAGTGTGTCCCTGCTGCTCAGAAGGGAAAGGGGAAGAGGTGCAGAGCAGTAGTCATTGGGGACTCCATTGTTCGGGGGACAGATAGAAGGTTCTGTGGAGACGAGAGAGACTCACGGTTGGTGTGTTGCCTCCCAGGTGCCAGGGTTCGTGATGACTCTGATCATGTTTTTGGGATCCTTGAGGGGGAGCAGCCCGAAGTCATGGTCCACATAGGCACTAACGACATAGATAGGAAGAGAGATGGGGATTTAAGGCAGAAATTCAGGGAGCTAGGATGGAAGCTTAGAGCTAGGACGAACAGAGTTGTTGTCTCTGGTTTGTTGCCTGTGCCACGTGCTAGTGAGGCAAGGAATAGGGAGAGAGAGGAGTTGAACACGTGGCTACAGGGATGGTGCAGGAGGAAGGGTTTTGGATTCTTGGATAATTGGGGCTCTTTCTGGTGTAGGTGGGACCTCTACAAGCAGGATGGTCTTCATCTGAACCAGAGGGGTACCAATATCCTGAGGGGGAAATTCGCTAAGGCTATTGGGGTGCGTTTAAACTAATCCAGCAGGGGGATGGTAACCAAAATTATAGTTCGAGTAAAGAAAATGTTGAGAGTAGGGAGGTCCAAAATAAAGTTTCAGGGACGCAAGATGGCACCGGGCAAGCAAGAAGTTGGTTTGAAGTGTGTCTACTCCAACCACAGGAGCATCCGGAATAAGGTGCGTGAGCTTGCAGCATGGGTCGGTACCTGGGACTTCGATGTTGTGGCCATTTTGGAGACATGGATAGAGCAGGGACAGGAATGGTTGTTGCAGGTTCCAGGATTTAGATGTTTCAGCAAGAACAGAGAAGATGATAAAAGAGGGGGAGGTATTACAGTTGCAGAAATGATGTTTGGAGACTTGTCAACTGAGGTAGTATGGGCTGAAGTAAGAAACAGGAAAGGAGTGGAGAGTCACCCTGTTGGGAGTTTTATATAGGCCTCCGAATAGTTCCAGAAATGTAGAGGAAAGGATAGCAAAGAAGATTCTCGATAGGAGTGAGAGAGAGAGACAGGGTAGTTGTCATGGGGGACTTCAGCTTTCCAAATATTGACTGGGAACACTATAGTACGAGTACTATAGATGGGTCAGTTTTTGTCCAGTGTGTGCAGGAGGACTTCCTGACATAGTATGTAGACAGGCTAACAAGGGGCGAAGCCTCATTAGATTTGGTACTGGGTAATGAGCCCGGCCAGGTATTAGACTTGGAAGTAGGTGAGCACTTGGGTGAGAGCGATCACAATTCTGTTATGTTTACTATAGTGATAGAAAGGGATAGGTGTATACCACTGGGCAAGAGTTACAGCTGGGGGAAAGGCAATTACGATGCGATTAGGCAAGATTTAGGAAGCATAGAATGGGGAAGGAAACTGCAGGGGATGGGCACACCTCTCAAGTGGGTGTATATGTCAATAGCACTAACAGCATGATGGCAGAACAAGAAACCTGAATGGATCTCAAGAAGAACATGGACAGGCATTAAGTCAAAAAATGAGATAGATGGGCTAGATGGACTACAGCCCTTCACTTACTTGATGCTGTTACCACGTTTGCACAAATCTGAACCTTTGTATATTTTGCCAATGTAAAGGACAACTGCTGCTATGAAAATGTTTTATCTAAACAAGTGGGAAATCCTTACCTCAGGAAAAGGAATTAGCATTTAGGACTGTGAAGATGACAAATCTTTTCAATCAGAGGATTATGAACCTTTGTAATTCTCTCTCCCAGAGAACCATGGTTACTCAGTCTATAGATATAATTAAGACTGGGCACTAAGGGAATCAAGATAATAAGGAAAGTGGAGACAATGATCAACCATCATCTTACTGAAAACGGAGTAGATTTAATACTATTTCTTACTTTCTTAATATCAAGCAAACTTCAAATGATATAATATCAAAATATTCACATGAAACTAAATACACAGCATCTCACACACACAAACATCAGAATTAGAGATGATTAAGTTTAATTTGAAGCTTCAATATACCTTTATTAAATAACAAATCCTTACTGTTCAGATGTCATTTTGAAAATTATATACTATTCAGTAGAAATAGACATTTCATAACAGACTAAAACTGAGTGATTCAGAAAGACTACAGAAGATTGTGAATTCCAACTGCACTCCAGGACAGAATCAAAAATTGTTCAGGCTAACATTTCAGTAGCCAGACTTTGCATTGGTAGGATGCTGACTTCCAAATGACATATTAAACTAAAGGTTCTATCTTCTCTCTTGGATGAACATAAAAGATCCTAGTATACCAATTAAAGCAGTTCTACAGATAGTCTGACTCTCAATCAATCAGAATCATTTATCTCAATGCTGTCTATGAGATTTTGCTGTGTGCAAAATTAGTGGTCACATTTCTTCATTTCCAATGGCATCAACATTTCAGAAATGCTTTATTGGCTATAAAGAGTACTGAGCATCATGAAGTTGTGTATAGTATTGTATGAATGCAATTCTTAATTCCTAGAGCAGAAATTGCAAGAAAATATAGGACTGGACAATTACCACAAAGAACTGTGCTGGAAGTTCTAGAATGAGGTCAAAAATTAAACAAAACCTCAAGAGGAACAGCAGAAAGAGATAACAAGATTATAAAACCATTTTATTACCTTGAATAGCCTCCTTGCTTAGCAACTGCTGCCAATGAAAAGATGCAATCAATGGTTGCCAGGTGACTGATTGCATTTCTAATTCCATGATAGTGTTCACCAAACTGACTGTACATAAACAGAATGAAGATATAGCAAAAGAAAATCAGTTACCAATGTGTAATTAATGTTGTTCAAATAAGTTATTATCCATTCACTTCTGTATCCTAGCATAGTAGTTAAACCATCCTATAAAAAAGAACATTGAATTTTGGAAAAGAGGATATAACATAGTTTATAGCATTTTACTCAAACTTGGGCATTTTTAGATTAGATTAGATTACTCTCAGTGTGGAAACAGGCCCTTCGGCTCAACAAGTCCACACCGACCCTCCAAAGAGCAACCAACCCAGACCCATTCCCCTAACACTACAGGCAATTCCGCATGGCCAATTCACCTAACGTGCACATTTTTGGACGGTGGGAGGAAATCCACACAGACACGAAGGATTTTCAACTGGATATTCATTTTCTGTGTTGAGCTCAGTCTTATCTAAGCTGGTTCACTTCATTCCAGTTTCCAACATTTTCAGCATGTTACAAATGTTAGAGCTGCAATTTGTTTTCTGAAATGATGTTAAATTTGCCTCCTTAGATGGAGAGAAACCAGTTCATATCACCATCCAAAGATGACTTCTTTGAAGAGTCTGGCATCTTGTGGCAACACTAGCCTTTATTCATTGTGGAGACAAAGTGGGATGCTAATCTGCTGGTCACTACAATGAAGAAATTGAAGATCTATGTTTGAAAGATCTCACTGTTGTTTCCTGGTCACTCCATCTTCCCCAGTAGCTCCTCCTCAATTCCACATATCAATTCTCAAACATTTAGATTAGATTATTTACAGTGTGGAAACAGGTCCGTCAGCCCAACCTGTCCACATCAACCCTCCGAAGAGTAACCCACCCAGACCCATTTCCCTAACACTATGGGCAATTTAGCATGGCCAATTCACCTGACCTGCACATCTTTGGATTGTGGGAGGAAACCGGAGCACCCGGAGGAAACCCACGCAGACACGGGGAGAATGTGCAAACTCCACAAAGATAGTTGTCCAAGGCTGGAATTGAACCTGGGACCTGGTGCTGTGAGGCAGCAGTGCTAACCACTGAGCCATTATGCTGTCTTTGTAGTATTTCACTAACTATAAGCTTCAACTGTGTGGTTATTAACAATGTCAGGCCACCCATGTTACGAATCGATAAAAATAAAGCGCAGCACCATTTTACACAAGTGTGACAAGAACAAGAACCCATTTCTACATTTTGGACTTCTGGCCTTGTAACAGGTAAAATATGGAGGTGAGGAATTTCCAGTGTATCAAACAAGCTCTGCAGAATTGAAATGATTAATCTAATGGATATTTTCACATTACCTACTGCCTTGAACAAAAGGGTATAGACACAAACTAATAAAATTAAGCTCTGGATAGATGTTAGGATGCATTCCTCATAAATACAACAATTAGTATATGAAATAGTTGTCTAATTAGAGTAACGGAAACAAAAACTTTGGAATTATTCAAAAGGCAACGCAGAACGAAAATCAGTAAATCGAGTGAATGACATGCACTGGCCTTGTATACTTTGAAATGGAGCTCCAGTACAACCAAGAAATTCATTTCTAAGTATTACCTTTTTTTTTAAAAACTGTTTCTTACCCTCAGGGAGTATAATGTTCTGGCAGCGGATTTTCTTGAAGGGATGTGAAATAACCTAAATTACACTTCACAAATTTTCAAGATCCTCAACAATAAATAATGGTATCACTGCTAATATTATAGGATAAGAGATATCAAATACCCCAATCTGTAAAAAACTGAACATCGTTTCTATTTTATTGTCGGCAAAAAAGCACATTTATTGAGTCTTTTCTCCTTTCACTCTTCAGGAAGTTTTGCAAGAATACCAATTCAAGGGCCACACAACAGTTATACTGCGTGAGGAGAGTATGATGATTGATTGGCATGTGGACATCGATTGGCAGAGACAATGCCTTGGGGAATGCACCAATTAACAGAGATTGACAGTTAACAGCCAGGTTTTACTTAAATTTTAAACCAGGTAAGTTGACTCTGATTAGTCAGGGTATTGGCTTGAAAAATAAACCAACAACTGGCTGTCACCTTGCAAACCTGATGGTGAAATAGGGCACATCAAAGCTAACCTGAGCGACGATGGCGACGTGGAGCAGACTATATTTTGCTGCATACTGTGCAGTCTCATGAATGGCAGTCCTGAAAGGTGTCCAGACTATCTCAGATAACACTGGAAGGATAAGGTATCTGAAAGGTCTGAGCAATAGGTGAAACTTGCTGTTTCACACTACTGTGCAATAGCAACACAAGTGGTGTTTGCCAGCAGGATGCTGCAATCAAGCCAAAATATACATTCTGCCTATCACACACATTGCATATGAAATTCAGTGACAGAAAAATGCCAGGCTACGAAGGTCATACGTTCAAAGAGTGGTCGATCGTATCAAGCAGGCATTTGCATTTTTATTTCTCAGGACAGAGCTTTGAACAATGAGAGCAAACCTGTCTGCTCAAGACTGCCAGTGAAAGAATGATTGTACTCAGAGGTGCTGCTCTCAGATGTAAGACTGTACTGTGTAGGTCAGTCTATGTTTAAGGATTAGATTTTCGATTGTGTGCACCGTGCATTCAGATAGTCCAGTGGTCATGGGACAACCTGGAGAAGTAATGTGATCAATACTCAGTTTCTTACATTTTTCCTAAAATAACATACCAAAAATTGCAGACCATTGTCTGGAATGATTTCCTGGCGGAACAGAAATAACCAAAAATGAAGCTTATCATATGTTATTCTTGATGTACTTCACAACTGACAAATAACGGCGTACCCCGTAGTCAATTATAACAATGCAGTCTTAGAATGGTCAGATGCAATTTTGGACTAATGACGGATTGGGACTTCATGCAGTATCAAAGGATTTCTGCAATGACTTGGCACATGCCTTTGACACATCTTGTAACTCTTAAATTTTGATGCCACTGGTGATATCTGGCCAAAATACTGACTCTCTTCCTTGTTTTCACATCCATTTCCTGTCCATGGGTGAAGGAAAATGTAGTGGAAGACTATCAGCTTAAAAGAACTCTGGTGTGACAATGCGAATCCCCTTAAATGTGATTCCTAAGAAGACAGTTTGTTAATCCCAAAAAAGGCGAAGCCGGTCTCACTTGTCTGTGGACATGCTGAAATAAACAGGCCATCTTTCAGTGATAGATTTTCTGTAGATTCTGTAATGTGGAATCTATAGCTGCTGCTTCTTATAGCTGTTGGCATTTACATTGTGCAAACTGTATTATGTCAGTTTAGAGAACATCTTCAGTTCCAATGTCAATGAAGTAAACTTGCAGATCCAAGAGTAGAACTTCTGTTTTCATCAGATTCAGCATCTGTTAAGTAAATCTGATGTGATCTTGCTTGTACCACATCTTACGGTCATAACCTTGGATTTTTGTTTTTGTTAGTGAAGCATTGGTTAATTTTTTTTACCAAACCATAGACTGTGGATCGTGGTTGGGCAGTACCACAAATCCTTTGTCAAATAGATATGTAGGAAATCACAAGACGCAATAGACTGGGGCTATTTTTCCTGGAGTGTCAGAGACTGAGGGGTGACCTTACAGATGTTTATAAAATCTTGAGGGGCACAGATAGGGTGAATAGCCAAGGTACTTTTTCCTAGGGTAGGGAAGTGATTTATTTATTGATTTGATATTGTCACAGGTGTGTAGATATGGTTAAAAGTGTTGTTTTATATGTTTATACAGGCATATCAAAACTAGAGGGCTTAGGTTTAAGGTGAGAGGGGAAAGACTTAAGATGAACTTGATGGGTAACTTTTTCATGCAGAGGGTGATGTATGTATGGAACAAGCTGCCAAAGGAAGTGATGAAGACAGGCGAAATTACAATATATAAAAGACATCTGAATTTATATTGAGGGATATGGGCCAAATGTTGGCAAAGAGGACTAGATCAGATGTCTGGTCGGCGCAGACCAGTTGGATCGAAGGTTTTGTTTCTGTGATGTATGATTCAATGACTCTACAAAGTTTCCTCAATGTCTGAATAGTTACAATTGCACTACAGACACAGCTTTAAAGCAAACATAGTATATATGCTCCATGAGCCATCTACCCCCAGGACAGCTGTCTCCCTATGGTCATAACATCGCAAGTTAGATGCTTCCTATAATGACTGCTTCAATGCTTGGAAGTGGCTCTGGTGGTCCTCAACCCACAGGAAAGGCACAACCATTTTCAATAATTCCCTTAGTGCTGAAGAGTTTTGAGCGAAACTGACAATGTGCAGCGATAAGAAATTACAAAGACCTAGACATCTTTGAAGATGATGGCCATGACTCAACTGGAACAGTGAACCGATAATATAGATTCACAGGTTCAGACATTTACAACACAACTAGAGGTCATTCACTATATTGTGTCTGCACTGGTCAACAAAGACCTGATTCCATCAATGCCATTTTCAAACTTTGGAAATGCAAATTAATATGTAAATAATATTTGAACGTTACAAGAGTTTCTGATGTTTCTTTCAAGTAGTAGACTCTGACCACCCTCTGGGTGAAAAAATCTTCAACTCCCCTCTTAGAATTCTCTCTCTTCCTTAAGTCCATGTCCCTGGTTATTGAATCTTCTACTAATATTTAAAAAAAAAAGGGCCTTCCTATTCACCCTATCTTTGCCCATCATAATCTTACACACCTCTCTCAAGTCCCCACTCGACCTTCACTTTGCCAAAAAAAAATCAATGAGCCCATCTGCATGAAGTGGATTCCATAGGTTTCTGTCCAGTTGGCACTAACTCTAGTAAATGAATATGGAACTTTAATCTGATTTTTAATTGCTCTTCTGATGTACTGCATATCTTTTGGAAATCTTTTTGCTGTTCAGATGTTAATCCTGACATGTCACAACAATACAGATCTTTGTTCCCAATTGCTAAGCATATGTTGTGTACTCGATGCACCTGAATTTAGGAATCATAGCTCTGAATGTATTTTAAATTCTGTTACAATGTCTGCTGTGTCCCAATTTAAACTAGTGAATTCTGACAATATGTCTTTAACCATCCTTTTTTGCTACCAATCTGGCACACATCCTGATCACTTGTCTTCCTCAAATGATTTAAAATTGTCTTTCTGTAGGGATTTGTCTGCTTGCCAACAAATTACATTAACAATACTGTCTGATGCCATAACGAATAATGACTTATGAGGATTGTCTCTCACATTTTAGCACAATTTAAGACTCTGTGCTCTCACTGTAGATTAACTTGCTTGCTAACTGTTCAAGCATGATAGGCTTCATCAGTAGATGTTGTCCAATGCTGTCACCATGTCATGTTAAAGATATTGGTCGAATAATCAATTACCTACTAGGAACTCATTAACTCCATGGATTTGTTTACTTCAAGCAGTAAAATGCACAAGTTATGAAGTAGACATTACAGCAACCAACTGATTTATGTATGTGCAACTTGCAAACACAAAGCAGGCCAACAGGCAGGCAGAGTCCAGCACTGTATGCACACAGCACGAAGTCCTTAAAAATGAGTTTTCTTAAAGGCGTGGTCTTTTTACCACATCTTAAATGAACACCGATTTGTTCTTGAAAAATAAATTGGTGTCTGGGCCAGCATTTATTGCCCATCGCTAATTGCCCAGGATCTAACCACTTTAGAAGGCAGTTTAGAGTCAAACATACTACTGAGAGTCTGGAGTCACATGAAGACCTAACCAGAGAAGCAAATTCATTTCCCTGAAGAATACTAATCAAACAGATGTTTTTACAACAATTGGCTGTCATTATTAGACTAGCCTTTTTCAAACTTCTAGATTTTTATGAACTCAAATTTCACAATCTGACATGGAGGGATTTGAACCCATGTCCCTAGAACATTATTCTGGGGCTCTAGAATACTAGTCATCAGTGACTATTACGACCAAGCCATCACCTCCCGAGAGATCTGTTGTCAAACACTGCAAATATATTGGTCAACAATAGCTCACTCTAGCTACCGGTCATCGAATCATGCCTGCAACCAATTGGATATTTCTGATGATTAATTTGCAACCAAAATCATTTTAATAATATCAAAGTAGCCATGAGTAATGCTAATACTATACGTTTAGAAGGTGCAAACTATTCAATTTTATTACACCTTAAATGCTAATTTCTCTTCATGTTATTACGAATTCCTTGCTTTCTAAAGCTGCATAAGTAGCAGAAATATAAAGCATCAACAGAATATGCTTTGGAATCTTGAAACTATTTTTCTTTTAAACTGTTGTAGATGCAGTTGATAAATGTTTTAATTTAGTTTTACGTTCCTGTTATCTAACTTCTATAACAAACATTTTAAATTCAAACTTGATACCCATGACGTACTCCAACAATTTCTGCCACTCTGCATTGCAGTCAAGGGCAAGCTGCTCTCGAAGTTGGCACAGACGCTTATACTGCTCCACGATGAATGGAGTATGGAAACGTATGACGGCTTTTGTACTGTAGATGAAAAGAAACGGAAGCAAGGTTATTACTAAAGCAATCGATTCTGTCACTAGTGGAGGAAATTAGACTCACAAAGACATCTTTTTCTGAATTAGCCTTGAAAAGAATGAATAAAATAGTGCCATTACACACAATCACTTTCTATACCATTCATCATACCAGAAGCAGCACTTGGTAACTATGATGCACACACCTCAGGGCCCAGTAAATACAGACTTCAAAGAAGAAGCCCAATTTAATATTGGAACTTGCTGTTCATGTACTGAAATGAAATATTGAGTAGGCTGCAAAACTGTTACAACATTAAACATGGAACTCTCAATCAATCAGTAATACAAGTTATTTATTTTGGCAAGTTTGCATTATTGCTCAGAAAACAGCTATTTAAGACAACTCCAATTTTTCTTTAAATGCACAACTGCTGCAGATAGTCACACAATAGCCGGTAAAGGCAGAAGTTGTGTACTGCTGTGTTGAGGCAAATTGCTGATTCCCATCAGTGATTAAATAAAATCATACTGGGTGTGTACACCAAAATCACAGAATGATATACAAGTTTCACCAGTTAGTTCCATTACCCAGTTCTTTTCCTATTGCCCTATAATGAAGGGAATTAAATTTTCTTTTGAATGTGACCAGTTGAGCCTGCTTCCACCTCCCTTTCAGGCAGCGCGTTGCAGATCAGAACAACCCATTGCATAAAACATTTCCTCATGTCACCACCTCATGTTATCAATTAAATCTCTGCTCATTGGATTACTAACACTTTTCAGACACTGGAAAGTTTAGTTTTATTCATGCTATTCTCCTAACCTTTCCTGCTGAGGAGAATAATCACAGTTTCCTGGTCTCTTCACATAAATTTCATATACCCATTACCATTCTGGTTAATCACTTCAATGTGTTGTCCAAGGCCTTGACATTCTGCCCAAAATGTGGTGCCGACAACAGAACACAATACTCGAGTGGATGATGAACCAGTGCTTTATAAAACTTTACCGTTGATTCCTTGTTTTTGCACTTTTATTCCATTAATGAAGTCAATTACATGAGCTTTTCAATAGTCTCAATTTGCCATCTTGTGTCAAAGTTTTGTATATATACATTCCCAGGTTTTTCTGCTCCTAAATCACCTTTAAAATTCTAGCAGTTATTTCCCATCATCTCTTTTCATATCAAAATGTATCAGCTCACATGCCTCTTGATTAGATTTTATCTGCCACACGTTAGTCTATTTTGACAGCCTCTCTATGTCCAACTGAAGGCTGCTACCATTCACCACACTGCTTCACTCATTTCCATATTGGAGTTATCTGCAAATTTTGAAACTATACCTAAACCATTAATATGTACCTAAAAGAGCAGTGACTGCAAAACCAAACTCTGGGGAATACCATTACAGGTCGTTCTGCTATAACGTGCGTTTCATTAATGCAAATTAGCTATAACACGATTGACAAACTGCAGGCTCTATTTCTAAAGCACATACTTTTAAAGCAGGCATGGTCATAATGTGATTCTGGCCCCATTAGTTTAAATAGTGCTGCTATTACATGTTTTTCTTATAACACGGGATTGCACGAGAACTAAATTACCACGTTATAGTAGAACAAGCTGTACATACGATCTTTAAGCCTGAAGAACAACTTGAATCTTGATTCACAACTTTAACGTGAATCTTGGCTTCTATCTCATGCTGCCACTATTTCCTTTAATCCCATGGGTTTTACTTTTGTTTCCAAGTCTATTATATGCTGCTTTGTCAAAAACATTTTTTAAAGTTCCCATACACAGCATCACTTGCAACAAGTTCTGAATAAGAGTTTTTGAACTCAAAATGGTAACTTTTGGTCCTCTCTCCACTGATATTGCCAGACCTGCTCAGTTTCCCAGCACGTTTTGTTTTAATATCACCTGCAAATCCTCCCTTATAACCCCCATCCATAATTTCAAAGGACTCAGCTCAATTACTGAAATAGGACTTGCCATCATCCTCACTTTCAGTTAATTGTTTATACTTTTTCAAATGCCAATAGATTTTGTCCCAAGTTAGTATATCCTAAAGATACCCGCCATGACATTAAACTGACTGCAGTTGTCAAGTTTATCACTTGCCACTTTTTTTACGCAGGGACGTAATATTTGCAATCCTCCGTCAAGCAGGCAATCATTTCTTAGTGTAATTCAGTTGAAGGATGACGTGTGCTCTTTACAAAAACACAAAATATTCTTAATTATGCTCAATGATATTAAAACACACCTGGGTGAGAGTACAGTCTTTTCATCTCTGACCATAAGATCATAAAGACATAGGAGTAGAATTAGGCTATTTGGCCCATCTAGTTTTCTCTCCATTCGATCCTGGCTAATATGTTTCCTAATCCTGCCCTCCTGCCTTCTCCCCATAACCCTTGATCCAGAACCTATCATAAATATACTCAATGATTTGGCTTTCACTGCCCTCTGTGGCAATGAATTCCACAGATTAACTACCCTCAGGATGAAGAAATTCCTCCTCATCTCAATTTTAAAGTGTAGCCCCTTCAGCCTGAGGCTGTACTCTCGCTCCTAGTCTCTGCTATTAGTGGAAACATCTTCTCCAGGTCCGTTCTATCCAGGCCTCTCAGTTTTTTGTAAGTTTCAATGAGATCCCCCCCTACTCATTCATCTAAATTCCATTGAGTACAGACCCAGAATCCTATACTGCTTCTCATAAATCCTTCATCCCAAGATCATTCCTGTAAACCTTCTGTGGACCCCCTCCAATGCCAGTGCATGAATCCTGAGATATGAGGCCCAAAACCAGGACTTCCATCCCTGTGTACTTCAGATTTCCAAAGCCTTTCACCATTTAGAAATTTGTCTGCATTTCTATTCTTCTACCAAAGTACATAGCCTTAAACTTTTCCAGATTTTATTCGACTGCCTCTTCGTTGTCCACTCTCCTAGCCTATCCAGGTCCTTCTGCATCCTCCTCACTTCCTCCACACTAGTTGTCTCTCCACCTATCTTTGTTATCTGCAAACTTAGCAACAATGCCCTCAGCTACTTCATCCAGATCATCAACGTATAAAGTGAATAGCTACGGTCCCTGTGTGGAACTGCACTAGTCACCAGCTGCCATCCTGATAAATATCCCTTTATCCCCACTCTCTGCCTTCTGCCATTCAGCCAATCCTCTGTCCATGACAGTAGCTTGCTCCTAACACTATGGGCTCTTAAATTATTTAGCTGCCTCCTGTGTGACACCTTCTCAAAAGGTCTTCTGGAAATACAAATAGACCACATCCACCGGATCCCCTTTGTCTTATTTACTCATTAACTCAAAGAATTCGAACAGATGTGTCAGACATGATCTCCTCTTGATGATGCTGTGTTGACTCCAGCCTACTTTACTATACATTTCCAAGTACTCCGCAATCTCATCCTTAATAATAGATTCTAAAATCTTACCAATGACTGAGATCAGGCTAACCAGCCTATCGTTTCCTGTCTTCTGCCTTCCTCCCTTCTTATGATAACTAATTTTCCAGTCCTCTAGGATCTCCCTGACTGGAGTGGTTCCTGAAAGACCACCACCAATGACTCCACCACCAACGACTCCACAATCTCCTCAGCTATTGCCTTCAGAACTCAAATGTAGTTCATCTGGTCCAGATGACTTATCCACCATCACACCTTTCAGTATCCCCAGTACCTTCCTCTTAGTGAGGGCCACTACACTCAACTCTGCTCCCGACTCTCAAAGTTCTGGTATGTTACATTGTGTTTTCCAATGTGAAACTGACGCAAACTACCTATTCAGTTCCAGCCCTATTTCTTTATTTCCCATTACGGCATCTTTAGCCTCATTTTCCAGCAGTCCAACATCCACTCTTGCCTCTCTCTTACCTTTTATTTATTTGAAAAAAAACACTCTTACAATCTTCTTTTATATTCCTTACAGCTTACTCCTATATTTCATCTTCTCCCCCTTATTGGGCTTTTAAATTATCTTCTGCATGGTTTTAAAGGATTCCCAATCCTCTGGCTTCCCATTAAATCAACACCACGTTGTATGCTTGTTCTTTTCATAGATTTGAAATTGAACTGAATTTTGCTTTTATGCTGCCCCTGACTTCCCTTGCCAGCCATGGTTATCATGTCCTCCTCTCAGTACGTTTCTTCTTCCTGAGGATGAAATTCTGCTGTGCCTCTCGAATCACCCCCAGAACTGCTATCATTGCTGCTCCACTGTCTTCCTTGCTCGGCTCCTCCTTCCAATGAACTCTGGGCCAGCACTTCCCGCGTGTCTTTGTAGTTACCTTCAGTCAAATATAATACTGTTACATCTGACTCAATCTTCTCCCTCTCAAACTGCAGAGTGAATCAGATTATGGTCACTGCCCATAGGAGTTACTTAATCTCAAGCTCCCTGTGGGACATAATTTTTAACATGGACATGGGAAGCTATGAAGCAAGGGGCAGCATGGTGGCTCAGTGGTTAGCACTGTTGCCTCACAGCACCAGGGTCCCAGGTTCGACTCCAACCAAGGTGACTGCCTGTGTGGAATTTGCACATTCTCCCTGTGTCTGTGTGGGTTTCCTCCGGGTGCTCCGGTTTCCTCTCACAGTCCAAAGATGTGCAGGTCAGGTAAATTGGCCATGCTAAATTGTCCATAGTGTTAGGTGCATTAGTCAGGTGGGAATGGGTGGGTTACTCTTCGGAGGGTCAGTGTAGACTTTTTGGGCCAAAGGGCCTGTTTCCACACTGTACGGAACTTAATCTAATCTAATCAAAAATATTCTTTCATTACAGAAATCATATCCATCTTTAACTTGCCTCATCCAGTCCTGGATTCTTCCAACATTATAACTCATGATAAAAACCCTGATGTTTTATAGAAAGCATGTATAGCATTCTGTTCAAATACAGTATGTCTGATATTTTAAATTAAATATCAATAAATGTCAAGAGGCAATGGTTAGATTCTCTTTCGTTGGAATTGGTCATTGCCTGGCATTTGTGTGATAAATGTTACTTGCCACTGGTCAGTCCAAACCTACATACTGATCAGGTCTTGCTGCATTTGAAGATGGAGCATTTCAGTTAATGTGGAGTCACAAATGATGCAGAATATTGTACAGTGAACATCTCCACTCCTGACCTTATAATGGAAGGAAGGTAATTGAAGCAGCTAAAGATGATTGGTTCTAGGAAACACCCAGAGGAACTCCTGCAGAGATGTCCTGAGGCTGAGATAACTGACCTCCAACAAACAGAACCATCTTACTTTGTGCCAGGCATGATTCCAACCAGCAGAGTGTCTTTCCCCGATTCTAATTTTGCTTGGGCTCCTTGATCCCACACTAGGTCAAATGTGGCCTTGATGTCAAAGGCTGCCACTCTCACCTCACCTCTGGAATTTAGCTCTTTTGTCCATGTCTAAACCAAGGCTGTAATGAGGTCAAACACTGAGTGGCCCTGGCAGAATCCAAAGTGGGCATCAGTGAGAAAGTTACTGCTAAGCAAGTCCTGCTCGATGGTACTTATTAATGACTCCTCTAATCACTTGAAACAGTCAATATCACACAGAAAGGACCCACAATCAATAATCACCAGATAATGTGTTTCAGTGACATTATAGAAAAGATATATATTGATCAAGACACCAAAACATCAATCACTTGCTCAGATAGCAGGCATAGGATCCTTTTTACTCCCAAAAAGAAAATAATTTATCATCTCCTTCAATCGCACATCATTCTCTGCTTCATCAATTACCTTCCCTCTATCATATTGGGCATGCACTCAAGCGTTGACACAGATGGTGTACTCAACCTTCTATAGCAGGGTTAGAGTCCACAATTTTTGTGACTATAGCACTCTTTGCTCAATCTGGCCCTCCTCCTCTATGACCCTGGGCCAATTATAGAAGTAGACATATCATTAAATAGCACAAGAGACGTAAATCCAAAAACAAAACCACAAGAGAAATTCAAACTAGTAAAAAGCAAACTCAGGACACTTTTATCACACAGTGAACTCCTAGGTAGAGCAATCTGGAATAGTTTAAGAAGCAACTGGTTGCTGAAAATAGGATGGGGACTTGAGTGTCTTTCAATATTGTTGAGTTGATGTTCATTCTATAATTATCTTCTGAATACAGAATAAGATCTTTAACTGCTTCCTCCCCCTCTTCATTTTATTGCCTTTCCTATCATGAACAGGAGAAACTTTTTATCCAGCTCCCATTGAGAATCTGGTTGGCAGATGGATTTAACAGTTTAACAGATTCTCCCTTCTAATCTCTTCCTCCGATAATTAGCATTTATTTAGTTTGATTCAAAATCATATAAATCTCTCTGAAAATGGGAGCTGGATAAACAGTTTCTCCCACTCTTGGCTGGAAAGGCAATAAAATGCAGAGTATGAGGAAGCGATTAAAGATCCAATTCTTCACTCCAACAGTCTAACAGTCTTGGCATTATAATCATACAACCTCAAAATAGATCCTTCGCACCAACCAGTTCATGCCCACCGTAATCCCAAATTAAACTAGTCCCACCTGTTATCTGCAAATTTGCTTAATATTCCCCCACATAGATAGCAGAGGATTATGAAAAAAACCAATGCAGATCAGAGGTGATTCCTGAGAAAAATAAGATGCAGAGACAGAAATAAGCAAAATTGACACTATTTGTATGTTCATCTGTGAATCTCAGGTCAAACAGAAAGCCAAATGTTTTGCACAGTCAAGATCAGGTGAAGGAAGGAAGTAGGTTTTCTGATAATCTGGAGATAGCCAAAGGATTAAGGGCCTTGATGAAGATATGAAGAAGTCATCCTAGACATCTTCAGCAATAATCCGAAGGCTGGCCCACTGCCTGCAGATGACGCTACTGATTCTCAGCACACAGATAAGGAGAGGGGAAGGGTTAGGGCTGAGGGAGGGAGGTGGATGTGTTGACGGATTGAGTTAGATTCTTGAACTCTGCTGAAAGAACTATACAATACGTGGGAAGGTGCTCGCAAGATGACAAAGCGTAACAGTGCATTAAAGATCAAGGTACACAATTTAAATGCCAGGTATGCAAGAGGTTTTTTTTTTAAAATCAAAAATTTCATAATCTGCCTAAAGCATCGAAGTATCTCCATACAGTTTTCCCTGAGAAGGTCACCAGCATTTCCTATTTAATACACTCATCACTCTATATTTAGTAAAATCCATGAAGTGCAAATGCATAAGGAGATCTATCTGGAGAACAGAAATCTTGCTGGACAACCTTTACCGTCCAGTCTGTGTTAAAAATCGTACAGGAAGAAGTACTGTTCAAATAAGATTTCATTTTACTATTTCCATAATGACATTTAGAATACATAATCTAAAAACAATGCAGTTCAAATGTAATCCCTGGTGGCCACTAACACTAAAGGCCTGCATTATGCTGGCCATGGCAAACTGTGCAAGCAGGAAGAGCTCACAATAACTAAACTATAATAACATTATCTCTCTCAAAATAAAACTCACCATTGCTTTTAATTATGTACATATTTGCACTAACTGTATAAATACGATAAGAGCATTCTGCCAAAGACCTAAAACAGCCTTTCACTCTGAGCTTTTATGCACTAAAATAGGCCTTGGCAGAAAATAAGCAGTCTATAGCAGAGCCTGTGGCTCACATTGCAATTCAATGTAACACTTTTGAAGAGTAATAAGATAAACAGATGAACATTGGCAAAGAAAGGACCCCAGCATTTGGTTGGTAAAAATCAAGAAGTTACATTGCAAATACCTCCAGAGTTTAGACTTTAAATATAAGTCACTACCAGAATCTGAAAGTGGAAGCAACTCACATGGTAATACAGCTGGTAATTCTAAAATATTAAAATCTTTTCATGTACGCAAAATAGAAGTTACACCATTCATTCAAAAGATTAACTGGCACAAGTAAGAACACCCTTTTGAATTTGAAATTGCAAAATGCTTACAGCATAGAGGGAGGCCACTCTCTCAGAGGGCAGCCCTGTATGTCCAACTGCCTTTCAAGTGGTGATGTTTTCTAATCAACCTGTGCAGAGATGCTATTGTACATTTCTGGGGCAGGTGTGACTTAAACCTAGGTGTCCTAGTCCAGAGAGAAGGATATAACCCAACTAGAGCCGTGCCTTTCAACTGTTCATTATAAGGTGGCAAGAAGATATGAATTTAAGAAATAGGGGGTTTAAATGATGGAACTCCTTCAGGCAACCCCACCATCCAATTGGATCAAGGCTGAAGTCAGCACAGGCTCAACTCCAATTAGCTGCTTACCCCAACCCCAGCCACCCTGATAATGTGCAGTTCCCTTACAAATCAAAGAATGGAATGTACTAAAAGCTGAACTAAATAACGATCCAACTTCCATAGACTCCGCAGAAAGAGAATTTCAAAGTTTAAAAGACAAAATTCCTTTCTGTCTCAACTACGACCCTTTATTTTGAAATTGTACCCCCTCATTAAAAATTCCCCCTGATGGGAACATCCTCTCAGTATTTACATTGTTGAGTGCCTTCTGAACCGTTTAAAATTTCAGTAAGGTCATCTCTCATTCTTATTTCCAATACCTGTAGTCTGCTTTGCCTTACCTTATGATATCTCCTTTACCTCAGAAGCCAACCTTCTCCAAACAGCCTCCAATGCAAGTCTACCCTTCCTAAACAAGGGGACCAAAAGAGCAGGGTCTATTTCAGGTATAGCCATACAAAAGCACTGTAAAGTTGTAGTAGGACATCTCTACTTTGACACTCTATCACCATGCTATAAAAACATATGTTTCATTGGTCTTCCTAATTATTTGCTGTACATCAACGCCAACATTTTGTGATTCAGATTTGAGGATTATCCAGATCTCTGTTCTACAGCAGACAGTAAACAATATACTGTTTCTCTATCCTTCCCACCAATGTGGACAGATTCACATTTTCCCACAACATCTCTCATCTGTGAAATTCTTTATCTACTCCCTTACTAGTCCACATCCGTTTGGAGACACTTTGTATGCTCCTCACAACTGGTTTGCTCATCTATCGTTGTATCATCAACAAATGTGTTGACCACGCAGACTGTCCATTCATACAAGACAATGGTGTGGATGCTCCAGTCAGCAGCAATGCTACAATCCTTTCACAACCTAATGCTTATGTCCATTTTTTTCTAAGATCAGGATGCAGCAAAAAAAGGCTGTGCAGCATCACATTAAAGTCCAGCAGATCGCAGTCGAGTCAGGGGAAGGAGAGGATGCATTAGCTTTTTACCGCACTAGCTGCTGTTTTTGGGTAACTTTAAAGGTACAGTATTTGAGTATGGCTGAGTGAATTGGTCTATGGGTAAAGTGGGTAAGTGTAGAGGTGGAGTAGGTGAATGAGTGGATAGCCAGGTGAGGAAGTTGGTAAGTAGGTAGTGGAGTGACAGGTGCTGTCAAATGGTCAGGTGTTTGTCTGGTTAAGGGTGGACATTGTCAGTTATTGAGTTACCAATGTGTTAGACCAGGTTTTAAACCATCTAACACCCCCTGATTAACTAGTGAGAGAAGGTATGCATATCTGCCCCAAATCTCTGACTCTAGCTGAGTGGGAGACATTTGCAAAGAGTTCTGAGCAATGTGGATTTGTTCAGTAAAAGTCAAACATTCTTGGGCAATTCCGACATCAGTCCACATCTCAGGCCTTCTGCACGTTTACAACATAAATCTTCCGTCATGTGTCTCATCTTGGACAATCCAGAGATCACAAGCTTTGGATCCTGAATGTAGATTGCTAACAACTGACAACCCCCACAGTTAAAATTTCCCAATCATCAAATGACCCATCTCTCCCAAGTCTCTGCCTCAAACTTAATCAATGGAACACCACTCCCGATGGTGGAATAGAAGAGGCTGTCACTTCCATCCTAGTAAATCACATCCTTCATATAATGTGGTGACCAGAACTGCACACAGTACCCCAGTTGTATTGTAACCATTGTTTCATACAGTTCAAGCAGAACCTCTTTGTTTTTAAGTTCAGAGCTTCAGCTCAGGCAAGAATCTCATATGCACATCAAGGTAGTCTTCATCTCCATTGCATTCTAGGGTCCCACATTCACAGTGCAATCTCTTGCCTTGTTAGTCTTCCCCAAAGACATTATTACACAGACCTTTGCAGGGTGAATTCAATTTGTCATCACTCTGCCCATCTGACCAGTCCAAAGGTATCTTGCTGCAATTTACAGCTATCCTCTTCATTATTTTCCATGCCACCAAGTCCCACACAGACCACACCTCATCTGCGCCTGTGACCTCTCCGCTTTCCCTGCTGCTGCTCTAAGTCCCAGACCAGACTGCCTATTTGTGTCCTCTATGCTCCTTTTAACCTCATCATTGCTGCTCCAGAGTCTCATGTAGATCCACCATGGTCTATCCACCTCACAGACCTCTCTGCCACTACGACAGGGTCCTGAACAAGACTGCCAGCAGCCAATCTAGTTCTGCCTCACCTCTCCCATTCATCTAGGCCCTGCTAACCGACTGACTCAGGACCCTAACCCAAACTGCTTTTCCAGTTTACATAACCGGACACAATAACATAAGAAATTAAAGCAGGAGTCAAATCATTCAACTCCTCCAACCTGCCCCACCATTCTGTAAGATCACGTCTGATCTTCCCCAGGCCTCAACTCCTCTTTCAGCCAGTTAGTCACAGTCCTCAGCTCTCCAATATTTCAAAAATCTGTGTACCTCATCTTTAACTATTTAGTGATCCAGTCTCCACAACTCGAGGGTAGAGAATTCCACACATCCGCTATTCTCTGTGAGAAGTAACTTCTTCACATATCAGTTTTAAATAGCGTCCCCATATTCTGTAACTATGTTGCATAGTTTGAGAATCCACCTTTGTGGAAACATCGATCTTTACGAGACCCCCTCAGAATGCTTTAATAAGATCACCACTCATAATTCTAAGATTAATGAATAAAGAGCTATCCTGTTGTTCTCGATAAGTCAATCCTTTCATCTCAGGAATCAGCCAAGTGAATCTCATATCGGTCTTCAAAGATACTATATCCTTTCCCAAATACAGAGACCAAAATTGTACACAGTACTCCAGGTATAGTTTTGCTGTACAGTTGTAAAAGATTTCCAAGTTTTTAAACTCCAATCCTTTTAGCAATAAAGGCAAAACTTACACTTGCCTTTTTGCCTTTTACACTAACTTTTGGTGTTTCATGCACAAAAGGACTCCGATCCTTTTGTGCTGCACTTTTCTAGTCCCTCTCTATTTCAATAATAGTCTCCCTTTTGATTCTTCCTATCAGAGTGCATGATTTCACACTTTCCACACATTAAACTCCAATTGCCAATTTTTTCACAATTCACTCAATCTATAGTCTCTAGTGGATTCCACATGTCCTCATCACAATATGCTCATCCACCTATTTTTGTACTGTCAGCAAATGTGGATATATTATACTTTGTGCCCTCCTCCAAGTCATTCATCTGGATTGCAAGTAATTTAGGCCCCAGGATTGACCTTTGTGCAACTCCATTAATTATATCTTTCTAATCCGAAAAGACCCATTGATTCCGACTCAGTCTTCTGTGTGTTAACCAATCCTCCTCACTAATTCCTCTTGACTAACTTTTTCTCTGAACCTCCCCTGCTCTAACAAAAATCCCAATGTCACCAATCTCTCTTGAAGTATCTTATTCATGTTACTACAGTGGTACGGCGGCACGGTGGCACAGTGGTTAGCACTGCTGCCTCACAGCGCCAGAGAACCGGGTTCAATTCCCGACTCAGGCGACTGACTGTGTGGAGTTTGCACATTCTCCCCGTGTCTGCGTGGGTTTCCTCCGGGTGCTCCGGTTTCCTCCCACAGTCCAAAGATGTGCGGGCCAGGTGAATTGGCCATGCTAAATTGCCCGTAGTGTTAGGTTGTAGGGGTATGGGTGGGTTGCGCTTCGGCGGGTCGGTGTGGACTTGTTGGGCCGAAGGGCCTGTTTCCACACTGCAAGTAATCTAAAAAGAAAAAAACCTCTCTGTATCTTACTCAGTAGTTGTGTTCCCTCACTGAACCATTTCACACCATACAGCGGGTCCCCGATTTACAAACAGCTGGTCTACGAACACTTGCACTTAAACAAACGAGATCCCATACAGGGATGCAAGTTTAAAAATCCAACACGTAAATGTTTCTTGCACATACAAATTGCTATTTTAATTGTCCTGCATCATGTTCCGACATGTGTACAAATCGACTTGCAAACAGATTCAAGAACAAAACACAGAGATTGCCTGTATAGTAAATGCATTCGCAGAGAAATTGATGGAAAGAACAGTGTAACGGTAGAAGGAGATATTGCTCACAACATCCACTCTAACAACAAATACAGTTGCTATAGCAACAAACAAAGAGGATTTGCCAAAAAATAACAAGTATAAAGGAAAGTGGTATATACAAGGTACTCAATTGCAAGAAAACATATGCCATGATGGGGACAAGGTAAAAGTAAGCAACATCGCTGAAAATGGAAAGAAACTGCTAATTACTCAGAGAACATCATGGATACCCATGAGATCACAGAGGTATTCAGAGTGATAAGGCCACACAACACTGGTGGCTGCCCTCAGTGTGAAAATGGTTGTAATCTCACATGAACTGGGCTGCATCTTAATTATTTTTTCTGCTCCACATTCCATTCTCTAACTATCAACTCTTAACAGCAGTTCTCTGGCACTGAACCAGATGGTCCAGAAAGTTGGATTGTTTTTCACATTGAGGTGAGCTCCCAACCACTTGTTTGTTCCATCACCTTTATCAACCACGTTGATGCAATCTGTCTCAGGACATCTGCTGCTGGAATCCACTTTCATGTTGTCTTTACCTCTGTACCTAACTATTCCAATGCAATCCTGACTGGCCTCCCACTTTCTACCCTCCATAATGTCAAAGTCATCCAAATTTCTGCTGCTCTTGTCTACTTGTGTCATGTCTGGCCACTATCACTGATTGCTAGTTTACAGTGGTTCACAGTCAAGCAATATTTTTGATTTAAAAGTTCTCATTCTTCTTTTCAAATCACTTCATGGTTTTGGTCATAATTATTTATGTAGTCCCCTCCGTCTCACAACCATCCATCATATTCCTCTTTTCTGGCTCACTCTGGCCTTTTGCAAATCCCCGATTTTAATTACCCCACCATGGCATGCTCGGAAATTTTCTGCAAAAAACTTGCCTTTTCGCTATCTCAATTTCCTCTTCTAGGACTGTCCTGAAACCTATCATAGCTAGTCACCTGATCTAATACATCCTTATGCGGTTTGGTGTGATATTTTGTTCTACAATACTCTTGTGAAGCACCTTTCAGGTGTGCCTGCAGATGTTGACCAGCTCAGTCAACAGGGTTACAAGTGAACCATTTTCAGTGACAGACATTGGCATTCTCCACCCAGACTGCATTCTATGCCGTTGGTATCTTCAGTGCTTCTTCCAAGTGGTGTTTAACACGGAGAAGTACTGGTTCATCAGCACAGTAGATGGTCATTGGCAAGAAATTACCTTGTCTGTGTTTGTACTGATGTTCTAGCATTTCATGGGATCTGAAGTTAATTTTCAGAACACCCAAGGCCACTCCATGCTAAGGGTCACCACTTACCACCATCTCTGTTGGGTCTGTCATGCCATGGCCTAGAGCAGAACTGTTCGACTTTGGCTTGATGAAGGGATTGCATGATGCTACAGATGGAACTGTGGTGAAACAGGTGGGGAAATAAAATTGTTCCCAGTCCCCCAGCATTTACCTTCATCCACCCTCCAAGACTTGATGGCAATGTCAAAAGGCCAAAGTCTGATCCTATGTCAAACAAGCTGCCTCCAGAGGCAATATGTTGCAGTTTATTACTTTTGCTGAATTGAGGCCAGAGATCTAAATTTGGCTAATCCGCTAGCTCTCGCTTTCAGCACAGGCTTGAATAGCCACACTGCGCCATAAGGATTTAGTTTTTTCAAAAATGCCACTCTGAAAATGGTCTTGAAGACACAGCTTTTCATGGCTAATCAGTCTTAACAGCAATATGGTGAGCATTGTTAAACTTCATTTGCTTTCATTAGTCATTGCTAGTTATAAAATATGCTGCTAATTTTTTTCAAAAGTACTTTTTATTTAACCTTCCCATGTTTTTGCCATATTGCACACCACGACAAGCTTGGCCCCGCAGAATTGTCCTCCAATCACTTCCAAGTAGTTTTAAACATTTAATTCCATCGCAACTTGTTGCTTACGTAACTAGTTCATGCAGTTTCCATTCATGTCCACAAAGGAATGCAAAATTAATCATAGTTCATGTGGATGTTCTGGTAATTAAATTAATTACATGTTCTGTGTGACAGACTTTACCAGTTTAAGTAGAAGTGCTCAAATGGTAGAGCAAAGCTTATTGTCAAGAGCATTTAAAAGCATTGAAGCTGGTTGAAAGTTTTTTTTGAAACTTAGCACCTTTAGGTTTGACAGGTCAAGATAACTATTTTCTCTCACTTTCATCCATGCTCTTTTCCTTATATTCTCAGTTTTTTTAAAATCAAAGAGTGGGTGTTTCCAGAAAATCTATATTTCTCATCTATATACTACCCCTTTGCAAAATCACCCAAAATCATGTCAGTCATCACCACAAACTCCCCACCCCCTCCCTTAATTCATTCACTGTTGGAAAACCATCTAAGTAATTGCCCAATATTCATTCCTGGCTGAGCAGATATTTACCCTCAATCTGCTGACTTCTGACCAAAGCTTTGAACAGGCTTTTGGCCATTTACCCTAATGGCATCTTCTGTGCCTCAGTGTCAAATTATAAAGTTGATATCAAGTGCCTTGGGGTGTTTTATTACATTAAATATCCTATAGAGTCATAGAATTCCTACAGTGTGGAAGCAGGCCATTCAGCCCATTGAGTCAATACTGAGCCTCTGAAAAGCATCCTACCTAGACCCACTCGCCTCCCATATCTCTGTAACCCTGAATTTCCCATGGTGAACCCACCTAGCCTGAACCTGCCTGAACACTATGAGCAATTTAACTTGGCCAATCCCCACCAAACCTTCAGTTCTTTGGACTGTGGGAGGAAACCCACACAAATACGGGGAGAATGTGTAAATTCAACACAGTCGTCCAAGGCTGGAATTGAACCTGGGTCCCTGGCGCAGTCAGTCAGCAATGCTAACCAATAAGCAACTGTATATAATACTATACTTGTGTAATTATAAGTTGTTTTCTTTGAAGATTTATTTCACAAACTCCCCTTCAAATGTTACTCCATCACATCAAACAATAAAAGAAATGGTGAGAAGTGGACTGTCTTGCATCTGTTGGACTATAACCCGGTATCGTGTAATTTCTGAATTTGCCCATTGTCCACCATTGTCCAACACCGGCACCTCCGCATCATGTTGACATGATGTACAGTAACAATTCAGCAGCACCTGGCAAGCCATCGACTATTTGAATTCACTTTTGAATTTCTTGATGACTTCCTTATGCTGATGTGATCTAGATGTACTCGTTCAATGTTAGGAAACATTTGTTCTGTATCTACTCCAGCAACTTTCAGCACAAAATAAAGACTTTTACATAACCATGTTACTCTGGAAAACTGCCAAACCTTTGGAACTTTTCCACAATCTAAGGATTATCAGAAGATTGCTTCCAGTGCATCCACTATCTCTGCAGCTACTTCCTTTAGAAAATAGGGACACAAGAACTGGGAGGAGGAGCAGGCAATTCAGCCCCTGGAGTCTTCTCCACCACTTAATACAATCATGGCTGAGCCCATCTCAGCCTCAACTCCACTTTCCTGCCTACTGTCCATAGCCCTTCAACCCATTACTAACTAAAAATCTGTCTATCTCCTCAAGTGTACTCAATGTCAAAACATCCACCATACTCTGGGATAGTGGTGCCACAAATACTTTGAGAGAAAATATTTCTCCTCAGCTGCTACCCCTTATCCTAAAATTATGACCTCCTGTTCTTAATATCCTAGAATATCCTTTAATACCCTAAGATGTATAGGGTGTAGATTTGCTCGCTGAGCTGTAGGTTTGATATCCAGACGTTTCATTACCTGGCTAGGTATCATCATCAGTGGCGACCTCCAAGTGAAGCGAAACTGTTGTCTCCTGCTTTCTATTTATAGGTTTGTCCTGGATGGGGTTCCTGGGGTTTGTGGTGATGCCATTTCCGGTTTGTTTTCTGAGGGGTTGCTAGATGGTATCTAGATCTATGTGTTTGTTTATGGCGTTGGGGTTGGAGTGTCAGGGCCTTAGGAATTCTCTGGCATGTCTTTGCTTAGCCTGTCTCAGGATAGATGTGTTGTCCCAGTCGAATTTTTTTCTTTTTATTTTTTTAAAAGAGGCCTGGCACTCCAACCACTACGCCATAAACAAACACATAGCTAGGTACCATCTATCAACCCCTCAGAAAACGAACAGGAAATGACATCACCACAAACCCCAGAAACCCCATCCTGGACAAACATATAAATGGAAAGCAGGAGACAACAGCTTCGCTTCACTTGGAGGTCGCCACTGATGATGTTACCTAGCCAGGTAATGAAACGTCTGGATATCAAACCTACAGCTCAGCGAGCAAACCTACACCCTAAACCTCAACCTGAGCTACAAACCTTCACAAACCTTGCAAAAACCCCAAGATGTATTCCATCAGATCTAAGGGCCTTATTGTTCTTTAGCCCTATTAGTTTCCCTTGCACGTTTTTCTCCAGTGATAGTTATTGTGTTTATTTACTCTCCTCCTTTTTCCCCTTGAATATTTAGTGATTTTGTGATGCTATCAGTGTTTTCTACTGTAAAAATTAATGCAAAGTATTTATTCAACTCCTGTGCCATTTCCTGGGTCTTCACAGTTTTTATAATGCCAGCCTAATTCTTGAAGGGGCCTATGCTCATTTTGAATTCTCGCTTCCTTTTAAAATACTTAAAACAGCTCTTAAGGTTACTTGCAACTTAATTGTCAAAGTTATCTTCTCCCCCTTTAGTACTGACTTGGTCACCCTCTGATTTATCATCAAACATTACATAGATTTTCTTTCAATCTGATGCTGTCCTTAATTTCCCTGGTTAACTACAGTTGATCCATCATCTTCACTGGATTATGTCTTTGCTGTGAGCCAGGATCTGTTTTCTAAATGTCTGCTATTGTTCCTCCACCACTTTTGCTGCTAAAATTCTTCCCCAGTCTACTCCAGTTAGCTCATTCCTTTGTAATTACCATTACTTAAATGACAGGAATAATTCTAATTTCCACACCTTGTGCATGAAAAGGTGCTTCTTCATTTCATTTTTAATCTAAAGTATTTTCCCATTAATGTTGAAAGGAGTCTAATGACAACTCTATTCTAGATCAGATGTTCTCCAATGTGTTCATTGTAATTGGGAGCATTTCAGCCGATATATTTATCTGGTTTATCTAACAAACAGCTTGAGGAGACTCCCTGTCAGGTTTCTTCATAATTCCTCCTTAAATTTATAATTTTTGGCAGTTAGGAGCAGACAAAACACTCAATTGAAGTTTGTAGTTACACTTCCCCTCCTCCTCCTACCCCTAAATATTGCAATGTATCCCTTTTCTGTAGCTTTTACCATGCTTTTATTGCACCAAATCCTTTAATGTGACGTATCAAAATTGACCAGTTGAAGGGCAAAGTTAAAATTTGTTAAAAGGGCAAAATATATGATCCTGGCATTTCCTAGGCCTTTATGCCCTTTATAACCAAGTCACAAACCAATTACAGCAATTTTGAAAGTTGCAGAAAATTAAATGCCAGTTACAAACATGGCCACAATAAGCACAAGTCTCAGTGAACTTTTACATACATCTATCAACCTCTTCACCCTAATGAATTTTCATCCACAAAAAACAAATTCCACCTCCAAATTAAGTTCAATTCATTGCAACCGCATATTCTTCTGCTGTTTAAATGCATTTGTACCTCCTCTGGACCTTCTATTTCCTTCAATAGACTTTTATGGACAAGCTTCTCCAATTCAAAGTTGCTGAATCTGCATAAATTATTAATTACATGAATTGAAAAGTTATTTTTCATACTTAAGAAACATATCATTTAGGTTTGGTGCTTTCCTTCAGCCCTGACTTTACCCTTTTTAAAGTTCAAATGTATTCAAATGCATTTGGGAACATACTTGGACATAACTTCATATCCTCAAATAGGCCCAACAATAGGCTCTTTTGCAAATCTGACCTCCAGGTTCTGTCTAAGGAGGAAGCTCTGGGCTTGAAGCAGGAAAGTAATAGACCTTAGAACATAAAATGCTGCCCGATTTGAACATTCTTTCAAACAAACTGCCAAAATGATGCTTGAAGTATTTCAGTACCACAGAACATGATTGCCATGGTAACAATGTGACGCAGAAGTAAAAGGCTTAGAGGCTATCATACTTTTCTTAAAAGTCAACTGCTACCTTTTCTTATGCAGTCTTCGAAATGGCTACATCAAAAGTCAAAATTAGAATTTGTATCATGCTAGTTTGGCCCAGCTGATTTTGGACTCTCTATTGACTTGAGCACATCACACCAGCACAACAGTGTCATACTGAAGGAGTTCCAGGACTTTTCAGATTAGATATTAAACCAGGTATGGCAACTTAGTATAACTGATCCTATGATAGTATTTGAAGAGGAGCAGAGAGCTCTCCTGTTTCCTAACCAATATTCATTTCCTCAACTATCATCAAAAACAGGTCATCACTCATTCATTTACTATTTGTGTTTTACTTGCTGTATGCAAAGTGACTGTGGCATTTGTCTATATAAATTATCACATAACCAAGGTATCCCATTATTGTAGTGCTTTGAGATGTAATGAATGGTTAATTATATACTACATAAGTCCACATTCTTGTTTGTACAAGTTCTAGCCTGTAATTATTATCAATGTTCCATGATTTGGAGATGCTGGTGTTGGACTAGGGTGTACAAAGTTAAAAATCACACAACACCAGGTTATAGTCCAACAGGTTTAATTGGAAGCACTAGCTTTCGGAGCACCGCTCCGTCATCAGGACGTCATTGGACTATAACCTGGTGTTGTGTTAATCAATATTCTAGGTTTTTAAGTAACCTATATGAGCCAAAACTTCAAATTTCATTCATACATACCTTGAAATTTGTGTCCAGTCAGATGGAACGATGGACAACAGAGAGCTTTTGACTTCTATCAGAAACTGGAAGAAAAAAAACAGTAATAAGAATTTTTTTTAACAAGTAACTAAAATGCACTATTGCGTAACAACATGACAACGTATCCTTTCCAACTGTCACCGTACTTTAGTCAGATTCAGATGGTCTCTATATCACAGATGGTGCTGCATTTACAATGTTGTAATGTTCTCAGAATAGAACCATTTTCATTAGGTATATCTTCAATACTCCTTTCAGAAGAGAGATCCATGCATGAAGGTACACACACGTACACACACCCTTTTTTAAACATTCAAATTGATTTGTACAGAAAATATCAACAACAGCAATCAAATTTATCTAACTGTAGCTGCATGTTTCGTTGAAATAGGGAATAATGAGAGAGGCAGAACAATGATAGGCAATAAGGCAGTGAAAATAAATCATGATTCAAAGAGTAAAGCTATTTTAGATTGTTCCTTGTTTTTCTCCATTACTAATCAAAACCCAATATTGCAAAGATCACTTTTACACGTGTTCTCCCACAAACATTTGCTCCAATTTGCACAGTGCAAACTGCAGCACCAGATCCAATAGTATGTGGTGAAAAAGGCTCAATTTCTGGTGAAAAGGGAACTGGTTTTGACACACAGAGTCCAAGATATAATGGACCAAACTTTTCAGTAATTGGCAAATGCAGCCTTGATATCAAGGGCCGTCACTCTCACCTCACATCTAGAGAACCTGGGAAATTCTACACAATGTCAGGGAGATGTCAGTGCTGTACCTAAACTGGATCAAGTTGGCTAGGGCTGCAGCTTGTTCTGACGCACAGGTATTCAGTGCTGTTGCTGAAATGTTGTCAGGGCTCACATCATTTCAGTATCAAATGCCTTCAGCTATCTCGATTCACATGGAGTGTATCAAATTGGCTGAAGGCTGGCATCTTGGCTGCTGAGGATCTTGGGAGGAGATTGTGATGGTTCATCCACTCAGCTCTTCCTGCTGTAGATGGGAGCAAATGCTGGCACCCACCCCCCGTCATTGGGGATGGGGATAATTGTGGAGTCAAACTCCCTAGCGAACAGTTTAATTGTTGACCGCTATTCATGGCTAGAAGTGGTGGGATTGCAGTGCTTAGATCTCATCAGTTGGAGGATCACTTAACCCTGTGTATAGCATCCTGCCTCCACTGATTGGCGTGCAAGTTGTCCAGTCATGTAGCTTCACCAGGTGAACATCTCATTTTTAAGAATGAGTGGTGGTCTTCCTGGTATGCTCTCTGCACTCAAATGAACCAGGGTTGATCTCCCAGCTTGGTGGTAAAAACAGAGTGTGGGATATGACTGTCAATAAAGGTTACAGATTGTTGTTGAATACAATTGTTCATAACGTTTCTTAGACTGATCCCTACTAACATTGTATGACCACCTTCTGACTCCTTCATGCAACTTTTTCACATTTTAGAAGTTTGTTCCCATCCCATGCCTACTTTGTTTAAACCTAAATCAACCAAACTCAATAGCATGCACACATTTGACATTATCTGACTTAGGCTGATCAGCAAGCTTCTCTTAATCTAAAAACATGGTTCATGATCACACAGTCACTATGAGCTTTTATTATTGAACGTTGTGACATTAAAGAATACATTGCATACGCTTCATAGGTACAAGTGGGAAACATACACAATGAACAGAACTCACAACACATTCCATTCAGATCATCAAGTATTGTTGGTGCTCAGGTGAACGACCAACCAATGAGATCTGGGAGGGGATGGGGCAGACCGGTCATTAAAGGGTGAGATTTTTCCCGTTTCACCACAAATGTTGCGGAAAATTAACTAGTAGTATGAGCTGTGTTAGCATAATGCTAACCTAAGGATGTTGTTAAACACTCTTGAAATTGAGTTAAGATATTAATGTCCCTACAGAATGTGAATGTAGCGTATGATATTAACTGTGAATTTCTCAATAATTTGGCTTTGGAAATTATTTAAAAGGTGGTGTCATTGATAAAGTCACCACTCCACACAGACTGCAGCAGTTCTAGAAGATGCCCAGTCATTAATTTGTCAAGAACAACTTTCTTATTTTTCCATGGGATGTGGGTGTCGCTGGCAAGACAGCATTTATTGACAAGCCCGAACTAACTCTGAACTGAGTGCATTGTTCAGCATTTCAGAGGGTACTTATGAGTGAACCACATTGCTGTTGGCTTGAGTCACATATTGGCAGACAGGAAGAAGATGGCAGATATCTTTCCCTGAAGGACATCAGTGATTCCGATGGTTTTTACAACAATCCAGTTACTTTCAGTTATTTCTATCACTAGATTTTTAAATTTGTTGGTACTTTCACAGGCATCATTCTCTCAGGGATTTTAAGGACCTTCTCCTTAAGTTACAAAAGACCGAAAAACCTCATGGAAATTCTCCCCCTCAAGCCCCCTAAAACTAAGTTCAGGTTTAGATTCATATTCACATTATCCCTTTGTAAAATGGGCAAAAGGACACAGGATAAGATCAAATCTACAATTTCACAACCACAAAAAAAATCCCTTGGAGGAAATTACCTTCTCAGTCAATTAGCTTTTAAGAAGTGTACCAATTATGAATATGCTAAATAGTCACACTATCATCTCTGCCTAGAACAACAAAAAAGCTTTTTCCCTTTAAAAATATACTTTAATTTGGTTTGCAAACCCCTATTGTCCAATTACACTGCAACAAACAATGACCACTCTAAAATATTTCTGAAAATGGCTGGTACATTAATATTATACCATGCAAAACTTATTTCCGTATACAGCATGGAAAGAGACCCTTCGGCCCAACTCATCCATGCTGACTAGGTTTCCTAAACTGAACTAGTCCCATTTGCCTGCATTTGGTCCATATCCCTCTAAACTGTTCCTATTCATGCACCTGTAAAAGTGTCTTTTAAAAGGTTATAATTGTACCCACCTCTATCACTTCCTTCTTCACCACCCTCAATATTTCGAGTCATCCTCTGTTTCCTGCAACTGTCAGCCTTACCTTTCACAGTAACAAGAACATGCTGGCCCTGAACTCTCGTTATCTAGTTTTTGAAAGCTTCCCACTGGTCAGATGTCCCTTTACCTGCAAATAGCCTTCCTAATCAACCTTTGATAGTTCCCGTCAAATATCGTCAAAATTGGCCTTTCCCCAATTTTGAACTTTAACTTTTAGGTAGGGTCTATCCTTTTCCACAGCTAGTTTAAAACTAATAGAATTATGATCACTGGCCCCAAAGTGTTCCCCCACTGACACCTCACTCAGTCACTTGCCCTGCCTTATTTCCTGAGAGGTGGTCTAGTTTTGCCCCTTCTCTAGGGGCCATCTACATATTGACTATATTGCTTAAGTTTGTGCATTCTTCGAAGCTACATTCATGTTATGTGTTCATGTGACACACTTGTTTGATTTTACTCCTTAGATTTTAAATAGCTCTCTGCATACAGTTATAAAAGGGTGTTTTTTGAAAGGAACAAAACCTAAACAGATCTGTTGTCAGATTAATAATTCAAAAGTCATTTTGAAGTTAGTGTTAATTGATAAGCATTATAACTTTCAGCATTTTCTACAAAATAATAAACAGAACAAATTCACAGAAATACATTTCAGTAAAACTCTTTTCCTATTGGTACTTGTAACATTTATAACTGCTGTAATTCCTTTCCACGTTACCATCACAGAGAGCAGGGATTTGTAATGTGAGCACCAACAGTGAATTGACTGTCTCAACGAGTAGTAGTACTAGACAGAAAATCCCAAGGTAAAATGTCTGGCCTTCATCAAAATGTATTACTGCCATAGTATGTAAAATACATCACAACATTACTGCAGTTGCATTCAGAGGTCCTGCTAACCTGGATTGTTTGGAACATAATGATGTTATTTTTGCCAAGTCCCTGCAAACTCAAAAGATCAAACAACACTTTAGACTACACAGGGCAAGATGACAGCCAGAGGTTTCTGAATTTCTTTGGCTTGGAGATCTGAATGATGTTAGCAAGGTTATGATGAGGGACCATCCTTGGTTATCATGAGATGATGATTGTGGGCATTTTCTTGAAATTGTGTCGCCAGTCTAAAATTGGACATAAACAGGCTGCAGCAGTCCTGAGAAACAAACGGGACTTCAACCTCAGTGGATGCATTTAAAGTACTCAGCAGATTATTCCAGCCTGATTAAAATCGAGCTCAGTTTACCTCTTGCCCCGAAACTGTCACATAATCTAAAGACGGCTTTTTCAGAATCAATCGGATCTCTCTGCGATGATTCTGCAGTCGGGAAAGTACCTCCTGAATCTCCAGCTTTCGCTGCTGGATGATAGGGAAGTCAGTGAGGTCTGTAAAAAGCTGTGTCTTATCACCTATCCTGCAAAAATGACAAGACACAAACCATGAATACGTAGTCACTCTTTCAATACCATGGGAAACACACACAAAAAAAAAAATCAAACATTTCAATGTTGTCTTAAGACATTGCATTTTAATTGTTTTTGGTTACCGTAAGTTTACCATTGTTTGAGTTTTAACAAAGGATGCTCAAAGGAATTTATTTTAAAATTAATTTTTTACTTATTTCAGACTAGGATTAATCTAATTTTAAGTTTTCATTGTAATTACACAGTTTCTTTTTAAGTAGTGCCTTAGCTGGCTGTCTGCCAGTTCAAAGTTATTAGAGGCTAAATGCAGTGAAGAGATTAATATTTTTGGCCATATGTTGTTATGGAGACTAAGCCAGGATTATTTTGGAGAAACAATTAGATCTGGAGATTGGATGGGTGGGGAGGAAGAGAAAATAAAGCAAAGCATCATATTTCCACCCTACATCCAAAATGGCATTTGGCAAAATACTTGTTTATTTTAAAAGAAAAAAATGAACTGAAAAGAAACAAAGAATTTCTGTATTGATTGAATGGCTCCATAAAATGCATCTTCAGAGCTGCTCTCATCATGACAATCTTAAAGCCTCTAGACCTCAACAGGTTGAGAAATAACCCAATTTAGGGCCTACTTTTGCTAACTGAGCAACAGATGACACAGGTAAACGATTTGCATTTTCATGTCATTTTAAAATAGCAAAATGCACCTTCACATATTTCATGAAGCAGGGTAAAGATAAAAGGTGCCCAATCTTTTTGTCTTTTTATAATTCAAACCTTACATACACTGGCAACATCTTAGTAAATCTCTTCTGAACCTTCTCCAGCTGGGTAATATCCTTCCGAGAACTGGGTGACCAGAACTGGACACACTACTCCAGAAGGGGCCTCACCAATGTCCTGTACAACCCCAACATTTTTTTTTTAAAATAGATAATGGGAATGTTGAAAAATGTGATTTATGAAAAGACACATGAAAAATGGGAAGTAGGGAAAGAGAATGTTTTGAGGGGGATTTTCAGGAAATAGGACTGGAGGAGAGATGGGAGGGAAATTCACTGAAGAGTGTAGGAGGACGTGTAATAATGTTAATCTTGCTTTATGCACCTCGTGCGGTGTAAACTGTACATCTCACTTTGTCTAAGCACCCTACAATCTCCATGTCTTTGCTTACTATGATGTGCTTGTACTGCTCTCAAGCAAAGCCTTTCACTGTACTTAGGTATGTGACTACAATAAATCAAATCAAGGATGGAGAAATTTTCAAAGCTAAAATGGGACAAGGCTATGAGGATCTTCTCAGTTAAATTAAATGGGTGAAACTACACCAACTTCAAAAGATCCTGAGACAGCACCTTCCAAACCCACGACTACTTGTATCACGAAGGACAAGTGCAGCTGATGCATGAAAACACCATCACCTGCAATTTCCCCTCCAAGTCATTCATCATCCTAACTTGGAAATGTATCACTGTTCCTTCACTGTCAATGTGTCAAAATCCTGGAATTCCAACCACTCCTTCCCCCCTACCCTGGCAATGGCATTGTGGGTCAACTGAAAGCAATGGACAGCAGCAAGTTGAGGAACGGAGCTCAACACTATCTTCTCAAGAGCTACTAGGGACAGATATCAAAAGCTGGCCAGGCAGCAATGACCACATCCCACAAGTGAGTTTAAAACAAAATGTACTGTAGATCAGAAGGAGGCTCCTACATCCCAACTTCACCATCACCACCTTCTGAACAGAAATTAGGAATGGCCGATAAATGGCAAATGGTAACCACTTACTACAAACAAACAAAAGGAAACTGGATGGAAAGAGAAATTAGTGTAAACTGGTGAGGTTAGTGTTGAACAGACTAAAGGTCCAAGATAGGCTGCAGGCAGAGAAAGGGATTCTACTCTCAATAGCAATAGCAAGAAAACATTCACTTTCCATCATGTGCAACCTAATGTTGGAATAAAACATTTTGGATCAGATCCAGCATGCCCAAGCGAGAATAAAGCTTTCTCCACCCTGCACTAACAACATCCTGCAATTGTGAATAAAATATTTACAATTCAATGAAAATGGACTAAGCAAAACAGCGTTGACAGTATAGATTTAGCAAGCTCCTAAACTACCTAAACAGCAAAAAAGTGGGACTAAGCAGAATTTACATGTCTAACTTTGAGGTCAAAAATTGATCTAGGGACAAGGAAGGTGTGTGTATTACACAGCCAAATGGGTTGAGTGTTCATGTGTAAATCCTTCCACCAGGCACAATAATTGCAGGTGCTAAGAATGGAAGAGGTTCATGGAAAGAACTTTGGAGCCTGCACCATCACCATCTGTAGTTACAGGCTGCTACACATGCTACCACGACAACCCAGACTCCACATGAACTTTCACACAGGTCCACAGGATCTCAGTGAATCAAGATTGGGCCCTGATAACCAATTTGTTAATTGCAATGAATTACTGGCATTTTAGTAATTCCAAAAATAGTTCTCCACATTTCTACAAACCATCTTAGTCCATTCGCCTCGCCAGAAGTGACCCTTAAGCAAATCTGGAGGGTGGGAGATTGAGAATATAAAAAGGGCTAGACCAGGCAAATATACCCCTCGCAAGTGCTCTGCCATCTAAAAAGGGGGTGGGGGAGTGGGTTCTATTTTCACCCGCTCTCCAGTGATGAGATAGCCCTGCAAAACTGGTCATAAAGTCATACAGCAAGGAACAGGCCCTTCGGCCTAACTCGTCCATACCAATCAGATTTCCTAAACTGAAGTGGTCCCACTTGCCTGCATTTGGCCCATATCCCTCTAAACCTTTCCTATCTATGTACCTGTCCAAAAGTCTTTTAAATGTACCCACCTCCACCATTTCCTCTTTTTTTTGTCATTTTCTATCTAAGGAGCCAGTGAAATATGATCCAATTTTCATCACAAAGAATCAAAGTATGAGGAAAAATCCACGTGTCACTAATATAGAAACAGGTCAATTGAACGAGGTTACAAATATTTATCACAAGTAAAGAACCATTCCAGCTGAACTTACTTGGCTGCACTTTCATCCAAAATCTTCACATAGTGATGCACAGGATCCAACAGCTGTGGCAGTTCCAACAAAATATTACGAAGGAGGGATGAGTTTAACTGAGCCTCAACAGCTGGGAGCAAGGCCTGAAAGCCCACCTGCAAACCTGATAAAGCGTGGACCAACTGGTAAAACTCCCATGTGGAGCACTAAAACAAAAAGACATTATTGGTTTAAAAACCCTGAAAAACACAGAATCAGCTGCAATGCCTGTCTTAGATTGCTGCCTTCAATTAGCACCCAAGATCACCCAATTTGCTTTTGCAATGAATAGCTTCACACAAAATGAAAGCCTGCGAGAAATTTAAAAATAAATGCACACATCGCTCAGCCTTGCAAGAGACTTTCGTTCTGTGTCGCCATCAACTGAAGAAACAAAATGGAAGACGAGTGGCCTGGCCAGAGATAATGTGCAACATCTGATATCAATTAGAAATCACCACACTGGACACCTATGCATACTGTTCAAAATATTTTCATGTTTAATAAAAAAATATTTTTATGAACACTTGAATATAAACATACAAAATTGAACTGGGGTGATATCACATTGCAAGCCAAGTATTTAAATATACCACTACAGAACCTCTCTAGGTTCTGTGTGAAGGAAAGATTTAACCCAGTTAAAAAAAAAGTGAGTTAAGGTATATCCTAAATTAACAGCCACAAACATGCACACAAATCTATTAAAGAAATCCATATGCTAATAAAGTGAAGCAAGAGTTCACCAGCAATGCATTATAATGAAACCAGAGGAAACATCTTCTTTCTGAAGAAAATAAGATCATTGTGACACAGTGACTTTTGAGTGTTGCAGCAGTATTTTGGTGATGATTATCCACAGTTTGGATAGCATGCAAGAAATGCAGTCCAACTTCCCACAGGCTGTCAGCTGGGGAATAATTGAGGCAAACTCAATATTTGCATTCAGAAACCTAGGTGGAAAAGGTGTAAGGAGGATGCAAAGAGGCTGCAAAGGATTACAGACTGATTAAATAGAGTCATACAGATGCAGAGAATGGAAATAGACTCTTTGATCCTACTCATCAATGCCAACCTGAGATCCTAAATTAATCTAGTCCCATTTGCCAATATTTGGCCCAAAACCCTCAAAACCCTTCCTGTTCTATACCCATCTAGATACCTTTTAAAATGTTGTAGTTGTACCAGCCTCCACCACTTTCTCTGGAAGCTCATTCCATACACACACCACCTTCTGCATGGAAAAGTTAGCCCTTAGGACCCTTTTAAATCTTTCTTCTCTCACCTTAAACCTATGCCCTCTAGTTTTGGACTCCCCCACCCTAGGGAAAAGACCATGACTATTCACTTTATCCATGCTCCTCATGACTTTATAAACCTCTGTAAGGTCATCCCTCAGTCTCCGAGAGTCCAGGGAAAATAGCCTCAGCCTATTCAACCTCTCCCTATAGCTCAAACTTTCCAACCCTAACAACATCCTTGTGAATCTCTTCCAAACACTTTCAAGTTTAACAACATCTTTTCTAGAGCAGGGAGACAAGAAGTGAACACATCAGTTCTGAGGAAGGGTCATTCAATCTGAAACTCTGATGTCTCTCCACAGTTGCTGCCAGACCTGCTGAGCTTTGCCAGCAATTTCTGCTTTTGTTTGAGACCAGAAATGAACACAGTATTCCAAAGTGGCTTACCGAAGTCCTGTACAGCCACAATGTGACCTGCCAACTGCTATGCTCAAAGCACTGACCAATGAAGGCAAGCATACCTTACTCTACTGCCCTGTGACTCCACTTTCAAGGAACCAATGGTGCTGCACTCCAAGGTCTCTTAGTTCAACAACACTCCCCAGGACCTTAGCATTAAGTGTAAGTCCTGATCTCATTTGTTGTAGTCCGAGATAACCTTCTTCACTGTCCACTACGCCACCAATTTTGGTGGCATCTGCAAATGTACTACCATACGGGCGGCACGGTGGCACAGTGGTTAGCACTGCTGCCTCACAGCGCCAGAGACCCGGGTTCAATTCCCGCCTCAGGCGACTGACTGTGTGGAGTTTGCACGTTCTCCCCGTGTCTGCGTGGGTTTCCTCTGGGTGCTCCAGTTTCCTCCCACAGTCCAAAGATGTGCAGGTCAGGTAAATTGGCCATGCTAAATTGCCCGTAGTGTTAGGTAAGGGGTAAATGCAGGGGTATGGGTGGGTTGCGCTTCGGCGGGTCGGTGTGGACCTGCTGGGCCGAAGGGCCTGTTTCCACACTGTAAGTAATCTAATCTAATCTAATCATACCTCCTATATCCGAAATCATTTATATAAATTACAAAAAGCAGTGGACCCAGCACCAATCCTTGCAGCATACCGCTGGTTATAGCCTGCAACCTCCTACTTTCAAGCCAATCTTGTATTCAAATGGTTAGTTCTTCCTGTATTCCATGCGATCTAATCTTGTTAACCAGTCCACATGCAGAACCTTGTCAAATGCCTTACTGAGTACATATAGACAACATCCACCATTCTGCCCTCATCAATTCTCTTCATCACTTCTTCAAAAATGTCAACCATGTTACTAAGACATGATTTCCCCGACACAAAGCCATGTTGACTATCCCTATCAGTACTTGCCTTTCCAAATACATGTACATCCTATCTCTCAGAATTTTCTTCAACAACTTGCCCACCACCGATGTTAGACTGACCAGTCTATAGTTCTGTGGCTTTTCCTCACCACCTTTCTTAAATAGTGGTACCACATTAGTCACCCTCCAATCTTCCAGCATCTCACCCGTGGCTATTGATGATACAAATATCTCAGCATGGGACCCAACAATCACTTCCCATCTTCCCACAAAGTTCTACGGTACACCTCATCAGGTCCCAGGGATTTATCCACCCTCATGCGTTTTAAGACATCTGTAATATGGACACTTTATGATATCACTATTTATTTCCCCACATTGTCAAGCTCCCATATTCTTCACCCCAGAAAACACTGATGCAAAATACTCATTTAGTATCTCACTCATCTCCTGCAGTTTTACACGTAGGCAGCCTTGCAGATCTTTATGGGGCTTATTCTCTCCTCAGTCACTCTTTTGCCTTTAATGTATTTGGATTCTCTTTAACCCTATATGCCAAAGCTATTTCATTCCCCCTTTATGCCTTCCAGATTTCCCTCTGAAGTTTACTCCCATTGCTCTGACACTTCTCTAGGGATTCACTCAATCTAAGCTGTCTAAAACTGATATATGGTTTCTTCTTTTCTTGACCAGAATCTCAATTTCTCTAGTCATCCAGCATTCCCTATAGCTACCAGCCTTTCCTTTCACCCTGATAGGAATATACGGTCTCTGAACTCTCATTATCTCATTTTTAAAGGCTTCCCACTTTCCAGCCAACCCTTTACCTGGAAGTATCCACACCCAATCAATTATTGAAAGTTCTTGCCTAATCCCATTAAAATTAGCTTTCCTTCAATTTAGAAATTTAACTTTTAGACCAGATCTATCCTCCATAACTATTTCAAAACTAATAGAATTATGATCATTTGCCTCAAAGTGCTTCCCCATTGACATCTCAGTCACCTGCCCTGCCTTATTGCTACGTTTTGCTCGTTCTCTACTAGGTATATCTACATAATGAACAAGAAAACTTTCTTGTCCACCTGAAATTCCTCTCCATTCGATCCCTTAACACTATGGCAGCCCCAGTTTATGTGTTAAAATCCTCTACCATTACCAGCCTATTATTCTTACAAATAACTGAGATCTCCTTACAAATTTGCTTCTCAATTTCCTGGTGACTATTGGGCTTCTATAGTACAATCCCAATAAGGTGATCATCCCTTTCTTATTTCTGTTCCAAACTGTTAACTCCACTGGACATATTCCCTGGAATATCCTCCTTAAGTACAGCTATAATGTTATCCCTAATCAAAAACACCACTTCCCCTCCTCTCTTGCTCCCCTTTTGACCCTTCCTGTAGGATCTATACCCTGGAACATTAAGCTGCCAGTCCTGTCCATCCCTGACCACATTTCTGTAATTGCTATGATATCGCAGTCCCGTGTTCCTAACCATGTCCCAAATTCATCTGCCTTACTGGTCAGGCCTCTTGCATTGAAATAAATGCAGTTTAATGTATCAGTCCTACCTCATTCTCTGCTTTGCTCCCACTCGCCTTGCTCACTGTTTTTACTAACTACACCAGCCTCAGACCGATCTCTTTCCTCACTATCTTACTAGTTTAAATCACCCCTGTGCAGCTCTAGCAAGTCTCCCTGCCAGTATATCAATCCCCTTCCAATTCAGGTGCATTCACCTTAGAAGACATTCTAATGATCCAACAACGTGAATCCTTCTCCCATGCACCAGCTCCTCAGCCACACATTCATCTGCTCTATTTGAGAATGTTCTGCATCCTCTCCAAGGCATCCTTGACTCTGGAACCCAGGAGACAATACTCCATTCTGTTGTCTCACTGTTGGCTGTCTGTCTCTGCCTCTGACTAGAGAAACCCCTATCACAATCAATCACTTGGAACATGATGTACCCCTCATTTCAGTACAGCCTGTCTCAGTACCAGAAACATGGCAGTACTTGTTTGAGAGGAGGATAGCCACAGGAGACTCCTGCACTACCCATCTACTTCTCTTACCTTTCCTGGAGTAACTCATCTATCCATCTGTATCTGCAGTTTTTCTACCTTCCTGAAACTGCCATCCGTCACCCTCTCCCCAGCTTCTGTAGATTCCTCAATGCCTCTAACTGCCGCTCCAACTGGTCCATGCAATCTTATACACACTTCATGCAGACATAATCGCCAAGGGCATTGAAATTCTCCCTAATTTCCCAATTCTAGCAGGAAGAGCACATCACTCTATGAAAGGCCATTTTTGCATCTTAATCTACACACCCCCAGAAAATAGCAGTCTTACTGTTCTAAAAATACTACTCTAGGGAAACTTGGTATCTATGTCTCATATTTTTATGCAAGTTTAATCTGGAGACCGATCTCTATAAAACATAGAAACATTACAAAAACACCCTACTCACTATTGTAGATTTACAAAACAAGGTATCATTATACTTAAAACTAAACACACTTAGTTGTTCCTCTGCAATGAGTACCTTCCAATACGGAGGTTTCTCCAAGGTCAGTTGTGATTTTCACCGTTTGTTTATATATCTTATGACTGAGAATAAGTTAACAGATTAAATACAACATAGGTAAATGCAAAATTATACATTTTGTAAGAAAGACAAAAAAGCAGTTTTTTTTTAGAATGTGAAGAGACAAATAGTTCAAGAGGAATTTGGAATCCTATGCACATTACAAAGAATTAGCAGATGTATCAAGTAATTAGTTAAAAATCACACAACAGGTTATAGTGCAACAGGTTTATTTGGAAGCATAAGCTTTCAGAGCACTGCTCCTTCGTCAGGTAGCTGTAACTATTGTATGAGGCTAGATTTATTTTAGAGGAATGCGTCAAAGATTCACCAGCTTCATTCCCAAAGGTTGCCCATTGAGAGATTGAGCAGAAATGACCTATACTTTCTGGGATTTACCAAAACAAGACACGATGTCATTGAAACTGGGCAGTGTGGATGCTGGGATGCTGATTTCTCTAGCCGAATAATAAAGTGTCAGCCCATTGGTGCTGAGATGCTTTTTGGACGATTATGCATCTTTGGAAATCTCTATCCAAGTGTTGAGCATTCCCCTTCAATGAGTAAACTTAGGACTGAGACTGACTACTCTTTGGAGAATAAATGAAGAAAGAGAAATGGGTGTTATCTGCATATTTATTAGAATTATGTTTAATTACATGCATTCACTGAGGACTCACTGGTGAGACGGGGAGGGGGAGAGTGGGGTAGGTGATGTTTGAGGAGGGCAGGTGGGGCCATTGTGGAAGGGGTAATCATATCGTGGATTAAGAGGCACCAGAGTTTACCTGCTGGTTTTCCCATGAGGTAGAGGACCCGTAACCATCTCCAGCAACAGCTGGAAGAGGCCCTTAAATGGCCACTTTAGAAACTCAATTGGCTTCAGGGCGAGCACACCATCTACTGCCTTCTTAAAAGTAGGTACAGAGCAATCTACTTTTCTATCTTCTTTACAAAATGTATAATTATCATAATGAACGCACAGCAGGCACAACAGGCTGAATGGCCTTCTCCTGTTCATATTTTTTGTGTCCTGCTTCCCCACCTTAGGCAAAGTTGCCGACAGTAGAAAAACAATGGGCACTCCAACTCCATTCTTACCTTGCCATTTTACAACTTCTCCTCTCCCCCATATCTCAGCACATTCCCAGAGGGCTAATAAAATCCAAGCCTTGGATTCAAGAGGCAAAATACTATTTACATAGAATTAGCCCTATTCAATTTTTATAAAGTCCCATGAAAGAGTTAAAAGTCATGTTGTCAGTTACTCTGTTACAGTTACACAAAACAGCTTTCAGAAAATAATCAGTTTCATCAGTATTTGCATTACCAAACTGCAAAGGTAATCCTACACTGGTTTACATCTTAGATGGGAAGCAGGTCAACATGTAGTGAATTACTTTTGCATAATTTCTGTTTTACATGAAGCATGAATCATTTCACCGATTAGTAATTTGGATGAAATTTGTCTGGAAGTGTGCTGTTTCATCTCTTTCTCAATTTGTAGCTGGGTCTACAACTGTCATAATGAAACACAACACACCAGGACATCATAGCACAACAATGTTAAATTAATGTTTCAAAGATTAGGATTTCTATAAAATTTGCCCATTTACTGGAGTTGTGTCAAAGGTTCACAGAACTCAAATGCCAAGTGGAGTTTTTGTTTGGATGAGAAGGCAGGACTCCAGATGGGGCTACCACAGTTCTAGTGCCAGCCACTGTTCCTAATGACCATCATGGTTCCATCTCCTGAGAAATTTTGGAAGAAGCTAGCTCAGAAGTGGGGTTTAATGGCCATCAACCCACAAACAGAAGGTATTAAATTGAGGCACTAAAATTTTGACGCAACTGGAATTTGACATGCTGGGGCAGAATGAAAGCCTCGTAGAGTGGAATCCCACTCTCTGTGACAGGCTCTGGGATTTGGAGGAGAACTCGGCTAGGGCTTTTTTTTTTTAAAGATCCGCCCAGCAGTTATCATTGACATTGACGCCAACCATCATCACATACATAACCCCCATCTCTCCAAACCTGCATTTGCAAAGGTGAAACAGCCAGACCTCCAGCCACAAGAGATATCATTTAACCATGTTCCCTCAATAATAATGATTTGGCAGACACAACTAATGTCTGAGTGCATATATTAGTCAGTACAAGGGTACTGTACTCCTGTCTTGAGGCACTGTCTCTCTCTGGCCTGCAAAAGTAGTGGCATCTCTAACCAATCTCTCAAGACTGGACAATCATTGATTAATTGTGCAGTCTCTAGAGGCCTCCTATGGTGCTCAACTGGATAGCGTGTGTCCTCCCAAGCCAGAAATTAGCCAAGTCTGAAACCACATTGGGTGTCAGACAGTATCTGTGGAGAAAAGGACAGGAACGCAGAGTACTGGGCGAATGGTAAGATTCTTGGTAGTGGAGATGAGCAGAGGGATCTCGAGGTCCAGGTACATAGATCCTTGAAAGTTGCCACCCAGGTTGTTAGGGTTATTAAGAGGACATACAGTGTGTTAGCCTTTACTAGTAAAGGGATTGAATTTCGGAACCATGAGGTCACGCTAAAGCTGTACAAAACTCTGGTGCAGCCACACTTGGAGTATCGTGTAGAGTTCTAGTCATCATATTATAGAAAGGATGTAGAAGCTTTGGAAATAATTCAGACGAGATTTACTAGAATGCTGTCTGGTTTGGAGGGAAAGTCTTACAAGGAAATGCTGAGGGATTTGAGGCTGTTTTTGTTAAAGAGAAGAAGGTTGAGAGGTAACTTAATTGAGACATAGAAGATAACCAGAGGATTAGATAGATTGGATAGGGAGAGCCTTTTTCCTCGGATGGCAATGGCTAGCACGAGAGGACATAGCTTTAAATTGAGGGGTGTTAGATAATAGAACAGATATCAGAGGTAGTTTCTTTACTCAGAGTAAAAGGGGCATGGATCGCACTACCTGCAACAGTAGTAGACTTGCCAAATGTAAGGGAATTTAAATGGTCATTGGATAGGCATATGGAAGAGAATGGTATAGCATAGGTTAGATGGGATTCAGATTGGTTTCACAGGTCGAAGCAACATTGAGGCCAAAGGGCCTGTACTGCGCTGTTATGTTCTATGTTCTGGTGTTGATAAGGCTCAATTCTACTACTAAGGTCAGGATCCCATCACCTGGTACATTTCTGTGTCCCTGTTTAAGTGTAATGTGGGGTTGGGCACCAAAACACATCCAGCTATGGGGTTTTCTGTTATTTTCACCACACTGACATGCTAGATATTCCTGGTATTTTTATTTTCACTTAATTCTTGTCTAAAATAACATGCACACTTGAATTTCTATTTGTTTTTCATTGCAAGGTTCACTTTCAGCCAGACCATGTGAGTCATCAGCAACACTGAGAACATTTGTATTTAACTGAAAGGATATCCAATTACAGTTCAAAAAGTCAAAACATTTAACTGCTACCTGCACCTTACTATCATGCAAAAACCAGGGTTTAATCCAAATTTGGGTCCCAGTAAATTTCAAAGTCACAATTTTCCTAACATCTCAATGCTGAGCAGGCTTCCACAGCACTAACTTACTCATACACACAAAGATTATTCTCTCTGCTTCTTCCTAATAATTTACAAAGAATATTACTGAAAAAAATACATTTTCTCAAAGCTTTTCAACTTGAACTGATCAGGAAAAAACAACAGCAAGTGGTTGCCACCTGTTTTGGGAGATGACACGGTTGCCGTGAATGGACATTTTTTTTTTTACAGCCTGTGTATTAATATATATAACTTCCAATACACAGAAGCTTTTCACACTTTGAGCCCAACTGACAATCCTAAATGGCCTGATTTTTGTTTTGGGAACCTGGGTTCAAATCCTGTCATGATTCGAAATCAATTTTAAAAATTCTGGTATTAAGTGTCTCATAATGACCATGGATCCATTATCAATTACTAGACGAATTAATCTGGTTAACTAATGTCCTTTAGGGAAGGAAAACTGTTACCCTCACCTGGTCTGACCTACCTATGAGTCCAGACCCACAGCAATGTGGGTGACTCTTAACTGCCTCTGGGTAATGATGGATGGGCAATAAATGCTGACCCAGCCCAGCAAGAGCCACTCACATCCCATGAATAAAAAAGTTTGGCTTTCAGCATAACTCTTCACACATTCAGGATTATACACTACATGCTGTTGAATTATTTCAACCAATATGTAAATTAGAAGAGGTAAGCTGTCTATTGAATTTGTTAAAGTGTGTATTAAACCCAAGGTCATACAGTTTTACTTTCCAATGATACTGATAAACGATACTGAGGTGTGACACAGTCCCACGACTGAATGGGCGTTTATGCAAGATCAGATTGAATGGATCAGTAATATCAAAGTTGAGTCCTGCATATCACTGAACCCATGCAAGAGATCACATGTCTTCCTTTTGGACTCTCAACTGGAAAATGAAAGCTACAGAACTGAAAAAAAGGTCTTTTCTTTGCAAGGAAAGATCAAGTGGGATTGTGGGGTATACATGCCAGCTATACAAGTCCATGTTACTTTCCATTGCATTCAAATAGATACTTTGACAGCGGCACCAGGAATCTTTTCAGTTAAGAGAAACATGACTAACAGCAGCCTTGGATTGGTCTAGCTGAAGCTTTACACATGCATCCAAACAAGAAGCATCACTCACTATTTCACTCTGTGATTGTAAAACTTAGAGAGACTTAATAAAAATAACTTTAATACAAGAAAAGGTCACCTGATCAGCTTCGGAATTGAATATCAACCATTGCTGTGCAGCGAATGTCATGTCATGCTAAAATCAAAAGAACTGTGAGAAGTAACTCCCAATCATTTTGGATCTGGACTTTTGATCTATAAAGTTAATTATCTCTGATCATAACAAACAAGATACTGACATACCATTCACCCTGTACTTGCCAAACTCACAACATAGTGTCCAACGTTAAATGTGATTCTGTAACTGGACAACATTTGCTGGATAATCCTGAATGTGTGAGGAAGTTCACTGACAACGGATTTAGGATTGCCAGTCAGGTTCATTGTGTGTGGTGCATGTGTACACTAAGAATTACATTTGAAAAATTATTTTCACGTGTAACGTGAATTTTTGGCACCATTACAAGGTCTGTGGGCCAAACGGGTCACTCATATCCGTGAACCCGTGTAAGGGACCACTTGTTTTCCTTTTGGACTATAAAATCAGAAAATGAAAGTTGGCCACTGCTACAGACAGAAAAAACATTTATAAACACTGCTCCTGCTACAACTCAACAAAATAGGTGACAGCCATTCTCTGGCTCATTTCTCAGGCAATGGCCTGACTAACCAGAGCCAGACTCCATCTGCCTGGTTTAAAATTTAAACATAGCTTGGCTGTTAACTTCCAGACATTTGCTCACTGGTACATTCTGCACATCAAGACCTCTACTAATCACTGTCTACTTTTCAACCAGTCAGCACTCTCCTCACATTTGCTTTCCCCCTGAATTGGTATTCTTGTGAACTTTTCTGATAACAAGATGAAAAGCTTCAACAAAATGCGTCTTTTGTCAGCAATACTTAAATTTTGTAATACCAAATGATTGTTTTCAAAATTGATAAACGCCTCGAAAGAGTATTTTGTTCATGTACCTTCTTGTGGTAAATACTACAGATTCCTCTCTCCAGATCCGGGAGCTTCGACAGGAGCTTTTCGGTCTTTGACGGGACAATGGACTCTGATGACAGAATTTCAGTGACTGCATCCAAACGAGCATTAATTTCACTTGAAGTGCAAAGAGAAAATTGAAGAAAGTCAATGATGGCTCAAAAAAAAATTATAATAAGCTAAACAGTTTCATTGCTGGAAATCAGGCAAAGATGAACTAAGAAATCAGGTGACAAGTACATCCAGCTGCCTCTAGCAGAAACACAATTCCTTCCAGGCTGTATGGCTACATTTTAATCAGGAAGCAAATTAGTAGTGCTTTGTGATATAAGTGGGTCACTGATATTGCTCACATCTGGATTGTGGTTCAAAGAGTATATTCATGCTTGAAAGGGATGGAGATGCTTAAAAACACAATGCAATCATCACAAATTGACAACAGCAATCATTTTTTGATGCAATTCTGATTGAAAGTTATTTCTAACTTTCATGCAATGAAAGGATGAGTTGCACACTCAAATTAAAAAGCATTCACAGATTTTGTATCGTACAGAAAATGGAGATTTATTTACCCTTGTAACTGCAGTTAATATTACTGCATATGCTCCGTGTCTAGTGGATTGCATAATAGTGAGACTACCAAAATCATGGAGGTCATACAGAAAATATATAAAAGAAGCCTCTAAAAAAGAACATCCCTACAGTCCTGAAAACAAAAATCAGGCATACAATACTGGAGGTCAATTTGACACGGAGTTAGAAAATGATTTAATGAATCAAAGTTGGTACCAACAGACAACAAAATCCATGCAAAATTAATTAGTTCACTTTGACTTTGTGTCAAGGGATTTAAGAGTTGAAATTAAAGTTGAACAGCAGCACAAATCTGTAATCATCTCGTCAATTCTGATCATAAATAAAACAGCAACTAACATGTTAATAATCTTCCCTGTTCCAAGCTTCAACTTTGTAACTAAACTAGACTTGTTCTCAAAATACAGACAATCCTCATTTGCCCCCCAGAAAAAAGGTGATAGTGGATCTTCTCTTTGAACTGCTGCTACGCTTGTGTTCACATTATTTCCACAACTTTATTAAGTAGGGAATTCAATGACATTGATCCAGTGACAATGGAGAAGTAACAATATATGGCTTAAAACTGTGTTGCTGGAAAAGCGCAGCAGGTCAGGCAGCATCAAAGGAACAGGAGAATCGACGTTTCGGGCATAAGCCCTTCTTGAGGAAACTGCACTTTTCCAGCAACACATTTTTAAGCTCTGATCTCCAGCATCTGCAGTCCTCACTTTCTCTCAAGTAACAATACATGTCCAAGTCAGTTGGTGAGTGAATTCAAGATAGTGGTCTTTCCTCCATGCTGCCACATCTACTGCAATAAAAACATTGCAAAGGGAAGGCGATGTAGTCAAAATTACATTGGTGGACCTTTGGCATATGTTGAAAAGTGTGGTGCTGGAAAAATACAGCAAGCCAGGCAGCATCCGAGGAGCAGGAGAATCGATGTTTCGGGCATAAGCCCTTCTTCAGGAATGATTCGGGCTTATGCCCGAAACGTCGATTCTCCTGCTTCTCGGATGCTGCCTAGCCTGCTGTGTTTTTCCAGCACCACACTTTTCAACTCTGGTCTCCAGCATCTGCAGTCCTCACGCACTCCTAGTGGACCTTTGGCATACGTTCAGTAAATAATACATGAATTGAGGTCAGCAATATGGATATTCAGTCCTGTAGCAGGGGCACATTCGAAGATGCTTTGATGTAGATGGTGTCAAATTTAAAATGCTGTTGAGGTCACTTTAGCGAGAAACATTCACTATTCAGCATCACATTTCTGACATGTATCTTACAAATGCTGAATGGAATTTATTAGATTTTCAGGGAGTCAAGAGGTGAGATACTTAGCTCTGCCTGTTCTTGTTGGCTGGTCCATATGAGTTTCTATGGAATGATGACTCACAAGATACTGAAATTAGCTGTTTTGCCTCATTGTTTTCTTTTGCATAAAGTCTTCAAAGTTGGAGATTTTATTACATTCTTTTCTCATCTCCTCACATCTGATTTCCTCATTGTTGCTCTCCACGGAATCAATTCTTCTGTTCGGATCAGCAATAGAGACACAAATGTCCAAATCCAACAGCTGACACTCTACCTGTCATCCTTGTAAGAGGCTTTGCCAATTCTCCTGCTCTTTGGATGCTGCCTGACCTGCTGTGCTTTTCCAGCACCACACTCTCAACTCTATCTGTCATATTGTCAGCTCACTGGCTTCTCCACTCATTCAATCCAAAAGAGATAATCAAGTAGCAAAGCAAGTTACACAATGCAGAGTTACTTGCAGATACATTTGACTTAATTTTAAAAGTGTCATAAGATTGTAGATAATAACAGATTGAAAATAAATAGATGCAATCTCTAGTTATTGCATGAATGGACCTCTCCAAGTTTTCATTTGCCTATTATGCAATATTTATGGAGAAAACACGATTCTCTTTGTAGTCCATCGCTGTATGCAACATTTTATCTCCACACATATAATGTTTTCTTTGGTATGCAAAAGAAACTGGAGCAACTTCCCTAGCTGAAACAGTAGGCAGATCTAATGATCAGTTCTTACACAATTCTCTCAATCCTTTAAACATAAATGAATTTAAATTGTAAGCAAGCTGCTATTATGATATAACCATGACAAAGGCCGTAATGACAATAAAGCAGAAACATTGAAGAGCCTCTTCTGCAGATATCTTATCCTCTATAAAACACTGCTGAAAACAAAATCATTCCACCCACAACAGACTGTTACTGATAAAAAGGAGAATTTTCACTAGACTGCACTGTACAGCACAAAAGGAGACTGGGTTCATCATAAACAGGATAAAAGAACCAGTTTTTTAGTGAAATGATCTGGACTGCCAAAATACTTACAAATGTTTTCGACTACATTTGTCCTTCTCATAGGCATGTACACACAACTGCCATGAGGTGTGGCATATTTAACGTAGGTCTTAAAACATTAAGAGGTTAATCGGCAGTGTAATCATCTCCACATGCAACTGTACTAATGCCCAAAGTTACCAACTCAGTTGTTTGCATCAATCCTTAAAAAAATTTGAAGTACGTCCTTAAAATGATTGCAGATCAACCATAATCCTTATCCTTCTCAGTCCAAGGTAATCATAAGCCTGCATCCCATTGAGTGATTACAAATCCACATTGTTCTGAGGTAAACATGAGCCTACACTACACAAAGATAGTTTTAAACCTGCATCACATGAAGGTAGTCATAAATATACATCATACTAAGGTAGTCATAAATATACATCATACTAAGGTAGTCATAAATATACATCATACTGAGGTAGTCATAAAACTACAGAGCCCTTCCAGAATTTATTCTGAATTTTAATTCCAGTGAATTCAATCATCAAGCTTCAACCCAACTCTCAATTAGTCTCAAAATTGGATAACAAACTAAATCTCACCTTGCTTTTGTTAAAGGCTGTGCCACCCATTTCTTCAGAAGCCGCCTCCCAAAGGAATTCTGGGCATGATCAAGTACCCAAAGTAGACTACCTTTTGTCGTGCCGGTGGTCTGCCCAGAGAAAGATTAGACATTAGATTTTGCAAATTTTAATTTTACTTTTTCAAAAGAAACCTCTGTTTTGCGTTTTCTTTCCCTATCACCACTAGGTTGAATTCCGAGTGCATAATTGAAAAGTTAAGCAAACATGGCAATTTTTCAGCAAGGTGAATCTGAATTTTCACTATAAAGTCAAACTTTCCAAACTTGAAAGTGTAAGTTCAAATCTGAATATTAGTAAGGTTGCACTGTATATACACAGTAATTATTCAAAACCAGGGACATCCAATTGGTTCAGCCAGTCTGAGCTAAGGAGAAATAGCTAGATTGAATCCTCAACCTATGATAAGTTAGTTGATCAAAACTAAGCTAAGATGTTTTGATTGATTTCTTACTTGATGGAAACGTTTGTCCAGAATATCTTACTTATAACTACTAGCCCCTACTGGAAGAATAAGTGTGTAACTGAGAAGGGTGCAATGTCAGATTTCCACTGTGAAGCTGCAGTGTTGACTTGCCTGCAAATACAAAATGTCAGGATTTAAAGAGCAATAGTGGCCACTTAGACGTGGTACCCAGAAAATCACAAACTTAGATTCTTGAGACAAATTCCAGATTGTCAAACGGCAGGCTTTGAATTAGCACAGCAAGGGTGGTCCTTGTTAAACAGGTTCAGGACCAGGGCACCTATGCAGCCAACTTTCATCATTGAAGCCTCAGTACACACTCCTTAACTTTTTGTGGAGGGACACAAACAATGCTGCATATTGCACCCTTAACCAAGGGATGTCCCCTCTCAATGGCAAAGTAATCACCTTAGATTCAGCAAGCAATGACAGCTATCGATGGGTTCCTGGTATTTGCATTTACTAAACAAAATAATTTTGTATTACAAATCACACAAACACTCCTCGTGAACGTTGCTGCATTTGGTTGACTTGTGAACTTGATAAACAAGTGAATACTTTAATATAAGCAATCAGGATGTGGTGAGTCAATGGGAGACAAGAATACAAATCAAACCTGTGGAAATTCCATTCATTGGCTCATTGCCAAGTTAACCAACAATCGTCCATCCATCGCTGCTTGAGGGGAATGAGATACGCCATTTCTTTTGACAGTTTACTCGTACCTGGTTTTGTAAAATTTCCAAGTTCTTCAAGGTCGTTCCATTGATTGACATGCATGTGGAGTCCTCAGAAAATTTGCTCAATTTACTGGAGAGGGTGAAACAAACAGTCACAAATAATTGTTGAACATGCCCAGAAAAACACACAGACATCCATCATTTCTCTGTTATCTGGTCAAAACCTCACAGTACAAGCACTAGTGCTCCTTTAAGACATTTTCTGTCTGTATTCATTCACTCAGTCACTTGTTTCTAGTTCACCAAGTCTGACAGACTAAAAACCAGTCCTAAGCTCCTCTGAGCCAAGCTGCCAGGAAATCCATAAGACCAGTGCCCATTATGCAGTGTATACTCCTCATTTACTCTCAACTTACAAAAGGTTGGGCAGCTTAAGGGTAAGTTAGCTTAATGAAAGTTGAAAAGGACTCCAAGCACACATTGGGTTTCTTCTGAAATTCAACAACTAAAGTCTCACATTTCAACAGAAAAAGTAAATGCATCTCCCTATCACACAGTACTGTCAAGCTTCCCATGCTTATACAACTAGACTATTAAATTTACATCTTGCACATTTTATAGAAACATAGAAACTAAGAGCATGAGTAAGCCATTCAACCCATTCAATGGCTGATCCTCTATCTCAAGGCCATACTTTCACAATCTTCCCATTCCCCTTGATGCCTTTTGAATCTAAAAATGTTTTAATCTCTCTCTGAAACATGTTCAGTACCTTTTGCAGTAAATTCACTACCCTTTGTGCAAAGAAATGTTTACATCTTAGTCCTAAATGGTTCACTCTGATCCTGTCAGCGTAACCCCTAGTTCTAGAATCTCAAACTAGGGAAAACATGCTTTGCTCTTGCGTCTAATCTGTGCAACCCCATTAGAATTTCAATCAGATCCTCATTCATTCTTCTCAACACTCACAAATATTGGCATAATTGAATCAAATCTCTCTTGATAGGTTAGTCCTGCCATCCCTGGTATTAGTCGAGTGAATCCATACTGCCTACCCTCTCTGGGAAGTGTTGTCTCTCAGGTAGTGAGAACAAAACTGCTTACAATATCCATCTTATCATTCATACATTGTGGCTTTTATTGCAGTATAGTTCAAAGGTTTACAGGACCACAATGCCACCTTCAGCGCCACAGGTCAGTCCAAAGTCTACTCAGACAGCTCTATTTTGCTTTTCATGGGATAGGAGCATCGTTGGCTACAGCAGCAATTATTGCTGATCCCTAGTGCCCTGGAGAAAGTAGTGGTGAGCAAACTTCTTTTACTGCTATAGCCAGTGGGAGGTGGCAGCACCAACTAGGGACAAAGTCTGTGATAGCATAGAAATTGCAATATAGTTCCCAGCCAAGATATTTTATGGTTTGGAGGGGAATTTGTAGATGCTGATATTCTTACGTGTCAATTGCCAGTCTTTCTTGGTGATAGATGGCACCGGTTTGAAAGATCAATGGAGGCCTGATTTGTTTCATCAGTGCACTTTGTGAATGATACATATTGCCACTATTGGAGATCAGTGGTCGATGCATTAAGTTTAAGGTGGTGGATAGGGTGCCAATAAGAGGGATACAGTTCCACAACATTCAAGAAGCTAGTGGCCATTCAGGAACGTTATGAGCTACAGAATTCTCGGCCTCTGATCTGCTGTTGCAGTTAGTGTTTACATGGCTGGTTCAGTTCAGTTTCTGGTCAATTGTAAAGGTGCAAAATTTGGATTTATTTTAGAAAGTCAGTCATAATCAGCAGCTAGGATGTCAAAGCACATAAACTAGGAGACAGGCTGAGCCAATGTACAGAATAACCTGTCAAATTGTCTACTAGTTCGAAACCACACCAATTCAGCCCCATAAAAGGTTTGTGCAAAATGCACATACATTCTTTACTGCCTCCCAAAGGACAATACCAAGTCTCTGCTTTGTAATTACTATACAGGACCACAACTATCAGTCCACCAGTACAAACTGTGCTGTGGTGACTGCTTACTTCTGGCTTACTCCAAAAGGACCTTTATGTCTGATGCTGGGTACCAACATGTCAATGCATACCCCATTTGCAATGGCCACATGAGCCCCACATCCACAGACACTGGCATCCAATATGTGCCAGGCTCTAAGAACCCTGATGACACATGCCCAATCCACATACAGGATGCTTCTGCAATTCAGGCTGCACCAACAACTGTCATTGTCATGCTGCTACAAGGACACGGTGCACTCAGGGACACACACCCAGCTCATGGAGTGGAGACTTTCTGGTCAACACCCTCTGACCTGGTTGTCAATCTCAGACCAAGCTGGCATAGCCTGGTTTCTACATCATTCCTGGGAAAAGAGGAAGTGTTGCCTCTGCACCATCCCAACCAGCAAGACTTCCAGGTCCGTACCTGAACAACTGGGTACTAATACCATTTATCTTCCACGTCTAACACAATGTCAGGAACCATCTAGGACAGCTACAGCCTGACACAACTTGTCCTGATGCACAAGTGCCATTTAAAAATGGCACAGATGCAGTGAATTCTGGGGTACCACTGAATAATAAGTGGTAAGACAGGGCTGAAATCCAACACAAGGCATGTTATAGGAGTGATGGAAGTAGTCAATAAGGGGAGTTTGTTAAAATAGGTTGAAAAAACCCACCAAGCCTCATGGGGAAGTCTATGCAAAAACATGCAGCATGAAGGACATGGAAGATATAGAATGTAGGGAAATAGATGGTGACACCTTGAAAAATGTCCATATTACAGAGGAAGAAGTGTTGGATATCTTGAAATGCATAAAACTGGATAAATCCCCAGGACCTGATCAGGTGTACCCTGCGGGAAGCTAGGGAAGTGATTGTTGGGCCTCTTACTGAGATATTTGTATCACCAATAGTCACAGATGAGGTGTCAAATGACTGGAGGTTGGCTAACGGGGTGCGACTGTTTAAGAAAGGTGGTAAGGACAAACTACGGAACTATAGCTCAGCGGGCCTGACGTCGATGGTGGGCATGTTGTTGGAGAGAATCCTGAAGGACAGGATGTACATGTATTTGGAAAGGCAAGGACTGATTAGGGACAGGCAACATGGCTTTGTGCGTGGGAAATCATGTCTCACAAACTTGATTGAGGTTTTTTTGAAGAAGTAACAAAGAGGATTGATAAGGGCAGAGCAGTAGATGTGTATATGGACTTCAGTAAGACATTCAACAAGGTTCCTCATGGTGAGCAAGATTAGATCTTAAAATACATGGAGAACTAGCCATTTGGATACAGAACTGGCTTGAAGGTGAAAGACAGAGGGTGGTGGTGGTGGAGGGTTGTTTTTCAGACTGGAGGCCTGTGACCAGTGGAGTGCCACAAGAAACGCTGCTGGGTCCACTACTTTTCATCATTTATATAAATAATTTGGATGCGAGCATAAGAGGTACAGTTAGTAAGTTTGCAGATGACCCCAAAATTGGAGGTGTAGTAGACAGCGAAGGAGGTTACCTCAGATTACAACGGGATCTTCATCAGATCGGCCAATGGGCTGAGAAATGGCAGATGGAGTCTCATTTAGATAAATGTGAGGTGCTGCATTTTGGGAAAGCAAATCTTAGCAGGACTTGTACACTTAATGGTAAGGTCCTAGGAAGTGTTGCTGAACAAAGAGACCTTGGAGTGCAGGTTCATAGCTCCTTGAAAGTGGAGTCGCAGGTAGATAGGATAGTGAAGGCGGCATTTGGTATGCTTTCTTTTATTGGTCAGAGTTTTGAGTATAGGAGTTGGGAGATCATGTTGCGGCTGTACAGGACATTGGTTAGGCCACTGTTGGAATACTGCATGCAATTCTGGTCTCCTTCCTATCGGAAGGATGTCGTGAAACTTGATAGGGTTCAGAAAAGATTTGCAAGAACGTTGTCAGGGTTGGAGGATTTGAGCTAAAGGGAGAGGTTGAATAGGCTGAGGCTGTTTTGGAGAGATATGGGCCAAGTGCTGGCAGGTGGGACTAGATTGGGTTGGGATATCTGGTCGGCTGCACAAATCGAACCAAAGGGTCTGTTTCCGTGCTGTACACCTCTATGATTCTATGACTCAAACTGAGCCAAAAAATATCTAAGATTCAGACTTTTGTCCAGAAGGCAATCACGTTCCTTAGGTTAGGGTCTTCTGACTTGTTCCATGATCAGTTTCAGGAGGATGCAGCTGCAAATGAGGTAGGTATGGGATCAAGAAGGTACAGGAACCCCCTCATCAGAGCAATGAGAAATATTCATGAGGGTAATAGCGAGAGTGCAGGGCCAACATATTCCCATAAAGGTGAACCAATAAGCACAAAGAAACCTGGATGTCAAGGTAAATACTGGATTGGATAAAAAAGAAAAGAAAGCTTATGGCAGACACTGAAGGTTCGATGCCGTAGAAAGTGCAGGGTGTTGCTTAAAGAAGGAATTCAGTGAGCAAAGAGGGGACATGAAGAAAAACAGATTAAGGAAAATTCAAAGCATTTTATTAGTACTTTAAGGACAACAGAACACAATTTCCTTTATAAGGAATCTTCTGCAATTTCTATAATCCTCTAGGCCACCTGCAAAGTTAGTGTTTCGGGACCAGTCCAGGATCAGCATTTAGTTCTGAAGGAGGGTCACTGGGCTTGAAATGTTAATTCTGTTTTCTCTCCACAGATACTGGCAGACCTGCTGAGTTTTTCCAGCAATTTCTAGTTTTGTCATAGTTTCAAGGCAAGGAGAAAATTTAGAGGGGATTTAAGGAAACTTTTTTTTTTAAGTCAGAGGGTTTTGGGCATAAGGAACTCACTTCCTGAAAGGGTGGTGGAGCAGAAAACCCTCAAGACATTTAAGAACTCTTTTTATGGGCACTTGAAATGCCATAGCATATGTGGTTATGAGCTAAGTGCTGGGAAGTGGGATGGGAATACATGGATGTTTGATGACCAACATGGACACAATGGACCAAAGGGCCTCCTCTCGTGCTGTAAAAGCCCAATGACTCTGTAATCTGTTTGGGTATAGTCCCGTAACAAAGAATACCATAAATACCAGGGGTCTGTCGGATGTGTACAGCAATAATGATGGCTGATTTTAACAATACACATGCCCAGGACAACAATTAATTACCAAATCCATTCGCAATCATTGAGATTCCTGCTAATCCCAGTCATCTGCATTCTTTTGCAGGAAAGATATATTCACTTAGGGACAAAAACAAAATCTGAAAATCATTTAGGCTAAAATTGAATTTTTAATGTGGTAAAACGTCACAGGTCGTTAATAATCAGGCAGAATAATTACTTGGCTTAGAGCTTTTTTAATGTCTTCATCACCTACATTTAAGAAACTGCTACACCATAGTGATCAATATTCAAAGCTGCTGAATTCAAATCCACTTTTTTATTTCAAGTTCATAATTTGTGGTTTTATTTGCATTGCTGAAGAATAAGTATTTGATCATTTTTGACAAGAGAACAAGGATTTGATTGTATTCCATTACATATTGATTCAAAATCCAATTAGTTTTGTTTTTACAGCTGATATTAAATAACACTAGTTAATAAACAAGGCAAGGGTTCAGTTGCCGCTATTTGAATGAAGTATTCAATTATGTATTAGCAGCAGAGTAAAACTTACAAATCATACAAGCAAAGCCATACACTGAAACACTAATATTACAACTTTGTAGCAACTTACACACATTCAGATTCTTTATTAGAGAAAAAAGTAAAATAACTGAATGGTAAGGCTCTACCTTCTGAGTGTGAGAATGTGTCCTTTGCAAATGGGTGGCGAGCAACATTACATGGCTGACAGCCTCTGTCCATAGCCTCTCTCAAGTGGCCAAATAAAACTTCTTCATGGGTTAGAAAGTCAGTGTTCTTAAGCCTAACCTTGTCCGTAACCGGTACTCAATCACACATTTCATCGTGAATCACTGGACAATGAACAAAAGTGGATTTTCCTACGCCTCATCTCACGAGTGCAGAAATCAATTGCAACTACCCAACCATCATCTGACTCATTTCAGTCCTGGATCAAATCTGGGGCTTTGCTGAACAGTATGCGAGGAAAACATGGAATTATTAGACAAAGCATAGAATACAAGAGCAGGGTCATTATGCTGGAACTATACAAAGTGCTGGTTATGGGTTATCTGGAGTACTTTGTGCAGTTCTGATTACCACATCATAGGAAGAATGTGACTGGACCAGCGAGGGTGCCGAGGAGGTTAACGTGGATGCTACCGGGCTGCAGAGTTCGAGCTATGAGGAATGATTGCAAAGGCTGGGGTTCTCTCTCTTGGACCAACAAAGGTGAAAGGTTATGAGGGGACCTGATAGAGATCTAGAAGATTGTGAGAGACAGAGTGTTTTACAGTACAGAAAAAGGCCAATCAGCCCATTATGCCGAGCACTGGTCAATCTATTTTAGTCCCACTTTCAGCACTTAGCCTGTAGCCTTGCATGCTATGGCATTTCAAGTGCTCATCTAAATGCTTCTTAAATGTTACAATGGTTCCTGCTTCTACCACCTATCAGGCAGTGAATTCCAGAGACTCCCTTGGTGAAGAGAGTCCGCCTTAAGCCCTCACTAAACCTCCTACCCCTTACCATAATACAATGTGCCCTGGTTATTGACCCCATTACTAAGAGGAGTAGCTTCTTCCGATGTACCCTATTTATGTCCCTCATAATTTTGTACACCTCAATTAGCTTTCTCCCCCACTCCTTAGAGCAGAGAAGGCTAAGGAAAACTATATGGCCTATTTAGTCTCTCCTCATTACAGCCCAGGCAACATCCTAGCGAATCTCCTCTGAACTCTCTCTAGGGTGGATAGGAAGACACTTTTTCCATCAGTGCAAGGGTCAATAATCAGGAGGCAAACATTGAAGGTGAGAGATAGAAGACTTAGAGGGGAGTTCAAGAGGGTTTTCTCACTGAGATGAGGGGAATCTGTAACTCATTCCCTGAAAGGGTTATTGAGTCAGAAATCCCCCAGGAGATAGAACATAGAACATAGAAGAATACAGCGCAGTACAGGCCCTTTGGCCCTCGATGTTGCGCCGATCCAAGCCCACCTAACCTATACTAACCCACTATCCTCCATATACCTATCCAATGCCCGCTTAAATGCCCATAAAGAGGGAGAGTCCACCACTGCTGCTGGCAGGGCATTCCATGAACTTACGACTCGCTGAGTGAAGAACCTACCCCTAACTTCAGTCCTATATCTACCCCCCCTTAATTTAAAGCTATGCCCCCTTGTAATACCCGACTCCATACGCGGGAAAAGGTTCACACTGTCAACCCTATCTAACCCCCTAATCATCTTGTACACCTCAATCAAGTCACCCCTAAACCTTCTTTTCTCTAATGAAAACAGCCCCAAGTGTCTCAGTCTTTCCTCATACGATCTTCCTTCCATACCAGGCAACATCCTGGTAAACCTCCTCTGCACCCGTTCCAGTGCCTCCACATCCTTCCTATAGTATGGCGACCAAAACTGCACACAATATTCCAGATGCGGCCACACCAGAGTCTTATACAACTGCATCATGACCTCAGGACTCCGGAACTCAATTCCTCTACCAATAAAAGCCAGTACGCCATATGCCTTCCTCACCGCACTATTTACCTGGGTGGCAACTTTCAGAGATCTGTGTACATGGACACCAAGATCCCTCTGCTCATCCACACTACCAAGTATCCGACCATTAGCCCAGTACCCCATCTTTTTGTTATTCTTCCCAAAGTAATCACCTCACACTTAGCTACATTGAATTCCATTTGCCACCTTTCTGCCCAGCTCTGCAGCTTCTCTATATCCTGCTGTAACCTGCCACATCCTTCCTCACTGTCAACAACTCCTCCGACTTTCGTATCATCCGCAAACTTGCTCACCCAACCTTCTAACCCCTCTTCCAGGTCATTTATAAAAATGACAAACAGCAATGGTCCCAAAACAGATCCTTGCGGAACACCACTAGTGACGGCACTCCATGAAGAAACTTTGCCATCAACTACTACCCTCTGTCTTCTTCCATCCAGCCAATTCCTAATCCAAACCTCCAACTCACCCTCAATGCCATATCTCCGTATTTTCTGCAGTAGCCTACCATGGGGAACCTTATCAAACGCCTTACTAAAATCCATATATACCACATCTACCGCTTTCCCCTCATCAACCTCCTTCGTCACCTTTTCAAAGAATTCAATAAGGTTTGTGAGGCACGACCTGCCCTTCACAAAACCATGCTGACTATCCTTGATCACATTATTCCTATCCAGATGTGCATAAATCCTATCCCTTACAATTCTCTCTAAGACTTTGCCCACAACAGAAGTGAGACTCACCGGCCTATAGTTACTAGGGTTATCCCTACTCCCCTTTTTGAACAAGGGAACCACATTTGCTATCCTCCAGTCTTCTGGCACTACTCCTGTAGACAAAGAGGACATAAAAATCAAGGCCAATGGCTCTGCAATCTCCTCCCTTGCTTCCCAGAGAATCCTAGGATAAATGCCATCAGGCCCAGGGGACTTATCTATTTTCACCTTTTCCAGGATTTCCAACACCTCTTCTCTACATACCTCAAAGCCATCCATTCTACTTATTTGTGACTCAGTATTCACATCGACGACAATGCCCTGTTCCTGAGTAAATACTGAAGAAAAGTATTCATTCAGTGTCTCCCCAATCTCTTCCGCCTCCACACGCAACTTCCCACTACTATCCTTGACTGGACCTATTCCTACCCTAGTCATTCTTTTATTCCTAACATACCTATAGAAAGCCTTAGGGTTTTCCCTAATCCTACCGACTAAGGACCTTTCATGTCCCCTCCTTGCTGCTCTTAGCTCTCTCTTCAGGTCCTTCCTGGCTACCCTATAACCCTCAATCGCCCCAATTGAACCTTCACGTCTCATCTTGAGATAGGCCGCCCTCTTCCATTTAACAAGGGATTCCAATTCCTTATTAAACCACGGCTCCCTCGCACGACCCTTTCCTCCCTGCCTGACAGGTACATAATTATCAAGGACACTCAATAGTTGCTCCTTGAACAAGCTCCACATATCATTTACACTCTTGCCTTGGAGTCTACTTTTCCAAGCCACACATCCTAAGTCATGCCTCACCGCATCATAATTTCCCTGACCCCAGCTATAACTCTTGCCCTGTAGTACACACTTATCCCTCTCCATCACGAGAGTAAAAATCACCGAATTATGGTCACTATCCCCAAAGTGCTCACCTACCTCTAATTCTAACACCTGGCCTGGTTCGTTACCCAGAACCAAATCCAGTATGGCCTCACCTCTTGTTGGCCTGTCGACATATTGTGTCAGGAAACTCTCCTGCACACATTGAACAAACACTGACCCATCTAACGAATTTGAGCTATAGCTTTCCCAATCAATATCAGGAAAGTTAAAGTCCCCCATCACAACCACCCTATTACTGTCACTCATCTCCTGAATCACCTTCCCTATCCTTTCTTCTACGTTTCTAGGACTATTGGGAGGCCTGTAAAAGACTCCTAACAGGGTGACCTCACCTTTCCTATTCCGAACCTCAGCCCAAACTACCTCAGATGGCAAGTCCTCATCCATCGTCCTTTCCACCACTGTAATACTATCTTTGACAAGCAATGCCACACCTCCCCCTCTTTTACCCCCACCTCTGACCCTACTAAAACATTTAAATCCTGGAAGCTTCAACAGCCAATCCTGTCCCTGTTCTACCCATGTCTCCGTAATAGCCACAACATCGAAGTCCCAGGTACCAACCCACGCTGCAAGTTCACCTACCTTATTTCGTATACTTCTTGCATTGAAGTATACACACTTCAAGCCACTTTCCTGTTTACAGACACCCTCCTTGGAAATTGATGCCATGTTCCTAACCTCCCTACACTCCAGGCCCTGCACCCTGAAGCTACAATCTGGGTTCCCATGCCCCTGCAGAGTTAGTTTAAACCCCCCCCAAGAGCACTAGCAAACCTCCCCCCAAGGATACTGGTGCCCCTCAGGTTCAGGTGTAGACCATCCTGTTTATAGAGGTCCCATCGTCCCCAGAAAGAACCCCAGTTATCCAAAAACCGGAATCCCTCCCTCCTGCACCATCCCTGTAGCCACGCATTTAAGTGTTCTCTTTCCCTATTCCTCGAATCTCTATCACGTGGCACGGGTAACAAACCAGAGACAACAACTCTGTTCGTTCTAACTCTGAGCTTCCAACCTAGCTCCCTGAAAGCCTGTCTAACATCCTCGGCACTCCTCCTACCTATGTCGTTGGTGCCAATATGGACCACGACTTCGGGCTGCTCCCCCTCCCCCTCCAGGACCCGGAAAACACGATCAGAGACATCACGTACCCTTGCACCTGGGAGGCAACATACCAAACGGGAGTCTCTCTCGTTCCCACAAAACCGCCTATTTGTGCCCCTAACTATCGAGTCCCCAATTACTACTGCTCTGCTCTTCTTCACCCTTCCCTTCTGAGTAACGGGGACAGGCTCCGTGCCAGAGACCTGAGCCCCGTTACTTACCCCTGGTAAGTCATCCCCCCCACAAGTATCCAAAACGGTATACTTGTTCTTGAGGGGAATGGCCGCAGGGGGTCCCTGCACTGGCTGCTTCCTCCCAGTCCCCCTCACTGTCACCCATCTATCTGCCATCTTTGGAGTTACTACTTCCCTATAACTCTGATCTATGACCCCCTCTGCCTCCCGAATGATCCGAAGTTCATCCAACTCCAGCTCCAGTTCCCTAACACGGTCTTGGAGGAGCTGGAGATGGGTGCACTTCCTGCAAGTGTAATCGGCAGGGACGTCGATGGCATCCCTCACCTCATACATGTTGCAGGAGGAACATTGCACTGCCTTCACTGCCATCCCTCTAAAGCTAACTTTTATTTAAAAAAAAAACTGGGTCTAAAGAATACAACAAGCAAAATTCAGCACTTACCTACTTACCACAACAGATGTTATTATTAGGTTAGAGGAGGAGGGCGGGTGGGAGGCACTACCCGTGTAGTGCCTCGGGTTCCTCTCCTTCGCGCTTTTAAAGGGGGAAAAAACCTACCCAGGTAAGCTTACACTAACTGCTTCCGGGTCTCGGCTGCCCCTCTGATCAAAGCGGTACTTATACATTTAATTGCATGGCCCAGAGAATTGGAGGCAATGGCAAAGAGCTGGAAAATGGGATGAGTGTAGTCAGATTTTTGTAGACCAGTGAATACAATAGGGTTAATGGCCTCTCGCTGTATCGTAAACATCTATGAGTCTGAATGGGTAAATATAACAATTAGTGTACTTAATGAGCAAGTCATTAGGGAATTTTGTCCTTTACTTTTTTTTAAAATTCATTCATGGGATGTGGGTGCTGCTGGCTAGACCATTATTTATTGCTCTTCCTTAATTGTCCTGGAGAAACTACAAACATGATCGGATTGCAATAAGCTCAAGTGCTGTTGTGAAGCTGAAAAGAAATGAAAACACGTGTCCAATGATTTTCCAAGCTCACCTCAAATTATGTAAGACCTTCTCCAATCTGAATTCAGATAGGTATCTGATGACAGCTGCCAAACATGAGACGACTGGCATCTCCAAATTTAATATTATGGACAACTTTTGTGATTCTACAAAACAAAAAAATTAATTTCTCCCATAAAACAGCATAAAACAACACATGAATTTCCAGTCACAGCAGCACTGTAAAGTCAAACTTGGCAAAAGCTACCAAGACAGATCGAGAAACCCTGGGAATTAACAGGGAATCTTCATTATTACTTCTTCAGAAATACAGTAAAAATAAAAAAAAACTCCACTCATCTCCCAGCTTCAATTCATTTTGAAACATTTGCTTTGAGTAAAGAGAAAAACTGACTGACCAAATTATGGAAGGGGGGGGGGCAGAGTGGTAGTGTCTCTATGTCTGAGTCAGGAGGCTTAGGTTCAAGTCCAACATGCTCCAGAGGTCTGTGATAAAATCCCTGAACAGAGTGATGATTAAATATCCAGAACAATAATCTGATCTACCCCTTCCCCTCCACCACCATTAGCATATGTTTATGACATAGCAAGGATCTCAAAACGTTAGTTCGTATTGTTCCCTTGGAGGAAAATAAGCGTGTAGCATCAGAAGTTATAGAATTGGGCGTTAGTAACCAATTTATTCTCTGAATGATACTTGAATACACACAACAGAGCATATCATGGGAAGAGAACATTCATCCCATTATCCCTATTTGTCCCACACGTCATTGAGCTCTTTATGTACTTAGATGCTCCACGGAGCCTTCTGGGAGGAAGATTACCTACTATTGTCAACTAATATTCCCCAAGACTACCCATCCACAGACTTCAGCAATTCAAACTTGTTTCGCTTTTTTTTTATACATAAGCCTTTCAGTAAAAAACTGTTTGCATTTGGATAGCATCTTTAACATGGAAAAACATTCCAAAGTGCTTCTCACAGGCATAGCCATAATATTTATTCCAATTTACAACAACATTTTCCCTTCTGTAACTTAAATCAATATAAGATCACATTCAGTTGAAAAAGCATAGATCAATTTTTAGTCAAAATCCAATTCATTTGAACCTCACGACAATCTGCATAGCTCAACAATCCAGCCCTGTTAGCAACAGAATTCCAAAAGAAAACATGTGGGCTGTGTAGTGGCTGGAATGATGTCAGTCAGGTGGACCTCAGAATATTACTTCCCTGATTGGAGCTGTTAATCTGGTCCACTCAGGAAGCCTTAGCTGACTGATTTAAACAGGAGTGTCAGAGGTTCTGTACACTCTGAGAGCTAGCTCTGAGGGACCTGGGTCAATGTCAAGGACTCTCCACATGTAAATAAATGGTGACTTGGTGATGGGATACCAGCCTCTGTGGAGTCATTTCAGTCTGAATCTTAAATCATTGACCACTACCTGAATCCAGAACAAAAGGCCAGGTCTCTGACTTCATGTCACGTAAATATTTATAACTCCTTTAAAACGTTCCTATGTACTTCATGTCAACAAATTTAATAGCCAAAAAGCATTAAATTTTTCAATGCCAAAAATCTACCATACTGTTTTTATATTGATTTCACAGAAATATTTACAGGAGTGGAATAATTTGTCTGCAGCTCATACAGTTTCAAAACCTATAACACAAGCAAACTCTATATTAAATGTCCCTCCAAATAAGTGGGTTAGCTCTCACCTACATAAATTTGCCCCACTGTTCTTTATTGAGAGATAGAATAATATTTATTGAACTACAACTACAAGGAGCAAAATGCTACTAATAAAAATATAGTGATGATGTGATTTAAGAAGAAATGTCAAGATTTGAAAAACTGAAGCAAGTAGATTATTAAACATTTTCTTGGAATCTAGAAACAAAAGTCCAAAGAGAAACATATTAACTGTCACACAAAATTTGAATAACAAAATTATATCCTGCGTATCCAACTGTTCTGACAAGCTTAAGTTCTGACACTGAATGGACTTTAGAAGCTACTACTTAAATGTTATGGAGGGAGAATTCAAAACATTCAAGGTGATCAGGCAGATTGCAAACTCAGCTGATTCACCAAGTTCTGTTCACCCATTACCCATCTACTCACTGACCTACATTAGCTCCCATTCCAGCAAACACTTTATTTTAAAATTCTTGCACTTATTTTCAACTTCCTCCATGACCTTGCTCTTGGCTACACTCACTGATGTTCTACAGTTCAAATACCCTTAGATATCTACACACAACAAATTATTACCTCTTGTACACAACAATTTTCTTGCTTCACCATTTGCAGCCTTCGACAGTCTAAGTCCTAAACTCTGGAATTCCATCCCAAAGCCTATCTTCCTCTAACTCTCTTTTTATGATATTTCTTTAAAGCTTACCTTTGTTGGTCACATGTTCAAATATCCTTTTAGGTGTTTCATTGTTAGATTTTGCTCGATAAGGCCTCTCTGAAGCACCTTGGGATGCTTTATCACATTAAACATAATACAAATTGTTATTGCTATGTGTTCTGTGGAAATAAACTTGCAAGTCCTGTGTTCACTGTTGCTAAAGGATCTCTCAATGACAATAGGCCAGTTAAAAAAAATCTTAGTTTGCAAATTCATGTCTGTTTAGAGATCCTGCATGTTGAAATATCAATCTACTGTGTAGGACATTGCACAGGTACTGTTTAACACAATTGTCAACAACAGTGAATCCTTAATAATGGCTTTCTTTATAATTTAATGTAATATACAGTACCTGAAACATCAGATGTACCACTTGCATAGAAGTCAGAGGTCACCTGGAAAGCATGACTATATTCAAAATGAATACTATCCATCCTCTCTACACGAATTCGGTCATCACGTAAACTGTAAGAAAATGTAAAGGATAATCAATTATGCGCTTTTGTACACTAGCAAATCTGCACAGTGGAAAACACATTGTTTAAATACTGACGATGTACCAGCTTTGTTTCAAGTTGGGAATACTCCAGGAGGAGCAAGTGAGGACTGCAGGTGCTGGAGACCAGAGTTGAAAAAATGTGGTGCTGGAAAAACACAGCAGGCCAGCCAGCATCCGAGGAGCAGGATTCTCCAGCACCACATTTTTCAACACTCCATGAGGAGCCCAGAAAAACTAAGACAACTCAAAAATTAATGTTTGTAAATGAAAATGCACTTTTGCAATCAACAACCTATTACAAACACAATATAATACAGCAGCCTCTCTCTGAATTCATCACATTTTTTACAGCATGGAATGACTCATACAGAAAATACGGACAAGCAGCAACTTTAAAACATATCTCAAGGTTGTATTTCAAATGACTACCTTGGCTAAGTAAAACTCTCATGCCTAAGCCACAAAGTTTTGGGTTCAAGTTCTACTCTAAAGCTGTCGTGTTAAGATAAAGGCTATAGCTCAGCTGTATTTGTGGCGTATCTTTTAGAAAATACAATGTTCAGCTGATGAAGGTAAACAATGTCATTTAAAAGTTGAAAATGTGTTTTTGGTGAGGAAAATTTGCAAACTGGAACCTACTGGTCAGTTTCAAACTGCAACTCAAAACAGAGGATTTTAGAATTCCTTTGATATATGTAATCTGTATCAACAATACAGCAAGATCTGGATAATGTCCAGATTGGAGTTGGAAAGTGGCAGGAAACATTCGTGGCACATGAGGGTAGGTAATGACAATCACAAACAAAACAAAGCCTCAGCATATGAGCAGGAGAGGCTGTTTTTTATCTGTACTGCTAGTAACAGCCATCCTTCTTCTGCAGCAACTATTATTGTTGGTCATATTGCATATTTCACTATTAATATTCCAGTATGCCAAGTCTTTTAAAGTAAATACACCACAAGTAAGTTTATACTTTAAAAATGATCATTTCAAGTGAAAACTGACAAAACTCTGTTTTCAGAGCACCTAAATGATTTCAAATTAAAATTGTATTGTTGCATTTTCAGAATATTACAGAATGTATGAGCACGCAAATACAAATGAATGATGGAGCAATTGTGTATGTAACATTCTGCTTTCTTTAATACAGGAGGTAAAAGCAACTTGTTCTCACCTTCAGCAGCACTCTCACTGCTGAGCTCCTCCATCATTCATATTCAAGGTTAAATGGAGTACCAATGATCAGAAAGTGAGCTAGGCTTATTGTGATAGGAACGAGGTCAGCCAGGTGGACCTCAGAATAGGAGTTCCCTGATTGGAGCTGTTAACCTGGTTCAATCAGGGAGTCCTGGCTGACAGATATAAACAGGAGTGTCAGGAGTTATGTTCACCCTGGGAGCCAGCTGGGTCAGTGTCATGCACATGTAAATAAAGGGGAACTTGGCGACAGTTTACCAGCCTTCGTAGAGTTATTTCAGGACTCGCCATATTGACAAATGTAAACATATAGTTATGAAAGTAGGGGAAGGTGCGTCCTCTTCAGAAGAAAGGCACATCTTCTGAACCCTCAAAAACTATTCTCCACCTGTAAGCTTCAAGTCAAAATAGTGATGAAACAGTTATCAGTTTCCCAGATATGTGCAAACTGTAACAATTCTCAAGATTACCAAGACAGAACTTCGGAACATGCAGGAAATAGGAAAATAGGAACAGGAGTAGGCCATTCACCCCCCCCCCCCCTCCCCCTAGTCTGTTCCACCAGAACAGTCTGGACTGGATATTTAAATAATATACAGCTTCTCTATTCTTCTCAACAAAGCATATATCCTCAAATTTCCTCATATTATATTCCACCTACCAAGTGTTTGCCCATTTGCTTAATCTGTATCACTCTGCAGTGCATTCTACCTATTTTGGGGTCATCTGCATGTCACCTATAAATTTGGTGATAGTACATTCACTTTCCTCATCCAGGGTTATTAGTAGATATTATCAATAATTATGAGCCCCTGCAAGATCCCTGGTCTCATATTCTGAGGGGCAAATGTTAACTTTGCCTCTCTCTTCCTTTTCAAATATTTAAAGCAGCTCTCACTCTCCATTTTTATATTACTTGCTAATTTACCCTCAGTTTATTTTGTCTCTTGTTTGATTATCTTTTGTTGTTTCAAAATAACGTCCAGATTGGAGTTGGAAAGTGGCAGGAAACATTCGTGGCACATGAGGGTAGGTAATAACAATCACAATCAAAACAAAACAAAGCCTCAGCATATGAGCAGGAGAAGCTGTTTTATATCTGTCCTGCTAGTAACAGCCACCCTTTCACAGAATCATAAAATCCCAACAGTGTAGAAGCCCAAAAGTGTAGAACCCACTCTTTAATAAGTGATCCACCGAGACCCATTCCCTTACTACTTTATATTTACCCCAGACTAATGCACCTAATCTACAAATCCCTGAACACTATGGGCCAATTCACCTGACCTGCACATTTTTGGACTGTGGGAGGAAACCGGAGCACCCGGAGTAAACCCATGCAAACACAGGGAGAATGTGCAAACTCCACACAGGCAGTCTGTCCGAGGCTGGAATCAAACCTGGGTCCTTGGCGCTGTGAGGCAGCGGTGCTAACCACTGAGCCACCATGCCTCTGGTATAGCACTAATCTTTACCAAATTGTGTGCGTTTCAGTTTTAATTGATACTATCACTAACTTCATTGTTTAACCATGGTGGATTTACTCTCTCCTTGGAATCCTTCTTGCTCACAGGGCTAGATCTTTGCTGCAAGTCACGACGTATTTTCTTAAATGCCTGCCATTGCTCATCAACTTTCTTTGCTGTTAAACTCTTGCCCCAGTCCATTCCAGCCAGTTCTCCTCTCATTCCTTCATAATTGCCCCTATTTAACTTTAGCATTTTAACTGCCTCCAACCCAATTTTCTCCTTCACAAATTGAATGCTAAATTCTGTCATGTCGTGGTCACATTTTCCTAGGAGATATTTTATTCAGAGATAATTTATTAAACCTGCCTCATTGTGTATATCCTAACTACACTCTATGAATTCTTCTTCATTGTTTCCTCCGCTGACTTGATCTTTCCTAATGTACATGAAGATTAAAGTCACCTGTCATTAATATACTACCATTTTTGCATGCCCTCATTATCTCCTGATTTATTCTTTGTACCATTCCTATGGATTCCTATGGGCCACTCCCAATATCTTCCTTTCATTATTTCTTACCTTCACCCATACGGATTCTTCCAACCAAAGGTCATTCCTTGCTATCCTAACAAAGCTACCCACCCCCTTTCCTTCCTAACTGTTGTTTTGAGAAGTCACATACGCTTGAACAGTTAGTTCCCAGCTTTAATTTCCTTGTAACTAGGTCTCTGTAATAGATATAAGATCCTACCACATTAGTCTCTGTTTATTTTGTAAATTCATTTATTTTGTTTCAAACACTATGTTTATTCTACAACCTGCATTTAAACTAATTCAGTATCTTCACAATAAGCCCCATTTCTCATGTGAATACAGATATCCCAAATGTACAGAATATTACCAGTTAGGGATGGGCACTGCATTTCTCCTGCTCTTTTTCAAAACACTAGTGAAAGAAACATGCAGTTTTAAATCATTCAGTTCAAGACTATTTCAGTTTGCAGTTTCTATAGTGATAGAGTAAATAGCAGACATTTTCACCAGATTATAAAAGACCATAAATATGCTATCTTGCACAATAAGAAATATTTTCTTTTGTTGCACTGGAACACATCAGTCCAAAAAGATGGAGGGGTGACAGAATGATTTCTTTCAGTTATGAGCCACAAATCAAAATTTGTTTCCAAATGGTAACAATACACTGAAAAGGTGCAAGAGAAAAGCACAAAGAGTTTGCTTATACACATCAGTGACCTAGGATGTTATGTCTATAATTCCTCTGACCTACAAATTAATTATGAAGAATATGTATGAAAATTATGGAAATGAACAAAATCCGAACAACAATAAGCTACAGCATGTAATCTTAGAAAATACCTGTGCATCAGCTTAGAAGATCATCTGTACGTTCATAGAGTCATACAGTCATAGAGATGTACAACATGGAAACAGACCCATCGGTCCAACCCGTCCATGCCGACCAGATATCCCAACCCAATATAGTCCCACCTGCCAGCACCTGGCCCATATCCCTCCAAACTCTTCCTATTCATATACCCATCCAAATGCCTCTTAAATGTTGCAATTGTACCAGCCTCCACCATTTCATCTGGCAGCTCATTCCATATACATACCACCCTCTGGGTGAAAAAGTTGCCCTTGAGGTCTCTTTATATCTTTCCCCTCTCACTCTAAATCTATGCCCTCTAGTTCTGGACTCCCCGACCCCAGGGAAAAGACTTTGCCTATTTATCCTATCCATGCCCCTCATAATTTTGTAAACCTCTATAAGGTCACCTCTCAGCCTCTGACGCTCCAGGAAAAACAGCCCCAGCCTGTTCAGCCTCTCCCTCTAGTTCAAATCCTCCGACCCTGGCAACATCCTTGTAAATCTTTTCTGAACCCTTTCAAGTTTCACAACATCTCTCCGATAGGAAGGAGACCAGAATTGCACGCAATATTCCAACAGTTTGAAATTATAGGCCAGTTAGCCTGGCCTCCATCATTGCTAAGATTTTAGGGTCTATTATTAAGAATGAGATTGCACAGTATTTGCAAATGTTTGATAAAATAGGGTGGGGTTAGCATGGCTTTGTCAAGGTGAGACCGTGACTGACAAATCTATAGGTTTCTTTGAAGAGATAACGAACAAGTTTGAAAAGGAGAGCCAGTGGACACCATTTATTTGGATTTCCAAAAGCCTTTGACAAGATGCCACACGCAGGCTTCTAAATAAGAGTCCATGATGTTAGGAGCAAGGTACTAGCATTGACAGAGGATTGGTTGACTGGCAGAAGGCAGAGAATGAGGGGTAAGGGATACTATGCAGCTTGGCAGCTGGTGACTAGTGGAGTTCTGCAGAGGTCACTTTCGAGACCCCAACTACTCCTGTTATACATTAACAATCTAGATAAAGGAATGGATGGTATTGTTGATAGGTTTGCAACAGTTGACACAAAGAGGAAAAGGCAAGGCTGCGAAAGAGCTTGGGCAGGCTAGGACAGTGGGCAAAGAAGTGGCAGACAGAATGCAATGTGGAAAAGTTTGAGGTTAGGCACTTTGGTGGGAAGAATAGAGGTGTAGACTATTTTCTAACTGGGGAAAGACTTTGGAAAACTGAAACACAAAAGGGACATAGGAGTCCTAGTTCAGGATCCTCTTAAGGTTAACATGCAGATTCAGTTGACAGTTAAGATGATAAATGTAATGTTAGCATTCATTTCAAGAATGCTCGAATACAAGAGCAGAGATGCAATGCTGAGGCTGTATAATGCTTTGGTCAGATCGTATTTGGAATATTGTGAGCAGTTTTGGGCCCTATATCTAAGGAATGATGTGCTGGCCTTAAACAGGATCCATAGAAGATTCACAAGAATAATCTCAGGAACGAAGAGCTGGTCATATGAGGAGCAGTTAAGACTCTGGGTCTGAACTGTGGAGTTCAGAAGGACTCGGGGTGGGCTGGGGCATCTGATTGAAACATAGAGAATACGAAGAGGTCTGGATACAGCAGATGTGGAGAAGATGTTTCTACTAGTAGGACAGACTAGGACCTGAGGGCACAGCCTCAGCATGAAGGCAAAATCCTTTCGAACTGAGATGAGGAGAAATTTCTTGAGCATACTGCAAGCCTATCGGCAAGATGCCATGATGGTTGTGGGGGGTTAAGAGATGTCGGAGACCAATGTTGATGGGTGAGGGGCGTGGGCAGTTATGGATTGTGCCTCGAGATGCTGAGCAATATGGAGGCTCCTCACAGTTGTCGAAGAGCTCATGTCGCCAAGTATCCACCCTAACTTCCATGTTGAGATTTCTTGACACCAGCTTGCTTGTCGAAATTTGTAAAATACAAAGCTGAATAATAATGAGGGGAGTTGTAGTATTAATAAGGTGTTTAACATCCAATTATCCCCTTTAATTAACAATTCGTTGTTGTCAATTAAGAAACAAAAATGTTACTCATACACCCACCAGCTTAAATTGCTGCACCGATGTGGAACTATATTTTTCACTCACAATAATGCAATGCATTACGAGAGAATATCTGTCCATGGTTTCTGTGCAGCTTTAGTGCACAGCATCCTGAATATAGTCCCTTACTACCAAAGCCTCATTCAATACCTGATAAGGGGAACTCAGGCCTATTATGCTGGTTTCTGCACCTTTCTTGTCAAAGAGAATTTACACAAAATTTTCTGTGGAATTTATTTGCCTATGTGATAAAAGCCTTTGCGAAATGGAGTGCAAATGCAGCACCACTCACAGTTGAAACCCACTCACAGTTAGCCACACTGGGGGCTCGTATACAGCAAGACTCTCCTCATTGACAAAGCCATGGCAAAGTGAAACGGTACAAGCTACTGAACACAGATCAGAAGTCCTCATCACAATTGGAGGCTTTTTCTATCTGTTGAAAGATTTCATTATTGAAGAGTTTTATTGCTAAGCCAAATGTTCAGCATCTGGAATTGGATAAATTCAGCTATTAAACGACAACTTTTAATCAGCTAAACACACCCAACGTTCCCATTAAAAATCAAATTCAAATGTTGCCATGGTACCATTAGAATCCAGCTAATTAACTATATATATGCAATGAAATTTCCAGAACTGCAGTGACAAATAACTGATGGTGGACACTGCCAGGAATATGGACAAGCTTTCGCAAAAAGATAAGCGAAAACAATACACCAGATGTGCAGAATCATTAGCCATGAAGTATTATTTTATGCAATGGCCCTATTTAAATTTAAATCTTTTAAAGCAACGACGCATTGAAATATTTCAGAAAGCAGTTCCCGTGGCTTCAGCCCAACCTCACATTAAAGCAGCAATAAAATTCCTGCCTTGCAGTAAAGTAATAAGTAGGTAGAAACCATGCATAACTTTAATTACAGTTACACTTGTCAATCAATTCTTAAATTGCCTCTCAGCTAGATACAAAGGGTTATAAACTATTTTATTGCATATTTGTACTAAAAATTGCATTCTCATTCTTGTCCCAAGTATGCGAATGACAGCTAGAACTCATAGCAAAGGCAGCTCCTGACAAATTAGAGATGAGGAACAAGAGAAAAAAAAAAAAGATATGAAATACAGCTTGTCGCATCTTCAGTTAGCAAAGAAAGTATGACACATTCAGAAGTTAACACAGCCTTGCACGTCTAGCCACTCTTCGGAATTTGAATGTCAAACAGCGTGGACATTTTTCTAGTGAGAGCAAGGAATTGTAACGGACTCCTTTCCAATTCCTATTTAAACCATAATTACCAGAAGCATCCATGAAAAGCTGGTATATCATCACAACAAAATCACATCACAAATCATTTCTGAAAATAATTGTTTGGGCTTACATAAAATAAGCTACATCATCATATTGTTAACTATGAATCCACAACTTACAAAATACATTAGATCCTAAAACTATGGAAATAATATGATTCCAAAAGAATACCACACAGGTGAAGTTTTGTTGATTACCAACGGGTTAATAAAGGCAGCAAAATCTCAGACAAGAGATAGAACCAGGCAACATGATAGCTGACAGAACAGTACTATGCATCCTGTAAAACGTAGTATACTACATGATCTAAACTCAGCTATCAGTACCATGGCTCTGGGCAAAACTATCAAATCCAAGAAACATAGACATTAATTCTGGAGAAACTCAGCAGGTCTGGCAGCATCTCTGGTGAGAGAAACAGATTTAACATTTTGTGTCTGCTATGACTCCTTTTCACTTCTGAAGCTGCTAAACCTGCTGGGTTTCGACAGCATTTTGTATATTTGCTTCAGATTTCCAGCATGCATAGTATTTGCTTTTAACTCCTGTTTTTGTGAGTGGCTGAAGTGAAAATATTAATTGTGGCATCAAAAAACACAGAAATAATTCAGTGGATTAATTTAATCATAACATTTTTAAGAATTAATATTTGATTGCTTATATCATTAGTTGTACTCTTATTTTACAGATTAGAAATTGTGCTTCCAAAAAAAAAAGCTCAGGTGAAAGTTTTTTAAAAAGCAACCCCAGTGATTTTGTGAGGAAAAGTCGACAGGTGGTGACAATGCCATCAGTTGGAATTCCGTCCCTTGCATTCAAAATAAACCATTATTGGCATTACATATGGAAATAAAACTAATTTGGTTTGGGGTGATGATACTACAGCACAAATTTTCCAGGTTTGTTTTGGGCACATATTTGAGACATAAAAAGCAGTATTTGAACCAAAAGACACATTCCCAAGGTATGAACATTTCTATAAAAAGGCTATGTAGAAAGCACAATGTTGTCCTATGAAACATAATACAGATAGTAATTCTTTGTAGCCTAAAACTAAAGTAGTTTTCTATTTTCATAGAGAGACACAGTTTAGGGGTGAAATTTGATTCAGATGATGGGACCTCCTGGAAATAAAATGCTATGCAAAACCAATGTGCAAGTGAATTAATAACAAAAGAAAGATAACTCCTGAGAAACTAAACAATTGCTTGAGAAAGAGTAATATTCAACAATTTACGATTACGCCTTTAACACCCTAAGGCACTTCGTGGGAGCATTATAAAACAAAAGTATGACACCAAGCTACATTAGGAGACATTAGGTAAGAGGACTGAAACCTTGGTTAATGTATTTAATAAAAGCAAAATACTGCAGATGCTAAAGACCTAAAATAAAAACAAAGTACTGGGGGTATCTATGGAGAGAAAAATAAAATTAATATTATGAGTCTTGTCGAATGACTTCTTCTGTGAAGCAATAGTTAGGTTTATAGGTATGTATTAAAGAGGAAATGTGAGGAAGAGATGCAATAATGTACAGGAGGACATTAATAAACGTTCAGAAATGACTATGTTACAGGTACATAAACTTCGATACAGGTAAATGTCATGTAATGCATCATGGCAGGAAGAATGAAGGAATCACATGTGCCTTGAAAAATAAGCTTCGAAATGGATTAGCGAAACACTACACATACTTAAATCACTAATACACTGGTTAAGAAAGGCAAAAAAAATCAAATAAAACACTGGGACTACTTTCAAGAGGGGTGTTATTGAAAAGTAGAGAAGTTATATTAAACTTATATAGAACAGTGATTAAACTCCATTTGGGGTGCTATGAACAGTGCTGTTCTCCAGATTATAATTAAAATATTTATACAGGCAGCAGAGGAGGTGAAAACATGTTTACTTGATGATACCACAACAAAAGCTTTAAATTCATCATGAAATATTGAAGAGGCTGGGCTTCTTTTCTTTAGAAAACTGATGAATAATGGATGGAGACACAGGATAGATGTTTCCATTTATTGGTGAGAAGCAGAACTAGGGCTTAAATGCAAAATATCACTCAGAAATCCAGTTGGGAATTTGGGGATAACTAAGTGGTTAGAAAGTGAAACTGATTACGATGTGGAATTACTACATGAGGTAAATAGCATGGATGCATTTTAGAGAAAGCTAGGTAAAGAATAGCATTGGAGTTAGAAAAAGAAGGATGGGTAGAACCTTGGGTAGAGCATGGACCTAAAGCAGTAGCTAAATGGCCGAACTGTGATCCATGTAACATTCTACAGTAAATGAAAAGCTTTAACAGAGGCAGCCTAGCAATAAAAGAGCACCTTCAGCCCTCCTTCTCCCATAAAATGCAGGTTAATAAAATCCTGCAAAACATTTCATGTGCTATTAATTTTCTTTTATACCTCTAAACTGCTCTTTCCTTTTTTAAAAGAAAACATAATTCTTGCTTTCCCTTAGACTTCAACACAAAGCAGAAATATATTTACATGCCATTTACGTAATGCGCTGCCGAGCATTTCCTCAAGCCTTCAGGAGTCTTAAAACATCTGAAATCTAAGAAATACAGACTTCTTGGAAGCAGACTTTTGAGAAAAGGGGCAAGGCGAGACCAAAGTAAACAGCATGAATTTATAGGCGAAAGTGAGGACTGCAGATGCTGGAGATCAGAGTCAAAGTTAGAGTGGTGCTGGAAAAGCACAGCAGGTCTGGCAGCGTCAGAGGAGCAGGAAAATCGACATTCGGGCAAAAGCCCTTCATTGGGAATGAAGGCTGAAGGGCTTTTGCCCGAAACGTCAATTTTCCTGCTCCTCGAATGCTGCCTGACCTGCTGGGCTTTTCCAGTACCACTCTAATCTTGAGTGTGTATTTATGTCTTATTGTAAGTACTTGAAAATTCTCTGCATTTACTTTTACAATAAACCTACTCTCCTTCCACCTAAAATCTTGCTTCATGCTTACCCTTCACCTTTGTCAGCACCCAGAAAGATTGCATGTGCTGGTATTAATATGTTTGGACAGAGTAGACAAAGCATTAAAATTAATATCAAGTGTTTCTTTTGCTTCCTCCCAAATGATCTATTAAAGACAAAGTTTAACAACTCTTTAGTCACCAGATTCAAAACGTTAACTCTGCTTTCTTTCCACAGATGCTGCCAGACCGACTAGATTTCACCAGCAATTTTTGTTTTTGTTTCAGGTCTGCAACATCCACAGTTGTTTGTTTTATTCATCTGAACATGCAACTCCCTGTCTCGCTTCAATCGGATTGATGCAGGAAAGCCAATTTTGCTCTGAACTCAAATGGCCAGAGTAAACCAATTACTTCACAACTCCGTAGTCCAGAGGGATGTGGACGCTCAGTTGTTCAGTGCATTAAAGACAGAGATCGACAGATTCTTGGATGCTAAGGATATCAAGGGGTGAGGGAATAATGCATGAAAGAGCAGCTGATACAGAAATTCAGCCCTGATCTAACTGAATGACAGAGCAGACTTCAAAAGATGGATTTTAAAAAACCTGAAAGAACTGCAAATGCTGTAAATGAAAAAAAAACAAAAGTTTTGGGTCTGGTGACCCTTTCACTCCACAGATGCTATCTGACCTGCTGAACTTTTTCCAGTAACTTCTGTTTTAGTTTCAAAAGACTGACTGCTGCTCCCATTTATGATGTTTCTCATCATTATAATTTTTTGGGAAGTATTATTTTTAAGGATCAACCATGACTACAATACTTTTCTTTTACACTCAAATATATCTATATTTACTTTGGAACCTGCGTAAGAGACATGCTATGCGACATACAAAGAGTTACAATTTTAGAAATGCAAAAGTACAGATCAGGAAAATGCTTTACTGTGGCACGGGGGTCCAGCTGAAAATACCATTTAACCTTGCATTGCTCTTCAACAGAAAGGATACGACTAAACTAGAAAGAATGCAGAAATGATTTATTTGGATGCTACTTGGTTTGGAAGGTTTGCATTGTTAGGAGAGGCTGGATAGGCTGGGACTTTTTCCCTGGAGCATTCGAGATTGAAGAGTGGCCTTATGGAGGTCTGTAAAATCATGAGAGGCATAGATAAGGTGGATAGCCTACAGCTTTTCCCCATGATAGGAGTGTTTAAAACTAGAGGTTTTAAGGTAAGAATATATCCACAGGGACAGTTTTTTTTTTCCCCCACACAGAGGATGGTGAGTATCTGGAACAGGCTGCCAAATGTAGTGATTAGATTACATTACAGTGTGGAAACAGGCCCTTCGGCCCAACAAGTCCACACCGCCCCGCCGAAGCGCAACCCACCCATACCCCTACATTTACCCCTTACCTAACACTACGAGCAATTTAGCATGGCCAATTCACCTGACCTGCACATCTTTGGACTGTGGGAGGAAACCGGAGCACCAGGAGGAAGCCCACGCAGACACGGGGAGAATGTGCAAACTCCACACAGTCAGTCGCCTGAGTCGGGAATTGAACCCGGGTCTCTGGCGCTGTGAGGCAGTAGTGCTAACCACTGTGCCCCTAGTGGTAGAGGAAAACACCATTTCGACATTTAAGAAACATTTGGACAGAAAAATGGATGGGATCGCGACGAAATGCAGGCAAATGGGACTAGATTAATTGTGAAAATTGGACAAGTTGGGCCAAAGGGCCTGTTTCCATGCCGTAAACCTTGATGACACTACGATCACCTATTCCCACCTATTCTTGCACTGGCTCAGCTCCTAGTAGCTCTGCTAACTATTCAGATTGCATCACTGCTTACCATTTGCCAATTTGGAATTTCATTCTTTTCAAAAAGCTTTTTTTTTACTGAACCAGTTGATAAAGTGCTGTGAACCAGTTTACATGATTATTTGTCATCAGTGTGACAGATCTGTTTACTGAGCTCATCAATCCTTCACCATGAGCTGCCAAAGGGATCATTCAAGCAAAATGAGAAGTTCATCAATTTTCCTTTTGCAAAGTACAACAGCAGTATCCCGACTGATTCAACTAACTTCAGCCTGTAGCCACTGGTTAGAAATTTGCACTGCACTAATCAAGTTGACAATCCATCATCTCTTTCCTAGATTTCCAAAGTCATGGAACTCTGTTGAAAAGACATTAACCAATATCGTGAGCAGATTTTTTTTTTATAACTTTACTCAAAGTTTTTATTTGTATCTAAATCTTTAAATCTTTAAATCTTAAATAAATCTAAGTTTGACGATTGGCAGAACAATGAGAAAGAGATGACAGTGGTGTCAAAATGATGGTGACCCTTAAATCAATCTCCCTCAGCATAACTTTAAGTAATCTTTTTAAGTTCACAAGAGAGGATTTTTAAAAAAGTGGTCTATCAACTGTATTTTTGTTACAGTTCATATTACAAGTCCCATCTCAATTATTTCAACGAGATGGAACCTTTCTCAAAATGATTCTCTTAAGAAAGAAAAGCTGAACAAAACAGCAAAGTATTTTAGACTCAGTAGGTTTTCAAAACAAGGACAGTTTCTGATTCCAACAAGCTTGATCATCCCTGTCTATATTTAGTTTTATAACCTTCAATCCAATTAGCAGATATTTAACCAGCTTCTCTTTCACAAAAGAGTCAATCAACACAAGAACATGGGCACCTTGACAGACTGCAGTCAGCAGCTGGTCATTTTGTTTGAGGTTTGCTTGAGAATTGTTAATTTTGTACTTTGTTATCATTTATACTCCAAGTTAAGTTGCCTATTTGCTTCCACATTATTTATGTGTCAGCATTTTGAAGACCCAGGTCATCCCCCATTCAATCTTCTTTACTCAAAAAGACACATTTAGTGTTAGGAATCTTCCTTCCTAATTGGTCTATTCCATACAGCCAGGAGCATGTCAAGCACATAATTCAAGAGCAGAGTCCACTTTAAAGCTCCTCTAAGGTGTTGAAACATCCAAAAATTCATAAGACGATTATGAAAGAAAATTTGGCATTAAGTCACATAAGGAGGACTAGATTAGGTCAGCATGGATGAGCTGGACCAAAGGGTGTGAATCCGTGGTGTACATCTGTATGACTCTATGACTATGAGAAATAGGTAAGTTACAAGGATTCTCTTCGAACGAGAGAGCCTGTAGCTGTAATCCAATTGAACAATGGCAGTTGAAATTCAGTATAACTGAAAGGTAACTCTCAGAATCCCAGAATCATGGAAGTGTTATCGCCCTGACTGAGGCCACTCAGCTCATTGTGTCTGCACCAGCTCTTCAAATGAGCGTTATGACAATCTCCAGCTTTTACCTATATCCCTGCACATTATTTCTATCCAAATAATCTACTAGAGATGGGACAATGTTAGACCTAATCCTAGGGAATGAAGCCAGTTAAGTGGTTGAAGTTTCAGTGGATGGGAATAGTGACCATAACTTGAAGTTTCAAAATCATTATGGAAAGGGATAAGGACAGTGCAGAAATTCAGTGTCCAAACTGGATGAAGACTGATTTCAATATTATTACACAGGATCTGGCAAACAGAGACTGGGAGCAGGCAAATATACATTTAGGAAGTGGGAGCCTTTTAAAAGTAATATAGATTTCAGAGCCTGAGAGAGAGAATGCAGGAGAACGGGAGGACTGCAGATGCTGGAGATCAGAGCTGAAAATGTGTTGCTGGAAAAGCGCAGCAGGTCAGGCAGCATCCATGGAGCAGGAGAATCGACGTTTCGGGCATGAGCCCTTCTTCAGGAGGGAATGCAGGGCAAGGGCAGCAGGTCCACAGAACCCTGGATGTCAAGAGATTGAGAGTTTGGTAAAGAAGAGAGCAAATGTCAGGTGCAGTGTGTCAAAAACATGGGAGCCCTTTCAAAAATATAGAGTGGAGGAGGTTGCTTAAAACATAAATTAGGAGGGCAAAGAGTGACCATTAAACATCTTTGGCAGATGGGATCAAGAAAACTGCCAAGACTTTCTGTAAGTATATCAAGAGTAAGAGGATTACCAGGGAAAGAGGGGGACCTATCATAGATCAAAGGGCCGACCTGTGCGTGGGCCCGATGGGTGAGGTCTTAACTGAATATTTCTCATCTGTATTCATATAACGGGCATAATGTTTCATAAATCCCCAGGGACTGATGAGATGAATCCCATCTCAGCCATGGGAGGCAAGGGGAGAGATTACTGCAGCCTTGGTGGAGATATTGTGGTTCCTTTATTCAAGAGGACAGCAGATATAGGCCAGGTAATTACAGACTAGTTAGTTTTTTGTCAGTGGTAGGGATATTATTGGAAAAAATTCTGAAGGACAGAATTAATCAATATTTGCAAAAGCAAAGATTGATCAGTATTGAATTATGTGCTAGAGGAGATCATGACTGACTAATTTAATGGAATATTCTGAAAGGATGAATAAATATATTGATGAGGGTCGTGCGGTTGGTGGGATTTCCATGTACTTCAATAAAGGCTTTGACGAGGTCCAAAAGGAAGAGCCCATGGGATTCAAAGCAATTTGGCAAACTAGACCCAAAGACAAAAATAGAAAGTGCTGGAAAATTTCAGCAAATCTGGCAACATCCGAGAGAGAAATCAGGGTTAACGTTTCAGCGAGAGTGACCCTTACTCAGAACTGATGAGAGATAGGAAAATGTTGGTTTATATGCAGAAAATAGGATGTGGGGCTGGAAGGCTGCAGGGTTCCCAAGTGGAAAACGAGATGGTGTTCTTCTAACTTGCACTGAGTTTCGCTGGAGTACTCCAGCAAACCTGAGGCTGAGATGTTGGCCAGGGAACAGGGTGATGTGTCGATGTGCTAGGCAACAGGAAGTTCAGGGTCTTTTTTTGCAAACAGAACACAAGTGTTCTGAGAAGTGATCACCCAGTCTATGCTTCGTTTCCCCACTGTAGAGGAGACCACATTGTGAGCATGAAATGCAGTCGACTAGATTGTGTGGTGTGCAGGTAAAGTGCTGCTTCGCCTAGTAGGTATGTTTGGCCCTTGCACACTGTGAAAAGAGAAACTGAATGGATGAGTGAGAGAGTGAGAGCGTGCGACAGAGAGAGAGCGCACGTGAGAGTGTGTGTTGGGAGGCAGAGTGGAGTTTCGGAGGGGTGAAGGAAGTGTGGGCCAGGGTGTCCTTAGGGAATTCTCCCTATGGAAGGCTAATAAAGGAGGGGAGGGGAGTGGGTGTCTGGTGGTGGCATCTCACTAGAGGTTGCACAATTGACAGCTAACAATCCTCTCGATGTGTATGTTGGTGGGATGGTGGGTAGAAACAAGGGGGAACTTAGCACTACTGTGGGAGAAAAGAGGGGATGAGGGTTGAAATGCAAGAGATCGGTCAGACCCAGTCTGTTGAGGAATCCTCAGTTGAGGAAGAAGGTAGAAATCTCAGAGGCTCCCTTGTCGAAGATGATCTCATCGAACAAATGCAACAGAGACTGAGAAACTAGGAAAATGGAATAGAGTCTTTAGAGGAAACAGGATGAGAGGATGTATAGTTCAGGTAAGTGGGAGTTGGTGCGTTTCTAGTGGCTATTGATGGCTAGTTTATATCCAGAAATGGACACAGCAATATTGTGGAAAGGAAGGGAGGAGTCAGAGATGGACCAGATGAGGGTGAGAGCAGGGTGGAAATTCCTTGCCCACCCTTCATAGCCCAGAGGGCAGTTAAGAGTCAACCACGTTGCTGTGGTTTGGAGTCATATGTAGGCCAGACCAGGTAAGGATAACAGATTTCTTTCCTGAAAGAACATTAGTGTACCAGATGGGTTTTTCCGGACAATCAATTACTCTGCCTGTGGGATTTGAACACGGATCTCAAAAACATTAGCCGAATTTCTGGATTAACATTTCTAACAATAATACCACTAGGCCATTGCCTCCCCAATAAATTTTATTTCTTACTTAATGGCCTCTTTATATGGCCCCTTCTATCGACCACAGGAATTTATCACTACTGTACATACCATCACAAGCAAAGGTTAAGGAAGCTCCAGATGTGCTGTACTCCACCACTAACACCCTGGAGACGGAACATCCAGAGGCCCTGTTTATTGTAACTGGCCTTGATCAAGCCAACGTAAGGAAGGTGTTGCCCATATACCACCAGAACATTACCTGCCCCACCAGGGGCCCGAACATTTTAGACCACTGCTACACGACTGTGAAAGACGCCTACCACTCTATCCCCTGCCTTCATTTCAGGAACTCCTACCACAATGCCTTCTCCCAGCTTACAGACAAAAGCTCAAGCAGGAGACCCCCCCACCCTCGCGGATACGGGACCAGTGCTGGTCAGAGGAGGCAAATGATCAACTCCGGTGCTGTCTGGAATCAGCTGATTGGGCCATGTTCAAACAGTCCGCAGGTATCTTGGACAAATGCGCCACCACCGTCACAGGCTTTATCAGCAAGTGTGTGGAGGACTGCATACCAAGGAAGTCAATCCAGGTGTTCCCCAACAGGAAACCCTGGATGAATTAGGACATATAGAACCTGCTAAAAACCAGTCATGAGGCCTTCAGATCAGGAGACCCACTCAAATATAAGGAATCCAAGTATGACCTTCACAGAGGCATTAAGACAGCCTAGAACCAATATCGATTCAAACTCGAGACTCAGAAGACACCCGGCGACTATGGCAAGGACTGAATGACATCACAGGCTCTACAATGAGACAGTCCAAGATAGCAGATAATGACATCCCTCCCAGATTGTCTCAATGCCTCTATGCTCGCTTTGAGCAGAATTTCGGCGGAGAGGTAACACCTATTCCAACAAGTTCTGATGAGGCAGCTGAGGAAATTTGGCATGACGGCAAATACCCTTGCCAACCTTTATAGGTGGATGTATCACTACCTGGTATGGCAACTGTACCATTCAAGATTGGAGACGGTTACAGAGAGTGGTGAACTCCACCCGGACATCTGTAGAATTCATCTACTAGGCCCGCTGTCAAGGAAAGACCGCCAGCATTCTTGAAGATCCATCCCACCCTGGCAATGTTTATCTATTACCTCTACCATTGGGAAGAAGGTACAGAAGCCTGAACACATGCACCAGCCGGGTTTCAAAACAGTTTCTACCCTACTGTTGTTAGAATACTGAATGGATTCACAAACTCATAACATGAGCCTGTACCTGTGCTTTTGTTTTTGCCGCTGTGTACCTATTATTTACTTATCTATGCTACTTAACTCTGTGATCTGTCGGTAGTGCTCGCAAGACAAAGGTTTTCACTGAGCCTCTGTACATGTGACAATAAATTCAATTCAATTCAATTCAATTCAATTCAATTCAATAGGTTTCCTTTATGGAGAGCAAATAGTTTAAAGCTTCTTTCATCTCCTATCTTGAAAGGTTCTCTACAAACTGTCACTACTTGGAGATTTCATGAACTAGCTAGGGTGAAACTGATCTCTTGAAAGAAGGACTTTATTCTTCGCCAGGATGATCCTGATTCTTGCAAACTGAACACTCAGTCTATACTACCAATGTACTCCAAACATTTGCTGTTCCATAAGTCACAAACTCAGCAACATAAACACTTCATCAGTTAACTTTAAAGTAACTGACGAGGTACTTACTAAGCCATAGGCTTTCTTGGAAATGACGTATTTAGGTCAATTGTGAAAATGATTTTCTCACCTCTTGAAAATTTTACCTTCAGAGAACTGAAATCAAAACCTCTACTTTAAAAATCCAGGTGTCTGAAATGATAATATACATAAGACACACCTTCATCACAACATGAATTGCTCAACACAATTACTCCTGAACGAGCTAAGGAAGTCATGATCCTTATTCAGAGAAATGAGATAGTAAAAAAGTTCCAAGAAAATCTGGCTTCAACTTTGAAAATCAAACAATTGATAAAGGGCCGTGTAATTATTAAAGATGTTAAGAAGTGTCATGTAAATCAGGAGCATTGCTTCAAGATATATACAGCCTATAAAAAGGAGAAATCTTAGGTTCTAGAGGAAAAATCAAAATTGCAAACAAAAATGGCTTGACAGTATGAACTGAATGATGTCTCTGCTACTGATAATTATGAATATTTTGAATATAATTCTACAGCATAAATAAGGCAAACGTTTGATTGACATTTAAGAAACAATTTGACATCAGAATGGGTGGGGTAGGGTGCTGAAAAACACAGTCAGAAAGAACTGTAGAATTAGGTAAGGAGACTATTATGAGCCAAATGGCTTTGGCTTTCTCACCTACACCAATTTTCTGTGCATATTCTTGTCGTGCCTATTACAAAATCTCATTTAATCTGTCTTGTAACCAGCAATTCAAGGACATGGTCATTAGGTCTCAAAGCAGGATGTGACCTGGATGACATAATTGTTGTGGCCAATTTCAATATCAACAAAGGTGAATGCATGATGTTGACATTGTGAAGTTGAAGGATCTGTCTGCTCCTCTGAGAAGACAGTAAATCTGTGAAAGTCATTACGCAGAGAGCTGTTGAAACTGGTTTGTTAAGTATACTCAGGGCTGAGATAAACAGGTTTTTAATTAGTAAAGGAATCAACCGGGATAAAGATCAAGAATTATCAAATCAGCCATGATCTCATTAAATGGCGGAGCAGACTTGATGGGCTGAATAGCCTACTTCAGGTTCTACGTTATTTGATCTTAAAGTGCAGTTAATGATAATTACAACAACCTTTTACTGCAAAGGGAATGAGCTACAGGCATAAAGAAGTGTGCAGTGTTTTGATGAGACTATATCTGTGGTATTGTTTGCAGTTTTGATCTCCACATTTATTAAAGAATATATTTGCACTGGGGTGGTATAGTGAAGGCTGACTAAGTTGGTCCCTGGGATGAGACGCTTGTCCTATAATGAGAGGCTGAGTAAATTGGGCCCAAATTCTCTGGAGCTTGGAAGAATGAGAGATGGTCATTAAAGATTTTGAAGGGCCTTGACAGAGTGGATGCTGAGAGAATATTTTAGATTCATCCATAGGAAACAAAAACTTACAACATAGTATTGAAGTAAGGGGCCAATAATGTACAACTGAGATGACAAGAAATGACTGAATTAGATCATGAATTCTATCCCCAGAGGGTTGTGGATGTTCCATCTTTAAATACAATCTTTGAAGGCGGAGACACACATATGTTTGGTCTGCCAGAGAATCAAGGGATATGAGGAGTAAACATGAACGTCTGATAGAACCCCATGATCAGATTAAATGCTGGAGCAGGCAAAACAAGTGATATGGTCTATTTCTGCTCCTATTTCTTGTATTCTTAGACAAGTGTTAATGACCCTGCCACTGCAACGTAACTAAGGGCACCGTGAATACATATGCAAAAGGCTTTTACAAGTTGGCCATAACTAGTAATATTTTAATGCTAGCCTGATTAAGTTTTATATATTTTATATTTCAGATTAGGATTCTGTACAATGGGAAGGTAGTACTTAGAACTACGTGCCTGCAACAAAATAGGTGTAGCTAAACAACAGAAAGAGTCCACATTAACTGTTAAGATGTATTTCTGACCAATGCTTTCAACAGCTAATATAAACAAATTTATCGCCTATTACTACTTTTGAAGACAATCCACTCTTTGAAGATGACCTTTTAAATTATAGAATACACAATGCATTTTATTGGTCTTTTTTGCTGTCTTGTAATTAATTTCCTTTTGTTGCCTAGCAGCTACAGATATTAAAGCTGTTTGTTCTGTTTTCTGTATACAGAATTCATGAAAAAAGAAAGTTATGGGTTTCACTGTCCATAGGTCAGTTCATACAAAATCAATAAAATCTGTATTGAGTTCCTAACATAAAAATCCATGAGAGAGAAGTTCTTTTCAGCAAAACAAAGCCTCTATGATTAATACCCTATTAACAAAATCACATTGACATTCTTGCAAATTCTTCAGCATTTTGAGTTACAAAACACATGATTTTATTTTCCTTTTTATTCAAAGATTTATTTTACATCCTTACTTATTTATTTCAATTCATACACGACAAATACTTGAAATTTTCAAGATATGAATTAGCATCAAGCGAGCCTTCAATTTTCAAAAGCAATTTAGCTTCTATCCCCAACAGCACATGTTCCATCTTGGATCATGTAGTCAATTCGGTTCCTTCGGTGACCAAACTGATATTTACTGTAAAGAATTTAACAGACACTAAACTGAAGCTTAGACAAAGAATAATGTCATTCTTCTTTAGGAGAAGATAACCTCAATGTTCAAGAAGCATTTGGAGTTTTAAATCAGCATCCACTCATGACAAGCTTTACTATCTACGTCAAGATACCCTTTATAAAAATATATGTAATCAATATCTTAATGTTTAAAAACTGCAATTGTGTAACCACTCAATCTTTTCAGTAATGCAAACACATTAGCACCATGTCTCTCTTCATTAGTTAGAAATCAGGTTCAGAATCCTCCTTCTCTCTTCCAGTGTAATACATATACTGCTTATAATAGTGAGGTAATACATGTTCTTCTAGAAATTGGTCATTTTCAGGACAAATGAATTTTTGCAGTGCAGACAGTGACCATTAAGGGGTCTTAAAGGGCTGAGGCAAAGGAAAGAAATGCACTACTTGTAGGATTAAAACTTCAGAGATGGAAACAAGGACAGATTTTCTTTTATATTTGTTCATGGAACGAGAGTATCATTGGCATTTGCACCCCGAATTGCCCTCAAGAAAATAGCGCAAAAACGCCTTTACGAAACACCGCACAGTCACCCCAGTGTAAGTACATCCATACTATTAGGGAGTTCCAGGATTTTGACCCAGCAACAGTGAAGTAAAAAAAAAAAACAATACATTTCCAACCCAGAATGGTGGGAGACTTGGAAGAGAATTTGCAAGTGGTCATGGTTTTACTATGCACATACTGCTTCTGGGTGAGAATGATTGTAAGTTTGAAAGATGTAATAGAATGCTGCAAGAACTCTGCCTTAATGTATCTGAGATTGTACAACTTTGGGCATGAGTCCTTGGATGCCTTGATCAGCAGATGGTACACTGCTGCCATTGGATGGCAGTGAAAGAAAATGGTTGATAGGGTGCCAACCAGGAAGTCTGTCGTTAAAAAAAAACGCTTCTTCAGTGTCATTGGAGCTGTTCTCATCCAGACTACTGAAGAACATTCCATCACATTCCTAACATGTGACTTGTAAATGGTGGAGAGGTTTTGGGAAATCACATGGAGAGTCACTCACTGCATCCTCAGTATGTATGAAATATCAAATATCTCTAATCAAACAGAAGAGTAGACTTGAGAGACCAAACAGCTTACTCATGCTTCTAGTTCCCACGTGACTAAATCTCTGGTCAATGGTGATCACCAGTACATTGACAGTGGGAAATTCAGCAATAGCAATGCCATTCAAGTGGAGATGCGAGATTCTCTACTGCTAGTCATTGCCTGTTGTTACTGCTAGTCATTGCCTGTTGTTACTGCTTTGGTGATAACGCTCCTTGCCACTTATCTACACAGGTTTGATTGTTGTGCAAGTCAAGTTGCTTATGGACTCAGATTGCTATCGTATCTGGGGAGTCGTGAATGGTGCTGAACATTGCGCAACCATCAGGGATCATCACAACTCTGAACTTACAATGGACAGAAGATGCTGTAGATGAAGATGGTTGGGCGAATTCCTGCAGAGAGACCAGGTTTGATTCCAATCAGTGCAGAGTTCCTTAATCACCCAAATTCTATTGCTGTTAAATTTCCACAATTAATGGATAAATGCCAGTATCGTAGCTGTACTGGAACAGCTCAGCTAGGGTCGCAGCTATTACAGGTCTTTGCTGCTATTGCTGAATGCTATCACAGCCCATAGCCTTTGCAGCTTCCAGTATTCCCACTTGTTTCACCAGGTTGGCACCCAATTTACAGCACAGAAGCAGGCCAGTCAAACCAACCAACCCCAACCAACTAACCACGTACATTTAACCTAACAAACCAAATATTCTATCAGCAGGGGAGAGTGTTCTCAAACACTTAAAAGCGGTATGTGGCAATAATAACTGTATGAAACATGAAGTTTGAAAAATTATTCCTACAGTAATCCAAAATTCACAGATAAAACCAAAACTCTACAATAATTTAGTCCTGTTGTGGAATCAGTACACGATGACCAGATTTCTTCTTTTCAATTCATTGTCTATTTCAGCAAGCATCAACAAGTAGCTACATGGTAGGGCAATGTCTATCCTACATGGACAATATTCTGGTTCAATAATTTCTGAACACCTCCCCCCCCCCAACCCCCCACGGGTTACTTATTTGTTATAATCATAAAGAGCTAATCTGACAGAGACAGGCCAATAAACCAAGATGTAAAACACAGCTGTTTACCCAGTGATCAGCAGCAGCCTTGGCAAAAACCAGATAACAGAAAACATCCACAGCATTCTCTCAACAGCACAGGGTGGGGAATTAGCGAAGAAGGCAGGAAAATAGCTGATCCTCTTCCCCAGCTATTATATTATAAAAACTCTGAATATATTTGGTTATTTTCTCATGCCACATAAGCAAGGTTTCATACACATGACATATGCAATGCCTAACCAGAGTTAATACATAAAAACTAAAATACCAGCCATTCAGAAAATTGATTCACATAAACAAATAGAGTTTCCCAGCAACAGTCCTGAAGGATCCATGTGAAGCCACATTTTGATAAAGTCTCCTGATGTTTTTCCATTTGGTAAGCTGCTCACACTGATTCCACACAGAGTCACAGTGTGGAGCTGTGTTTTCACCAGGAAATATATTTTTATGCATTTTCTTAAATTGTATGTGAAAAAGCAAATCAAAAACATACCAAACTTAGGCTGCTTCTACGAAAAGAGTGGCAGACAGCCCCATTGTACTAAGACAACCAGATGACCAAACAATGTACAAGGTCAAACATGGGGTTTTTCAATACTTTCACACAATTGCCTCGACTTTGTCAAAGAATAGGTAGGTCAGAATTCAAGTATTTAGCAAAAGTTCTGGCTAGTTGCTTTATAACTGATAAATATACTGGCCACATCCAATATGTCTGAAGTTTAAAAAATGGGCTTGAATTTGGTAGCTACTTTTAAAATTATTCTTGTATGGGTTCATCCCTAGTTTCCTTGAGAAGGTGGAAATGAGCAATTTCCTAGAACCACTACAGTCTGTGCAGTGCAGGCACACCCAAAGTGCTTGAGGAATGAAACTTCAAGATTCTGACCCAACAATAATGAATGAACAGCAGAGTGACTGCAAGATAGAAAAGGTGTGCGACTTAGAGGAGAACTTTGAGCTGGTCAAAGTTGCAGATTTGGAAAATGCTGTGGAAGGAGCCCTGGCGAGTTACTGTAGTGCATCCTGTAGATGTACAGTGGCAGCAATGTGTACCAATGCTGATGGAGAAGTGAATATTCAAAGTGGTGAGTGGAGTATTAAATGATTGAAATGCTTTGTCCAGGAAAGTGTCAAACTTGTAGGAGACATATTCATTTGAGCCAATGGAAAGAATGCATCACAGTCCTAACTTGTGCCTTATAGCTAATGGACAGGAGACAAGTTACTCGCCACAATATCCAGAGACTCCTGAATGGCTCTTGTAACCATAGCTAGTCCAGTTCAGTTTCTAGTCAATGTTAACCCCCTGTGATATTCACAGTGGGGGATTTAGCAATGATAGTTCATTTGAACATGGCTTACAGGGAACAGGGAAAATCCTGGCGGGGATGCTCAATGCCTTTTACTTCTGTGGCATGAATATTATCATTTATTATCCCAAGCCTGAAGGCTGTCCAGGACTGATCCAGTATCCGAGGACTCATGCTTAAAGCTGTACAATCACAGATACATCAAGGCAGAGTTTTTACAGCAGAGAAACCAGGTCTTTAGCCCATCATGGCCAGTTGGTCATCAAACATCCATCTATTCTAATCCCATTGTCCAGCACTTGGCCCACAGTCTTGTATGCCATGGCATTTCAAATGCTCATCTGAGTACTTCTTAAATGTCCCAAGGTTCCAACTTTACCACCCAATCAGGTAGTGAGTTCCAGAGGTCCAGAATTCTCTGGGTTAAAAAAACAGTTTCCTCAAATCCTCTGTAACCCTCCTTAACCTCATCTTAAAGCTGTACCTCCTGGTTATCAAGCCTTCTACTAAGGGGAAAGGTTTCTCCCTATCTGCTGTGTCTATGTCCCACAAAATTTGTATACCTCAGTCAGAACACTCCTCAACCTCCTCTGCTCCAAGGAAAACAACCCCAGACCATGTGGTCTCACTTCACAGCTGAACATCCTTGTGAATCTCTTCCATACTCTTTCCAATGCAAACACTTCCTTCCTATGGCGTGGCAACCAGAAATGCACACAATACACCAGCTGTGGGCTAACTAATGTTATATACAGCTCCATCAATGATTGCACAATGTTCAGCATCATTTGGGACTCCTCAGATACTGAAGCAAGCCATGTTCAAATGCAACACGATCTGAACAATATCCAGTGGTAAGTAACATTCACGCCACACAAATGCCAGGCAATGACCAATCTAACCACTACCATTTGACATTCAGTGGTGTTACCATTATTGAATCCCTCTCGATCAACATCTTGGGGCTTATCATTGACCAGAAACTCACTGCACTCACCACATAAATGCAGTGGTTACAAGAGCAGATCAGATACTAGGAATACGAAGGCAAGTAATTCACCTCCTGACTCCCAAAGCCTGTTCACCATCTCCAAGGCACAATCAGGGGTGTGATGGAATACTCTCCACTTGCCTGGATTAGTGCAGCCCCAACAATACTCAAAAAGCTCGAGACCATCCAGGTCAAAGCAGTCAGCTTGATTGGCGCTAAACTCACAAGCACCCACTCCCTCCATCACTGACGCTCAGTAGCAGTGGTCTGCACTATCTCCAAGATGCACTGCAGAAATTCAAAGATCCTCAAACAGCACCTTCCAAACCTCTGACCACTTCCATCTAAAAGAATAGAAGCAGTAGGTACATGGGAACACCAGTACCTTCAAGTTCCCCTCCAAGCCACTCACCATCCTGATTTGAAAATATATCACTGTTTCTTCAGTCTCTGGGTCAGTTCCCTCCCTAAGAGCAAATTGGTTCAACCCACAGCAGGTGGACTGCAACAGTTCAAGGAGGCAGCTCACCACCACCTTCTCAAGGGCAATTAGGGACAGGTAATAAATGATGGCCAGCCAGCAACATCCATATCCCACAAATGAATAAAAAAACATAACCTCATTACTCCTATATTCAACATCTTGACTAATAAAGGGATATCCCCCCGATGCCTCTTAACCATCTCATCTATCTCTCCTGCTGCCTTAAAGGATCTGTGGACATCCACACCACAGTCTCTCCAATCCTCTGTACTATCTAGGGTCCTACAATTCAATGTGTACTCCCTTGTTTCATTAGGCCCTCCAAAATGCATCTCCTAACATTTTTTAGGATTAAATTCCATTTGCCACTGTTCAGCCCATCTGACCAGCCCATCTATATCATCCTGTAATCTAAGGCTTTGCTCCTCACTATTTACCACACCACCAATTTTTGTGTCATCTGTGATCACCTCCTATATTCATGTCTAGATCACTAACGTAAATTATAAACAGCAAGGGACCCAGCACCGAATATTGTGGTAAACCACTGGACCCAGACTTCCAGTCACAAAACACCTTTGAACCATGACGTTCGGTTTCTTGCCACTAGGCTAAATTTGGATCTAATTTGCCAAACTGCCATGGATTCCTTGTACTATTTGTTTCTTGACCAGCCTGCTACACAAGACCTTGTGAAAAGCCTCACTGAAGTACATGCAGCCATCAAGTACAGTACTCTCATCTACACACGTAGTCACCACCTTGAATTTTTTCAATTACTTTCCCTACTGCAGATGTCAAATCACCAATATGCAATGCCCTCATTTACCACAATCACCCTTCTTGAATAACGGTATCACATTAGCTATCCTCCAATCCTCTGGCACCCTTCCTGTGACCAGAGATGATATGGAAATGTCGGTGTTGGACTGGGGTGTATAAAGTTAAAAATCACACAACACCAGGTTATAGTCCAACAGGTTTAATTGGAAGCACTAGCTTTCGGAGCGCCGCTCCTTCATCAGGTGGTTGTGGAGGGCTCAATTGTAAGACACAGAATTTATAGCAAAAGTTTACAGTGTGTCTTACAATTGTGTCCTCCACAATCACCTGATGAAGGAGCAGTGCTCCGAAAGCTAGTGTGCTTCCAATTAAACCTGTTGTACTATAACCTGGTGTTGTGAACTTTGTGACCAGAGAGGATTTGAAAATTAACATCAGAATCCATGCAATCTCACCATCCCCACACATAGCAGGCTGGAATACATCACATCTGGGCCTACCCTAAAACCCACTAATATATCCTCTCACTCAATATACTTCGTTCAAGTCTATCACAGTCCCCTCCCTACTTTCTACACATACATCATCCTTCTCTCCTGTGAATACAGATGCAAAGTACTCATTTAAATCCTAGGCTGGGTCTTCTGGTTCCACTCACAGGTTGCCACTTTGGTCCCTCGTGGGCCTTGCACTTTCCTTGATTATTCTCTTGACCTTAACATACCAATAAAATGCATTTAGATTTTCTTTAATGTTACTCACCAGAGTTCTTTCATATCCCCTCTTCACTCTTCTAAATTTTCTCTTTTTAATTAACCGCACCCCCCCCCCAAATTTTCTATACTCCTCTAAGGCATTTGCTGCTTTGAACCTAAAGTGTCGACTATAGACTTCCTTTTTTTTCTTTATTTAATCCTGTACATCTCTTCATATCCAGGATCTCTGCACTTGTTGATCCTACCTTTCACCTTTACAGGTATATGTTGGCCCAGCACTCTCACAATTACCCTTTTGAATGTCACAGACTACGTCCTCTAAGTAGCTGGCCCCAGTCCACTTTGGCCAGATCCTACATTAACTTATTAAAATTTAAACTTCCCCCAGTTCAACACCACTTTTGGTCATATCCATAACTACATGAAATCTTACTGAATTATCATCACTATCAGCAAAATGCTCTCCTACTGCAACATCTACCACTCACCTGGCTTCATTCCCTAAAATTAGGTCTAGCACCATTTCCTCTCTTGTGGATTTTCTACAAGGTGGTTTAAAAGGCTCTACCAGACACTTAAGAATTTCATCCCCTAGACCATTCACACTTTGTCTATCCCAATTAATATTAGGGAAGATGAAATCTCCTACTACCCTATTATTTTTACACTTGTCTGAGATTTGCCAAAATCACTCCCTTTTCTATCTGTCTCTGACTCTTGAGGTCTATAATACACATTCTGCAAAATGATTACCCCTCCACCATCAGTAGCGAACTTTCCCATTTCTGATCTCATGATGGAAGGTTAATGATAAAGCAGCTAAAATGTTTGTGGCCCGGATGCTCCCCCAAGGAATTGCTGTATAATAGAATGAACAGAGTGGTGAGGTAGGGATATGTAAACATAGGTAGAGGGTAAGGCTTGGTTGGGTGATGGGAGAAATGAATCCGGTTGGTAGCCGAAACAACCCTTCTTTCCAGCTACCAACCGGATTCATTCCTCCCATCAACCAACCAGTCCATACTCTCTACTTGTGTTCACCTATCCCTACCTCACCACTCTGCTCCTCTCCCCACCCTCTCTTTATCTGCAGCTCCACTAACCTCTATCCCAGTCCTGTAGAAGGATTATACTCGAACATTGACTTCTCCACTCCTGATGCTGCCTGGTTTGCTGCGTTCTTCCAGCCTCCTGTTTGTCCATCTTGGATTCCAGCATCTGCAGTTTTTTTTGTCTTTATCACAGAACAGCAGCCATCTTCCTTTATGCTAGGCAGAACCCCAGCCAGTGGCGTGTTTAAATGATTCCCATTGACTTCAATATTGCTCGGGATTCTTGATGTCTTTCTCTGGCAAATGCTGCTTTGATGTCAAGGGCACTCTCATCTCCTCTTGGGTTTGGCTCTTTTATCTATGTCTGGACCAAGGCAGTAGTCACATGCCTTGGCAAAACCCAAACTGAGAAGCAGTGAGCAGATTGTTGCTGTGTAAATGCTGCCGACTGCACTGTAACTGACATCTTCCATCACATCACCGAAAATGGGGAGTCGGCTGATAGGATGGTAATTAGCCAGACTGTATTACAATAGGAGAAAGTGAGGTCTGCAGATGCTGGAGATCAGAGCTGGAAATGTGTTGCAGGAAAAGCAGCATCCAGGGAACAGGAGAATTAACGTTTCAGGCATAAGCCCTTCTTCAGGAATGGGGAAAGTTTGTCCAGCAGGCTAAGATAAAAGGTAGGGAGGAGGGACTTGGGAGAGGGGCGTCGGAAATGTGATAGGTGGAAAGAGGTCAAGGTGAGGGTGATAGGTCAGACTGGGGTGGGGGCGGAGAGGTCGGGAAGAAGATCTCAGGTTAGGAAGGCGGTGCTGAATTTGATGGATTTGACTGAGACAGGGTGGGGGGGGAGGGGAAATGAGGAAACTGGTGAAATCAGAGTTCATCCCTTGTGGTTGGAGGGTTCCTAGCCGGAAGATGAGGCGTTCTTCCTCCAACCGTCATTTTGTTCTGGTCTGACGATGGAGGAGTCCAAAGACCTGCATATCCTTGGTGGAGTGGGAGGGGGAATTGAAATGTTGAGCTACAGGGTGGTTGGGTTGGTTGGTCCGGGTGTCCCAGAGGTGTTCTCTGAAGGGTGTCCCAGAGGTGTTCTCTGAAACCTGCCCCCTGTAAAAACGCCATCGCATTCTCCCAATTCCTTCGACTCCGCCGCATCTGCTCCCAGGAGGACCAGTTCCAAAAACGCACAACCCAGATGGCCTCCTTCTTCAAGGACCGCAATTTCCCCCCCGACGTGGTCGACGATGCCCTCCACCGCATCTCTTCCACTTCCCGCTCCTCCGCCCTTGAACCCCGCCCCTCCAACCGCCACCAGGACAGAACCCCACTGGTCCTCACCTACCACCCCACCAATCTCCATGTACAGCGCATCATCCGCCGTCATTTCCGCTACCTCCAAACGGACCCCACCACCAAGGATATATTTCCCTCCCCTCCCCTATCAGCATTCCGTAAAGACCACTCCCTCCGTGACTCCCTCGTCAGATCCACACCCCCCACCAACCCAACCTCCACTCCCGGCACCTTCCCCTGCAACCGCAGGAGGTGCAAGACTTGCGCCCACACCTCCCCCCTCACCTCCCTCCAAGGCCCCAAAGGAAACTTCCATATCCGCCACAGATTCACCTGCACCTCCACACATATCATCTATTGCATCCTCTGCACCCGATGTGGCCTCCTCTATATTGGGGAGACAGGCCGGCTACTTGCGGAGCGTTTCAGAGAACACCTCTGGGACACCCGGACCAACCAACCCAACCACCCTGTAGCTCAACATTTCAATTCCCCCTCCCACTCCACCAAGGATATGCAGGTCTTTGGACTCCTCCATCGTCAGACCACAACAAAACGACGGTTGGAGGAAGAATGCCTCATCTTCCGGCTAGGAACCCTCCAACCACAAGGGATGAACTCGGATTTCACCAGTTTCTTCATTTCCCCTCCCCCCCACCCTGTCTCAGTCAAATCCATCAAATTCAGCACCGCCTTCCTAACCTGAGATCTTCTTCCCGACCTCTCCGCCCCCACCCCAGTCTGACCTATCACCCTCACCTTGACCTCTTTCCACCTATCACATTTCCGACGCCCCTCTCCCAAGTCCCTCCTCCCTACCTTTTATCTTAGCCTGCTGGACAAACTTTCCCCATTCCTGAAGAAGGGCTTATGCCCGAAACGTTGATTCTCCTGTTCCCTGGATGCTGCCTGACCTGCTGCGCTTTTCCAGCAACACATTTCCAGCTGTATTACAATAGGCTTTAGATAAAGAAATTTCTAAAATCTTAGGAACAAAAAGTGGCACAAACAATGGACACGTGTTTGCTGCTCTGCACCAATGCTAGTCCATTCCAGTTTTTCCTCAACTAAATACCCCCTTTTGCTCTTGACCACAACTTTTGCTCTTTCTTGTATAAGACCTTGTCTCAATTAGAAGCATCCCACTTGTCAGTCAGTCAGAGGGTCATGAGTTTAAGTCCATGGCTACAGTCTGAACACAATATATATTAAAAAAATCAAAGCTGACACTCCAGAGCAGTCCTGATGGAGTGCTGCACTGCTGCAGCATCGTCTTTCAAGTGAGATGTTACATCAAAGCTTTGTCTGGCATCTTGATTGGCCACACAAGTGAAAAAAAAAATCACATGGCACTACTTCAAGGAGAATCAGAGTCACGAACCCTGGTGCTTTGGTTAATATTTAACTCCCCAGCCTTCAGACTAGTAAGGTCACAGGCACTGGCCCCTTAAAAGCCTACTGCACCTGGTATTTTCCAGGCAGCCTCCCACCATCACCACTAAATGAACTGTCCCTGATCATTATCAATTTTGCTTAATTTTATACAATAATACAGTGACATTCCAAAAGTATTTCACAAGCTATCACACTGTGCAGAGACAGTAGCCCAACAGACAGACCATTCCCCCAGCGCAGCACCCCTTCCCCAATACATAGATACATACACGCACGCACACACGAGCTTGCTTCCACTTGGCATGGTTATCTACAGCCATCAATATTGCCGTGTGAAACAGTGACCAACACTGGCACTACAGGCAGTCTTCAATGACAGGTCATGCTGGAACCAATTCAAAAGATCAGATGGGGTTTTCCACCTGACCAACATAGCACCACCAACAGGGGTTTAGGATGGCGAGGCCTCCATTAGGCAAAGCATCCCCAAACTGGGGAATACAGCACCAAACCCTCCCCCATACTGCTGAAAGGCAATCAGATTAAATCTGGCATCACCAGATGGCATGAATGCTTCACGGCATTAGTAAAGGACCAGTAGCAGAGAGAGGGGACATTAATTAGATGCCACATGGTAGGAGAGAGAGAGGACTGCAGATGCTGGAGTTGAGTGGACAGTACAGTGCTGGAAAAGCACAGCAGTTCAGGTAGCATCCAAGGAGCAGGAGAATCAAAATTTCGGGCATAAGGTCTTCGTCCTGATGAAGAGCTTATGCCCAAAACATTGATTATCCTGCTCCTCGGATTCTGCCTGACCTGTTTTGCTTTTCCAACACCACACTCTTCGACTCTGATGCCACATGGTACCCAGTGTTATGGCCTTCTCTAAAGATGGGAGAGAGGATATAATTCTACCCTCAGATTATGGAGCATTTTGGGATGTGCTGAGGTCTAGATACCATATATGTACAGATTGTTCACTTTATTTCTGCATACAATTCACACATAAATCAGTTCAGCAATACACTGTTCAACTGCAGAAGCACCAAGTCCAACCTGATGTTAAGACATGAGTGCACTGGACCTTTTAAAAATCAGCAATGTTGCAGTTTTCTGTAATACTCAACATCAAATTTCAACTTTCTTTTTGCTAAGGTAGCTGTGAAGGTTACTGATTTTTGTTACCACTGACTCAAATTTAATCAGCAGCTCAGCAATGTTGAAGAGGGAGGTCCAGTCCAATGAGCTGCAAAATCCCAATTTTACTTTGATATTTAATCCAGAACGACCAAAGGAAGAATAAAAATAGGCAGAGAGATTATAGTCTCAAATTGGTGAAACGATTGTTGAATTAGGAAAAATGTGAAGTGTCCCATTGAAAAATGAGGAGCTGTTACTCAAGCTTAGGTCAAGCATCATTGGAACAATGTAGGAGGTCAAGGACAGAGGTGCCAGGCTGGGACAAAATGCTCAGAAACCTCAGTGTAACTGACAAATGAGCCTCAATATTGGCAAAGTGTGAGGTGGTGCATTTCGATTAAGGGACATAAGGAGACCACCTACTCCTTTGGAAAATACATCTAAATAGTAATCAAGGAATAGAAGTACACAATCTGTATAATGCAGGTTAACAAAATATTTCAAATCCAAATCAACCATCAATCTTGTTTCTATAAGAATAGAATTGAAAAGCATAAAGTAGTGAGAATTCAGAACCCCATTACACATAGAAGAATTGTGAAGAATAGAGGCAAAGTTGGATAATCATAAGGTGAAGGTAAAGAACATCTGGGCAGAGGAGGAGAAGGATACTGGAAGGAGGGCCTCTGTTCTGTGCTAAAGATTCGATGTTATGCTGTCTCAGCCAAGTTCACTCAATAAAATCAGTTTAAGGTCATTATGACTGAAAGTGCTTTATTTTTCAAAGGTTGGAGAGCATCTGACCATAAGCTTTGCAGAAATATTTGTACTTCCCCCATTTTTTACCTGTGCAGTTTGAATCCCAGAACATTTAGATAAAATTACCAACATATTCAGATGAATTTGAATTTAATTTTCTATTTCTTTGTGGCCATGAACGAAAATCCCATGAATTTGCTTAAAAGCAACAGGTAGCTACGTTGAAAAAATTAAATATTCAAAAACACTTCAACAGACACTGAAGGAAGGGATCTGGGAAGTGCACAGAAAGGATATACAAAAGATAAATTTTCGGAATTAGCATCAATGCTTATACAGTAACAATCAAAAGGAACAAACAAGGTTTTATAAACCTTATATTATCAGTGATAGCGTTGTTAAAATGTGATTATCAACAAAACATCACAACTTCGCATAAATCGGAGAGAAATTTTGAATAATTATGCTTTAAATCCTGCAGAGACAGTGGGAAAATTCGAGCATTTGATTCTAGCCAGATCTACAGCCTCAGGCAAAATTGCCTCCAATGTAATTTCAAAAGAGGAAAACTTCAGTATCTATCTCACTTCAAGCATCAGCTCTCCAACAAATTTTGAGCTTTGCAACAATGATGGAGATGGACAGAGAAGGCAAGGAGCTAAGTAAAAGGTGGCAGCAGCCCATGATAGAGCTATGGGGCTGGAAGAAAAAAACCTCTCCACAATTTCTTCAGTAGCTTTGAATTATTTTCATAAATTGGGTTTAAGACCCAATAGAACAGGAAAGAGACACTGGGGCTAAGATGGTTCATTTTCCAGGAGCAAGTACAGAATCCATTTTTCACTATGTTAAATAATCCAACACTGCTCACATGGCTGTCAGGGATATTCTAAACCCAAAATGGTAGAATCCATGCTGACAGAATGGTAGAATACAAGAGCAGGGATGTTAAATAAGGCTCGAGTCAGATCATATTTGGAATATTATGCACAGTTTTGGGTCCCATACTAAGGATATGCTGGCTTTGGAGGGGATCCAAAGGATATTCACAACAATGATCCGGGGATGACAGGCTGGTCATATGAGGAGCAGTTGAGAATTCAAGGTCTGTACTCGATAGAGTCTAGAAGGATGAGGGGTGGATCTGATTCAAACTTATAGAATCCGGAGAGACCTAGATAAAGTGGATGTGGAGGTGGTGTTTCCACTGGTAGGTGAGACAAGGGCCCAAGGGCACACCCTCAGAGTGAAGGGATGATCCTTTAGAACTGAGATGAGGAGGATTTTCTTCAGCCAGATGGTGGTTAATCTGAAAGAAATCATTGCTGCAGGGAGCTATGGAGGCCAATGTATTTAAGACAGAAATGGATGGGTTCTTGATTGGTAAGGGAATCAAAGGTTACGGGGAAAAGGCAAGAGAATGGGGTTGAGAAACATATTATCCGTGACTGAATGGTTTGTGCAGTCAAGATTAGAGTGGTGCTGGAAAAGCACAGTAGGTCAGGCAGCACCCAAGAAGCAGGAACAAAAAAATTTTTTTTAAAAAAAATCAACGTTTTGAGTAAAAGCCCTTCATCAGGAAATTTCCTGCTCCTTGGATGCAGCCTGACCTGCTGTGCTTTTCCAGCACCACTCTAATCTCGACTCGGATCTCCAGCATCTGCAGTACCCACTTTCGCCTGAATGGTTGGTAGAGCAGATTCATTAGGCTAAATGGTCTAATTCTGCTCCTATATCTTACAGTCCCATAGGGAGTGCAGAATAACAACAGTACTTTGTGTCAAAATATTTAACAAAAAAAAAGCACAATGCTTACAGATTCACTAGAGCCCAGAATGTCTTGAATAATGTTTGCTGAATGTGTCCCTCACCAATACCAGTCTTTGCAACAAGTTTGACTCCCCTATTATACACCTTACATAGACAAGCCAATTTCAAATATCATCTCAAAGAAACGTCATCTCAGAAATGCCTAGAACCCTACCAGAAAAGTCAACCTGCTCACACCTCAGATTGTACCTTGAAGCAGTGATGCTTGCAAGAAGCTTTTCCGTGTGCTCAGACAACTCCACTGGAAGCAGAATTTCGACTGGCTGTAGACATAGGATCCGGCTTTCCAGCTCAGATCTGGATTTACAATCGAGAAAACAGTCATAAACCACGTCGCCAGTGTTGGGTTGGACTGCCTGTGAAATACAACAGCAGATTTCAGACATGCAACAGCCAGAATTTCAGATTAATTATTTTCTAAAAATGTAATTCGTCATATTTTGTTCTTTTTTAATACATTGACTGACCAGACAGATGGAAGTGTACCAGTGAATTTATATTTAAATAAATTTGACATTAAGATAGATTACAAGAGATGCCCCACAAGCCAAGGTACTGAACCATGATTCAAGTATTAGAACGTAAGAAATAGCAGCGGGAAATTTTACAGCTCCTGGAGCCTGCTACATTCAAATATTCATGGCTGATCTGATCTTGTTCAAGAATCTGACAGCTCTAATTTGAGATTTCCCATGAAGGGAAACAGCCTCACAATATCTACTTTGTGAAACCCTCTCAAACTCTTACCTGTTTCAATAAAATGACCTCTTATTCTTCTAAATTCCAATGACAATTAGCTACAACACACATTAAAGACTTGGATGTGGAAAGTGAACGCACCATAGCCAACTATGCAGACAACATAAAGACGTGTGTGTGTGCACGTGTGTGTGTGTGTGTGTGTGTGTGTGTGTGTGTGGGGGGGGGGGGGGGGGGATGACAGTGTGTCTGCAGAGAGCGAAAGTCAGTTTAAGTGAGTGGGCAAAATCTTGGCAGATGGAACATCAATTGGAGAAATGTGAAGTTATACACTTTGGCAGGAAGAATAGAGGCATTGAATATTATTTCAATGGAGAAAGCTACAGAACAGAGGTATTTGGGAATCCTCATCCATCAATCAAAAAAAAATCTGACATCCAAGTTCGAAGGGCGAGAGAGAAAGCAAAAAGCGGATACACTATAATCCAACAACTTCCATTATTCATGCAGGAATCAGAGAAATTGAGACAGGTGCACTACTTCGCATTATAAAATAGACTCCATTCTAATTGAAAATTTATTCTGTTAATCTACAGCTATCTTAACTGGGTAGTAAATCAGTAGTGTAGTTTTATATCAATTTATAGTTTAACATGTAACAATTATTTATATAGCATGAAGAGCCATATTTCTGGGGAGTGGGGGGGGGGGGGGGGAGAGAGAAGCAAAGCGCTTTGCATATTATTCCTAGAGTTACTTAAGTAAGGGCACCCAGGTGTAATTAGATGAATGAATGGGTTTCTGGAGGTATTGGTTGAAAGGAAGAAGTTAATCTTTTTTAAAAGTACACCTTGGGAGATTTAGTGTCCACCTGAAGTTAGTCAGGTTCAATGTTTCATCCAAGTGACAGCCCTTCTGACAAAGCAGCATTTCAACCACAGAGTCCAGAAGGATAAAGAGGCAGGTTGGGATGTAAAGTGGATCACAGCAGCATGGATGGAGACTGAGGGGGAGAAAACATAATCACAGACTTGAACAGGGATCCAGGACATTCTGTTGGTTGCAGCAACAAGGCGAGACCATGATTGACAGAAAGTTTACATGAGGAACGTGGGGGTCCTTCTGGCTCATTAGCAATGCACTAAAAATCATATGGACTATGTGCAGGCAGATGGAATTATTTGAGAATGGCGTCATGGTCGCTGCAGACACGATGGGCCGAAGGGCTTGTTGTTGCGCTATACTGTTCTGTTTCTATGTTAACTGCTTGATCCACTCCATTTAGTTACCAGATTTCCTGTACCTTCGGAAACATGACCAACCTGCCAAGTACATGGTGGATACCTGATTTCATTAATATAATGATGGGTTGCAACTCTCAAGAGTGATACACAAAACACATTACCACAAAGATTGCAGCAAGCACACACAGATTGGGTTTAAGTTGTGTTGTGTAATATTTATTTTTACCTGTCATCTTCCATTGCCATTATGATAAGTTAATATAAACCCCATATGGTCTATTCTGAATTTTAGAAGGAAGAACAGCTCACATTTAGGGATACAGAAGAGCTATGGATTTATTCTACAATGTTATATTTTGTTGATAATCACATCTTAACAGCAATACCACTGATATGACAAGCTGTATATCTTTTCTGTGCACTTGCCAGATTCTACCTCAGTGTGTCATAGTGTTTTTGAATATTTAATTCTTTCAATGCTGCTTTAAAAGCAATCATGGGATTTTCATTCATAACCACAAAGAAATAGAAAAATAAATCAAAATTCATCTGAATGTTCTGATAATTCATCCACTTGTTGATATAGAGTTCTGTGATTTAAACTGCACAGTTAAAAAGGGGGGGAATACAAATATTTCTGCAAGGATTATTGTCAAATGCTCCCCAATATTTGGAGAAAAAAAAACTCTTTTTGTTATAATGACACTGAACTGATTGATTTTATTGTGAGGGCTCATCTAAGACAGCGTTGCATTGAATCTTTAGCACAAAACAGAGACAGCCCTCCTCCCAGTCTACTTCTCCTCTTTTGTCTCGTTATCACAGTATCTGTCCCTGTGCACCAAATGGCCTGGCAGAGTAATTACAATGCAAGCTGCAAGTACACTCCAAAGTACAGCATTGAAGTGGAGAACTGTATTGTTGATGGCTCAGAGATATACCAGGAGCATGTAATGAGACTGGTGAGGACACAATGCCTATAACTGAAGCAACATGAGGTAGTAACATGCAAATGCATGCAAATAGATCTCTTGCTGCTCATTAGTGAAAAAATCCAGATTTTTCTCTCCTCGATGTCAAGAATCTCATTTTTCCAATATTGCCGCATTTTCCCAACTGACTTGTCAATGTGTACATCATGCAGGAGCTGGAAAAATACGGTCCCAAGAGATGGTCAGGAATGGACACATTTTGTATCACTGTCACAACTAAACACACTCACTACTATAAAACAAAGAGATAAACAAATTATCATAGGAGACAAGAGGATTGAAATTGTGATCGGAATGAAAAGAGTATTTCAGCACCTTTGTTTGAACATCTTATATTAATTTAACCATTAGCCATTTACTTTGTTTGAGTTAAAGACTTTGCTAATCTAAAAAACAGAGAATTCCATAGGGATGTCTACAATGTTCTGTTACTGCTAACATACAGTTGCAATTACTGAATAAATTGTTTGAATTAAAATGCATCAGCCCTGATCTAACACCTAATGGAATCTACCATTATTTAAAGAAAATGCTGGAGAAACTCAGCAGGTCTGGCAGCATCTATGGAAAGAGCAACAGAGTTAATGTTTCCAGTCTCGTGTGGCATTGTTTAGATTTTTTACAATTTGTGCACAGTAACTTGGTGAAAATGTCAGCTGATATCATGGACCAGATTTTATAATCAAAATTGCAGTGAGGTTTTATTTATGGGTAGTGATGCAGGTGGTCCATTTAAAAACAAAGGACAAACATACAATCACGAGAAGTGAGAAGAACTTGAGTGAACATGGCAACGGTATATCGCCTTAACCCATCAGACCGAAGGATTGAGAAAGAATGAGTAGGAATAAAGGGTAAATTTAAAGAGGTAAATTTAATACAAAAGCTGGCACGGAAAGAGAAGTCAATTGCGAGATAGGAGTCAAAGGAAAAGTGAAAAAAAAATTAATGTGGCATTTTAAGATCTCCAACTACAAATAATGCATAAAAGGAATGAATCGCTTATTGATAATAGTTTATTTTCAAAGCTAGAAAGAAGGATTAGAAAACAATAATTTGTTAAGAGTGCCATGCCTCGAGGAATTCCCTGGTTGTTCTCGGTTTGGCTTGTCCTATAATAGCAGTGTTACTACTATTATAGGACACTACTATTATAGGACAAGCCAAACAGAGAACAGCCAGGGAATTCCTAGAGGCATGGCACTCATCCACAGATTCAGTCAATAAGCACATCGACCTGGACCCAATATACCGACCACTGCAACGGACAGCTGGAACTGACAACCGGAAGCGGCAGATTCAAACCACCATAAATGCCGGAAGAAACATCATAGAAGTGCTTCACAGGAGGCTCCCAAGCCCTGAGGATGCCACCTAGACAGGGGACGAAACGTCTGCAACACAAATTCCCAGCTCGGCGAACAGAACCACAACAACGAGCACCCGAGCTACAAATCTTCTCACAAGCTTTGAGCTTTGAGATATTTGCACATAACTGCATGTTTGTCCTTTGTTTTTTAAATGGACCATCTGCATCACCTACTCATAAATAAAGATGAGTGCCACAAACCCCACCATTATTTTGACAATAAATCTGATCCATGATCCCAGCTATGTCTCCCAAAATTCAGAACCAGAAACTAGAACTTTGCTGCTCAAGTCAGTTTGCAAATAAACAATATTTTTTTCATTACTACAGTTACCATCTAAAACCATGCGATTTTAAACTATGTCTTAAAACTCCATTCAATATTAAAACAAATATTTTAAAACTTGAAAGACCTTAGCACAGTGAACAATTTAGATACAAATAAATATTTTTTGACAAAGGAGTTTGGTACATAAAAAACAAAGTTTTACAAGAATTCTCTGTCTCTGACAACATCTCTAGAGAGAAACAAAGTTGACAGGTCAGGTCTGTGATCCATCACCAGAACTCATGAAATCTTAACTCTGTTTCACTCGCCACATGCCGCCAGATCCAATAACATTGCCAGAATTTTCTGTTTTCATTGCAGATCTCCAACAGTGTTATTTTGCTGCTGTATGAGGGAGCTATGTTTCCTGGCTGTCCAAGTTAACACAACGGATAAAGCTGACATCTTTAAAATAATACTCGAAACAACTGAACAATTGTTGCTACCCATCATAAAATGCCACAGCACGTTTGTCACAACAATAGGTGCATCAAGTAAGTGACCTCCTTAACTGCAGGTGTCTGGCTGTTCTAACCATTGAATGGATAAACTGGATCAGGCACTGTTGCCTTTTGCTGCCATCTAGTGACTACATAACATTTTGCCAGAAACTTATTCAAAACAGAAAGCATCAGGTAGGTCCTTGATTTTTACTGATGTCCTCAGGAAAACGTTTTGTTGGCAAAGCTGTGCTTATTGTCCATTCCTGCCTTGAACTGGTTATTATGGACACATTTTGAAGGCCAGGTTTTTCTGCTCAATTTGACACCATGAAGTCTTCATTTTGATAAGTTGCAAAAATAAAATTCCAGTGTGAATTGTAATAGTTTATTAGCAATGAGAAGTTCTAGAGGGGAAACTGGTCAACAAGTTAACATTAGGTTATGTTCAAACTCAGCCATGCAGAATCAGTTGCTATGTTTCTAACATAAGAGTGGCTACATTCCCAAAGTACTTCACTAACTGTAAAGTGATTTGGGTCACCTTGAAACCATGAAATAAATGATAATGAGAGTCTTTTTGCTTTCAGGTTCAGAGAACAATTCAGCAGTGACAGTAATGGTTCAACATAATGAAACTTAACAGTTTTATAAATTGCGGGCAAGAAAACAACTGTCAAAGGAAGACTGGAGACAACTGCCCATGATGTAGCCACGAAAGAAGTAGTACTGCCTGGGAAAATGGAATTGTTTCTATATGGTAACTGAACTTTGAACAAGTGAATGGCTCATTATATTCAAACTTAAACTTAAGACCCAAAAATACAACTTGAGTTACAAGTTGTTATTTTGACATGTCTTACACACAGGGTCCCAGAGCAAAATTAAATCCATTATTATATCAAGGTAATCAATTTACACCAATGTCATAAAAACATATGGATCAAGAGGTCAGCCAAGATTCACCTTTTATTTATCTGGTGGATATTTATAAATTCATAAAATCACAGATGCCTATGAGCACAGCTGATGGCCATTTGACCCATTATGTCCATTCTGGCCCTCCTAAGGAGCAATTGGCATACTGCTCCTCTATCACCTTTTCCCATATCCCTGCAAGTTCCTCTTCAGCTATTTAAAGAGAGTGTAAAATATGTGGAAAGATTTATGCCCCAGAAGGAGACGACCACTCTGCCCATCATGGCTGTGTTAGCAGATGTTATGGACCAGGCCAGACCCCCTCAAAACATTCCATGAAAATGGCCCGGACCCTAACTTTGCTAGTTGTTTGAGCGGGTGTATAGTGGCTATTCCAGGAGTGATGCAGCTGGCCCAACAGTTTGAAAAAAAACCAGAATTTATTTGCAAGATTACCGAATGAAACACAAGCAAAAGAGAACCGAATATAGAATAACTTAACCTATCCAAAAACCTAACAGATTATCCCAACTTTATAATGTTTTTCCAAATTCTTTGAACAATCTTTGGGAAAGTAAGGTAAAATCAAACACAGGATCTTACAGGAGAGATGTCAGAGAGATTCAGCATAGAACACCCTCCTCCACGTAGCTGTTTCTTTGACCTCAAAACTGGCCGACTGCTCTGAACAACCAGACTATTAAAAACCAAACCAGAGTAAATCTGAGCTGGGAGAACTGGCCACTCCCCTTCCATTGTACAAGTGCTTTTGTTTTTAAACTTAAAAGCTTCCTCAAGTAGATCAAGCCAGACATTTCAGATCCGGTGTCTCGTAAAACACTTTTGAGAAAAGCCAAGGACAACACAACCTTGTTAAAGGAGCAGCATCATCACAAGAAAAAAAAAAACCCTCATCCCATTTCCCAGCACTAGGTTCGTATCCTTGGGAGGTTATGAGACTTCTGGTGCACATCCAGACACCTTTTAAATCTTCATTGTGAAAGAAAGAAATCTTACCACAAGTCCAATCTGAACACTTTGCTTCGCATGATCTTTTCTCTTCTGCAGCTGTTCACAGATACACATCAGATAGTTGTTGGGAAGCTCACTAGGTACATCTCCAACTTCAACTGAGTCACTGTCCAGGTTCAGCAGTGGGTTAATATGTAGCAGTCATTAAGGACAATAGAGCAAATTTGCATTTAATTAAGTATACATCTGCCATTCCACTTAAACTGTCACCAAATCCGGTTCAAAAATCACAAATGTTAATTCAATTCCACTTTGCAGTCCTGTTATCAGACAATACTATATATTTAGATTTCTCAGATGTACAATTATTTGTAGCACAGAAATAGGTCATCTTAAGACCATAAGTCCATAGGAAATAGAAACATAAGATAACATTTGGCCCCTTGAGCCTGCTCTACTAATCAATAAGATCCTGGCTGATTTGACATTCTTCACATCCACATTCCTGCCCTTACCCCTAACTAATCAGGAATCTATCTATCTTGGCATCACCGCTCTCTATGGCAAGGAGTTCCAAATACTCACAGCTCAAGAGAAGAAATTTCTCTTCAGCTCAGTCTTAAATTGGCTTCTTTTTATTCTGAGGGAACTCACACCCCCCTGGCCCTAGACTCCAATGGGGGAAAACATCCTCAGCAATGACCTTGTCAAGCCCCTCATAAATCCAAAATGCTTCAATGAGATCACCTCTCATTCAACTAAATTCCAATGAGTACAGTCTCAATCTGTTTAACCTTAGTTCGTAAGACAATCTCTCCATATCTAGGATTATCCTAGTGAACTTCTTTGAACTGCCTCCAATGAAATAATATCTTTCCTTATATAAGGGGACCAAAGATACTCTCAGTACTCCAAATATGGTCTCAGCAGCACCTTGGACAGTTGCAGTAAGGCTTCCATACTCTTATAGTCCAAACCTCTTGAAGTAAGAGCCAACATTCCATGAGCCTTCCTGATTTCCTGCTGCATTTGTGCAATAGCTTTCTGTGTTTTGCGCACGAGCAACCCCATGTCCCTTTGTCATGCAGATTTTAGCCGTTTTTCTTCATTTAAATACTGTTCTTTTGTTCTCCCAATCAAAATGTGCAACTTCCATTAGCCAACTTTTTGTCCATTTTTGTAACCTATTTCTGTAAACTGTATCCTTCTCACAACTTGCCTTTCTATATATTTTGTGTCATCTGCAAATTTGACTGCAGTACATTTACTTCTTTCCTCCAAGTCATTAACATATATTGTAAACAGTTGCAATCCCAGCACCAACTCTGTGGAACTGCATTCGTCACAGGTAATCAACCTGAAAAATAAAACCCTTTATCCACACTCACTGTTTCCTGTCCATTAGCTAATCCTCTATTCATGCCTGTAGACTACCTCCAACATTATGGGCTCTTATGATGTAACTTTCAATAGGTAGCTTGTCAAATACCTTCTGGAAATCCAAATACAGCATCTCTACTGGTTGCCCTCTATCCACTCTGGTCGAGACTTCCTCAAAAAAACTCTTAATATGGTGAATGAACCATGTAGGTTAATGAACCATGTAGGTTAATACGACAATCTAATAACTCCATACTTACTTTTACTGATATCACTCTTTCATGTTCAGATTACAAGGAGTCATATTCCAAACATCAGGTCACCAAACCTCTGGTCAAATTGCTTTCAAGTAATATCATTACACTATCACATCATATAACAAGACATGGACTCCAACTAATGTTTTTGTTTCTAGGAAAAAGATAACAAAGAATAGAAAGAAATCTTTAATAGTGAAATTGGTTTGACTGACAGACATGGAAATAATGTTCCCACTCATGGGCAAGATCAGAAACTAGCTTAGAAGTGCAAGATAATCACTGTCAAAAATAAAATTTGGCAAAATATTTCAACTTCTATCACCTGATTTTAATGCCTGTGATCTTTCATGAATATAGTTTTAAAAATAAAGGAAAAGAATGCTAATTTAAAATGGCTAATATTGGTTAAGCCAAACTCACGAAACTAAAGATAAACAAAACTAGCCACCAGGATACATGAACACCAACTAGCCACAAAAAGACATACCCTCTCTCACTAGTATCCTTACATACAGATGAGGAAGGACACCATTTCGACTGGGACAACACATCCATTCTAGGACAAGCCAAACAAAGACACGCACAAGAATTCCTAGAAGCATGGCATTCCAACCGGAACTCTATCAACAAACACACTGAAGTTAGACCCCATCTCCCATCCCCTGAGAAAAGGAACAGGAAGTGACTTCACCACAGCAAATATCATCACAGGAAATGACATCATCAACCCAAAGAAACCCAAACATATAAATAGAAAGCAGGGATTTTCAGCATTGCTTCGCCTGAGGCCCACTGAAGATGTTACCTAGCAGGGGTAACAAAACATCTGGAAATGAACCTTCCAGCTCAGCGAGCAAACCTACGTCCAAAGATAAACAAAAACAGTCCAAGCTGAAATTAACATTTTATCAAAAGATACCAAGATGTGGTCAGGAATGAAGAAAACCTCATCTCCTATTTTTGATTTACACCTTTCCAGAGGTTCCACATATTGAGATGAAAGTCACCTATTCAAAAAAATAAGGGAACCAGATGTGGCAATACACAAGTTAACTATATTTGAGGAAGACAGTTTTCGGGCAGAACACAGAAGGAAAATGGATTTTTAAGACCGAATTAAAAGAGTCTCTATCTCTCTCTCTCTGTTTCACTCAGCATCTCAAAAGCAACAGTCAGTCACAAAGGAGACTCATCTTTTCACTGAGAAATCAAGAATATTTACAGATTTCAGCTGCTGAGGATACATCACATCCAGTAAATAACTATGGGTTCAGGTTAAGATTTAACACCTTAAGAACTCTTAATGATTTGCTTTTTAAAAAAATATACTTTATTGGATCTTCCTTTGTACCAGATAATATCTTCAGTTTAAGCTTTAAATCTGTGTTTGCATGCATGCTTGATGTCACATTTTATTATTTTTCTTGAGGATAATAGGTAACAAAAGTCCCCTTTCTTTCACTCAAGAAAACCTTGATAACTGAAGCTTTCATTTTGATCTAGAGAACTAGGTTTTAATTAAAATGCTTATTAATTAAAATAATTTAGCTACATGCTAAAGTGAGAAAACAAAAATTTAGATGTGACTGACGAAGAGTGGTTAATAAAAATAGGTGGAGCGAGCAGGGCAATTTGCCCCTTCTCATCTGGTTGTAACATCACTGGTGAATCCAATAAGCAACTCAGAAGCACTACTCCAACTAAAGAGTTGGCAAGAATGTAGAATTCGCTACGACTGGAAGTAATTGAGACAATTACACATATGCCTTTCAGAACAAACTAGAAAAAAAAGCATGTGGAAGGACTAAGAAATATCAATGGCATTAGTTGAAAATGCTTGGGAGAAAGGTCATGTGGAGCAGAACACTGGGGTAGATCTATAGACTGAATGGCCTGTTTTTGTGCTATAAAATCCTACGTAACTATACAACCCGCATCATTAAGCAGCAAGTTTTACTGTCACTGAGGATCACATCTATACCTTGAATGCAGCATGGCATCATGTTATCACTAAAAGAAACTATTAAATGTAGAAAATTCATAAATAAGAAAATCAATGCAAGCATTTCTCACTTTATGCTTATTATTGTTTACAAAATCAGAAGAAATAATGTTAGGGCTTAAGTTACATAACTTTACACTGCTTTTTAATATCCTGTAGACTTGGGACTCCATTTCTCTGTTAGCAGTCGGCAACGCCAACATACACTGTTCCCATGAAATCCCAACCAGGACCACCTCCTGAACACAAGCAAAATCCCCTAAAAATCTAAAATTCTTAGGCTTGTGTGTGGGAATCTGCAACACAGCTGTCAGGTACATTAACCCTGCCAAATTGGGATCATTCTGGACAACAGAACAATTCTGCTCACAGAATAAATCTATATGAGCTTAAAACCCTATGAGGGGGCCTTCTTGTAGCACTGAGGTAGTATCCCTACTGCTGCACTGAGAGGCCCACCTGCTCCAAAAGGTACATAATAAGATCACTAAATAGGTAGATTAGAAACAAAACTCTTCTTTTTTACTTAAAACCCTATGAGGAGTGCTTGTGATGCAGTGGTAGTATCCCAACCTCTAAACCAGCAGGCCTGGGTTCAAGTCCCACCTGCTGCAGTGGTGCATAATAATGTCTCTGAACAGGTTGATTAGAAAATATCTGAAAATCCTGAGACCATCCGTGCACTTCCCTGTTCACACCATGAGGTGGTGCAATGGAGAAGCGAACAGAGTTCAAAGAGATAATGGAGCTGAAAGGATATCTTCTCCAATGAGTGTAGACTTGGTGTAGAGAGCAGTCAGCTTGCGAGTGAACAGATTGCCTTTGTTCTCTCCAACAGCTTTAAGAGCTGCAGTCTCAGTCTGTTTCACCACTCCCACCTGAAACAGATACATACACAGTAATGTGCTTCAGATTCAATGCAATATTAAAGGAAATGCATGGTCAATAACATCGCATGTTGCTGTTAAATAGTGGATGGAAATACTGCAATTCCTCAAAAACAAATTCACTCAGATTTACTATTTGCTAACGGAAGAAATACTCGAGCTCATTGGTTTTAAATTAATTTACAGGGTAACACAATGTATATTTATATATATAACTGCATATTTCAGCACAACTTGCATTAACTCAAAGAACACTTTACACATTTTTGAGATGTAAAATTTGCTTGGTAGTATAGAACTTGCATATTAAAAAACATTAGCTACGACCAAATGGAATTATTCTGCCACTAGCTGTCATCCATTACACAAAAGATAAAACACTTATTCTCTTGCAGTAAAAAAATGCCTTCAAAAGCACTTTACACAAAAAAAGAAAAAAAAAGTCAAGTTGAGTACAGGAGGGAAAAGAGCAAATGGAGAGAATTGGGATGTTAGGCCACAAGGATAGTTCAAGAGAATGTTTTGGTAAGTCAGCACTCCAGTGCAGTTCTGAGGAGTGTTACATGGCTAGCACTGCCATCTTCTGGATGAGATATTAAAGTAAGGTTCTTGAGCTAGATGCTCAAAAATCCCACAGAATTATTTCAAAAGAAGGGGTGTCCCAGCCAGTGGATCAATCAATTAAGATCACATAAACAAATGACCGTCATTATCAGGTTATCATTTACAGGAATAAGTCAGTCACATTGCTTCCTACGTTAAAGCAGCGACTGCACTTCAAATGTACTTCAGTGACTGCAATGCAACTCGGTCATGAAAGGTGCTATACAAAGGCAAGTCTGTCCTTCTTTCAAAAATAAGTGAGAAACAGCCAAATGGAGATATGATTACAGTTTCAATGGCAGTAGGGTGGAAAGTTATAAAGGTAGGGCAAAGTTGTGGAATCGGAACAAAGTGTTCTTGATTATGAAATGAGCAAGTGTCAGGCAAGAGCAGTGCCTCGACTTGGAACAGGAAATTGAGCTCAGGACCAAGCTGCATACACAAGACAGCAGACCATGAGGCTCTTAGGTGCTAGGTAAAAGTAGAGAGATGTTAACAAGGATCAAAGATTGGCTTTAACAGATATCATCATCATTCTTCCCCTTCACCCTTTCTGTGAAAGGCCTCATAGATATCAATCGAGAATTCATTTTCTGGGGAGGGTTTTGGAAGAGACACATCATTCCTTCACCCACATACAAATCTCACCCTCCTGATGGTCTCCATTTAAGTTATCTGTCCAGAGTTACTGCAGAGAATGACACTGAAAGTGTTCCATTGTGTCATCTCAATGAATTGTAAAACTGACATCAAAGCTTACTAAATTTGAAAATGGAAAATGTTAAATGGAATCCTAGAGAATTCCACACGACAAAGAGCAGTAAGAAAATCTACATTCCTCCCACATCTTCACCCTCCCAGCAGCAAGTTATAACATATTGCTAATCGCCATTACTTTGAGTTTCCAAGAATAGTAAGTGTATGGAAAAAAAACAAGCAAAAATTTAACCAATTATTCTTCAACCTTTTAAGAGAAGGGAAACAGTCAGAACTCAGAACTCAGCAAGCATACCTTATATCCTTTCGCGACTAGCCGACGGACATGAACAAATAGACGGTGAACTGGTATGCTGGCAGTCATGAAGTTATGGTCAGGGTGACAGTAAATATTCAGCTCTCGAGCTGCAGTCTGAAAACATATGCACGAAGTCACTGTGTTAATAAATCCTGAAAACTGGACACAAAGTAACAGATGTGAAACAACTTGTCAAGGGGGGAAAATTTGGGAGAAGAATTTGGAGGCATTTAAAGGGAATATGGGAGAGGGATGTAACTGGTTTTGTGACCACACTGACTGTCCCAAACTCGCACTTTTCTTTCATGCAAGACAGTTCCAGCACCTATTAGCATACCAGATACAGGAACGAAAATAACACCTTTCAACCAATACATCATTTCTTTTTACTCAACTGCAGATGTGAGCATCCCTGGCAAGGCCAGCATTTATCATCCATCTCCAATTTGAGAAGGTTGTGGTAAGCCGTCTCCTTGAACCATTGCAGTTGTTGTGGTGCAGGCATTCAGGAGATCCCAGCACAGTACATTATTCCCTCTTTCTCCACAGACCCTTTGATCCTTTTAGCCCTAAGAACTAAGTAACTCCTTCTTGAAAACATTCAATTTCTTGGTCTTAAGACTTTCTTGACAATTCACAAGGAAAATGTGAATTGCTTGGACATCACAATATTTAATTTGGCACAAATAGGTCTAAGCTAGTAAAAAGCCCCCTTTTTTAAAAAAAAAAAGTGACACACGCTTACACAAAAAAAATCCTAAATGCACCTACTGCAGATTAGTGAGGTCAAAACTAATACATATCCACTTCATTTGTGCAAAGCTGAAAGCTTTTAAACAGTCAGTTGCTATTCTCTTCACTGCATTTCAGATTTAAAATTTAACAATTAACAGTGTTGATTGTAAGTGTCCACTAAACTTTTCCTCAATTATAGCTCCTGAACATAGGCAACCTTAAGCTTGAGATTCCACATTAATTTCAGGAATTTTAGGTATTCCTAACTTCCAGTTGGATAAGCATTCTCAAAAACTTGAAAACTGTCCTTTCACCCATACAGCCTCTCTCCTAACACGTAACTTGCAGCCTCTCCTCCTCCACTGCGTTTGAGAATCTTTCTTCTCCCCACATACACTGTACAGATTCTTTCCTCCCCCTCTCTGCCTTCACAGCTCTTTCTTCCACCTCTCGTTTCCTTGGAGCTCTTGCTTCCTTGGAGCTTCTCTCTCACCTGTCAGATGCTTTAAACCCTCCCAAATAAGACTGAACTGACTCACAACAGGTGACTCTCTGGTTTTTTCCCCCCACGCCCCGATCACACACACAAAAGGCATCCCCTGGTCTTAGCTTTCCTGCCTCAACAGCACCTAGTAACTCACTCACTTATTTTCCTTTCCTTTTCACTTGCAGTGTTTCTGGGTTCAGTGTTTGCTGGTGATGTGTGCACAATGTGCTTAGCAATACCCAGTGCAAGGGAGAACCAGCCTGTGATTGAAGATAAAGCTCCTGAGACTCTATCCATTCTATGATGGAGTGACTTTTCCCTAATGGTCTGCTCCACGATTGAATTTTCCCAGGCATTTTGGAAACTTCAGTGACAAGTCAATGTGCCATCCCATGTATTTGAATCGCTGGTTACAAGTCCAAACAGTGTGCAACTCGAAGGGGTCTTGCAGGTGGAGCCCACATGTTTGCTCCCCTTTTCACAGAAGTTCTTTCCACATTCACAGATTTAGTTAAGTGCAGCTACATGAGTTAGCTCCCCATATTTGTCAAAGACCAACTTTATTTCACATCTTGTTGGTTTCCAAACATTTACTCAACAAGAATTAATTATTCCTCTGATTTGCCTATAAAAAGATTTGTTCTCATTCTAATCAGGAGTGAACCATTCTCAACATAGTCAAGAAATTGATTTATGATAGAACGCACATGCACTATGTCTAGTCACCATGGCTAATTTATTTGCTAAAGCAGATGCAGACAGGCACATTTGACACATTCTAAGTAAGCAAATAACAGAGCATATATTTATGGTATAAAGTGCATTGCTCATAGAGTGGAAATACTTCACTTCAAATTGCACTGACATTTGAACTTTGCCAAAATGGAGACAGTAGGGCATCTTCCAAAATGCAACACTCTTGTACCTGTGGCAAAATAAATCATAGCTCGGCGTCTTTCTCAGCCTCCAACAGCCTTTGAAACTATCATCCGACAGTGACTCTCCATGGTCATTTTAGATTTGCCGAGAATTGGAAACAACCTTTCCATATCTACCCTCTTAACATTCCTCAGGGTCTGATATGTTTCAATCAAGGCTCCACTTACTCTTCTAAACTCCTGAGGATACAAGCCTATCCTGTCCAACTTTCCCTTATAGCATAACCCACCCATTCCAGTTGTTAGTCTCGTAAAACATCTCTGATCTGCTTCCAACATACTTTCATTCTTCACAAAAGTATCAGTACTGTATGCAATACTTCAAATATAGTCTCACCAGAGTCAGTATAACTAAAGCAGAACTTCCTTACTTTTGTATTCAATTTTCCTCACAATAAAAAAAAACCATTGTATTAGCATTCCTCAATACTTGCTACACCTGCATACTCATCTTTTATAAATCATGCATTAGGATGCTCAGATCCCCAGGCATCTCAGAGCTCTACAAACTCTTAGTATTTAGATAATAAGCTATTATTTCGTTCTTCCAGCCAAAATGAACAATTTCACATTTCCAACATTGTACTCCATTTACCAGATCTTTGTCCAGTCAAAAACCACTGTAGCTACCTCACGTCTTACTCAAAACTAAATTTCCTACTTATATTGGTGCCATTAGCAAATTTAGCTACCAAACCTTCACTGCCTTCATCTAAGTTATCTTGTATAAAATGTTGAGGAGTCAGCACTGGTCACATCACCTGTTACAGCTCGGCAACTGGACGATAACCTTTTTTATTCCTACTATCTGCTTCCCGTTAGAAAGCTAATCTTCTATTCGTGCCAATGCACTAACACATCACCACGTGCTTTTAATTTCCACAATAACTTTTGAGGTGACATCTTATTAAATGGCTACTGGGAATGCAGTTATAGTTTACTATTGATTCCCCTTTATCCAAAGCACATTACTTCCTCAAACAACTCAAATGGATCAATTAAACATGGTTTCTCTTTCACAAAACCATACTGACAATGGCTAATTATTTTGAATTTATTTAAGTGCTCTCCCATAAAATCTTTAATAATAGCATGTAACATCTTCCCTATGACAGACGTTAAGCTAGTAAAACCAAAGTGCTGGAAAAAATTCAGCTGGCCCAGCCCCATCTGGAGAGAGAGAAATTGCATATACATAGACTTTAAAATTACTCTGAATCCTAAACCGAGGGGCTATATGAGGGTTTGAGATATACACATGCAGCTTTTCCAAGATTGATTAATCCAATTCATAATACAAAGAGTTTCCACTGTTCGACCTTTCAGGCCATGCTATTATAGGAATGTGTCCTGGAGAGCAACACCAGCAGTAAACTGCTAATTGGTGGTGCTGAGCCTGACATTAAGAGAATATGTGGAGTGAATTCTGAAACTTTGTTGCATTGATTTCTGAAATCAACACAGTGCCAGAAGTCTCTGGATGTTTACCAAGTGGGAGATGCTAAAGCCATTGCATGGCGTCGAGTTGGGACTAATTTGAATTGAGAGAAATGCTCAAAATCCCCAAAAGCAGATAGCGATATGTCATTTCATTTGCAACAATCCATATGATTCTGAACATAAACTGGAGGAGGAGTGCACTATTGCTCTAGTCCCACTACTCCACAAATCAAAGCAGAATAAAATTATTTTCCAGTTACCAAAATAGCCAATTAAATATCTTATTTACATTTAGGTTTGAAAGTAAAAGATCTACCAACCAGGTTTCTTGATAAACGGTTATTGGTTGAACAAAACAAAACTGTGTGGAGCCACAGAAAATGGGGGAGATACTAAACGAATATTTTGCATCAGTATTTACTGTGGAAAAGGATATGGAAGATATATACAGTAGGGAAATAGACAGTGACATCTTGCAAAATGTCCATGTTACAGAGGAGGAAGTGCTGGATGTCTTGAAACGGATAAAGGTGGATAAATCTCCACGACCTGATCAGGTGTACCCGAGAACTCTGTGGGAAGCTAGAGAAGTAATGGCTGGGTCCTTTGCTGAGATATTTGAATCATCGATAGTCACTGGTGTTGTGCCGGAAGACTGGAGGTAGGCTAACGTGGTGCCACTGTTTAAGAAAGGTGATAAGGACAAGCCAGGGAACTATAGACCAGTGAGCCTGACATCGGTGGTGGGCAAGTTGTTGGAGGGAAACCTGAGGGACAGGATGTACATGCATTTGGAAAGGCAAGGACTGATTATGGATAGACAACATGGCTTTGTGCGTGGGAAATCATGTCTCACAAACTTGATTGAGTTTTTTGATGAAGTAACAAAGAGGCAGAACAGTAGATGTGATCTATATGGACTTCAGTAAGGCGTTCGACAAGGTTCCCCATGGGAGACTGGTTAGCAAGGTTAGACCTCATGGAATACAGGGAGAACTAGCCATTTGGATACAGAACTGGCTCAATGGTAGAAGACAGGTGGTGTTGGAGGGTTGTTTTTCAGACTGGAGGCCTGTGACCAGTGGAGTGCCACAAGGATCAGTGCTGGGTCCTCTACTTTTTGTCATTTACATAAATGGATTTGTTTTGGATTTACATACATTGGATACGAGCATAAAAAGGTACAGTTAGTAAGTTTGCAGATGACACCAAAATTGGAGGTGTAGTGGACAGCAAAGAAGGTTAGCTCAGATTACAACAGGATCTTGACCAGATGGGCCAATGGGCTGAGAAGTGGCAGATGGAGTTTAATTCAGATAAATGAGAGGTGCTGCATTTTGGGAAAGCAAATCTTAGCAGGACTTATACACTTAATGTTAAGGTCCTAGGGAGTGTTGCTGAATAAAGAGACCTTGGAGTGCAGGTTCAGAGCTCCTTGAAAGTGGAGTCGCAGTTGGATAGAATAGTGAAGAAAGCGTTTGGTATGCTTTCCTTTATTGGTCAGAGTATTGAGTACAGGAGTTGGGAGGTCATGTTGCGGCTGTACAGGACATTGGTTAGACCATTGTTGGAATATTGCGTGCAATTCTGGTCTCCTTCCTATCGGAAAGATGTTGTGAAACTTGAAAGGGTTCAGAAAAGATTTACAAGGATGTTGCCAGGGATGGAGGATTTGAGCTATAGGGAGAGGCTGAACAGGCTGGGCTGTTTTCCCTGGAGCGTCGGAAGCTGAGGGGTGACCTTATAGAGGTTTATAAAATTATGAAGGGCATGGATAGGTTAAATAGGCAAAGTCTTTTCCTCGGGGTCAGGGAGTCCAGAACTAGAGGGCATAGGTTTAGGGTGAGAGGGGAAAGATATAAAAGAGACCAACGGGGCAACCTTTTCACACAGAGGGTGGTACGTGTATGGAATGAGCTGCCAGTACAATTGCAACATTTAAGAGGCATTTGGACGGGTATATGAATAGGAAGGATTTGGAGGGATATGGGCTGGCTACTGGCAGGTAGGACTAGATTGGGTAGGGATATCTGGTCGGTATGGACAGGTTGGACCGAAGGGTCTGTTTCCATGCTGTACATCTCTATGACTCTATTATTCAAGGAAGATGTAATAAGTTATTAACATACAAAGTAATAGAAGCATAAACACTTTCCATTCAAATGTCCCCAAAAAAGTCAAACACATTTCAGGAGAGATAGGAAAAAAAAACAGATTTCTCTCACAGCGATTCACTAAACAAAAATATTCCTGGACAAAGGTGTTTATTCTGGAGACTCAAAACAGAAAAGCATGGAATGTTCCAAAGTCTGTCAATCTGGAGTGACAAGTCAATAATCATGTACACTTGTCTCAGGAGTGTTAATACACAACTCATTCAGGAAATACAATGTTAACAAGTTCCTCAGGGGAGATTCAAGATGGCGGCAACCCAGCAAGTCTGAGTCTGTAGTCCTCTGCCGAAGACTCCGGCAAAGTGGGGCACCCGCCTTCACCACATCTTTTAAATCATTTAAAATAGCTTTTGCCCAGTGTAGTCAGTCATTTTACATCAAACTTGAACAGTTTGGTGTTGTTCTTAAAATGACTAAGAGCAAAAATTCCCGCAGTTCGCAACAGGCAGGGACCCCTCCCTCAGCAGCGGAGACGTCTGCGGCCGCCTCGGGGGACTTACCTGCAGAGGTGAACCTGATCTTTGGGATCAACAAGCTGCAGGAGAAGATCGATGCCTTTATTGAAGAATCCAGGTCCAGGTGGGAGTCGATCTCGGTTGTGCTTCTACAACACGACCGAGAAATTGAAAAACTCGAACAGTGCATCGGAGGGGCTGAGCAAAAGGCCATGACCTTGGAACCTGCTGCCGAGTCGGCCGTGGGCCGGGTCCAGGCGCTCGAGCAGTGAGTTCGGACCTTGGAAGAGCACATCGACAACCTCGACAATCGGAGCCGTTGAATTAATATTCGATTGCTGGGCCTTCCCGAACGGGAAGAGGAAGGCCAGCTTGCAGCTTTTTGGAGCAATGGCTCCTTCAAATATTAAAATTGGAGTCTGAACCAGGCCAGGTACAGGTGGAGTGGGCCCACTGGGTTGCTATACGCAGGCCTGGGTCGGACCAGCGCCCCCGCCCGGTTCTGTTCCAGCTCTAATGCTATAAAGAGAAGCAGGTGCTCCTGGAAGCCTCCATAGTCGTGGGGAAGGATCCCCAGGCCATGATGCATAAGGGTTCCAGGATTATGTTATTCCAGGATTTTTCTCCAGCCATGGTCCGCAAGAGGAGGGCATTCGATGAGGCAAGGAAGCGTCTCAGGGACCTAAATATCCAACACTCCTTGCATTACCCAGCATGGGTTCCGCAACAGCCACAAAGGATCCGTATATAACTTTAGATCACTGGAGAAGGCTAAAGAATTCTTGGACTCTCTTAAATAGACTGTGAGGCTTAAACCGTATGGATAATGATTTATTTTGCCCTCCCCCCACCCCACCCTGGTTTACTCTATTTTTCTTCTCCATCCTTTTTTGTTCATTACCTTCTCTGGGGGGTGGGGAGGGGGACTTACTTGTTACTCACTGTGATTTTGTTTTTACAGGCTGCGCACCTTATTTGATTTGTGTGGGGGGGGGTTTGTTTTGTTCTACCTTTTTTTTTTTAAGAGCAGGGTTCTCTTCTTCGGTCATCTTACTTAGTTTTCTAATAATTGCTGGGATTGTAACTTTGTGGTTTTATATATTTATATTTTGTATTATGCTTGCTAAACGCATCTATGTGTTGGTTGGGGGGCAGGGGGGATGGTTTTATAGAACACTTGAATTTGTCTACTCTATTTTATAATGCCTGGGTTGAGGGCGGGGCACTAGTTAGGAGATGTTATGGTGGAGTTATTGACAGGTAGTTACACCCCCTGGGAGCAAGGGGGAAAATCTCCTTTCAAATGTGTTTTGTATTGTTTTCTGTAATTAGGAATAGTATTTAATTGTGTTGGTGTAAATGTCTTCAAGAACTTCTGCTTTTGTGAATTTTCCATAGTCTTTATTCAAGGTGTTTTGAGTGGGGTTCTTCGTCCTGGGGAGGGGGGGGGGGGGGGGGGGGGGGGGGTCTCTTGCCTGGACGATCACGGCTGGCCATTCACTTAGGTGGTCAAGGAATGTCAAGGAGAGTAATTCACCAATCAAAAGGAAGAAGATATTATCAAAAAAGAAAGGGTTGATGTAGCTCTCTTACAGGAGACACATCTACTTGACAAAGAGCACTTAAAATTACAACAGAGTGGATTTGACCAGGCCTCTTTCTCATCTTTTAGTTCAAAAAGTAGGGGAGTAGTCATTCTCATTTGCAAGAATCTGCCTTTCAAAATATTAAGCCAAATAAAAGATGAATCTGGACAGTATATACTGATCAAAGCCCTAATAAATGGAGAGGAGTATGGGATTTTGAATCTTTATTGCCTCCCGGCATACCCCGTCAAATTTGTAATGGAAGCGTTCTCCAAGTTGATGGCTTTTGGGGCCCACCATACAATTATAGGAGGAGATTTTCATTGTATTATGGACTCGGAGACAGATAGGATACCCAAGAGTACTATGGGTATATCTCTTAGATCTAGACAATTGGTGGATCTGAATAAGGAGCTAGGGCTAGTAGATGTGTGGAGGTGTCTTCACCACCAGGGCAGAGACTTTTACTTTCTACTCAAACCCACACAAGTGTCATACTAGAATCGATAGGTTTTTTGCTCACTCGACCCTTTGGAATTCCATATTGTCCTGCAAAATAGGTAATATAGCAATTTCTGATCATGCCGCAGTATATATGGAAGTTAAGACTAGGAACGATGGGACAGGCCCCTGACATTGGCGTATGGATTCTTTCTTAATGAAGGATAGCAAATTTATAAAATATTTTTCTCAGGAATTCAAAACCTTTTTGGAAATTAATTCAGGTATGGCCAGTAACCCGTCAACGATGTGGGAGACCATTAAGGCTTATGCGCGAGGTTTGATCATCTCATATTGTACGATCCAGAAAAGACAAAAGGGAGAACAACAGCGCCTACTCGAGGCTCGCTTGAAGACAGCTGAGATAGCGTATGTTGATAGGCCCTCCATTACTAAGCTACAAAGGATCACAGCCCTTAGGACAGCCTTGAATACTGCACTTACCCAAACAGCAAAGAGGGAAGTATTATTTGCAAAGCAAAGACTATATGAATATGGTGACAAACCTGGCAGATACCTAGTGTATCTTGCTAGGAAAAGAACTGCTAGTTCTTTTCAAGTTATCACATACATTAGGGAAAGTGCTGGTACTCTGACTTGTGATTGTAATAGGATCAATACAGCCTTTAGCAAGTTCTATTTTGAATTGTACAAATCACAGGACTGTGAGGATAGAACTAAGAAGATGGAGTCCCTCTTTAAAAACTTGGCCTTTCCGGATTTAACCTCGGAGCAGGTGTCGATCCTGAATGCCCTCCTGACAACCCAAGAAGTACTCAATGCAATTAGACAGCTTCAGAGTGACAAAACACCTGGACCAGACGGATTCCAGGTTGAATTTTATAAAGAATTTATAGGGGAACTGGCTAGTCCACTTACAGACATGTATAATTACTCACACAGTCAGGACTGCCTCCCGCCTTCGTTGAGAGAAGCAAATATTTCTCTCCTCATTCTTAAGGCAAGGCTCCAGAAGATTGCTCATCCTATAGACCAATATCCTTGTTAAATGTGGATTTTAAAATTCTTTCTAAAACATTAGCATTATGATTGGAGAGTGTCTTACCATATATTATAAGAGAGGACCAGACTGGGTTTATCAAGGGCCATAAATCAACCAACAATATTAGAAGCATCTTAAATATGATACAAGCCTGTCAACAGGAAAGAATACCAGAGATAGTTGTTTCTTTGATGCAGAGAAGGCATTAGTGTTTATACTTGTTTGCATTACTTCATAATTTTGTAAAAAAAGTTTAAAAATTTCCTTTTTTCCAGTAAAAATACCTATAAATAAAAGTTCCTCCAATCACTGTTTCAAAGGAACAAATAGATTTCACCTGACCTCAAACACGATGCTTATTTCAGAATAGAGAGATCTGCTGAGGAGCCATTCCTTGCAAGCTTCTTGAGCCCAATTAACTCCAGATCTCCAAGCCAACCACTGTTCGAAACAAGCTCAGCGAGAGTCTATAAAAAACAAGCGGCTATCACCAGTCATGTGATTTCTAGGAACTTCATTTTTTTTAAAAATCTCCAAAGTCTACAGCGATTTCTTAATGACCTCTGAAAATAAACCACTCCAGGAGTTTCCACAAAAGTTGAAATAAATCAATTTTGACCCATCCTTCAAAACAGAAGTCCCTCAAGAAATGTCAAACATGAAGCATCTTCATAACAGGCTCAGTCTCTATGGAAGCAACCATGGGGAGAATCAACAGAAGAACACCATTCAGTGAACAACAATTAAAATAGTATCTATATGACTGAAACTCGGGCCAGAACAAATACCTGGACTATAAATGAACCTTCAAGTACTTGAGATAGCTAGTGCATTGAACTTTTGAGAAACGTCCCGGGTTCAATTCCCACCTCGGGCGACTGTCTGTGTGGAGTTTGCGCGTTCTCCCCGTGTCCACTTGGGTTTCCTCCGGGTTCTCCGGTTTCCTCCCACAGTCCAAAGGTGTGCAGGTTGGGTGAGTTGGCCATACTAAATTACCCGTAGTGTTAGGGGTAAAATGTAGGGGAATGGATCTGGGTGGGTTGTGCTTCGGTGGGTCGGTGTGGACTTGTTGGGCCGAAGGGCCTGTTTCCACCCTGTAAGTAATCTAAAAAAAAAAATAAGACTGAAAACTCTCTTCATTTCATGTAAACCAAAGTCTCCAGAAAGAGTGACCCACCTCAGCATCTTCACCAAAAAACCGATACTTGTATCCACACTCCACACACAGCACTGCATCCTTGTGTTGGTTTTTGATCTCCAGGTACTGTAGTTCTAGTGGAGTGTAAGTGCTCCTCGTTCTACGGTTGACTGTACCCGTTTCAAAAGTGTTCTTCACACTGTTTCCCTTGTTTGAAGCTGAAAATCGATGCCAATCCAGATTTACAATTTCTTGAGAACGACACTGTCAGAAATGAAAAAGATAATTTCAGGATTGCTCTTAAAATCTTCACAACCAAAATTTGACAAACTAAAAAATGAATATTTTTCAGAACAAGCTTAAATAGCATGAGGCAACTAAGCAGCAGCAAATCTAAAATACAAAAGGAAATTCTTGAGGAGCAGCTGGTAGCACCCGAGAGTCAGAGTCAAGAAAATAATGAGGAAGAAACTGGGTTATTCAAACTTGAAATTGTTAAAGGTTTGAGTAAGACATTTACTAAGGATACAAAAAGATTTAACATTTTTTGCAAAATTTCAGTGCTTAGACATACAATTTAAACTGAGCCTCGAAACATGTTAATCTACCTGATACAATCCGTCTCTGTCTGCATTTTTGGGATGAACAAAATCATCCCATTCTCTGCAAACGTTGTCAGAGTTTAGATCATAATTTTCTGCATCTTTGAATCTTTTGAACTGGATATCCACATCCGGGCCTTTAGCAACGGATGGTTCTTGCTGATTATCGATTGAAAATCCCTTTAGTCTATCCATGGTAGATGAAGATACAAGAGCATGGATATGTGCTGTTGGTTGATCTTTGGAAAAGAAAAATAAATTAATTGCATGAATTAAACAAAATGACAGCTTTATATTTACAACTGAGGCTGAGGAATACACCCACAAACATACGACAAAACAAAATGGATTTTTCTCTGAAAACAAAAGCTGGGCCAAAGAAGGGCGACCTTATAGAGGTTTATAAGATCATGAGGGGCATGGATAGGATAAATAGGCAAAGTCTCTTCCCTGGGGTGGAGGGGGGGGGGGGGGGGGGAGGAGTCCGGAACTAGAGGGCGTAGTTTAGGGTGAGAGGGGAGAGAAAAAAAAGAGACCGAAGGGGCAACCTTTTCACACAAAGGGTTGGACGTGTATAAAATGAGCTGCCAGAGGAAATAGTGGAGGCTAGTACAATTGCAACATTTAAAAGTCATCTGGATGGGTGTATGAATAGGAAGGGTTCAGAGGAATATGGGCCTGGTACTGGTGGGTGTGACTAGATTGGGTTGGGATATCTGGTCAGCATGGACAAGTTGGATCGAAGAGTCTGTTTCCATGCTATACACTCTATAACTCTGTGACTCTGAAGGCAAAAAGGATGAGGACTAGAATGTTCCCAAGTCTGCTGTTTTGATGCTCTAATGCATGTGGTCAAGCCACAGTTATTTTGTGTCTTAGCAGTCAGAGCTCACTCAAAAAACATAATCTTGAGAATTTTCTTCAATAACTGGTGGGCGGCACGGTGGCACAGTGGTTAGCACTGCTGCCTCGCAGCGCCTGAGACCCGGGTTCAATTCCCGCCTCAGGCGACTGACTGTGTGGAGTTTGCACGTTCTCCCAGTGTCTGCGTGGGTTTCCTCCGGGTGCTCCGGTTTCCTCCCACAGTCCAAAAGATGTGCAGGGTCAGGTGAATTGGCCATGCTAAATTGCCCGTAGTGTTAGGTAAGGGGTAAATGTAGGGGTATGGGTGGGTTTCGCTTCGGCGGGTCGGTGTGGACTTGTTGGGCCGAAGGGCCTGTTTCTACACTGTAATGTAATGTAATGTAATCTAAAAAAACTCTTTTGGAAGAACTAAATTTGTTTTACCTTTAATTCAACATGAGACATCATTTCAGAAAATAGGAGAGATTTGTTGGGCAATCTTTCCAGACAGGCTTCTTGACCTTAACCAATTCCGATACTAAAATATTCTCCACCCAGTCACTGTTCAAACAGCCCTAACAGGGGCCTACAGCAGAACAAGCAGTTATCACCAATCATGCAATTTCAAGTTAGCCTTGTTTAAAGAGGCCAATGCCTAAAATGATCATTCAACAACCTCGTTTGAAGAAACCACTCAAGATATTTCCACAAAACTTGAAATAAAATCAGTATTTCCACAATCCTTCAAAACTTAAGCCCTCCAAGAAATAACATATATAAACAGAGTTTTGAAAATGCCTTACGTAAAGTGTAAAAAAGCATCTGTAACTTATTTAAGAAACATTTTTGTCTCTCAAACATTTGATCAATGAACCTGACCAGGTGTTAGATTTGAAGGTAGGTGAGCACTTTGGTGATAGTGACCACAATTCGGTTATGTTTAATTTAGCGATGGAAAGGGATAGATATATACCACAAGGCAAGAGTTATTGCTGGGGGAAAGGCAATTATGATGCGATTAGGCAAGATTTATGATGCATAGGATGGGGAGGGAAGCTCCAAGGATGGGCACAATTGAAATATGGAGCTTATTCAAGGAACATCTACTAAGTGTCCTTGATAAGTATGTACCTGTCAGCAGGTCCAGTGAGGGAGCCGTGGTTTACTAAAGAAATTGAATTTTTTGTCAAGAGGAAGAAGGAGGCTTATGTTAGGATGAGACATGAAGGCTCAGTTAGGGTGCTTGAGAGTTACAGGTTGGCCAGGGAAGGCCAAAAGAGAGAGTTAAGAAGAGCCAGGAGGGGACATAAGAAATCATTGGTGGATAGGATCAAGGAAAACACTAAAGTTTTCTAGAGGTGTGTTAGGAATAAAATGACTACAGAAAAATTAGGGCCAATCAAGGATAGTAGTGGGAAGTTGTGCGTGGGGTCAGAGGAGATAGGGGAAGCGCCAAAGGAATACTTTTCGTCACTGGAAAAAGACAATGTTGTCGAGAATATTGACATAAAGGCTACGAGACTAGACAGGATTGAGGTTCACAAGAAGGAGATGTTAGCAATTCTGGAAAGTGTGAAAGTAGATAAGTCCCCTGTGCCAGATGGGATTTATCCTAGGATTCTCTGGAAAGCCAGGGGGGAGACTGCAGGGTCTTTGGCCTTGATCTTTATGTCATCATTATACAAAGAACAAAGAAAATTTACAGACCAGGAACCGGCTCTTTGGCCCTCCAAGCCCGAGCCGATCCAAATGTACGGTCTAAACCTGTCGGTCAATTCCTAAGCTTCTGTATCCCTCTGCTCCCCACCTACTCATGTATCTGTCCAGACACATCTTAAATGAATCTACCGTGCCTGCCTTTACCACCTCTGCTGGCAACGCGTACCAAACACCCGCCACCCTCTGTGTGAAGTACTTACTACGTGTATCCTCCTTAAACTTTCCACCTTTTACCTTGAAAGCATGACCTCTCATTGTTGAATCCTTCACCCTGGGAAAAAGCTTGTCTCTATCCACCCTGTCTATACCCTTCATGATTTTGTAAACTTCAATCAGGTCCCCCCTCAATCTCCTTTTTTCTAGTGAAAATAAACCTAACCTACTCAACCTCTCTTCATAGCTAGCACTTTCGATTCCAAGCAACATCCTCGTAAACCTTCTCTGCACCCTCTCCAAAGCGTCCATATCCTTTTGATAATGTGGCAACCAGAACTGTACGCAATACTCCAAATGTGGCCGCACCAGAGTTTTGTACAGCTGCAGCATGACCTCGTGGCTTCAAAACTCAATCCCTCGACCAATAAAAGCTAACACACCGTATGTCTTCTTAACAACTCTATCAACCTGGTTGGCAACTTTCGGGGAGCTGTGTACATGGACACTGAGATCTCTCTGCTCATCTACACTACCAAGGATCTTACCATTAGCCCACTACTCTGCATTCCTGTTACTCCTTCCAAAGTGAATCACCTCATATTTTTCCACAATAAGCTCCATTTGCCACCTCTCAGCCCAGCTCTACAGCTTACCTATGTCTCTCTGTAACCTGCAACATCCTTCAGCACTATCCACTATTCCACCAATCTTAGTGTCATCTGCAAATTTACTAACCCATCCTTCTATGCCCTCATCTAGGTCATTTTTATAAATGAAAAACAGCAGTGGACCCAAAACAGATCCTTGCGGTACCCCACTAGTAACTGAACTCCAACATGAACATTTCCCATCAACCATCACCCTCTGTCTTCTTTCAGTGAGCTAATTTCTGATCCAAACTGCTAAATCACCCTCAATCCCATGCCTCCATATTTTGTGCAATAGCCTACCGCGGGGAAACTTAACACTTAACTGAAATCCATACACGTCACATCAACTGCTTTACCCCTATCCACCTGTTTGGTCACCATCTCAAAGAACACAGTAAGGTTTGTGAGGCACAACCTACCCTTCACAAAACAGTGTTGACTATCTCTAATCAACTTATTCCTCTCTAGATCCTATCTCTTACAACCTTTTCCAACACTTTACTGACAACCGAAGTAAGGCTCACTGGTCTATAAGTGCCAGGATTGTTTAGATTACTTGCAGTGTGGAAACAGGCCCTTCGGCCCAACAAGTCGAAGTGCAACCCACCCAGACCCATTCCCCTACATTTACCCCTTCACCTAACACTACGGGCAATTTAGCATGGTCAATTCACCTAACCTGCACATTTTTGGATTGTGGGAGGAAACCCACGCAGACACTGGGAGAATGTGCAAACTCCACACAGAGAGTCGCCTGAGGCGGGAATTGAACCCGGGTCTCTGGCGCTGTGAGGAAGCAGTGCTAACCACTGTGCCACCGTGCCACCCACTTCTTAAATAAGGGGTCAGCATTTGCTATCCTCCAGTCTTCTGGCACTATACCTGTAGATAATGTGAGGTGATGCATTTAAGCAAGTCTACTTCTAGAGCGAATTATACAATGAATGGAAGAGTCTTGGGGAGCAGTTCTGGTCATTGCATTACAGGAAGAATGTGGAAGCTTTGGAAAGTATTCTGAGGAGATTTACTAGGATGTTGCCTGGTATGGATGGAAAGTCTTACAAAGAGAGGCTGAGGGGCTTGAGCTGTTTCTATTACAGAGAAGAGTTTGAGAGGTGGCTTAATTGAGACATAGAAGATAATCAGAGGGTTAGGTAGGGTGGACCAGTGAGAGCCTTTTTCCTTGGATGGTGATGGCTAGCACAAGGGGACATACCTTTAAATTGAGGGGTGATAAATGTAGGACAGATGTCAGAGGTATGGAATGCACTGTCTGCAACAGTTGTAGACTCGCCAACTTTAAGGCCATTTGAATGGTCATTAGATAAACATATGGATGAAAATGGAATTATGTAGGATAGATAGGCTTCAGATTGGTTCCACAGGTCGGCGCAACATTGAGGGCCAAAAGGCCTGTACTCTGCTATAATGTTCTATCGCATTTTATTGAAATTTGAAAAGAATATGCATGTCTAATTAACCTGTACTGTGGGTGGAATATCAATCATGAAGTAATCACACAAAGTCTGAAGACGGAATGGGGTTATGGGATGAATGATCTTTTATGACTTGAAATTTGTCACATACTTATTTAATGCAAAGTGAAACAGTACATACTGAAGCATGCGTAGATTGGACAGGAGATCAGGATTCAGTTTGGAGGATTATCAAAAGCCCTGCTGTAAACTTGTGCCTCAGACATCTCCAGCTCAGGAGGTAGCTATTCAGCCCATCATATCCAGTTTGATCAACAAAGATCTGCCTGCACGACTTTCACTTTCCAGCTCTAGGCCATAGATCTGGAAGCTATGACAATGCAAATTAATATCTAAATGCTGCTTAAGTATTTTTTAAGATTTCTGATTCAGCCACTCTTGCAGGCAGTGAGTTCCACATGCCCATCACCCTCTCGATGAAAATATTTCTCCTGAACTCTCCTCGTAGTTCTCTATCTCTTACATTAAATCCAAGCCCCCAATTACTGACAACCCTACTAATAGGAAATGTGCCTTCCTATCTACGCCTCTCAACCTTATACACTACTATCAGGTACCCACTCAAGCTTTGCTGCTCAACCCTAGCCTTTCCCATCTTTAGTTATATCTCAGTCTCTCCAGCCCAGGCAACAGCCTGGTAAATCTCAACAGACAGTAGACAATAGGTGCAAGAGTAGGCCATTCGGCCCTTCGAACCAGCATCACCATTCATTATGATCATGGCTGACCATCCATAATCAGTATCCTGTTCCTGCCTTATCCCCATAACCCTTGATTCCACTACCTTTAAAAGCTCCATCCATCTCTTTCCTGAAAGTATCCAGAAACTTGGCCTCCAGTGCCTTCTGGGGCAGAGCATTCCATATATCCACCACTCTCTGGGTGAAGAGGTTTCTCCTCAAATCTGTTCTAAATGGCCTACCCCTTATTTTTAAACTGTGTCCTCTGGTTCTGGACTCACCCATCAGCGGAAACATGCTGCCTGCCTCCAGAATGTCCAATCCTTTAATAATCTTATACGTCTCAATTAGATCCCCTCTCATCCTTCTAAACTCAAATTTATACAAGCCCAGTCGCTCTAATCTTTCAACATATGACAGTCCGCCATTCCAGGAATTGACCTAATGAACCTACACTGCACTCCCTCAATAGCCAGAATGTCCATCCTCAAATTTGGAGACCAAAACTGCACACAATACTCCAAGTGACCCACCGACTCCCACAGCTACCTGGATTACACCTCTTCCCACCCTACCTCCTGCAAAAATGCCATTCCGTATTCCCAATTCCTCCGCCTCCACTGTATCTGCTCCCAGGAGGACTAGTTCCACCACAGAACACACCAGATGGCCTCCTTCTTTAGAGACCGCAATTTCCCTTCCCACGTGGTTAAAGATGCCCTCCAACGCATCTCGTCCACATCCCGCACCTCCGCCCTCAGACCCTACCCCTCCAACCGTAACAAGGACAGAACACCCCTGGTACTCAACTTCCACCCTACCAACCTTCGCATAAACCAAATCATCCGCCAACATTTCCGCCACCTCGAAACAGACCCCACCACCAGGGATATATATTCCCTCCCCACCCCTTCCCGCCTTCCTGCAAAGACCATTCCCTCCATGACTACCTGGTCAGGTCCACGCCCCCCTACAACCCACCCTCCCATCCTGGCACCTTCCCCTGCCACCGCAGGAATTGCAAAACCTGCGCCCACACCTCCTCCCTCACCCCCATCCAAGGCTCTAAAAGGAGCCTTCCACATCCATCAAAGTTTTACCTGCACATCCACCAACATTATTTATTTTATCCGTTGATCCCGATGTGGTCTCCTCTACATTGGGGAGACTGGACTCCTCTTAGCAGAATGGTGCGGGTGTCCCCTAAAGCAATCAACCACACCGCCCTGTGGCCCAACATTTCAACTCCCCCTCCCAATCTGCCGAGGACATGGGCCTCCTTCACCGCCACTCCCTCACCACCAGACCCCTGGAGGAAGAACACCTCATCTTCCGCCTCGGAACACTTCAACCCCTAGGCATCAATGTGAACTTCAACAGTTTCCTCATTTCCCTTCCCCCACCTCACCCCAGTTCCAAACTTCCAGCTCAGCATTGTTCCCATGATTTGTCCTACCTGCCTATCTTCTTTTCCACCTATCCACTCCACCCTCCAACCCTCCCGACCTATCATCTTCATCCCCTCCCCCACTCACCTATTGTACTCTATGCTACTTTCTCCCCACCTCCACCCTCCTCTCAGTTATCTCTCCACCCTTCAGGCTCTCTGCGTGTATTCCTGATGAAGGGCTTTTGCCCAACACGTCGATTTTACTGCTCCTCGGATGCTGCCTGAACTGCTGTGCTCTTCCAGCAGTTCAGAATCCAAGTGCAGTCTCACCAGGGCCCTGTACAGCTGCAGATGGACCTCTTTGCTCCTGTACTCAGTTCCTCTTGTTATGAAGGCCAGCATGTCATTAGCTTTCTTCATGCATGCTTGCTTTCATTGACTGTACAAGAACACCTAGATCTCATTGTACTTCCCCTTTACTTAATTTGACTCCATTTAGATATTAATCTGCTTTCGTGTTCTTGCCAAAGTGGATAACCACACATCATCCACATTAAACTGCATCTGCCATGCATCCATCCACTCACCTAGCCTATCCCAAGTCACCCTGTATTCTCATAACATCCTCCTCACATTTCACCCTGCCATCCAGCTTTGTGTCATCAGCAAATTTGCTATTATTACTTTTAATACCTTCATCTATATCATTAATGTATATTGTAAACTGCTGTGGTCCCAGCACCGAACCTTGTGGTACCTCACCGGTCACCGCCTGCCATTCCGAAAGGGACCCGTTTATTACTACTCTTTGCTTCCTGTCAGTCAGACAATTTTCAATCCAAGTCAGTATATTGCCCTCAATACCATCTGCCCTAATTTTGCTCCCTAATCTCCTATATGGGACTTTATCAAAGGCTTTCTGAAAGTCCAGGTACACTACATCCACTGGCTCTCGCTTGTCCATCTTCATAGCTACATCCTCAAAAAATTCCAGAAGATTAGTCAAGCATGATTTCCCCTTCGTAAAGCCATGCTGACTCTGACCTATCCTGTTACTGCTATCCAAATGAGTCGTAATTTCATCTTTTATAATTGACTCCAGCATCTTTCCCACCACTGACGTCAGGCTAACCGGTCTATAATTCCCTGTTTTCTCTCCCCTTCCCGAAAAGTGGGACAACATTAGCCACCCTCCAATCCACAGCACTGATCCTGAATCGATAGAACATTGGAAAATGATTACCAATGCGCCCACAATTTCTAGAGCCACCTCTTTAAGTACCCTGCAGATCATGAGGTCCCAGGGATTTATCAGCCTTCAGACCCAACAGTCTACCCAACAACATTTCCTGCCTAATATAAATTCCCTTCAGTTCATCCACTACCCTATCCATTCAGCCACTATTACATCTGTGAGATTATTTGTGTCTTCCCCATTGAAGACCGATCCAAAGTACCTATTCGACTCTTCTGCCATTTCCTTGTTCCCAATAATAAATTCACCCGTATCTGTCTTGAAGGACCCAATTTTAGACTTAACCATTTTATTTCATACCTAAAAAAAAACTTTTACTATCCTCCTTTATATTTTTGGCCAGGTTGCCTTCGTACCTCATTTTTTTCCCCCACGTATTGCCTTCTTAGTAATCCTCTGTTGCTCTTTAAAAGTTTCCCAGTCCTCCGGCTTCCCACTCAGCTTTGCTACATTATACTACTTCTCTTTTATCTTCATACAGTCCTTAACTTCCCTCATCAGCTACGCCCCCTCTGCATCCTCTCTAATACAATAAATCTTTCCAATAATGCAGTGATCAGAATTGCATGCAGAACCTCAGCTGTGACTTGACTGCATTTTATACAGTCCAGAACAACCTTCTTACTCTTATATTTTATGACTCAACTCATAAAGGAAAGTATCCCAAATGCCTTCTTAACCATCTTCTTAACCAATATATCGACCCCCCTGCTACCTTCAGAGATGTATGGATATGCACATCAAGGTCCCTTTGAGCATTAGTTATTCCAGGGTCCTTCCATTTAGAATGGATAAATTGTAACGAGCATGGCAGCTTTTAATTTTCAAAGCTTAGTTGAAGGGATAGAGTACATTAGTAAGCTTGAAAGAGCAGAAAGCAAGATACAACACTAATTTGTGATTAGGTGGCAACTTTGGTCCAAAGAGTGGAGAAAGCTTCACAATTCTGAAGTTCTGCAAAATAAGTAGCTGAAGAAATAATGGAAATGCTGGCTAGAAGAAAGAAGGTGGAAGCAATTACAGAAGAGGAAGAGCATTGAAAGAATGAAAATGGGGTGTAGTTCTGAATTACACATCATTTAATGTCCCGGTATGGAATGCTCAAAAATCAAGTTTCATAAGAGTAACATAATATTCTCAGGTTTATACATGAGTAAACAATGGATGATTCTTCTCTCATAGGCAACCACCCTGGACACAGTGAGGAGCATCAAGTGTTGCTGGGAAGGCTGAAGCTTTCTAGGTCTGAGCTATAATCTGAAGGTGAGATGGAATCTGAAGGAGAGATTTTTCTATCACTAGATGCAATGAGTTGCCTGGACTGCAGCAAATTTCAAAGCATCAAGCATTTTGGAGAAGACATCTGTAAAAGAAGCTATCAAAATCTTCTTTCATCAATTAAATAAAGATAACTCATATCCCTTCACAAGCAAGCACTCCATTAAATGAATATGCCAATATTTGCTGCAACATGGAAAGCCAATGCATAGGTACAGACCCAGGTAAATTTATTCTATACGTATTTAGATTATGAAGTATTATTAGGACATGTGCTACTTAGCCATCACTGATTTAGACAATTAACAAGGGAGACAACAAAATAAATCAATCAGTGAAATGGATTTGACACTGAACTAATTTTTAAAAATTCACAAAATCAGGGCACAGTAACAAGGCCGGCATTAACCAACCTTGAGAAGGTGACAGTGAGCCACCATCTTGATCCACAGCAGCCTGTGGTAAATATGTTGTTAGAGAGCAAGTGCCAAGATTTTGACCAATGACAGTAAAGGAACAGAGATACAAGTTTCAGATCAGGAGAGCGTGCAGCTTGGAGGGAAACTTGCAGGTAAAGATGCTCCAATGCAATTTGCAGTCTTGTCCTTCCGGCTGAGTGTGGAAACTGTTATTGACTGAGCCTTGGTGCGTTACTGCAGTGCATTTTGTGGATGCATAACTTTACTGCCAATACACAATGGTAATGGAGAATGACAGTGTTTAAGGGGATGCACTTGGTTCAAATCAAGCAGACTGCTTTATCTTGAATATCACTGAGACTCAGTACAATTGGAACAGCCTTTACCCAGACAAGTAGCCACAATATGTACATTGCTATTCCAACCAAGTTTCTAGCTAATGATGAGCCCCAGGATCATGATGATGTGAGATTTGGTGATAGTAATCTGATTGAACAGCAAAGAAAGGTAGTGAGACTCTCTCTTGTTCAAAATATTCATAAACAGCCCCAGGCTGATTGTTGTGTTGAGGAGAAAGTGAGGTCTGCAGATGCTGGAGATTCTTCAGGATTCCTGAAGAAGGGCTAATGCCCGAAACGTCGATTCTCCTGTTCCCTAGATGCTGCCTGACCTGCTGCGCTTTTCCAGCAACACATTTCCATGATTGTTGTGTTGATCTTGGTGTATGTGGGTATGGGTTCTCTGAGGAGTTGCAAGTGCCACTTCCCTTTTATTTATTCATGGTACTCGGGAGTCATTGGCTGGGCCAGCATTTTGCCTGTCCCGAGTTCATCTGGTGAAGATGGTGGTGAGCTGCCTTCTTGAACCGTTGCAGTTCATGTGCTGTGAGTTGACCCATAACACCTTGAGGGATGCACAGTGTGCAAACATAAACATCCTATTTCTGACTGAATGGTGGAGAAAAGCAAAGCAGGACAAATTGAACAACTGAGATCACACCAATTACAAGCCATTCCGTGGTGGCACCCAAATTAACTCGCACAAGTTTTCTCCCAATTTTTAAATATAAAGCCCATACTCCATTTCTGAGATTCTCTTTTAGCAATTGTTTGAATTTAAATACAACTGTAACATAGAAAAATCTCCACAGACTCGTAGTGGCATAAAGAAGTGACTATTGGTTTTACTCTAATGCCAGCTTTGTCACTGATAACCAATAAAAAATAATTTGCAAGGGTTCAGGAATAACTATGTACATACCACAAGCCTTTTCAACTATTTCCCCATTTCCATTCTCTTCCTCACTTGCCAGCCTCTTACGTTTTGACTTCGGTTCATCTTGATCAACTTGTGCTTTCTTTCTCTGACTGCAGGCTGGTGTCTGCGAGATGAATTTTCAGAATCAAAACAAGAAAAAAAATAAAATTCAGATCATGTGGACAATTACTTTGGCAATCACTAATGTTCATATTGTGTCATCCTGCTTTTCGAGACATACCAAGTTCTATTTAAAGTTGTAATTGCATTCTTGAAAACTTTAAGCAAAATAACTTTAAGTGAATCAGCTTTTCCCCATTATAACAAATGGAAAAGCTGCAGTTAAGTTCCGTAAGACGTCTCATCAGGAAAAATATTAAAACATTAGATCTTCCAAGTCAAAATACTTTAATTTGCTCAATTCCGAATCAATAAATGAAATAGATCTAAAACATAAAAGGAATAAGTTAACTCTTTCTACTTATCTCCTGCTCACTACATTTCCCACTCTCCCATTCCCCAAACTTCCAGCTTCTCACTAATCCTGTTTGGAAAATGCTCCAGCTCACCCACACCCTGTTGCCTGATCACTTATGCTGCCAATTTAACAATTCTTCCTGAATCAGCCAATCCATTCCCCACTGATCCTGTTCGCCATATCTCTCACTTTCAAAACATCCTACTCTCTGACCCTGCCTCTAGTCACTTCTCTCTCCTGAATCCTTGCTTGGAGTGAGGGCTTTGGAAAGAAGCAGACAGAGAGGTAGAGACTAGAACAGTACTTTCAACTCACAGATAGCAAGCTGTCGAGGTGGTGAAAGAGACAGGTACGACTCTGGAAAAAGAAAGGATGCAAGCAAGAGAGTCAGGGTGACTGGGAAGGTCTGAGAATGGAAGGCACTGCAAGCTGGGTGGTTTGTGAAAGGGAGTGTTAACGAGCAGTGGGAAGCTTAGAATGGCTGTAAGACAGTGTGTGGGGAATGAGGATTGGAGATATTTATTTTATTCATTCATGGGACATAGGCTTCACTAGCTGGACAGTATTTTTACTGCCTGTCCTTAGTTGACCTTGAGAAGGTGGTAGTGAGCTGCCTCCTTGAACCACTGCAGTCAACCTGCTGTGGGTTGACCCACAATGCCCTTAGGGAGGGAATGCCAGGATTTTGACCCAATGGCAGTGAAGAAACAGCGATATATTTCCAAGTCAGCGTGGTAACTGGCTCAGAGGGGAAATTGCAAATGGCGGTGTTCCCATGTATCTGCTGCCCTTTTCCTTCTCGATGGAAGTGGGCATAGATTTGGAAGGTTTTATCTCAGGATTTTTGGTGAATTTCTGCAGTACCTTGTGGACAGCACACACTGCTGCAGCTAAGCATCAGTGATGGAGGGAATGGATCCTTGTGGATGTGATGCCAATCAGTGGGCTGCTTTGTTCTGGATGGTGTCAAGCTAGAGTGCTGTTGGAGCTGCATTCTTCCAGGCAAGTGGGAAGCATTCCATCACACTCCAAACTTGTGCCTTGTAGATGGTGGACAGGCTTTGGGGAGTCAGGAGGTGAGATACTCACCACAGTATTCACAGCCTCTGGCCTGCTCTTGTAGCCACTGTGTATATGTGGTGAATCCCATTGAGTTTCTGATCAATACTAACCCCCAGGATGTTGATAAGAGGGATTCAGTGACAGTAACACCATTGAATGTCAAGGTGTAGTGTTTGTATTGTTTCGCATTGGAGATGGTCATAGCCTGGCATTTGTGTGGTGCAAATGTCAGACCAAACCTGGATATTGTCCAGATCTTGTTGCATTTGAACATGGACTGTTTCAGTATCTGAAGAGTAGCAAATGGGGCCAAACTTTTGCATCGGTGAACATCCCCACTTCTGGCCTTACGATGGAGGGAAGGTCATCGATGAAGAAACTGAAGATGGTTAGGCCAATGGCACTACCCTAAGGAACTCCTGAGGAGATGTCCTGGAGTTAAGATGACTGATGTTTAACAATCACCGAAGGAGAGACCATTCCAATATGCCAATCAGGTCATGCAATCCTATGTCAGGGCTGCGCAAAACCATGTTAAAACAACACTACATATGAATACACAGTCTCTTAACTGATCAACTTTAAAGCAAAACGACACAACATGAGGCAATTTAAAACAGGGACTTACTATACAATTATAATATTTAATTTCACTTCAAAAGCAATAAAATACGATGACATGCTTCAGGCAGAGTTGATGCTGTTTTGACAATATAGCCTGCTTATACTTCAAGTATATTGTAAGCTGGATCATGTGCCTCAGGAAAACATCAAACCATCTAAACACAAAGTTCTTTTTCAAAAAAATACACATTTCAAAACAGAGGTAGCTCTAATCCTTGAAAATTACTTCCAGTCATGGAAAATCGCATTTGGATCATGGCACTGCCACAAACATTGTTGGTTGAAATTTGTGAATGCACACTTCAGAGGCAGCATCCAACATTCAGGATTAAAATTTTGAGAAATTACAGGCTTTTTCCCCCCAAATTTTCCTGATGAGCTTATAATGAACTCAAACTATCAAGGATCTTCTAGAAGGGAAAGTTTGCTAAATTTATCTAAAGGTGTCCACGGTGGTTTGTGCTCACTCTTGTAGTCAGAGAATGATGGAACTGTTGCAACACACTACATGGCCCAACATTTCTGTGTTGACTCCCTGTAGGAACAACTTAACTACAGCCACATCCCCACCTTTACCCTGTCGTACTGTACATTCTTCCTTTTAGAATAATAATCCAATTCCCTCTTGAATGCCTCAATTGAACCTGCCTCCAACACACACAAGCAGCACGTTCTAGATCTTAACCACGTCAGACAGTTTCTTCTCATGTCGCCATTGCCTCTTTTGCCCGAAATCTGTGTCCGTTTGTTCTCAACCCTTCCAGCAATGGGAAGGTTTTTTATTCATTTCTGAAATGTGGGCATCGCTGGCTAGGCCAGCATTTACTGCCTATCTCCAATTGCCCTGGAGAAGGTGTTGCTGAGCTCGCTTCTTGAACCACAGCACTCCTTGGGTCTAAGAGTATCCAGAGAGCTATCTCCTCAGTCCAGGCCCCTCATGATTTTAAGTACCTCTGTCAAATCTCCTCTCAGCCTTCTCTTTAATCTATGTTGCTGAAACGCAATCAGAACTTCTGTATTGTCACTTTTGTACAGTGCAGTAATGTTGGCATGAGGCTGAGTGGTAGTGGCAGCGGGTGGGTGGGTCCTACAGGGGACCTCTCTCATCCATCCTGACTTGCACGAGGAAGACATACAGCCTTGTACTGAACCTTTGTTTTGGAGGTTCCCATGTCCATTGCTCAGTTTGCTACTCACAGATAAAGTAACCTTAAACCAACACAAATACTGTGAACGTTGGATGTCAGAAAATTAAACAGAAAGTCAGGTCTGGCCGTGTCTGTGGAGAGAGAAACAGATAATGTGTCGAATGCAGTATGACCATCCTTCAAAACTTTGGAGATCCAGATCCATTGCTGCCACTATGTACCAGAGGTAAAAACAATGACTGCAGATGCTGGAAACCAGATTCTGCATTAGTGGTGCTGAAAGAGCACAGCAGTTCAGGCAGCTTCCAAGGAGCTTCGACGTTTCAGGCAAAAGCCCTTCATCCAGCACCACTATGTACCAGAGGCAGATCGAGTAAATGTTAAGCGAGTGAACCAACTAATGATTATTTTATAAGAAAGTGAGGTTATCTTGTTGAAATAAAGATGATTCTGGCAGGGTGTCTAAGATAGATGCTGAGAGGATGTCTCCCTTTGTGAGGGAATTTAGAACTGGGGGCAACAGTTTCAAAACAATTGGTCTTGCACTTAAGATTGAGAGATTTCTTTATTCATAATTTTCTGAGTCTTTGAAATTCTCTTTCCAGTGAGCAGTGAAGGCTGGGTCATTGAATACATTAAAGGCTGAGTGAAACAGATTTTTGATCACCAAAGTGAAGGTAGAGTCCAGGGCACTACCAAATCAGCTGTGATCTTACTGAATGGCAGATTGAGCTCAAGCAACTGAATGACCAACTTCTGCTATTATTTCTTAAGTTCTTATGTTCACATTCAGTAACTTATCTAACTCCTCATAATGAAGCAGTTTATGCCACATCCAACAAGCGCTGGACAACATCGAGGCTTGGGCTGATATGTAAACATAACATTCATGCCACACAATTGCAAGTCAATGACCAATTCTGACGAGAGGGAATATACACATCTCTCCATGACATTCAATGGTACTGTGACTGCTGATTCCCTCACTATCAACATTGTGGGGTTTACCATTTACCAGATATAGAAATGGACTAGCCGTATGTATACTGTAGCTAAAAAACAGATCAGAGACTCAGAATTTTGTCTAATTTTGACTTGCCTCTGGCTCTCCAAAACATGTCCACCCTCTAAGTGGTACAAGCCAGGATTGTGAAGGAATCTCCTTCACTTGTCTAGAAGAGTAAACTCCAACACATGAAGCTCTGTACTGCCTAGGGCCAAGCATCCTATCTAATTAACACCTCTGCAACCCCCCCTGCCCCCCAACTACTTTAAAACACATGTGCAAAGTGAGCTGCAGCAATTTTCCAAATTCCTTTGACAGCATCTTCCAAATCCAACCTCTAACAAGGAGAAGGCAGGAGATGCATGGGAATACAAACTCCTGCAAGTGCAACTCCAAGCTACTCACCTTTTCAACTTGAACCTATACCACAATTACTTCGCTGTTGCTGGGTGAAAACCTGGAGTACTCTTCCTAACAGCACTGCGGGTGCACTTGCATTATATGGACTGCAGCAGTCAAAATGGCAGCTCACCAGCAACACTGAAATGGTACTTAGAAATGCCCAATAAAAGTTGGCTGGATCAGCAGTCTTTATAAATATTCTATCGATATATTTTCTCCATGCTTCTTTTAATCAGATTTTAGATCCCTATACTGACATATTCAGAATGTTTCTAATAAACTTTGAACCCAGCATTTGTCACAGCAATTATTTTACTGTCACATTCTAATCTCTGATCTTTCATCATCCTGGAGGCTCTAGCTTTTGATGCCCTCCCTTTAATGCATTTCTCATAGAGTCATACAGCACAGAAACAGACCCTTCATTTAACCAGTCAATGCCAGAGTCCCAAACTAAACCAATCCCATTCTCCTGGCCCATATCCCTCCAAACCTTCCCTCTTCATGTACTAATCCAAATGTCAATTTCTGATCTTGCTTCACCTAATTTTCTAAAGATTCTCTTTCTCTTTTGTTTCAGATTTTATGCATAATAAATTCTAACGCAGTTGTATATTTTACCAGGCAACTGCATCTGATCTGTGAAGGAGCCAGGTGGCCTTCTTTCACTTTGAATAATCATGCATCCTGCAAACATCCTCACCATGCAAGCCCTTATTATTGTCAAGCATGGTTGGAGTTTCAGAACATACATATGCTACAAAGTGAAGTTAGAACACTCCCACACAACCTCAGGCTACAAATTCTCCAAAACTAGCCAACAGAGAAAACACAAGTATAGAAATTAGCTTTTAAAAATGCATGTTGTTTAAGACATTAGGATGTGAGTAGCTGTCAAAACAAAAAAAGACTCGAATGTCAAGTGATAACTCTTGTATCTGTTGCCAAAGTCTGAACATGTGTTTTTATACATACATTACATATAAAAATCACATGCAATAAGGTCTGTCAATTAACCGTCTGTAAATGAGTAGTCAAAAATAACCTGGCAACACCCAACCTGCTGCCCTGCTGCATCTGAGGTGAGAGGGATTGTCGCTGCATTGTCTTGCCCCTGTCCAATGCCCCGATCTTTGCTGACTACAGGGCGGAAGAATTTGCTAATCACAGCCTGGTGCTGAGCAGTCCTCTTCCCGCGGCCTTTCGTCTTGGACATTGCAGATATCCCCCAGGCCCCTGTACAGGCAGCAGACTGTCCCTTCGCCTGGATTCCAGCAGCTGCTGCTGCAAGCGCTCAGTTCCGGAGCGGCGGCGGCACAAAAACACGTCAGAGAGAGAGTTAGAATTAAAGCTGGGACCCACGTGCTGCTGTTATCTTTCCCTTAAAGCTACACCGTTCTCACTGTAACAACATGATAACTGCAAAAGTGAATACCTCTACTTCACCACAATGTGGAAAACAATGCAGAGCCTGCTGACTGAAACATATGCCATTTTCTGTTTGCACCCGTTTCATGCTATGGTAGCAATATGTATTCCTTAAAGATGTACTCCTCATCCACAAAAATACAACGTAACTCTTTGTTTCTTAGCAAAGATACTGCAGAAGTACAAACACTATTGCACTGGTCAGAGGGTATGGCTTCAGCTACAGGAGACTCCAGAAGACCTGTGACCAGTGGTATCCCACAGGGATCTGTGCTGGGACCACTGTTGTTTGTGATATACATAGATGATTTGGAGGAAGATGGAGATTGCCTGATTAGCAGATGACACCAAGGTTGGTGGAGTAGCAGATAGTGAAGGGGACTGTCAGAGAATACAGCAGAATGTATATAGATTGGAGAGTTGCCAGAAAAATGGCAGATGGAGTTCAATATGGGCAAATGCAAGCTGATTCATTTTGGAAGATTCAATTCAAGAGCGAATTACACCATAAATGGAAAAGTCCTGGAGAAAATTGATGTGCAGAGAGATTTGGGTGTTCAGATCCATTGTTCCCTGAGTGGTCAAGAAGGTAGACGGCATGCTTTCCTTCATTGGACAGGGTATTGAGTGCAAGAGTTAGCAGGTCACGGTACAGTTTGGTTTGGCCACATTTGGACATAGAACAATACAGCACAGAACAGGCCCTTCAGCCCTCGATGTTGCTCCCCCAAAACTATCCAACCAGCATCCATGTGTTTATCCAAGAATTGTTTAAATGCCCCTAATGTGACTGAGTTAACTACATTGGCAAGACAGCGCATTCCACGCCCTTACTACTCTCTGATAAAGAAACTGCCTCTGACATCTGTCTTAAATCTATCATCCCTCAGTTTGTAGTTCTGGCCCCTTGTACAAACTGACATCCTAGGAAAAAGACTTTCACTGTCTACCCTATCTAGTTCCTCTGACCATCTTGTATGTCTCTATCAAATCCCCCTGTTCTTTCCAATGAGAACAGACCCAAGTCTCTCAGCCTTTCCTCATAAGAACTCCCCTCCAGACCAGGCAACATCCTGGTAAATCTCCTCTGCACATTTTCCAATGCTTCCACATCCTTCCTGTAATGGGGTAACAAGAATTGTACACAATATTCCAAGTTCGGCCACACCAGCGCTTTGTAAAGTTGCAGCATGACATTGCAGCTCCACAACTCAATCCCTCTATCAATGAAACTTAACTAACTGTATGCCTTCTTAACAGTACTATCAACCTCGGTGTATTTTCAGGGATCTATGTACATGGACTCCAAGATCCCTCCTCACATCCACACTACCAAGAATCTTTCCATTGACCCAGTACTCTGCCTTCCTGTTGTTCTTCCCAAAGTGAATCACCTCACATTTAGCTGCATTGAACTCCATTTGTCATGTCTCAACCCAATTCTGCCGTTTATCCAAGTCCCCCTGCAACCTGTAACATTCTTCTACACTGTCCACTACTCCACCGACTTTAGTGTCATCTGCAAACTTACTAACCCATCCAATACTGCAATGGGATACTGCATACAGTTCTGGTTGCCACATTACCAAAAGGATGTGGATGCTTTGGAGATGGTGCAAAGGAGGTTCACTAGGATGTTGCTTGGTATGTAGGCTGCTAGCTATGTAGACAAGGTGGATAGCAAGAAGCTTTTTTCCAGAGTGGGAGACTCAATTACTAGGGGGTCACAAGTTCAAAGTGAGATGGGAAAAGTTTAGCGGAGATATACGTGGAATGTTCTTCACGCAAAGGGTGTGGGTGCCTGGAACGTGTTGCCAGCAGAGGTGGTAGGGGTGGGAACAACGGTGTCATTTAAGATGTATCTAGATAGATACTTGAATGGGCAGGAACCAAAGCTTATGTAAAGATTGGGTCACACGGCGGTCCAATGGTTAGTATGGAGATAGTGTTACCTGGGAAATTGTCACTAAGGTACGATCCCGTGAGTATGACAATGTTAGGTTCTTGCTTTATATAGTTGTGTGGGAAATAGAACCCATTCACTTCAATAATTTCAGTCCGAGACAAGATCTGAAGCAACAGTGTCATTTATTATATGTTTGCAAGCGTGGTGCCAAAAATAGACGCGCAGAGTTTAGCAAGTACATATCTAATATAGGATTTGTTTCTCTTTCCTTCCTCCACTACTGTAAACCCGGCGCCCATTACTATTGTTTATCTCTTGCCTTATCCGGCCTTGTGCACAACAAAGTACAAGTTTTACTTGGCCATTTCACCACAACCTGCTGTGGTCCATTGTTAGGTATATCCTCCTTCACTACCATCTGTTTCCATTGCTTGTAACATTTCCTCCCATTCTTCATCCATACTGAGCCTTATGACCTTTTAATTGTGGTTTGTTTTTGTTTTTGCAGAAGCGGGAAACAGATGCTTATAACTACTGCTGGTACAAGCATATCTAGCTTAACCTACACCCCTTCCCCTCACAGCACCTTATCTATTTGTCTGTAACATCTAGCATTGTTTGCAGGCACATTTCATTCTTGTATGCACATTTTAGCTAATACAAAAACAATTATATATTTCCTTCACATAGTTTTAATTTTTGTTGACTCAGCTCTTGTTTGAAAGAATTATACACTGGTGTGAGTTCATTTACCTAGCATAAGTAATTATGATTGCAGAAGTAACACTGCTTTACCTATATCCCACAGTTGTAACCACCACAACCTTGTTTTCCACCCATGCTTGGACTATTCTGTTCTTCCCATTATTTTGTTTATTTCCCTTCATCCCTATATTGACCGTTTGCCATCAGTCAGCAGTGTCTATTCCCTGACATTCCTCCCTTTCTATCCACCATGCCTCTCATTGGGAGTCTACTTAGAATCAGTGTGTCTTTGATTAAACCTTACCACTTTGGTTCAGTATCTACTTTTTCTCTGATTACACTTCTGAAACTTCTTTGGGGTGTTTTTCATGTTAAAGTGCTCAATAAACAGAAGTCTAGATTAGATTAGATTCCCTACAGTGTGGAAACAAGTCATTTGGCCCAACAAGTCCACACCGACCCTCCGAAGAGTAACCCTCCCAGACTCATTTCTCTCTGACTAATGCACCTAACACGATGGGCAATTTAGCATGGCCAATTCACCTGACCCGCATATCTTTGGACTGTGGGAGTCGTGCCTGAAAATTTAAAATAAAGTATTTGCATCAACCTTTTAATAAAGCGAAGTAATTGTATTTTAATCTCTCAGTGGAAGTGGACTGGACCTTTAGACCCAATGAATAATCAATGTAACTATTTAGGACGTTGAGCCTCCCATTGGTTGCGCTGGAGTGGCGTCAGTTTGGCGCGTTCTTTTTGCTGCGCTTTGCGGGAATTTACTTTCAGTTTGGGAACCGGCTGCGGGCTCAGGAAAAAGCTGGAAGATGTCCCGCTTGCTGAACTGCATCGTCGCTGTTTGCCCCAACATGGGGATCGGCAAAGAAGGAAACTTCCCCTGGTACCCGGTCAGATTGAAGTAAGTAATCCAGGAGTAACTGAGACGGTGCAGGCCTGAGCTTGCCCGCAGTACACTGAGCAATCCCGCTTTCCCTGCTGGACTTCTCCGTGACCCAACCGCTTTTTCTAATGACTTTCCCGGCAACGGAAAGGTATTCCCACGTTCTGGTTTTAAAAAGAGTCTCCTGCACCGAACCTAGTTCTATGCATATCTAATCTGCATGATATGATATTCTTGCAGACCAGGAGAGATACCAACTTAGACTCGCATGCAATTGCCAGGCTTTGCTGCTGTTTAGATTCTCTCCAGCCGAGATTAACAATAATCAGCACAAGAACTGATATTCCATGTGGATATGGTGTTTATGATGGAATGCTACGGTAATTGTTTTCAGAACACTGGTCAAGGCAGTTGTACGTGTTCGGGGAGGGGGCAGAGGTTATGTAGTGAATATGACTTTTCAGTCAATAGCCACAGGTTCAATGGTCACTATTGCCAGACATTCCTGAATAACTTTCTTTATTTGGACTGTATTTTTGCCAGCTATTTAGATGCAAATTAGCTTGCCATGATGCACGGTGTCAGGAAATATTTAAACCTATCTATCACATTCAATATCTAAATTATACTTGTACTTATAATTAATATGGTGCTTGATTGCATCCACCCAGATAGGAATTGTAATATTCAAAGTGTGTAACAAAACTCTGTAGAATTCTATAGTGGTCACACTGGGGATGTCTTCACAAGCCCTTTTTTTTGATTTCTGGTAATTTGGGTCTCTTATCTACAAGGTGGTGATTGTGGAGGAAAGACACATTTGGCCATGGTTGTATTGAATGCCAGAGCAAACTTGGGCTAGATTAGATTACTTAGTGTGGAAACAGGCCCTTCGGCCCAACAAGTCCACACTGACCCTCCGAAGAGCAACCCATCTAGACCCCTTCACCTAACACTAGGGGCAATTTAGCATAGCCAATTCACCTAACTTGCACATTTTTGGACTGTGGGAGGAAACTGGAGCACTGGGAGAATGTGCAAACTCCACACAGACAGACAGTTGCCTGAGGTGGGAATTGAACCTGGGTCTCTGGTGCTGTGAGGCAGCAGTGCCAACCACTGTGCCACCCACTACACGGGCTACTTCTTTCATGTGATGAAAGGTGTCATCGAGTGCTGTCATGCATCACCTGGTCAACAATAACCTGCTCAGTTGGGGTTCGTCTGGGATCCGGGCTGCTCAGCTTCTGACCTCCATATAGATGTAAGTCAAATATGGACAAGTGAGCTGAATACAGAGGTGAAATGAGAGTGACAACCTTTGACATCAACGCTGCATTCAACTGAATGTGACATCATTCCTGATGATGGGCTCCTGCCCGAAATGTCAATTTTCCTCGGATGCTGCCATGACCTGATGTGCTCTTCCAGCACCACTCTAATCTTCACTCGGATCTCCAGCATCTGCAGTCCTCACTTTTGTCTGCCTGACAAATGGCAAGTAACATCTATGCCACATAAATGCCAGGCAATGACCATCTCCAGTAAGTAGCAATCTGACCACCACCTTTTGGCATTCAGTGGGTGATGATCACTGAATCTCTGACTGTCAACATTTTGGGAGATTACCATTTAACCAGAAACTAAACTGAACGTGCCATATAAATACAATGGCAACAAGAGCAGGTTGGGAATACTGCAGCAAGTAAATGACCTCCTGACTCCCCAAAGCCTGTCCACAAGGCACAGATTGGAGTCTGATGGAATACTCCTCATTTGCTTGCATGAGTGCAACTCCAACATCAGTCAACAAGCTTGACATTGTCCAGGACAAAACAGCCTGCTTGATTGGCAGCACATTCACAACCCATCCACTCCCTCCATTTCCAATGCTTTACTATAAACCGACTGACTCTGACAGCTACCTAGACTACACCTCCTCTCACCCTGCCCCCTGTAAAAACGCCATCGCATATTCCCAATTCCTTTGTCTCCACCGCATCTGCTCCCAGGAGGACCAGTTCCAATACCGAACAACCCAGATGGCCTCCTTCTTCAAAGACTGCAATTTCCCCCCAGGCATGATCGACGATGCTCTCCACTGCATCTCCTCTGCCCTTGAGCCCCACCCCTCCAATCGCCACCAGGACAGAACCCCACTGGTCCTCACCTTCCACCCCACCAACCTCCATATACATTGTATCATCCATTGTCCTTTCCGCCACCTCCAAACGGACCCCACCACCAGGGATATATTTCCCTCCCCTCCCCTATCAGCGTTCCGAAAAGACCACTCCCTCCGTGACTCCCGCGTCAGGTCCACACCCCCCACCAACCCTACCTCCACTCCTGGCACCTTCCCCTGCAACCGCAAGAAATGCAAAACTTGCCCCCCCCCCCCAAGGGATCCTTCCATATCCGCCACAAATTCACCTGCACCTCCACACACCTCATTTACTGCATCCGCTGCACCCGATTTTGCCTCCTCTGTATTGGGGAGACAGGCCGCCTACTTGCGGAACGTTTCAGAGAACACCTCTGGGACACCCGGACCAACCAACCCAACCACCCTGTGGCTCAACACTTAACTCCCCATCCCATTCCACCAAGGACATGCAGGTCCCTGGACTCCTCCATCGCCAGACCATAGCAACACAATGGCTGGAGGAAGAGCGCCTCACCTTCTGCTTAGGAACCCTCCAACCACAAGGGATGAACTCCGATTTCTCCAGTTTCCTCATTTCCCCTCTCCCCACCTTGTCTCAGTCAAATCCCTCGAACTCAGCACCACCTTCCTAACCTGCAATCCTCTTCCTGACCTCTCTGCCCCCCACTCCCACTCTGGCCTATCACCCTCACCTTAACCTTCTTCCACCTATCACATTTCCAACGCCACTCCCCCTAGTCCCTCCTCCCTACCTTTTATCTTAGCCTGCTTGGCACACTTCCCTCATTCCTGAAAAAGGCTCATGTCCAAAACGTCGATTCTCCTCCTTGGATGCTGCATGACCTGCTGCGCTTTTCCAGCAACACATTTTCAGCTCTGATCTCCAGCATCTGCAGTCCTCACTTTCTCCTAGAATGCTTAGTAGCAGCATTGTATGCTATCTATAAGATGCACTGCAGAAATTCACCAAAGATCCTTAGACAGCAACTCCCAAATCCCTGACCACTTCCAGAAGGACAAGAGCAGCAGATTCATGTTAACATTACCACCACTGCAAGTTTCCTTCCAAGTCACTCAGGATTATGACTTGAAAATATATCACTGGTCATTCAGTGTAGCTGGGGCAAAATCCTGGAATTCTCTTATTAACAACATTGTGCCTGCAGCAGTTCAAGAAAGCAGCTCCCTACCATCTTTTCAAGGGCAACTACGAATGGGCAGTACATGCAAGCCAGCCAGTGATAGCACAAAACACTTACTTGATTCATACTGCCTTATTTTAACTGGTTTCACTTAGCAATTTCCATCAACTTCAAGTCCTGGGAGAAGTTCACTCAGGGTCTTTGTACTTAACATCACTAATGGTAGGCCATATTCAGATTGAATGACCACATAGGGCAAAAGACCTCCTGCTCCTATTTTCTGTTTTTAAAGAAACCAATGTGGCCTCTTTTGAAAGCAAACCCATGTCAGAAGCAAGGAGAAAACTCTTCGAGAAAATCGTGAGGCAGCAACTGTTCAAACTCTATTTCCTCTGATATCCTGAGCCATTTGCAGCTGCTTGTGGATTAGCCTTTGCAGTCACCTGTGCACCCACCAGAATCCTACCAAACATTCCAGATGATGCAAATGGTTACCTTCGTTTCGAAGGACGAGCAAGATTCTGAACACCTCATTCCATGCTGCTCTGTAGAAGGTATAGCATAGGCCTTATCTAAGATGTCATGTGAATGACCGACTGACTGGGTCCTTCATGTGCTGCATAACGTATAAAGCTTTCTGAAAAGCTCAGCATGAGTGTTCCAGTGATAGGCCATAGGCCTGCAATACTAATCTGTTTCCCTTTACACAACTGCTACCAGGCCTGCAGAACAGTTCCAACATTGTGTTCTTATATCAAATGAGTGTTATTGGTCCTTGCATGTCTCGCTGGTTATTTAAATCTATCTGTTTGGGCAGGTTTTGAATCATCCTCATGGCAAGTAGGACTTGAACTTCTGACCCAGCATGGAGACATCATCACTGTGTCACAAGAACCACCTTGTATGTCTCAATAGGCATAGAGAATTAGATGCTTTAGTTTTGAGAAACCATTGAAATAAGTAAGGATTCTGAAACATTTTCGACATTACTTTAGAGTCAGCCAGGAACATTAAGTTTGCAACAAAAAAGGGGTGAAATAAAAATGTCTCTAGCTCCTGAATAAGTTGCTTTTTGTGTAATGGATAAATGTTAAAGTTCAAGTGGTGAAAGGAGCTGACCTTTTGACTGATAAAAGGATTTTTAAGGATTGAGCAATGAAGCTGTCTTTTGAACTCCTGGAACCTGCTGGCTTTGATCTTGCCGAGGAAAGTGGAATCTCCTGGATATTTTTTGCTGCGTATTCCATGGTTTCAAATATTTAATTTATAATTTTGAGATATTTTAAAGTAACACATATCTGGGGTGGGTGGGACTTGAATGAATGGCTCAAAGTAAAGTTGTTCACTTTTAAGTCTATTTTAATAGTTGCATTTCCTTTTAAACTAATTGTTTCAAATTTTGCTTTTTTCAACTTTTAGCAAAGAACTCAAATATTTTCAGAAGATGACCACCACGCCATCAGTAGAAGGTACTGCCAACACTTTTTAAAACGCTCCGAACTGTTATAGAACCAAGTAACTCCTCTGTCCAAACTCTGTATCACACCTTATTAAGGCCCCCAGCAAAAGATATTTGAATTTGTCAGCTGAGGGTCATTGCTTCTTCCTCATGATCTAACAATTGCTCAGCAATGGGCAGTTAGCCTTGAAATGTTTTCCTGATTTCCTGCCTTTAATTCTCTAATTGAGAAGGATGATTAGGTAATTGGCCTGCTGTTTGTGAGACCAGAATGGCACCAGGGCTAAAGGGCTTGAATTCAGAGAGCAGGTTGCATAAATGCAGTTTGTGTTCCCACGATACAATCATGATTGAATAGAGGTATTTAAAATGACAAAAGATTAACAGAAACCTTTTAAGACTTTTTACAGCCTCTTGTTCTGCTCAGTTCAACAAAGGTTTGACTGAACTAATCCCATTTTCCAGCTTTTTGCCCATAGTCCTGAAGACTATGGCAACATCAGTGAGCACCTAAATATTAAATTATACAAGGTTTTCTGACTCACTCACCCTTTCGGACAGTGAGTTCCAAACTCCTAGCATCCTCTCAGTGGAAAAAAGATTGTTTCAAGTCTCCTCCGTCTTCTACCCTTTAATCTTAAGTCCCTTGGTTATTGATCCCTCTATTAATGGGAAAATTACCTTCCTATCCACCCAGTGGGTTCCCCTAGTAATCTTTTATACCTTTATTCAGTCCCTTCTCAACCTTCAGTGCTTCAAGGAAAGCAACCCCGGCCTATCCAATCTTTCCTCGTCTCTGAAACTCTCCTGTTTTCTTTGGAAGAACACGGGAACAGGGCGATTTGAAATTAGAGTCAAGACCTTCAATGACAAAATCAGGAAGCACTTGTTTCGATGAAAGGTTGTAAGGACTGTCAATCCTGCAACAGTTGAGCTTTGAAAACTGAGATGGATAATATTTTCCTCATTTATATGGAGCTACAGGTAGATGATTGGGCTTGCGATCATGATCAGCCATGGTTTGACTGAAATTCAAAACAGGTTCAAGTAGCTGCAAAGCTGTTCTGATGATTAGTTGCACCATTTGAGAAAATTGTATTAATGGAATATTAATTTTCTTTTTCTGCCACTGTGTCACTATTACACAATTTCCTTTTAGCTTCCTTTTTATTGTTACTTTTGAACAATGCTTTATATCCATGATTTGGAGATGCTGATATTGGACTGGGGTGTACAAAGTTTAAAAATCACAACATCAGGTTTAAATGGAAGCACTAGCTTTCGGAGCGCCGCTCCTTCATCACAATTGTAGGACGCAGGATTTGTAGCAGAAGTTTACAGTGTGATGTAACTGAAATTATACATTGAAAAAGACCTTGACTGTATGTCAAGTCTCTCATCTGTTTGAATGACCATGTTAGTTTCTCATCTTATGTAAATCGCAAAACATTTTTCAAAAGTTACATTCTCAAGTGAACTTTAATAATTGGTGTCATCCCGGATAATGTATTAGCCTCCTGTGTGCTGCTGTCTGTGCCATAATGTTTAGACTCCAGGATGCTCTCATAAGAACAAGGTATGATGCACAACTCATCGGCCACCAGTTCCGACGTGCCAGAGCGAGGAACTGTAATAGTCTCCTCAGGAGACAGATGTGCTGCAACCACCGGGTACCCTTCGTTGTCCAGTACTTCCCAAAAAACTATGCCATGTACATGGTAGGTACTCTTACAACTCAGCCAGCATTGTCTATCTCATACACTGCAGGCAAGGATGCCCTGAGGCAATATACATTGTTGAAACTGAGCAGAGGTGACAGCAATGGATGAATGGGAACCACACAACGATCAACAGACAGAAGTGTTCCCTCCCAGTCGGACATTCTACCTCGGACCTTCGGGTGACAATCCTCCAAGGCAGACTTCGGGCAGGCAGCAGTGAAAACAGGGATGGCCTCAAACAGGACCTTGGGTTCATGTCACACCTACTGGTGACCCCATTGCACTATACACATGCGCGTGCGCACACACACTTGCGTTTGTGGGGTGAATTTATACTTTGAGTTACATTGTGCTTTGCTCAAAAACGGCATGAATCCATGTAAGATTCTGTTAATTCACTTTTTAGATTAGAATCAGTCTAACCATTATGGCACAGACCGAACAGGTGCTAACACTTTCAGTACGTTATCTGGGCTGACATCAATTGTTGAAGTTCATTTGAGAATGTAACGTTTTTAAAAAGTTTGCGGTTTTACATATGAAAGAAGTGAAACTGACATGGTCATTCTAATAGATGAGAGACTTAACAAACAATCAAGGTATTTTTCAATGTATAATTTCAGTTATATCACACTGTAAACTTTTTTGCTATAAATTCTGTGTCTTACAAACATGTACTTCACAACCACCTGATGAAGGAGCAGCGCTCCGAAAGCTAGTGCTTCCAATTAAACCTGTTGGACTATAACCTGGTGTTGTGATTTTTTTTTTAGCTTTCTATCCATTCTGTTTTGAATTGACTGAGCAATTATTACCATTAGCGTGACCCTGGCACTCCACGTGTTCAAGTGTTTCAAGCCTGTTGGGTGGCTTTAAAGTCTGGACATATTAGCCCCACTGCCCACCCCACTCTCCCTACCTCTTCCTCATCTTTTGATGGTTTGCATTACCCTACATGGTTAAAAATCATAAGACACCAAGTTATAGGAGCTTTTGCCCGAAACATCAATTTTACTGCTCCTTGGATGCTGTCTGAACTGCTGTGCTCTTCCAGCACCACTAATCCAGAATCTGGTTTCCAGCATCTGCAGTCATTGTTTTTACCTCTACACCAGGTTATAGTCCAACAGGTTTATTTGGAAGTACTAGCTTTCGGAGTGCTTCTCCTTCAGGTAGAGCAGCACTCCGGAAGCTAGTGCTTCCAGATAAACCTGTTGGACTATAAACTGGTGTTTGTGTGACTTTTAACTTTGTCCGTCCCAGTCCAACACCGGCACCTCCAAATCATAGTTACCTACATGGTCTTTGCATGCGAATTATTCAATTTGAAACACTATATTTGGTGATGGTTAATAGGTGAAAAAAAAACCCTTGGGTGATTGGGAATAAGCTTTCAGTTGTGTATAATATAAAACCATTTAAAAGTGAAGACTACTTTGTGTTGGGGCAGAGCAAAATGCTAGCCTAGTTCTCTAGAATTGAACTGTATTTATTGGGCTTTGTGATATGCTCTCTTTTGTCCTGTAAAAGTGATCTGTGCTATGTTTGACCTTCTAACAGGGAAAATCAATGCTGTCATAATGGGACGGAAAACCTGGTTCTCTATTCCTGAGAAGTTTAGGCCACTTAAAGACCGGATAAATATTGTACTAAGCAGAGAACTGAAGTAAGTGTCTGAAAGGTGATATTTGTTTCTGGTAAAGGGAGTCTGCAGTATTTTCCGTTATATTTGATTTACCACAGACACTGATGCCTGCATCTTTTATTTTGGATAAGGTGAGGAATAAGTTCATAGTATTCGCTTTTGAACAATTTATATAATTATGCAGAATATAAATTGCATTAACATGATTGAACAGATGTTCTATATGCTAGTTTAGTCTTGCATACCTCCAGATCTCCTCTCTATCCTGAATTTTAGTTGACCACATAGAGAAAATGAAATTACAGCTTTCCTCATTTTGGAGAACTACATAATGTGGTGTAATTTTATCTTTAACCTCTGTTGCCTAACTTGTTTTTGTTTTGCTCCTCCCTCTTGAAGATATTGACCCCTTATTGTCTAGCACATGGGTGCTTGCCCAGGTATTGTTTATTCAAGCGTAAACTATTCAGTCATATTGTAGAAATACAAGCAATAGTGTATCTAAGCCTCATCTACCCTTGTGGGGTAGGTAGGGAGGTTCTGCTTCAGCTGTACATAGTGCCCCATTTGTTGTCTCTCCAATGCACAGTGTGCAGTTTAGGTTTCCTTATTTAAGGGAAGGATGTAGATGCATCGAAAATAATTCTGAGAAGGTTTCAGACTAAGATCTAGAATGGACACATGTCTTGTGAAGAGCAGTTGAACAGTCGAGGCTTGTATCTGCTTGGGTTTTTGAAGAGTCAGAGATGACTTGATTGAACTACAAGATCTTGGATTGCTTGCCCAAGTGGATGTGAAAAATGAAGTTTCTAGTGGCCGAATCGCAAACTAGAGGTCACTGCTTAAAGATAAGAGATGGATGAGAAGGATTTTTTGTTTCAGATGTTCATGTATGTAATACTCAGTACAGCTCCAGAGGATAACTGGAGAAAGGGCAGGAACCTTGGCCTGTTGCCTATCCTAGGGAAATAAAGAGCAATCAATATTTATGATCAAGCCATCAGGAATCGATATACATTATTTCTTTATTAATAAATGTGTTCATTGATGCATTTCCCACTACCTTTCAAGTTTTCCATGAATCTGATTTAATGAGAAGGAGATCCAGAAAATAGGACCATATGCAAAGTGGAAACAAAGATAATTTTGATCTTTAAGTGAAAATATCTGTATGTTTAAAATCTACTTCATATCCTGTAGGTCAGTGTTTGAAACTACTGTGTTTTGATCTGGTGGATTTCAGAGTCTGTGAAATTTTGTCATTGAGCTTAAACAAATATAAAGAGACCAAGAAGAAAACTGTGCCAGCTTTGTGGGTGTGCTGGTTGCAATGATCCACCTTTTGTGGTTGTGTTGCAATCCCTTTAATCAATGGATGTGCTGCAGCCTTTAGCTAATAAGACCCATTGACTGCAATCAGTGAAGATAGACAATTACAACCCTCTCCATGAGAACACTCAATACTGAGGCCCTCCAAGGAGGTATTCTCAGCCCCTACTGTACTCTCTGTACAGCCACGACTGTCACCAAATTCCAACGAACGTTATCTACAAGTCTGCTGACCACAGCACCATGATAGGATGGATATCAAACTATGATCAGTCAGAATTCAGAAAGGAGATACGGCTCCCCCTTCCCCAAAAATATACATCAACGGCATGGTGGTTGAGAGCGTGGAGAGCATCAAGTTCTTTGAAGAAGTAACGAAGGGAATTGAGGGTAGAGCGGTAGACGTGATCTGTATGGACTTCAGTAATGCATTCGACAAGGTTCCCCATGTGAGACTGGTTAGCAAGGTTCGATCTCATGGAATACAGGGAGAACTAGCCAGTTGGATACAGAACTGGCTCAAAGGTAGAAGACAGAGGGTGGTGGTGGAGGGTTGTTTTTCAGCCTGGAGGCCTGTGACCAGTGGAGTGCCACAAGGATCAGTGCTGGGCCCTCTACTGTTTGTCACTTATGCTTGCATCCAAATCATTTATATAAGAGATACAGTTAGTAAGTTTGCAGATGACACCAAAATTGGAGGTGCAGTGGACAGCGAAGAGGGTTACCTCAGATTGCAACGAGATCTTGATCAGATGGGCCAGTTGGCTGAGGGGTGGCAGATGGAGTTTAATTTAGATAAATGCAAGGTACTGCATTTTGGGAAAGCAAATCTTAGCAGGGCTTATACCATTAATGGTAAGGTCCTAGGGAGTGTTGCTGAACAAAGAGACCTTGGAGTGTAGGTTCATAGCTCCTTGAAAGTGGAGTCGCAGGTAGATAGGATAGTGAAGAAAACGTTTGGTATCCTTTCTTGATCAGAGTATGGAGTACAGGCGTTGGGAGGTCATGTTGCGGCTGTACAGGACAGTGGTTAGGCCACTTTTGGAATGTTGCGTGCAATTTTGGTCTCCTTCCTATCAGAAGGATGTTGTGAAACTTGAAAGGGTTCAGAAAAGATTTACAAGGATGTTGCCAGGGTTGGAGGATTTGAGCTATAGGCAGAGGCTGAACAGGCTAGGGCAGTTTTCCCAAGAGTGTCAGAGGCTGAGGGGTGGCCTTAGAGGTTTATAAAATCATGAGGGGCATGAATAGGATAGATTGGAGATGTTGGTGTTGTACACCCCAGTCCAAAGTTTAAAAAAATCTCACAACACCAGGTGATAGTCCAACTGGTTTAATTGGAAGGACTAGCTTTCAGAGCACTACTCCTTCATCAGATCGTTGTGGGCCACAACGACCTGATGAAGGAGCAGTGCTCTAAAAGCTAGTCCTTGTCCCTACCCTCCCCTTCACTGTTTTGATCACACAGCACTGCCCTTTGATGTGAAGGGCAATGTTTGTCACTGGCCACCCGGGTGTTTTCCTATCTTCCTGGTGGTGGAATTTGAATAAAGATTCATGCACTTTGTGTCTTCCACTGTGTCTCACACCTGCACACACACACCATGGCTGCTGGGGAAAAAATAAGCACTACCGCACTTACGTGGTAGTGTGGGGGAAAAAAAAACAGGAGTGATGCACTGCCCTCTGATGTGAAGGGCAGTGCTTGTCACTGGCCACTTGGGTGTTTGCCTAAACAAAAAAAAGAAAAAAGGCTAGTCCTTCCAAGATGGCAGCGACCTAGCAAGTCTGAGTCGACAGTGCTCCTCCCAAGACTTGGGTAAAGTGGGTCACCCACCCCCACCACACTTACCAAATCATTTATAATAGCTGTTTAATTTAATTAGTTGTTTAATATTAAATTTAAACAATCTAATCTTTAGTAAAAATGACTAAAGGGAAGGGAACCCGCAGCTCTCAACAAGTAGGAACCCCTCCCCCACCCCCTCCAGCTGCAGCTGAGGCATCCACAGCTGCCCTGGGGGACTTACCTATGGTGACAAGCCTTGTAGAAATGATCTCCAAACTGGGTGCGAAGATCGACGCTTTCATCGAAGAATCCCGAAATCAATGGGACTCTCTCTCGGCCGCGCTGCCGAAGCACGACCGAGACATCCAAGAAATCGAGTGCCGAGTCAGAGGGGCGGAGTTAAAGGCCGTGACCTCCGAAACTACAGCTCAATCGGCCGTGGATCAGGTCCGGGCTCTCGAACAGCGAGTCCGGACCTTAGAGAATCACATTGACGACCTCGATAATCGAGGTCGTCGAAAAAATATTCGTTTGCTGGGCCTTCCCGAACGGGAAGAGGAAGGCCAGCTTACACTGTTTCTCGAGCAGTGGCTGCCACAACGTTTAAATCTGGAAGCTGGATCAGGCCAGGTAAGGGTAGAATGGGCCTACCGGGTCGCAATACGCAGGCCCGTCTCGAACCAGCGCCCACGCCCGGTCCTGTTCCGGCTGCAGAGCTACAAGGAGAGGCAGATACTCCTAGAAGCCTCTAGAAATCTTGGAAAAGACCCCCAAGCTATGATCTATAAAGGATCCAAGATCATGTTATTCCAGGACTTTTCCCCAGCTCTGGTCCGAAAGATGAAGGCATTCGACGAGGCGAAGAAGCGTTTAAGGGACTTAATTATTCAGTACTCCTTACGCTACCCAGTGACGCTACGCTTTAACCATGAAGGATCCGTATATAACTTCGGATCACCAGAAAAGGCTAAGGAATTCTTGGACTCTCTTAGATAAACTGTAAGACATAATGGATGTTGGTTGGCCTTTTCCCCCCGGCTTTGGTTTATATCCCCCCCTTTTTTTTCTCTTATCTTGCTGTCTAATATTATCATGGGGGGTGGGGAGAGGGATTTGATTTTCTCCCCTCCTTGGGGTTTTCTTTTATTATTTTATGTATGTGTGTGTGTATGTATGCATGTATGTATGTATGTGTATATGTGTGTGTGTGTGTGTGTATATATATATATATATATATATATATATATTTATATTACACACTGAGGGGTTTGGTTAAGTTGGTGGGGGGAGGTGGTTACCTTATTCAATTTTACCTCCATCTTTAGGAGCGGGGTTGTTTCTCCCTTGTTATTTTGTATTACTATATTTATATTTAATTATTATTTGTTGAGGTTGTAATTTTATAGTTATATGTTTATATATGGTATTAACATTACCAAATATACCCAGGTGTTGGTATGGGTGGGGGTAGGATGCTCACTGTTAACTCTAGCTTTGTATTATATCTGAATTCTCATTTTATTGAGGAGCGCCTGGGTCAAGGGTGGGGAATTGGTTGGGAGAGGATATGATGGACTTTTGGAGAGGAAGTGACTCCCCCTGGGAACAAGGGGGAAAATCTCCACTTAGATACGTTTTATATTTTTTTAAATTTAGAAATAGTTTTTTTTTATTGTATTGTTGTGAGTGTATTAGAGAGGCTTTATTTTTGTAAATTTTACATGCTCTACGCTCGGGATGTTCTGGATAGGGTTTCCCCTCCCGAGGGGTCTCGGATTTGCCCAGATGATTATGGTTGATCAGTCGGTTAAGTGGTGCACCTGGAATGTCAAGGGGAGTAATTCGCCAGTCAAAAGGAAGAAAATATTATCAAATCTTAAGAAGGAAGGAGTTGATATAGCTCTCCTATAGGAGACACACCTGTCGGATAAAGAACACTTGAAATTACGACAGGGTGGATTTGATCAGCCCTTTTTTTCTTCTTTTAGCTCAAAAAGCAGGGGAGTTGTTATTCTTGTTCGGAAGAATTTCCCTTTCAAAATCCTAAAGCAGATAAAAGACAAATCTGGACGATATATCTTGATTAAAGCCCTCATAAATGGAGAGGAATATGGGATTTTAAATTTGTACTGCCCCCCGGCACATCCTATAAATTTATAACGGAAGCCTTTTCAAAATTGATGGCTTTTGGTGCCCGTCATACAATTATAGGGGGAGACTTTAATTGTAGTATGGATCCGGAAATAAATAGGATTCCCAAGAGTACTGCAGGAGTATCTCCCAGATCTGGACAATTGGTGGATCTGAACAAAGAATTAGGATTAGTAGCTGTATGGAGATGTCTTCATCCACAGGGCAGAGATATTTCTTTCTACTCCAATCCACATTAATGTCATACCAGAATTGATATGTTTTTTGTCCCCTCGATTTTTAAAAATTCCATATCATCTTGTAAAATAGGTAGTATAGCAATTTCCGACCACGCTGCTGTATATATGGAAACTAAGGCGAGGAACAATGGGACATCCCCTCGGCATTGGCGTACGGACCCCTTCCTGATGAAAGATAGTAAATTTGTAAAGTACTTCTCTCAAGAATTTAAAACTTTTTTAGAAATTAATTCAGGTACAGCTAGCAACCCATCAATGATGTGGGAGACCATCAAAGCTTACACGCGAGGTTTGATCATCTCCTACTCAGCGACCCAGAAGAAATTGAAGGGAGAACAACAGCGTCTGCTTGAAGCTCGCTTAAAAGCAGCTGAAACAGCATACACTGATAGACCTTCTATTATTAAATTGCAAAGGATTATGGCTTTAATAACTCTAAACACTATGCTTACTCAAACGGCTAAGAGGGAAATATTATTTGCAAAACAAAGGTTATATGAATATGGCGACAAACCGGATAGATACTTAGTATTTCTTGCAAAATAAAAAAAGGCCCCTCAGACTATTACGTCTATCAAGGAAAGTACGGGTATTTTGACTCATGATCATAAAAAGATTAATGCGATCTTTAGAGAATTTTATTCTGAGTTATATAAATCGCAGGATTGTGAAGACAGGACGAGGAGGATGCAGTCATTTTTTTAAAAATTTGACCTTTCCAGGCCTAACTCCGGAACAGGTATTGGTCCTAAATGCTCCTCTGACAGTCCAAGAAATACTTGATGCAATTAGGCAACTTCAGAGTGGTAAGGCACCGGGCCCAGATGGTTTTCAAGCTGAATTCTATAAAGAATTTATAGAAATATTGGCTGGTCCACTTATGGACAAGTATAACTATGCATATAGTCAGGGCTGTCTCCCGCCTTCGCTGAAAGAGGCAAATACCTCTCTTATCCTTAAAGGAAAGGATCCAGAAGATTGTACATCATACAGACCAATATCCTTGCTAAATGTAGATTTTAAAATCCTTTCTAAAACGTTAGCACTGAGACTAGAAAGGGTACTGCCACATATTATAAAGGAGGATCAGATGGGGTTTATTAAGGGCCGTAGATCATCCAATAATATTAGAAGGGTGTTGAATATGATTCAAGCCTGCCATCAGGGAAAGATACCAGGAGTAGTAGTTTCATTAGACACGGAAAAGGCATTTGATAGGGTTGAATGGTCATATTTATTTTACACATTGGAAAGGTTTGGCGTTGGACAGGTGTTTACCAAATGGGTCTCAACATTGTATAGTGATCCCAAAGCAGTTGTGGTTACCAATGGATTAGGTTCGGATAGCTTCAGTGTGGATAGGGGCTGCCGTTAGGGATGTCCCCTCTCGCCATTGTTATTTATGCTAATAATTGAACCACTAGCAGAAGCTATACAAGCTGATCCTAATATAGTGGCCCCAAGAATTGGTACAGGTAAACATAAAATTACCCTTTATGCAGATGATGTTCTTCTATTCCTCAGTAACCCTCTGATGTCCATACCTCACCTAATCCAAATTATTAATACAGTTAGCGCATTCTCAGGCTATAAAATTAATTTTTCAAAATCGGAGGCTATGCCAATGGGTGGCCTTGCTATGACACCCCACTTAGTAGACGGATCCCTTTTTCCCTTTCGTTGGTCCCTGGAGGGCTTCTTATATTTAGGCATTTTTATTACTCCAGTATTTGGTCAGTTGTATAAGGCTAATTTTGTGCATTTACTGGAAAGAATTACATTAGATTTCTTTTTAGATTACATTACAGCGTGGAAACAGGCCCTTCGGCCCAACAAGTCCACACCGACCCGCCGTAGCGCAACCCACCCATACCCCTACATTTACCCCTTACCTAACACTACGGGCAATTTAGCATGGCCAATTCACCTGACCTGCACATCTTTGGACTGTGGGAGGAAACCGGAGCACCCGGAGGAAACCCACGCAGACACGGGGAGAACGTGCAAACTCCACACAGTCAGTCGCCTGAGGTGGGAATTGAACCCAGGTCTCTGGCACTGTGAGGTAGCAGTGCTAACCACTGTGCCACCGGGCCGCCCACCTGCCACCGGGCCGCCCACCGATAAGGCAGGACCTCCAGCGATGGGGAGACCTTCCAATTTCCTGGTTGGGTAGAATAGCACTAATCAAAATGAATGTCCTGCCCCGTCTCCTATATCCTATGAGAATGCTTCCGGTGATGCTGCCAAGGATGGCTCTACGTAAATTGGGTGGGTTCCTTTATCTGGAATCATAGGCGGCCCCTCATTAAGCTGAAGAAGCTACAGCTTCCACAGGCAAGGGGAGGATTGGACTTCCCAGACTTTAGGAAATATCAGCTAAGTTCCCTATTAAGTTACATAGCTGATTGGGTCTTGTCTGATCCACAATCAATCTGGTTGGACATCGAGGCCTCTCAAGTAAAATACCCACTTATTAGTCTTTTATTTTCAGACAAGAGGAAAATCATTACAGATCACTGTAAAAACCCTATAATACTAAACACAATTAAGGCTTGGAATATAATGCGGCAAAATGAGGGCAACTCACATAAAACATCCCCCTATGCACCGATAGTGGGAGCTTGGGGATTCCAACCGGGGTTTACAGATGCCACTTTTAAACTCTGGAGATCTCATGTCTAGGGGACCTATTTAAGGATGGGGTCCTGATGTCTTTTGAACAGCTGCGTCAGAAATTCGGATTACCTAATGGAGACCTCTTTCGATATTTCCAAATTCAAGATTATATCCAGATAGAGAATATCTGATTTATATTCTCTATCTGATTTATAAAGACTGTAGTGTCCTACGACCAGTGGGGGTATCTTCCGTCAGTACTATTTATCATTTACTACATGATGAAGTATCGGGATATATGGATAATCTGCTTAAACCATAGGATCAGGATTTAGGACTAGAAATCTCTATAGAAACATGGAATGATATTTGGGAAAACGCTAGAAGAATTACTATCTGTAACAGAACCCAGGCTATCCAGCTGAAGATACTTCATAGGGCCCATATAGCACCGGTTCGATTGGCAAAATTTAAGGCAGGAGCATCTCCAATGTGTCCCAAATGCAAAATAGAGGTGGGCACTCTTGTACACTGCCTATGGACCTGTCATAAGATCCGTAGATATTGGACTAAAGTAGCAAGTACCCTGACAGAAGTTTTAGGAACGGAAATTAAAGTGGACCCTGTATCTCTCCTTTTGGGCTTTTCGAACTTTCCCTCCCTGGACATGTACGGGAAGAGACTATTTTCTATTCTTTCTTTCTGTGCAAGGAAAAATATTTTGGTGAACTGGGTGGCTGAGGGCCCCCCTGGACTTTCAAATTGGCACAGATTAATTATGGAATGTATTCCCCTTGACTTCCTTACAAATATGGTGCACCAAAAGACCGAATTATTTTATAAAATATGGCAGCTCTTCTTGAATTACATAAATACAGATATTTCAGCTATCCCAACAAGGTCTTTTATTTAATTGAGATTACAAACCTGGCTGGTCCGGGGCCCCTTAGGAGAGGAATCCCGCACGAATATGGGTTTTATTACATCTGATGTTAACACATTCCGAGCATGTAAGAGACTTAAATATACACTCTGATTAGTAGTAGATAGTTGAGTTTTGTTTTATTTTTATTTTTTGGTTTTTTTTTCCTCTTTTGTTACATTTTGGCTATTGTATATTTGATTTAATTGTATATCAATGTTTATATTTGAGAGTTTTGTTTATTTTTGTAAACTTGTAAAATGTTAAATTTCTAATAAAAATATCTATATAAAAAAAACCTGTTGGTCTATCACCTGGTGTTGCGCAATAAATAGACAAAGTCTCTTCCCTCAGGTGGGGGGAGGGGGAGGGGAGTCCAGAACTAGAGGGCATAGGTTTAGGGTGAGAGGGGAAAGATATAAAAGAGACCTAAGGGGCAACATTTTCACGCAGAGGGTAGTACATGAGTAATCTCTATGTATGGAATGAGCTGCTAGGGGAAGTGGTGGAGGCTGGTACAATTGCAACATTTTAAAAGGCATCTGGATGGGTATATGACTGGGAAGGGTTTGGAGGGGTACGGGCCAGGTGATGGCAGGTGGGACTAGATTGGGTTGGGATATTTGGTCGGCATGGACAAGTTGGACCGAAGGGTCTGTTTCCATGCTGTACATGTCTATTACTCCCAAGTTTCTAGGAGTGACAATAACTGACATCCTGTCCTAGACTTTCCTCATAGGTCTGATGGTCAAGAAGGCACAACAACACCATTTCTTCCTTCGGTGGCTCAGGAAATTTGGTAAGTACATAAGGCCCTGAAACATTTACAGATGCACCATTGAAAGCATTCTGTCCTAGTGCATAACAACCTAGTACAGCAACTGCACTGCCCAGAACTGTAAGAAACTGCAGGAGGTTGTCTGCACAGCCCGATCATCACAGAAGCCATCCTTCAATCCATGAACTCCGTTTGCACGTCATTGCTGTGGAAAGGCTGCCAACATTATCAAAGACCCCTGCTGTCCCAAATAATGCTGTTCTGCAACCTCTTCAATCAAACAGAAGCTTGAACATGCACCGCAGGTTCAAGAACAGCTTCTTCTCCGTAACTAAACTGATGAATGGACTTTCTAATTTAAAATGATGAACTTAATAGTGGTGTTCTTGCCTCACATATATCCTGTGTGGTGTACCCTGTATGCCTCTCGCTGTCCAACATTTTTTGTCACTCTGTGATCTGTCTGAACAGTCTCACATAAAGCTTTTCGCTGTACTTAGGTACATGTGGCAATAAACCCAGTCAATCAGGGAATTGTGTAAGGTATCCAATATTCCTGATTTGAGAACATCTCAAAGTTAACAAAGTGCTTTATTTTATGTTCACAGGTACAGGTTATGCTCATGGTGAGCCATTCCACACTGATCTTTCTGGATCGATTTGAAGTAACAATAGTTAGGTGCTCTTTGTTATTGTTTAGGTGTGAGTGGGGAGAGATTTTAAAATCAGCCGCATTAGAATAAAGAAATCTTGGCCTTTACCAAATAAGAGAGAGTAACTTTAGTCCTGCAGATGCAGTTTAAAATACGCGACACTTAAAGTTTTTCTAGGTGATGTTAGGCAGCTTCATTTGAACTGGTGTGTGTGTCTGCCTGCAATGGCACAACATCCTGCAGTGAAGAGTGGGAGAAGGGATGGCTGGTCGGAATGGACACGTTGGATTGAAGGGTCTGTTTGTGCTGTATAACTCTGACCTAATAAACACAGATTTGGACATTGGTTCTCAGAGAGGAAAGTCACCCCACCTCTCTGCTTGAGTAGATGTGAGATGCACCAGTCTCTGTCTCTCTGTCCCGGTAGAATCTAGAGTAACTGTTGAGAGCCACCTTTCCATGCATACACCATTGTTTGAAATGTTCTGTCTATAACTGTATAAGAGCACAGACACTAATACAATCCACTTCTTGCCTGATGCATGTTTTGGCAGATCTGGAAACGCTGCTGTCGAGAGTGGAGCAGTTAGAATGAGGGGTGTACAAAGGGTTAGGATCTGGGTCGATGTAGGAGTTGTATTTTGGCACCATTCAAGACAGAGTTTCTTGTATGAGATAAATTTGAGATATTTGTCTCGGGACACCCTCACCAACCAACCCCACCGTCTTGTAGCTGAACACTTCAACTCCCCCCTCCTACTCTGCTAAGGACATGCAGGTCCAGGGTCTCCTCCATTGCCACTCCCTAACCACCTGACGCCTGGAGGAAGAATGCTTCATCTTTTGCCTCTGGACTCTCCAACCACACTGCATCAATGTGGACTTCACCAGTTTCCTCATTTTCCCTCCCCTCACCTTATGCCAGTCCCAACCTTTTTAACTTGGCACCACCCTCATGACCGTTTTCTACCTGTCCATGTTCCTTCCCACCTATCCGCCCACCCTCCCCTCCAACCTGTCACCATTACACTTCTTCCCCCATCACCACCTAATCTACCTATCGCACTCTCAGCTACTTTCCTCCCCCAGCCTCACCCCTCTCCCATTTACCTCTCCACCCCCTCAGCTCAGCCTCATTCCTGATGAAGGGCTTTTGCCCAAAACGTCGATTCTCCTGCTCCTCAGATGCTGTGTGACCGGCTGTGCTTTTCCAGCACTACACTCTCCAGTCTGATCTGCAGTCCTCACTTGCGCTTAGTTTTGGCACAGATGCAGCTAGAGTCACGTCATATCATGGCGCAGGTACCGCCTTGTGGTGAGCTTTCTTGAAAATTTAGATCTCTTGACCATAATCTCTAGAGCCTTAATATTTACTGGTTTTGCTTTGGTCAACGAATTACAATAAGAACTTCCTGGTGGCATTCTCAACGTTTTGCCTAGAATTTGTTTGACAACGAAAACCATGTCAGATGCTCCTGTCTACAGCCACACTAATTTGCGAGGATGTCCTCGGTATTCAGGAATATGTTGACCACTTCACCTACCTTGACAGACACCTCACTCAAAAGACTCCCATTGAAGAACAGATTCAACACTGGATCAACTGTGCCAGGTCAACCTGCGAAAGGTTATGCCCACAAGTGTTGACAACAAAGACTTCTGCAAGTCAACGCGAGTCTTATTGGGCAGAGCAGTTGTCAACAATGGGCGAAAACACGAGGACTGCAGATGTTGGGGATCCAAGTCAAAGAGTGTGGTGCTGAAAGAGCACAGCCAGTCAGGCAACATCTGAGGAGCAGGAGAGTCGACGTGTTGGGTGTATGCCCTTCATCAGGAATGAAGGGCTGATGAAAACGTCGACTCTCCTGCTCCTCTGATGTTGCCTGACTGGCTCTGCTTTTCCAGCGCCACACTCTTTGACAGTTGTCACCACACTCCCAGTATTGCCGTGAGACTTGGGCTGTGTATCTGTGATGTCAGTATGCTGGAGAAATTCCGCCAGCAATGCCTCTGTTACATTTTCTTGATTGATGATTTAAAGAATCATAAAACAAATGATAGTGCCCTTCTGTAGGATGCTGGTTTGCAGTCAGTAATTTGTTGATTTTTAGGTGGTTCGAATCACCTCCAGATCTCTGGTTCAGGTACTTAATTGGGGAATGTGAAATGAAGGCAGTAGACCGGTGTTTCAGGGCAAAAGGATCTGTGTTTATTTAAATACAAAAAGGTAAGTATAATACAAGAAATAAAGGCAAATGTAATAAACAGTGAAATTGACACAATCAAATATGCAGAGGGGAGTAATTAAATACACTCTTAATTTAAAGTTTAAAAAAATCACATAACACCAGGTTATAGTCCAACAGGTTTATTTGGAAGCACCAGCATTCAAAGCACTACTCCTTCATCAGGTAGTTGTAGAGCAGGATGATCAGACACAGAATTTATAGCAAAAGATCACTGACATGCAACTGAAATGATAAATCAAACAAATCTAGATTGCTGTTAAGTCTTTCATCTTTTAGAATGGTTTGCAGGTTTTGGTGCATTGATATATAAATCCCAGAACTTCTTTTAAGTCCCATTCTCGAGATAATTTAAGGTTTTATTTAAAAGCTGACATCTCTGTGATCTTTTGCTATAAATTCTGTGTCTTATGATCCTGCTCCACAGCCACCTGATGAAGGAGCAGAACTCCGAAAGCTAGTGCTTCCAAATAAACCTGTTGGACTATAACCTGGTGTTGTGTGATTTTTAACTTTGTCCACCCCAGTCCAACACTGGCACCTCCACATCATATTAATTTAAATGCAGATTAAACACTATTTGAAGTTAAACAGCAATTTTAATCACAAAAAAACTTTAATCAGATTTCCTAGCTTTGGAGTTCCTGCACTGTCAGCACCCACCTTCCCCTCCCAGCTAGCTCGGTTGGAAACTTTGGAGTCGAAGGAATTTCAGCTCACCAGTGAGGAAAATGCAGTTCAAATTTTTTTTTTTTAAATTGTGTTGAAGGCTGTTGAGGTTCTTGCCATCAGTTCTCTGTGTTCGGAACCGACGCGTGTGGAAACTCTTTGGATAGTAAAGAAAAATCCCCTGCCTGTGTGTCTCGAATATCCTTTGTTGCAATGATGTTCTTTATTCAACTTTCTGGTTCTGAAGCTGCTTAATGGGGCTAGAGCCTGTGGGGAAGCTGTAAGTACAGGAGCTTGCTGTTGAGAAAGGCTCTCCCTGGTGAGACCCGACCTGGCAGATGTACAGACTGTGTGGTCCATTATCTCCTCTCAAATCTGTGTTCTCCATTGTGTTTCTGGTGTTCCCTTTTCAGGTCAGTTGACTTCCTGATGGTTAAGAGTACGTGTGAATGGGTGCTGATTAAAGTTGAATTTCCAGTATCTATGAAGGTTCTTATGTTGAGTAGCCCAAGTTGTAAAAGTTAGTTTCAGTCTAGAATGTTAATTCTGGTTGATTTGCTCTCTTGGAGTGGAGAATTACGTTGGAATTCCAGATTGAACGGTAGTCCCAGACTGAAATCATTCTGGCTGTGTGTATTTATTGAGACCTGAGCGGAGACTTCTGCCCAGTATTTTAGGCATTGGAAAAGTCCAGGATCTTGTCCATTTGTTGTGGTTCTGTTCGCCGAGCTGGGAATTTGTGTTGCAGACGTTTCGTCCCCTGTCTAGGTGACATCCTCCGTGCTTGAGTGCGGAAGCAGGTCATTCCATCCATTGGGTCCACACTGACTCTTCGAACAGCAGCACATTCAGACCCACTCCCCCATTCCTATCCCTGTAACCATGGCTAATCCACCTAGCTTGCACACCCTGGACGCTACAGGGCAATTTAGCTTAGCCAATCCACCTAACCTGCACATCTTTGGACATCGGGGGTAACGAGAGCACCCGGAGGGAGCCCTCGCAGACATGGGGAGAATGTACAAAATCCACAGACAGTCGCCACTGGGTAGAATCGAACCCAGGTCCCTGTGAGGCAACAGTGCCAGCCACTGTACCACCCAACCAGTTAGACCATTCTCCTGCCTTATCCCCATTATCCTGCAGGCTTGCAATACCACTCACTGTGCAAAAAACTTTTCCCCAATTTTAAACTGTCATTCTTGTTGTATTTAGTAACCATTCAAGCAGTGACACTGCCTTTCCATGAATGGAGTAAATCATTACTATTTGTTGTGATTCTCAGGGAGATGCCAAAAGGAGCGAATTACCTAGCACGTGATCTGGAGTCAGCACTTGTTCACCTGGATTCACCAGAGCTGCAGGACAAAGTGGATCTTGTGTGGATAATAGGTGGGAGCAGCCTCTACAAGGTACGATGTTGAACTTGCTTATCTGTTTGCAATTTTGAATAGTAATGATTCAGAAGTTTCAGTAAAATCTTTCACAGACTGGAAGGATCGGCATTCAAATTTTTTGCCACAAATCTGAAGCTAATTTTGTCGTTAGAAAAGGGGGGGAAAAAAAGAAATGCAGGGCTGAGGTATAGAGCAGAGGAGTGTGACGAATTAGCTAGCTCTTTCAAAGAGCTAATACAGGGAAAAATCAGATCAATCTTTCTCTCTGGATTCTACAATATTGTTAAATTCTACCCTTTATCAGTCTTTGGGGATGACATTTGCAGTCTTAGCTAAGTTACTCTCCTCTTCTATTGGGTTCATGGGCTGATGACTTTAGTGTCACTTAACTTGAAAGACAAATGTTTTTGCTGGAATTGGCAATAATGTGTGGGAACATTTGCCAAGTGTGATGGAGCTTCTTACAGTTAGAGCTAAAATTACAAGGACTGGGCAGTCCATGTTTGGGGGCTGATTTTGGGAGACAGAGCTGGCACCCACACAGGCAGTGAAAACAGTGTGCCCCTCGGGTGATGCTAGTGTTTATTACACAGGTTTCCCTGTCCCTAGTGTACCATAGATCACACTTCTTATACTATATATTTTTATTATTTCATGAGATGTGGATGTCACTGAGAGCCAGCATTCATTACATGTCCCTCATTGCCCTTGAGAATTGATTGCTAGATCATTACATGGCTCACTTAGAAGTGAACCACATTGTTGTGGGTCTGGAATCACGTGTGTGCACATAGGGCAAACCAAGTGAGGATGGCACATTTCCTACCCTGATGGACATTAGTGAGCCTGGGAGTGTTTACAACAATTTATGGAAGTTTCATGTTCGCCATAATGGAGCAGATTTCAATTCTGTCAGTTGCTGTGGTGAAATTTTAATCTGTGCCTTCAGAGCATTCAAGACATTTTTAGAATTGCCAATCTGAATGGCATTTTTGCTGTCTCACTGTCAGTTTTGTTTTGGTGTCCCCACTCCAGAATGTTAGACTCTAATGTTAATGGCTGTTAATGTTAGTTAATGTCTCTTGACTAAGTCATGTCTGCACCTGAACATTCCCCTTTAATGTGACCAAGGATTAGATGCCACTTTATGAACTCTCTAACACACCACAATGATATTTATCATCAGTGTACTAGGAATCACCATTTACCAGAAGTTAACACCATGACTGCTTGAAGAGTTCATTTCCTAAGCGCATCTCTACGTAATAAGGCTCAAGTCAAGAGTATAATGGAGTACTTGCTGCTCACCTTGATAGGTGAGCCTGACTGCTATGGGTTACTGCTTATTAACCCTTGCTAGACGTAACTACTGCTTTGTCAGTGGCACCGTGGACTCTGGTTAGCTACAGCAAGAACAGCATTTGACCAATCTCAGGTTGGCTAGATGGTGTATCTCCAGTTTCAGATTGATTGATTTCTTAAGGGTAATAGTCATCTTACTGATGTAATTTCCTTTCATCTCTTGGCTGACATTTTAGTGAGTCAGCCATGTGTGGGCGTATCCTTTCCATTATTGCTTTTCTCGTCTTCTGTTAAGATAATGTAACCATTTGTTAATGGCTTCACAGTGACTGCTGGTACCTGAAACAAGTTGACTAAAAATAATGAGTACAAGTTGTTCCAACAAAAAAATTTTGATTAAAATTGCCTATTATATACTTTTAAAAGAAAGTAACTGTTTGTAACTTAGAATGGCTTTAAAGGCTAAGATAAGCCGGTTTTGGACAGAGCTGTCCCTTGAAGCGTAAAGCTGGTTCACATCTTCAAAGTGGTTTCACATTTAGTCATACAGCTCAGAAACAGACCCTTTGGTCCAACTCGTCCATGCTGACCAGACATCCCAATCTGACCTAGCCCCATTTGCCAGCATTTGGCCTGTATCCCTCCAAACACTTCCTATTCATATACCAATCGAGATGCATTTTAAATGTTTTTGTAATTGTATCCACCTCCTCCGTTTCCTCTAGCAGCTTGTTCCATACTCTTCCAAAAGCATACAACCATTTGCCCTGTAGTAAAGCAAGCCATAAAAGTTAATCTCTTCAACCATTTGAGTTTCTGTTATCTGAGTCGACTTAATAAACCACATACAATAATACCTTGATGATGTTAATACCTTGCTTAATCATTATACGTAACTAGACTACAACTAATTATTGAAAAATAAACTCAATCCTACATACTTGTTCCTTGATTGTCTGAATTCTAGGGAATAAAACCCCAATTTGTGTAATCTGTCTTGGTAACGTAGCCCTTGCAGTTTGAATATCATTCAGCTGATCATACACTGCACTACCCTAAGGCCTACGTGACCATCCCAAGGATGTTGTGACTGAAATTGTGCACAGTATTGTCCAGCTGTGACCTAACCAGGTGCCCCAAAGAAAATGTCACTTGTATTTCTCAACTTTAAAGGAGAACTCCATGTAGCTTACAACATTCAAGGTTTGGTTGCATTCCTGAAAATCGCAGAAAAACAAGAATTGATTTATTTGATTTAAATTGCAGTATTGTGCATTCAGAGCAGAAACAGCTTCAAAAGATAAATCACTAAATATTTTTAAGCTATATGATTTATATGCTTGAGCACAAAAACTTGTGTTGAAATGCTGGATATTTCTAAATACTTACATTCATAAACAAAATAACCTCTTATAAAGTAAAATTTTAAATATAACAATGAATAAATGTAACTGCTTAAAATGGTTTTAAAAAAAAAATGACTCGCCTAATGTGGGTTTTGAGTGACCTGCACAGGTAGGCCTGTAGCTTTTGGGACTTTGTTTTTGCTGCAGAGAACTTGTGTGTTCTTCTGACTGTGCTGCCCCCATTGCTATTTACTTCTTGAAACAAAACATGAAGTGGGGACTTGCTGTACTCACTCAATGTTAACCTCTGCATAAATGAACTTCCAGCTGGCCACTGTATCACATGCAGGAGTACCTTTCCTTTATACACAAGGAACATTTGAAGTGAATTCTAACTCTACCACCACCCATCCTGAATTGAGGTTTGTTGGAGCAATCTGGAAATGAAACTGCTGTATGTGCCATTTGGTTGCTGGGTTTCTTGCCAGCCCAACATTTGGAAGACACCAGTGCTGCTAATGCTGAGAAGAATGGTTAATGATAATTGGTTGTTTTAAAATCTCAAATATCTCATTAAGAGTAGGTAGTAAATGATTAATAACATAGTAAAAGATTATTAGATACTTGGGAGCATCATAGTAGTCTCTGTACTATAGACTTGAGTTTATAGAGTCATAGAGATGTACAGCATGGAAACAGACCCATCGGTCCAACTTGTCCGTGCCAACCAGATATCCCAACCCAATCTAGTCCCAACTGCCAGCACCCAGCCCATATCCCTTCAAGTCCTTCCTATTCATATGCCCATCCAGATGCCTTTTTAAATGTTACAACTGTACTAGTCTCCACCATATGCTCTGGCAGCTTGTTCCATACACCTACTACCCTCGGTGTGAAAAATTTGCCTCTTAGGTCTCTTTTTATATCTTTTCCCCTCTCACCCTAAACCTATGCCCTCTAGTTCTGGACTCCCCCACCCCAGGGAAGAAACTTTGTCTGTTTATCCTAGCCATGCCCCACATGATTTTATAAACCTCCATAAGGTCACCCCTCCGCCTCCAATGCTCCAGGGAAAACAGCCGCAGCCTATTCAACCTCTCCCTATTAGTTTGTTTGTTTGTTTTCTGTTTGTTAGTATTTGGTGAATTGAATATCTTTTTTTCCCAATCCATTCTTCTATTGTCAGCCAGGGTGTGTAAATCATGTTGCATGTAACAGATTCTGATCCAATATCCAATTTCTTTTTTAAATTGCACTAGCTCAATACAAAGGTGATGCTTTTAAATTGAGATTTCAAAATGTCTCTTATTTTCAAGCCTAGATTTAATCGGCAATTTAAAACTCCCAGGCTTCAGTCGAAAACAGTGTCTCAATAGACCAATAGTCTTTTTAAACTGAGATAAAAGGATTTAGCATTTTTATAATTTACTCTCTGATCTTGTCAGCAACTATGGTAAGTCACTTTGATATCGTCTATTATTGTAGTGTCAGTATGCCCCTGTTTAATTTGCTGTATGTTGTGTAATCTTTTACACCTGATTTTATTATGGCTGAAAAGATCCTTGCAGCAATTCGTACCCTGGCCATGATGAGATAACAGTTGCACAATTCTTTTGAATATTTCAATTTTAAAGTCTTTGTGAAAATTATTTGGATTACAACTGAACAACAACAACCCAAAAAGCATCAATGCTGAAGTAAAACACAGCAAATGCTGAAAGTCTGGGAAGAAAATACCCAGAAAATTCTGGAAATATTCTGAAAAGCAGGTCTGGCAATATCTGTGGAGAGTGAGTTTTAAAATTACAGGTGGGTGGAAGTATCATGTATTCTGGCAGGTTTCTGATGTACATCATGCATTAGTTCCTGGGCTTTTTATTGCCCTCAAACTGCTTTCTCACTACTACTTAATCTAAGACTGTTTCTGTTGATTCTTCTTTTAAGTGTATACGTATAGGTTTAGATAAGCACTAATTAGGAACGGTATGTATAAACCTTTGCAAAGGTCCGCTTACCATAAATAAAACTGAGACATGTATGACATTGATAAATCTCCTGGCCCCGATGGGCTACATCCTAGAGTTCTGAGGGAGGTGGCTGAGGAAATAGCGGAGGCGTTGGTTGAGATCTTTCAAAAGTCACTGGAGTCAGGGAAAGTCCCGGATGATTGGAAGATTGCAGTTGTAACCCCCTTGTTCAAGAAAGGATCAAGACAAAAGATGGAAAATTATAGGCCAATTAGCTTAACCTCTGTTGTTGGTAAAATTCTAGAATCCATCATTAAGGATGAGGTTTCTAAATTCTTGGAAGAGCAGGGTCGGATTAGAACAAGTCAACATGGATTTAGTAAGGGGAGGTCGTGCCTGACAAACCTGTTGGAATTCTTTGAAGAGGTGACAAGTAGGTTAGACCAGGGAAACGCCGTGGATGTGGTCTATCTAGACTTCCAAAAGGCCTTTGATAAGGTGCCACACGGGAGTCTGCTGAGCAAGGTGAGGGCTCATGGTGTTCGAGGTGAGCTGCTGGTATGGATTGAGGATTGACTGTCTGACAGAAGGCAGAGAGTTGGGATAAAAGGTTCTTTTTTGGAATGGCAGCCGGTGATAAGCGGTGTTCCGGGAGGGTTCAGTGTTGGGGCCGCAGCTGTTCACGTTATATATTAATGATCTGGATGAAGGGACTGGGGGCATTCTAGCGAAGTTTGCCGATGATACAAAGTTAGGCGGACAGGCAGGTAGTACTGAGGAAGTGGGGAGGCTGCAGAAGGACATAGACAGTTTGGGAGAGTGGTCCAGGAAATGGCTGATGGAATTCAATGTGAGCAAATGCGAGGTCTTACACTTTGGAAAAAAGAACACAAGCATGGACTACTTTTGAAACGGTGAGAAAATTCGTAAAGCCAAAGTACAAAGGGATCTGGGAGCGCAAGTCGAGGATTCTCTAAAGATAAACATGCAGGTTGAGTCCATGATTAAGAAAGCGAATGCAATGTTGTCATTTATCTCAAGAGGGTTGGAATATAAAAGCTGCGATGTGCTACTGAGACTTTATAAAGTTCTGGTTAGGCCCCATTTGGAGTACTGTGTCCAGCTTTGGTCCACACACCTCAGGAGGGACATACTGGCACTGTAACGTGTCTAGCGGAGATTCACACGGATGATCCCTGGAATGGCAGGTCTAACATACGAGGAACGGCTGAGGATCCTGGGATTGTATTCATTGGAGTTTAGAAGATTAAGGGGAGATCTAATAGAAACTTACAAGATAATACATGGCTTGGAGAGGGTGGACGCTAGGAAATTGTTTCCGTTAGACGAAGAGACTAGGACCCGTGGACACAGCCTTAGAATTAGAGGGGGTAAATTCAGAACAGAAATGCGGAGACATTTCTTCAGCCAGAGAATGGTGGGCCTGTGGAATTCATTGCCACAGAGTGCAGTGGAGGCCGGGATGCTAAATATCTTCAAGGCAGAGATTGATAAATTTTTGATGTCACAAGGAATTAAGGGCTTACTTCCATTCCTATGTCTTATGGTCTTATATTTCCAACCTGTTATCAGTGTCCTTGAAATCCTGTCGTGCACTAGTGAGTCATCTTTGAAATTTTGGAATGATGCAACACGTATTGAGCCCTGTAAATTATTTCCCATCAAAGGCTTACCAGTTCTCTTTTGATGGGGGGAGAAACAAGGTATTGATTTGGCTTCCAACACCTTTTTTTCAGGTAATGCATTGGACGGTCTTTACTATCCACGTCTGAGTTTTGTCATCTGGAGATTTTGAACTGTATTTCCTATCCACTCAGGCTCAGGTCCTAACATTGATGAAAAAAATCCTGGAGGTATTACCGTGTTCTACCCCCTGGGTGATTTAGCATTCAAACTGTGTCTCTCTCCCTTTAATTCCAGGAGCTTTAATTTTGTTAACATGTCTGTGCCACTTTATTATACTGTTTTTGAAAATTCTTATACAAAATATCAACCATATTTCCTTCATTGCTCTGTTTCATCCCCCAGAAATCTTAGAAGTTAGTTGAACACCAATTGTCTGTAACAAATCCATGTTGACTTTCAATTATTATTCATTCTTGTCCCAGTTATTTTAAAAAGTTTCTTCAGCACTGCTGGTCACTGGGCTTATCCCCTTCTGTCTTTCTGGGAAGAGGGAAATTATGTCTGCAGTACCCCATTCCTTTGGCATATTTAAGAAATGATTTCTATTTCAATTAGACCTGTGATAAGGTTATGGAATAAACATGATTACACTTGAAGTTTGCTTTTATCTTGTATTTACATGAAATCTTGCTGCATCTCAGTAGGCTTCTTTTTTCCCCTTTGATTCAAAGGGACTCTTGAAAAAGAATAAACTCAAATGCAGCTTTGATTGTTGTGTACAGCCTTAATGAAATTACCATCAACTAAGTTAGTAAGGTAGCTATATTAAAAATCAATCCTCTTCATATTTTTAAGTGCATGCATCTTATTTGTGAGTGTATATTCATGTATCTAATTACATTTTTATCAGTATCAATGTAAGGAAAGCTAATGACCTCATTTCTCTAATTTTTCTAGTCTTTGGCTCATGAACTATAATACGCTAAATCACTAACTTTAATTCTTGATTAGATTACTTACAGTGTGGAAACAGGCCCTTCGGCCCAACAAGTCCACACCGACCCGCCGAAGCGCAACCCACCCATACCCCTACATTTACCCCTTTAACCTAACACTACGGGCAATTTAGCGTGGCCAATTCACCTGACCCTGCACATCTTTGGACTGTGGGAGGAAACCGGAGCACCCGGAGGAAACCCACGCAGACACGGGGAGAACGTGCAAACTCCACACAGTCAGTCGCCTGAGTCGGGAATTGAACCCGGGTCTCTGGCGCTGTGAGGCAGTGCTAACCACTGTGCCACCGTGCCGCCCACACGGCACGGTTCATGAGTAAATACAACAGACTGTGACCTTTGGAATTTATCATTGAATCATTGTCCATTCCTTTGCTAGCACCATACATGACATACATCCAGTGTCAGTCACTCTATAGTTTGGTTGCAAGCAATCTGTGATCCAAAACTATAAAGAAAGCAGCAAATGGAGGAATCTGTTGAATTTTTTTGTATGATCAGACCATTTGTACTGGAAATCCATGCCACAGTTGACCACTTCAGAACTGCAGGTAAACTAATGTGGTTGGCTCTTAACTGCCTCTGAAATGGCTCAGCAAGCCACTCAGTTGTATCAAATTTAAGACCACTATGTGTAAGAGCAGAAGTAATCTATTCGCCCTTCAAGTCTGCTCTGCTATTCAATTACATCTTGGCTTATCTCCTAATTGAACTTGACTTTGTTGTTGTATCCCCATAATCCTTTATTCCCTTATTGATTAAAAGTCTGTCCGTTTCAACTTTGAATAGACTCGGTTACCCAGCCTCAACAGTCTTCTGGTAAACAGTTCCACAGCTTCATTACCCACTGAGGGAAGACATTCCTCCTCATCTCTGCCTTAAATATACGACCCCATTTTCTGAGATTATGCCGTCTGGTTCTACAACCTCCCACAAGGGGAAACCATCTCTACCCGGTCAAGCCCCTATAAATCTTGTGTGGTTGTTCTTCTAATCGCCCTTGATTACAGGCCCAACTCACTCAACCTCTCCTGTTGTCGTCCTGTTTCCCTATGCCCTTATCAGTCGAAGCAAACACTCAGAGACACAATATGGCTTTACCTCCTTCAGCTTTGGAGCCCTGGAGGGAGAGAGAATGAACACCCATGTGCACAGACATGAGTTCTTGGTCTTCTCTCGAACAGCAGATTCTTAAGTAATTATATAGTCACTAACAGGGAGCAGCATCCAAATAAAGCAACATCTATATTGATTGGGTGACCATTACAATCAGCGAGCATCAACAGTAAAGACTAAGCCATCTGGCATTACACAATGGATGGTTTTCACCTCGTTAACCCTTTGCCTCCAGCACCTCATTGTATACTGCAAGTTCTTATCTGGTCAAAGACATGCTAGTCATTATGGTGTCAGGTCAAACATGGGCAAGAAAACCTACTCTTGCCATTTACTGCCCTCCAACCAATCTGCTGAATCAGAACTCTTCCATGTTAAACAACCCTTGGGAAAAGGACAGAACGTGGCAACAGTACAGAGCATACTTGAAATGAGGGGCTTCGGTGTCTATTGAGTGACATGGTCACATCACTACTGAATCCAGAGTACCTCAGTACTGCCACTACAGACTGAGCTGGCACCATCCTATAAAATCTGGCATCTAAATTGGGTCTATGGCAAGTGACGAGGAAATCTACACAACGTAATATCCTACTTTATCTCATCCTTACCAGTCTACCTGCTGCAAATGCATCTGTCCATGACCATATTGTTAGATCTGACCACCACATGGTCGTTGTGGAGTCAAAGTCCTCTATTCACATTGAGGATATCCTCCATCATGTTGGGTGGCACTATCACTGTGCTAGATTGGGTAGATTTTGAATAGATGTAGCATCCATGAGGCATCCTGGGTCATCAGCAGCAGAATTGTATTCAATCACAGTCTGTAAGCTATTGCCTGGCATACTCTCTGATCATTTTTAGCTCTGTTTTTTTTTGTTTCCTTTTTTTTTTCATTTTTGGGACTTGGGCATCACTGGCAGACTAGCATTTATTGCCTGCTGTAGTTGTTCTTGTGAAGGTGGTGATTAGCTGCCGTCTTGAACCACCACAGTGCACCTGCTGTATGTTGATCCACCATACCCTTGAGGAGACAATTCCAGGATTTGACTCTGCAATAGTGAGGGAATGGGAATATTTCCAAGTCAGGATAGTGAGTGGCTTAGAGGAGAACTTGGAGGCTGCCTTTTTTCTTCTAAATGGAAATCGTAGGGTTTGGTGAATTTCTAAGGATCCTTGGTGCCAATCAAGCAGGCTGAGCAATGTAAAGCTTGTTGAGTGCTGTTGAAGATGCACTCATCCAGGCAAGTGAGGAGTATTCCTTCACACTCCTGACTTGTGCCTTGCAGATGGTGAATAGGCTTTGGAGAATCAGGAGATGAGTGATTCTCGGCAGTCTTCCGAGCCTCTAACCTCTTGTAGCCACTGTTAATGGAGCAAGTCCAGTTCAGTTTCTGGTGAATGGTAACCCCCCACCAGAATGTTGATAGTGGGGGATTCAGTGATGGTAATGAATTGAATTTATTGTTGCATGTACCGAGGCACAATGAAAAGCTTTGTCTTGCAAGCTATACAGGCAGACCACAGGGTTAAGTAGCACAGATAAATAAAAATAGGTAAACAGCAACAAAAACACAGCAACAACAACACAGCTACAGGTGAATGTTAAGAATTTGAGAGTCCATTCAATATTCTAACAACAGTTGGGTAGAAACTGTTTCAGAAGGGCTGGTGTGTATGTGTGTTCAGGCTTCTGTACCTTCTCCCTGATGGCATTAGTTGTGGCATCGATTTACTTGTCACTTGTCAGTCCAAGTCTGGATATTGTCCAGACCTTGCTGTATTTCAACATGGACTGCTTCAGTATCTAAGGAGTTGCAAATGGTGCTGAATATTGTGCAATAATCAGTGAGCATCTCCACTTCTGACCTTTTGATGGAGGGATTGATGAAGGTGGTTAGGACCAGGACACTACCCTGAGGAACTCCTGCAGAAATGTCCTGGAGCTGAGGTGACTGACCTCTGATAATCATGGTCATCTTCCTAATTGACAGGTATGACTCCAGTCAGCAGGGAGTTTGCCCCCAATACCCATTGATTTCAGTTTTGCTAGGGTTTCTTGATGCCACTGTTGGTCCAATGCAGGCCTGATGTCAAGGACTGTCACTCTCACCTCCCCTCTGGAAGTCCGCTGTTTTGTGCATTTGTGAACCAAGGCTGTAATTGAGTCAGAGGCTGAATGGCCCTTGCGGAACCCAAACTGTTTGTCGTTGAGCAGGTGCTGCTTGATAGCGCTGTTGACTGCATTTTCCATCACTTTACTGATGATCGAGAGTCGACTGATAGGAAGGTAGTTGGCCAGAGTCGCCACTATCACATCATTGGAACCATACTTAAAGCCCAGCTGAAAAGCAGCCAGCCAGGAACTGCCCACTGTATTTGACCATTACTATTCAGAACATGACCCAGAAGGGAAAGCAGACCCTCATTCCCAGAATGTTTTCCAGGAAAAGAAATGTTATTGGCTGTGGGGTGATAATGCTGCTAAAGTGAGCATGGTGAATTGTGGGAGTGCATCTTATTAATTGTTCACTAATCCTCAGTTGTATAGACAGGCTCCAGTGTGGGTTCACTCCCCCCTGTAGTCCTTGTAATGTCAGAAATTGCTTCTTCATATTTAACTAGCTGTGTAACTTTCTTGTTACAAGACTTTGGTTTTGTATTAATTGAATGAGAGAGAGAATATTGTTGATTTGGAATGGGTGCGGAAAAGTATTACAAAAGTGTTACCGAGATTAGAAGTTTTCAGTTATAAGAAGAAGCCAGGTAGGCTGGGAGTTTTTTCATTGCAGCATTAGAGGTTGATGGGTGACCTTATAGAGGTTTATAAAATTGTGAAGCACATGGATAAGGTGAATAGCCACGGTCTTTTCCTCAGAGTAGGAGAGTCCAAAACTAGACGGTGTGAGTTTAAGGTGAGAGGAGAAAGATTTAAGAGATCTAAGGGGCAACTTTTCCACTCAGAGGCTGGTTCATATGGTGAATGAACTGCTAGAGGAAGTGGTGGATGCAGGTACAGTGATAACATTTTAAAAGACATTTGGACAAGTACATGAATATGGTTGGCTTAGAGGGATATGTGTCAAACACTGGCAAATGGAATTCGTTTAGTTTGGGAAATCTGGTCAGCATGGATGAGGAGCTCCAAAAGATCCATGCTGCATGACTCTACGACACTTGGAACACTCTGTAAATTGGGTGTCCATATTTATAGAAGGATGCATTTATCCAGCCTCTCTTCTTAGCTAAACTGCTCCATCTTAGTGAATCTCCTCTGCACCCCCTCCAGTGCAATCACATTGATCTGATCAGAACTGCACTCAGTGCTTCAGCTGTGGCCTAACCAAAGTCCTGTGTAGTTTCAAAATAATTTCACTCCCTATATTCCATGATAAAGGCAAGTGCCTCATGCTATCTTAACCATAGCCTCTAACTGAGATGGACAGAATCACCTCCAGAATCACGGGGAGCAGATGGGAAAGTGAAGTTGAAACGCACAACCAGCTATGATTATTTTGGATAGTGAAGCAGAGTTGACAAGTTCTGTGGTCTTCCACTGCTCCTATATCTTGTGGTGTTATGTTTTTAATTTGCATTTTGGACAGTACTTTGACCTCCTAATGTCTCAAAAAATACTAAGTGATTTTTTTTAACAGCAGAAACTTCACTTGATTTCCATAGTCACTTGCCAGTTCAAGAATGACTGATGCTCTTTATAAATCCTGTACACATTAAAAATTGAAGGGCAAGGGAATTAAATGGGAGCACTTTGCAGGCAATTGCTACATCTTTCATTTCAAAAATAGACTTTGTGGGATATAGTTGAAAGAACATACCACTGCTACTTTTATTTGTGTCAGTCTGAAGCTGTGTTTCCGCTCACAGTTGGTTTTACTTTTAAACCTTATTAAACATCAAAGGAAAGCTGTTAGCTGAAATTGCCACTGAAATGCTCCAAAGTGACAGTCAATTATTTTTAGAACCTGATCTCTTTCCCACCCACCGATTTCACAGAGGGAGTTTCTTTCAAACCCCCGACGGGCTGGATCTGGAATGTCTCACTGGGCCAGTTCGCCACCTTCATTTGGCTTCTTAAGGTCTCTTTTCAGAGGACAAGATAGCAGTGGGGGCTAATCCAGCCAGTTGGGAGCCTGTGATAAGGCCCATCATCAGATGCTGACTGGAATTTTTAGAATAATATGCAAACGAGGGGTAACATAAGAAACAACGTGTCCACACAGTGAGTGATTACAGGGTAGAACTTGCTGCCTGGCAACTTGGTGGAAGCAGGTTCATTTGAGCCATTTAATTTGGCATTGGATTTGGGGAAAAAGCTGATGTATGGCACTAGGTAATTGCACTGGTGCAGGCATGATGGGCCTAATGGCCGCCACCTGCATTGTAATGGCTTTGTGATTCCAGTTTCCTGAGGATGTAGGGAAACTTGCAGCCCTTGGCTGGGTCACCCAGCAGCAGACCAGGGTTCAGGGAGGTTTGGGGTGCTGTGTTCTCCCAGCAGGCTTAATACCTTACCCTCCTGTCCAGTTTCAGGTGCCCTGTTGAGGGTTCTGTGCTCATATCCTTCTGTGCCTCTGTGAACCTCCCTACGTACAACTATGGCCCAGTTGCAGTGACTATTGCCTTCATTTAAAAAAGCTGGAGAGGTCCACCTCAGGGCACCCTTTCCCTCAGTTACCTACAATGACAGTTTGAAGCTGCTCACAGGCTGAAGAACGTCCTCATGATCCTTCAACCCTCATTGAAAACTGCTACCGTCCTTAAATGGAAGGTGAGCTCAACGTCTAGCCACATCCTCCGCTCATTCAGGCAGAATACCGCCTCGTCCTGAAGCCCACAGGGAAAACAAATGTGTTTGCTCCTACCACATTTAGTATGATAGTATCTAATTGATTGGAAAGTGGTCACTCCTTAATATCGGATTCACCAGTTTTAAAAATCCTTCATCCTTTTAAAATGCAGTTAGTGATGACTTCAGGTATTATTCTGATGAGTATAAGACAACTAAATAAATGCAGTTTTTTCATGCTAAATCAATGGTTTGTGAATGAAATGAGTGAGTTTTGCAAATTAGTATTCTCACAGTAAGTGCTGTCCATTAGAGCACTTAATCAGAAATTCAGGGTCATGGGTCAAAGGCTTTGCAGGTTGGCAGATAGAAACTCCTCTGGGGCCTTTGTGCCTGAGTTCCTGCTGTGTCAGCAGAGGAAGCTCTGCTCCTACTCCCAGCAGAGGAAGCTCCGTGACACCAACACGCTCTTAGGAGAATAGAGTTTGTAATTCAAACAGCTGCAGCTAATACTATAAACAGCCCACCATTCACCCACCTTCTAATTGCTTTATGCCTTGTTTAACACATACAATATTTGATCTTAATCTTGAGTTGAAAGAAGAAATGTAAATAGTCCTATTATATTGCAGGGAGACCACATTATGAGAATTTTTGTTTGTCATTTAGGCAATTTTTAATGAACAAGCAAGAAAAGCTGTTCTCATGATGACACCGATGTGGTTTTATATGAAAGATGCAAGGGGCTTGTGAAGGGCTGTCATGTAGAGTCCTGATGACCTAGAAACCAGTGCCTCTGGGAGTGTTGCAATTGGGAGTAATCAATTTTTGCAAAAATAAATTGGTTGGGGTTTTGAGGGTAGTGAACTTGCAGAGCTACAACAAAGACGGGCAATGTGTGAGGGTTAGTTCTGCAACAAAGTTAACCAAGCTGTTTTACATGGGAAAACCCACTCAAGATCTTTCTCTTGTTTGGAGGGCCAGTGAGCAAATTCTGGAAAAAATAAGGTTTTAAAGAACAGTAAACATAAACTTCATGAAAAAAATAGCAAAGCGATAACTTGATCATTGAGACCATTAGAAATGGGGACAGGAGTAGACCACTCGGCCCCTCGTACCTGCTCTGCCATTCAATAGGATCATGGCTGTTCTGAGATTTTTCATATCCATTTTCCTGCCCTTTGCCCAGAACCACTGATTTCCCTACAGATCAAAGATCAATCTGTCTCAGCCTTAAATATACACAACGACTCTGGTCCTTCAGCTCTCTGTAACAAGGAGTTCCAAAGACATTCTCTGAGAGAAGAAATTCCTTCTCATCTCAGTCTTAAATTGGTGCCCCTTTCTTCTGAGACTATGCCCTCTGGTCCTAGATTCTCCCACGAGGGGAAACATCCTCTCAGAATTCACTCTATCAAGCCCCTTAAGAATCTTGTGTTTTTCAATGAAATCACCTCTCATTCTTCTAAACTCCAGTGAGTAGAGACGTATCCTGTTTAACCTTTGCTCGTAGGACAATCCCTTCATATCAGGGGTCATCCTTGTGAACCTTTCCTAAAATACCTCCAATGAAATGATATCTTTCCTTATATTAGGGGACTAAAACTACTCTCGGTACTCCAAATGTGGTCTCACCAGCACCTTGGACAATTGAAGTAAAACTTTCCTACTTTTATATTCCAACCTCCTTGAAATAAGAGCCACCATTCCATTAGTATTCCTAATTACCTACTGTAATCTGTGTGCTAGCTTTCTGCCTTTCAGAAACAAGTATCCCTAAGTCCCTTTGTGTTACAGCTTTCTGCAATGTTTCTCCATTTAATTAATATTCTGTTCTTTTGTTCAAAATTAACAACTCCACATTTTCCCACATTATACTCCATTTGTCAAATTTTTGCCCACTGTCAGTATCTGTCTGGGCAGTATTTATATCCTCCTCATTACCTCCCTTTCCACTTTTTTTGTATTGTCTACAAATTTGGCTATAGTACATTTGTTTCCTTCCACCACGTCATTAATATATATCATAAACAAGTGTTATCGCAGCACTGGTCCCTGTGGAATCCACTGATTATAGGTTCCCAATCAGAGAGAGAATCTCTTCTTCCCACCTGTTTTTTTTCCCCATGAGCTAATACTGTGCATGCCTTCTATATAACGTCCAGCACTTATCTTATGACTTACACTTCTGCGAAGTGCCTTCTGGAAGACCAAATACAAAATATCTACTGGCTCCCCTCTATCCACTCTGAGACTTGCTCGAAAAACTCTAATAAATTAGTCCAAGACAATTTCCTTTTCATGGAATCATGTTGACTCTGCTTGATTAGGTTATCATTTTCCAGTGTACTACCATTACCTCACCAATAGATTAAATGAATAATTAACATAATGACGGTTTGAAAAGTGTCCATCAGTAAAGCTAACCAATAAAACATTGTTTGCTGTTAGTTTTGCAGAGCTCTGGAGAGAGCGAGAGAGAGAAAAAAATCCAAACCTTGATCACTGGGGATGTGGGGGGAGGGGGCGAGAGCCTAGTGAAGGACTGGGTTTTATTAACATTGATAATGAAACCTTGAGAGTACCTTTAAGTGGAACTAGCACCAGTGTCAGATACTAGAGGGAAATAAATGAATGCTCCAGGAGGAAAAGAAAATGCAACTTGGAGCGCAGGATGACTTTTTTCAAATTATAAATTGATTTGAAAACCCAAAGGAATTGATTTTAGTTGGGTTTAAAGCTGCGCAGAACTAAATCTGGTAAGCTATTAATTCCTTTGGAAGGACAAAAGACAAAGTCCTCACTTTCTCCTAGAAGGACAATACTACAGAAAAGTTCAGCTGTCTGAGAGCAAGCCCTATTGATTTGACATTATCCGAGAATTAAAAGCAGAAGAATAATCTCAGATGTGAGTCAGAAAGAAGCAGTCACAAAGGACGTAACTACTAGACTTCAGTTCTTTCAATGCCATTTCAAAGACAGTGTGGGAGTTGCAAGGAAAAGGAGAAGAGGCAGCCTTTGAAGGCAGCATAACTTTAACAGCTATTGTTAGCTGCACCACACCAGAGTGTGCTATATCTCTGGTTGATGCATTTGCTTTTACACTTGGGTGACTGAAGCAAGAGTCATAGAGATGTCCAGCATGGAAACCGACCCTTTGGTCCAACTCGTCCATGCCGACCAGACATCCCAATCCAATCCAGTCCCACCTACCAGCACCCAGCCCACATCCCTCCAAATCCCCCCATTCATATAGCCAGCCAGATGTCCTCCAAATGCAAGTTGTCCATATATTGTACCTTTTTTGCCAGAAAACAAAAGATTGTAGAGACTGCTGATCTTTATTATGCTTCCTCAGCGCGACCCTGACCAAGATGTTCCTGCCTAGCCTGAGAACTAAGGTTGACTAATTATTGTCATCCTCATGCTAACAAAACCCAACAAGTCAGCACCCTTATCACAAGCTGCATAAATTAATGTCCCTTTTCTCCAGTCTGCTTCTTGATTCCTACTTACTCTAATGTGCAAAAAGAAAACCTTCCTTTCAGCAATGTTTGAGTTTTGTAGTACCAAGGCACAAGTCACAATCATGATGGAATACTCCATTTACACTCAAGTTCAACACTAACCAGCAGGCTGAAGGAGTTTGATTAGTTGTAGGAGATCACTCCCTCTTTTTGCTCCATGTAATGAAATTACCTTCTTTATTGAGAATAAATTGAACATCTTGTTACAATGCACAGACAGAACCTTTTATTTTTGGAGAAAAGCTTTTCTCTTGGTAAAATTTCTGATACTGCTGAAAATGTGTTGCTGGAAAAGCGCAGCAGGTCAGGCAGCATCCAAGGAACAGCAGAATCGACGTTTCGGGCATAAGCCCTTCTTCAGGAATGAGGAAAGTGTGTCCAGCAGGCTAAGATAAAAGGTAGGGAGGAGGGGCTTTGGAAATGCGATAGGTGGAGGGAGGTCAAAGTGAGGGTGATAGGCCGGAGTAGGGTGGGGGCGGAGAGGTCAGGAAGATGATTGCAGGTTAGGAAGGCGGTGCTGAGTTCGAGGGATTTGACTGAGACAAGGTGGGGAGAGGGGAAATGAGGAAACTGGTGAACTCAGATTTCTCCAATTTCCTCATTTCCCCTCCCCCCACCTTGTAATGGGCTAAGTAAGAAAAAAAGCAAGACTCTTGGATATCAGGATCCCAAATGACATCGCACTCCTAGAGCAAAGGAAATGGGAAGGAAAAGAACCAAAACCGCATTAGGGGTTACAATATAAAATTACTTCAAATGAGTCCAGAAGGCAGCAAAGTTGGATCCCATGATTGTGTTTGACCTTCATAGGAACACTGCGAGAGGTCGGGGCAGAGAGTGACTGGGACCAGCATCACCAATCAGAGTGACTGAAAAGCTCAGACCCAGGTTCGCTGACTGAGATTCTCCACACTCTGCATTTTTATCACAGACATTTTCTTCTGTGATTTTGAACCACAAATGCAGCATAAGTTTACAAACAAGACACCTTTCATATTTTGTATGGAATAATTCTAGAATTTCTACTGGAATCAAAAAAGATTAAGTTTCTATTGCTGACTGTGCAATGGACCATATCTCATCAACTGAATAATACACATCTTGCCAAAGGTTAATTGTGTGGACATGCTTTTTGAAGGTGTCTGGCATCAAAGGTTTTTAAGAAAGAGAAATGACATCTAGGGTCCGCATTTCTGTGATTGATTTTTGTTTTAGTCGTCACTATTATTCTCAAAACTGTGCCTCACCTTAATAGTTTCACCATTGTAACTTACTCCACAGCCAAGATTTGGTGCTCTTTGTGTGAAGTGTGATTCCCAGAGATGACTAAACCATACAGACACACACCCTCAATACCGGCAACAGGAAAGCTGCTAGATCGAACTCTGAACAGCCATTGCAGAGCTGTCTAGTGGGTTTCTGTGTCAGGTGCCTCAGCACTGATATCATGGCCTTCTGATCAGCCTCTTGGGAATGGGAGATCATTGTAGGCGACCCAGGCTGCACAGCAATAAGGGCTGCAATAGTGAGGAGGTCTATCGATATGTTTTATACTGAGAGAGGGATTTGAGGCAAGGTGGGATGGTTTTCTTCCCATCCATGCTGCCATTTAGCCCCTGACTGGAGCTTATGGAAGTTCACTCAATACACAATCTTGTGGTCAAGCTGCTCTGGTTTTCATACCAGGAAGGCAATGGGCACTGGTGGCAGCTTGGGGCCCTTTTAGATGTGCATTAATTGACCACTTGAGAACTTTTAATCGGTGGCATGTTAGAGAGGGCTCCCATTCCTCTGTTGAGCCAGGGATTTTTTTGTCTGTGCTGCATTGCTTACTCTTCCTGTCACCTCCCCCACTCCACCCCACCCAGACAGAGGACACTCCTGCCCTGTGTGCCTATTAGCCTTTTGAAGTTATACTTGCCTGCATCTCCATCCTCTGCAGAACAGGTTTGAAAGGCCGAATGGCCTACAGCTGCTCCTGTTTACCCTTCCTGTACTAGCTCTTGCTCTATGCTTTTTGGTCTACTTTGGGGAACTTTGAGCTTATTCTTCCCAAATAACTCCTCTTTTTAAATTTCCTGACTCATGAAGTACCATCTTTTTGTTGACTGCAGTCTCCCCAGCGCATTAGTGTTCTTCTTCAATTAGGTATTCTTCCTTATGGAACCATAATTGTCACAGCATCCTAACTTGTGTACATATCACTGTTATATCCTCAAGACCAACCCACCTTGATGAAGCAACTTCATGACAAGGAATGCAACGGTACAAACTGTAGCTTCCCCACCCATCCACCACCAATTTTCCAGGAACGCATGGAATCAGCATTAAGTGCAGCTTGCAACCTTCCCAAAGACTAGGTAAGCAAAGGAAATCATAATGAATGAAGAAGTCCAAAGGAATAGAGGGACCTTGAAGTGCACAGCCACAATCTTGGCAAAGTGGCCGGACAGATGGATGGCCGTGAAGGTATATGTGAGACCTCAGTTTCTTAGACGAAGCATAGAACACAAGACCTGGGAATGTCTGACCGAACATTATAAATACTCGTCGATTTTCAGCAATGCTACCTAATACATGTGCTTGCGACATTATAAAAAAGTATTTAAAGTGCCATAACCTACAAGACCACTGACCTAAAACTGGGAAGTGAGATGAGGCTGGATGGCTGCTTATCAGCTAGCAGTCTCAGTGGGCTGAATTGCCTCCTTCCATGCTGTACATTTCTGAGAAGATTGTCAAAAGTCTCATTAGCCGAGACTTTGTTATTGTTCCTTTGTTTCTGGTGCGCGGCCGGTTTCTTGTTATTCGCAATGTCTATGATTTTGGTGACCTCTACCAAGAATTTTTTATTTGATCACTTTGTCCAAGACCTCAGTTTTTGTAAAAAGAAAGCTAGCATTTATAAAGGATGTTGGGTTTTTTTCTGATCCCAATGGTTTATCAGACAATGATATAATTTAAAAATACATTTACTGTTACATAAGCAAATGCAGCAATTTATGTGCAGCAAGCTCCTACAAACACCAGATAAACAGATGGTCAAAAAGTCTGTGTTTGTTCATGTTGAAATAGGAATGTTTTCTAGAACGTGATACGTTGTGCCTGCTGGAAGCAGAATGTTTGCTTTTAATCCCATTCGCATTTTATTCATTAATTTATCCAATGCATTTGACTGTATTTCTAGATATTAAGAATAAAGAACAAATATTAATGTAATCTTGGTTCCTATAGTCTCAGCTGTCATTCCTTCCAGGCTTGTTGTACATTCTGAGAATTTTTTGTCACTCAATGCTTGTATCATTTAATTAAACATAGTGGCTCCATATTCAGAACTATCAATAAGGTTTGTCAGCAGTTTGGTAAAACTGTGCATTATTGTTTGCTTTTGTGCCCTGAGAGGTGGAAACTTGGTCAACACCCTCTTCTTTAATCTGTAAAACCGCCTAGATTCAATTTCAAGCGATAGATGCAAGTTTCAAAACAGAAACACTGAAGTATTTTCAACTAAATTGGCAAGCTGTCTCTGAGTGTGCAAGGATGAACAATGTTGGAGATAGCAGTGTCTCACTGGCTCGGGACAAGTTTGGCAGTATTTCCCCTTTCAAAAAAAATTCCACAAAAGCTTACAGTATAATGAGCTAGATAAATCTGTTGAACTGAATCCAAAAAACAAAAAAAGATGCTTTGCCTCCAGTTATAAGCATAAAGTCACTCCAAACAGAACTCCAGGATGGTTGTCTTTTGAAAAGATTGATAGACAGTTGCCAAGCTGTCTTGAAAAGGAGAAGCAGAGAAATGAGATTTTATTCTGCGCAAATTTTTCATTTATTTTGTGCAGTCTTATTTTAATTCTGTTGGAGACAGATGCATTTGCGTATACAACTGTTATCAGGAATAGTTGTTCTACCAGAAGTAATACTGCCCAGAAAAGAAGCAGTCACATTTTGATCCAGTTACACGTATTTTTGTCATTTTTGTTCAGAGGTTTAAATGTTGTATGCAGTCTTTAATGTCTTTCATCTCGTCAAAAGCACTTTACAGCCAATGATATATCTTAGATTTATTAGTCACTTCATTCCCTACAACATTGAACTGCATAGCAAGCTTCCACAAACAGTAATGTGACAAAGGACAGATTCCGTTTTAATGACGATTGTGGGATGAAGGCTGAAAGTTAATAATTAAGAGGCAAAACCATGTTCTATGTTCATTTTGTAATTTATTTTCCCCAGGAGGCCATGGGAAGTCCAATGTCACATCGGCTTTTCGTGACTCGTGTCCTTCAGGACTTTGAAAGTGATACCTTCTTACCGGAGATCAACTTAAATCAGTTCAAACTCCTTCCTAAGTAAGTCATTCTGTTGCAAAATTCTGCTACTGAATAGTTTATAACAGATCTCTTCCTTAAATTAGGCAATTGCTGTTGGAGCGCTGTTCAGAAAACTACGTGACAGAAATTTACAATTCACAACTAAGACACAATTCAATATTCAACCTGAACAGTTCTCGATTATAGTTATAAAGATACAATGAATGATTTGAAGTTCAGCTTAAGGTAGAAGTAACATTGGGGCTAAGGAAGTCTTTCTGCATTTTGCGGCCTTTTCAATCTGCCGATTTCCATGCTTGCTAACAAGTGTCATTTCAGAATTTAATACCTGGGAAATGCCACAACACTAAATGCTTTAAGGTGCTTGTTTAATCATGCTGTGCTTCTTAACTAGGGTTCTTCAGATCAAATATAAGAGAATGGGCGAATGGGGATGAGGGGGTTGTCTTATGATGAGAGGCCTAAGTTGGGCCTAAACATGCTGCAGTTTGTAATAAGGAGAGGTGATCTCACTGGAACATACAAGATTCTGAAGGGATTTGACTGGGTAGATTCTGAGAGATTGTGTCGCCTGGCTGGGGAGCCTAGAACACCAGATCTCAGACTCAATAAAGGAATGGCACTTTTAAGACTGAGATGAAGGATAATGTCTTAACTGAAAAGTTTGTGAATTTTTGGTATTCTCTGTGCCAGTGGATTGTGGATTGGCCATTATTGAATATGTTTAATGCTCAGATAGACAGATTTTTAGTCTCTTGGGGAATTTAGGAAAATGGGGAGTGAGCAGTGAAATGCAATTGCAGACTCGGGTCAGAATCAAAGGTGGAGCATTCTTGCCGGGCAGGGTACTCTTATTTCTTTTGTTCTTATGAGGTAGAGCGTGGGGAAATGGGTAGGGCCCAGCTTTTCTGCACAGTTGGTGCAACTGCACTCTGAGGCGTATTCTGTGAGGAAGCGAGTGAAACCATGGGGCTTCACTGTGGATAACTAGTGCAAGAATGTTCCTACTGTTGAGTGGAGAGGGAACAGAAATTGATGAAAAAAAAAGACTTTTCAACTGAAAGCTTTAGTCTATGAGATACATTACCAGTAGTGGTCATTGATGTAGAAATTATAAGATTATTTAAAATGGAATACATAATTGAAAGAATCTGGAAAGAGGGGAATGTGAGGAGAGTGAGCATGCTAGCACTAAGAGTTAAATTACTTCTTTCTATACTATAATTTCTATTCACTGAAAACCATTTCTATTAAGATGGAGACCAGAAAGTGGTGGTAGCAATGAAAATAAAAAATGCTGGAAATCACAGCGGGTCAGGCAGCATCACCTGATGAAGGAGCGACGCTCCAAAAACTAGTGTGCTTCCAATTAAACCTATTGGACTATAACCTGGTATTGTGTGATTTTTAACTTTGTACATCCCAGTCCAACACCAACATCTCCAAATCTGCCCATTTGAGCATTCTCTCAATTTGGATCTGTCAGTTTGTACTGCCTGGTTTTAAAGTCTGAGATGTTGTGATTGAGATTGAGTTCAGAGTTGTCACCTTTTGATCATTGGTGAGTATCTAAAGGAGAAAGATTTGATCAGGCTGCTCAACATTGTTTTGACTGCTAATCCCATTACTTAAGATAAACATCAAGAGGTTAGATAATTACTTTTTTTATTGTTGATAACATATCTGAACTTAACACCAATGGCAGACTGTCAATGAATGGGGAAATCTGAGGGTTTAATTGAATAATTTCAGAATGTTACAGTTACTTTAGAATAAAAGTTTCTACCATCCTTCATTTTTCCATCCCCCTACCTTTGATTTCCCACTGCCTGTAAATTCTTCTGGGCCTTTGAACTTCTTATTCTTCACCATTTCTTTCTATCATAATCTCCATTTGTGAGCTATACCTAGGGCTTCCACTTTTGATTGGAAGTACTCCAGGACAGTTTAATTATGTGACATGACCATGTGATATCCGGTCTCAGGTTACCAGGTCACATGACCAATGTGACTTCTGCCTGCATTTCTTTATCAGTCGGCTCACCAGTTGTTGAGTGGTCTCAGTGTTGTTTGAAAGTATGAATGAGAGTACAGCCCAGAAGTATTGGCTATGTTAGGATTGTTTCTCATTGAATTGGCAGTCTCATTGAGTTCACAGGATAATTACTGATAGCAATTGGAACAATGTTATGTTGATACAGTAGAGGGAGCGATGTACGTTTCACTGTCGTACCTGATCTATGAGCGCTCAGTGTTGAGACAAATCCAAGAAGTGAAGGTGTTTCCACCACCCTATGCTAACATTCACATCTTGAAAATAAAACAGAACTGGTTCCCTGAATTCAGAAAAGAACCTAAGAGGTAATCTTGATCAATTTTTTTCTGAAATGTAATTTGTTCTGGTAGAGGTTGTCTCTCTAAGACGGGGACAGTTGTATTGCTTTGTTTGCATGAATTGAGATTGTAGACAAGTTGCGAATGGTTAGTTGGCTTCCCTTTTGAAGTCTACACTTTTTTTTTATTTTGTAAAGCTTTAAATTGTCATGAATCAAGCTGAATTATCTTTGTGTTTTTACACAGATTCCCTGATGTTCCTGCTGATGTTCAGGAAGACAATGGGATCCAATATAAATTTGAGGTGTATGAAAGGATTGCACAAGCCGAGCTAAAGAAATTCTAGACACGTGGATTTTTAAATTTTGTTTCTGAAATGTCTAAAGTTTGAACTATGTGATCTGGCCTTCACAATGGAATGTATTTATAAGGAAGAATCTCAATCAAGAAATTAATCATTCTGAAGAGCACTGTGGTAATGATAACCATCATCAGATCCCATACCATGAACATCTTGGGGAGGCACTATATGAAACTCACTTGATCCAGGTGTGGCTCAACTAACACTGACAAAGCTCAACACCAACTAAGCTAAAATAGTGTGCTTGGTCTGAGCACCAGACCTCCAAGGTCAGCAGGAACACTGGAATATCACTTCAAGTTCCAATGGGTCAGATTAAATTTCGTCCCTAGTTTGGGAAGCAAATCATTGAAATATTTGGGAATATGGCAACCGTGGTTAGTAAATGAGCTATTGTGCTATTAAATGTGTTTTGCAAAATTAGTTACTGAATGTAATTTATCGGGCAAATCATTGATGATAAAGACATTGGAGGCCTCTCCCAGTCGTTTATTTTGTTATTATGATAGACAGTACTAGCAAGGCTACATTTGTCAATCATAGTTCCATACACAAAGTGGTGGTGGGCATCTTCTTTTCACTGCTACACTCCTTAGGATATTGGTGCAGATGCAATGATATAAGGTAGAGAATTCCAAATTACTGGGTTTCCTTTTACAACAGTGACTAACAGTTTGTGATATTCTGAGGCCACAGAACTCTAATTACAATTCATATCTTTCTTGTAGTTTTTTGGCATTTAATTTTATTTTCTCACATCGCTCTTATTGGTCCTTTACTGGTGGCTGCTGGATTCAAGGTCAGGAACTGGGGATCTGGTGCCTCTTTGGCTAAGGCACAGCGCCCTTCTTTTCACAACAAAAGAGCCCACGGTCTCAGTATTCCAGCATGCGGTTGTGATTTTAACCCTGACTAGGAATTTGTATAGATGAAGCACAACTTCTACTGCTTTGAAATATTAATACTTTAAATATAAACAGCATTGTTCTATTAACCTTTTTTGATTGTTTTCTGTACTTCATCATGACACTTGAATTATGTATATGGAACTGCCCACAACTAGCCATCCATTTTTCCAGCCAAATTCCTAACCACATCAATAACTTACTTCCAGTTAAATCACTTCTACTTTTATCAGCCTTTTTTTATGAGAGAGTTTTACAGTGCTGTCCAGAAGTCCATATAAATAATATCCTCTATCCACTCATTTCTGTTCAATTAGTTAACAGGCATAGCAACCCACTGCAGTCTTCTCAAATGTACATCCTCTTCTATGCAGGAATTGCAGGATGCTTCTTGTATCATGGAGTAATAAGTGCAGTTTGTTGGAAGAACCAGCGGCAGATGGGGTCACTGCTATGCATCTGGGATAACAAATTTCTACCCTTTGGCCGATTTCTGACTTTTTCCTCTAAAATCTGATGTTTTATGAATCCATCTGCAGTCTCCCTGCCAGAGTTTGTTTTTAAAAATTGCTGTCATGAAAACTTCATCTGTGAGAACAGGAATTCCCTGCAGGTTTGTGGTGGGTCAGCGGAGGAGATTCCGAGCAGCTGTTCCGATCTCCGATTCTTCCTGTCTCTTATGCTTGCTGCTCCTCCAGTGACAGTGTCTATTTGGACCAGCAATCGAGGGAAGGAGAAAGGGAGGCCATGTTTGACAGAGTTGGAGTAGGTATTCTAGATGATAATTTAAGAAAGGAAAAATAAGAGGTGACCACAACATGGTGAGAATATTTGGTCAAGGAAAATATATAGCAGATACTAGCTATGAATGTTTTTTTTGAATTACCACAGGTGACACACTGGCTCAGTGGTTAGCTGCTGCCTCAACACCAGAGGCCTGGATTCGATTCCTATGTGACTGTGAATCTTGGACATCCTCCCAGTGTCTGCATGGGTTTCCTTTTAGGTGCTCCGATTTCCTCCCACAGTCCATGATGGTGTGCAGGCTAAGTGGAGTGGCAATGCTAAATTACCCACAGTGCTCAGGCTAGATGGATTAGCCATGGGAAATACAGGGATACAATTGAGGGGGGAAGAGGGTGTGAATCTGGGTGAGATGATCTTCGGAGGGTCAGTGTGGACTCAGTAGACCAATTGGCCTGCTTCCACATTGTAGAGATTCTGTGGACATGACTAGGGAGAAGGAACACTGGAGAGTAAATGTCCATTTTCCCCTTCGGATTACAAACTTTCCTGATGAGAGTTTTCTTGGGATGCTCAGTTTAACTGTGCCTCACTTGTTGTCAAGGTCTAGTGTGTTGGGAAGCCTCTCTCTGTCTCACCCTTTGACAGTCGGGTCTGTTGCTGGTTGCCATGATGGCACTGGACCTGAAAGATGAGCCCTCCCCCTTGTCCTACTGCCAAAGCATGGCCTGAGGAAATTCTGCTTCCTACGCCACCCGCTGGCGCTCTATGGCCCTGCTGAAGGTGAAGGCCATTGTTACCCTGCTAACACCAAGGTGATCTGAAGCAGCAATCACCACCATGTGGTGGGCCTTCCTGCCCTTCTCCATTGAAGCTTCCTTTGCTGAGCCTCTTTATGATCCTGTGAAGAACTATCCATTCCTTGTGATCTGTCTTCTGCCATTGTGGTCTCACAAAGTAAATGTATAGAGTTTGGGGAGAGGTGCTCCTCACATCCATTCACTCCTCAGTAACATCTCTGTTAGAACTGCACTTCAGTAACTATGGGCTCTCTCTTTCTGTCCCTCCCTTTCTTTCTCTGTCCTTTCCTGCTTCTCTCCTCTCGCTCGCGCTCTCTCTCTCTCTCGCTCACTCGCTCGCTCTCTCTCCCTCACACTCACACACACACCCCCATTCTTCCCTTCCCTCCTCAGTTGATCACTGTCATTCCACACTCTACCCCCAACACACTCACACCACAGGATCATGGGATGCTTCTGAAAGATTTGTGTTCTATATTTTTGTAATAAAGTAGCTGAAACTCAGGATCCTAGGCAGGGTCAACAGCTATTACATTTGGGTTTCAGAAATGAGGCTACCTGCATTAATCTCAGTGCTTTTTCACTTACAGCCACTTGAAATGTCAGCATGTCACCACAGATCTTCGAAAGTGCTGTCATTTTCCAATGCCTTGCACTGCAGTAACCTTGTCGCTTTGTGCTATAAAATGTACATAATTTCTTGTCACAGAATGTTTTCAGATTTTTTTTTGTGTCTGGCAGTTCACCTCCCTGATGCATCTAGCTATTAAGATAGCAGCTTTCTCAAGTTAATTACCTCAGCAGCTTAAGAATGTGCACGGAAATAGGTCATACTTGTTAGCCTTGTTCCTAGCTCCTTTAAATCTGCCTGCAGGATCCTATTTTCTTTAACCCTACATGATTGCCTTTGATGTGGACCATGATCACTGCTGTTTACCCTAATCCTATAAAGTACTCTGCAGCTGCTATGAAAGGAACATTTGACTATACAAAGCCATGCTGCCTATCACTAATAAATCCATATTTTTCCAACTATGAGTAAATCCTAAGAATCTTCTACAATAATTTCCCTACTACTGATGTATGGCTCACCAGCCTGTAATTTCCCAGATTATCCCTGTTACTGTTCTTAAGTAGAGGAAAAACGACTGTTCCCCAGTCCTCTGGGAACTCTCTTGTGCCTGTAGAGGATACAAAGATTTTGTACAAGGCCTGAGCAGTTTCCTCACCTGCCTTCCTCAGCATTCTGGGATCGATCCCACCACTACCTGGGGACCTGTCCACATTAATGCTTTCCAAGATACCCCATACCTTTTTTATGTTGCTGTGACTTAGAATATCAACAAACCCTTCCCAAAACTTATGATCCACATTGTCCTCCTTTGTGATTACTGATGCAGTGCTCATTCCACTTCCTCTGGCTGCATACATAAATTCCCTCCTTTGTCCTTGAGGTGGCCTACCCTTTCCCTAGCCATCTTCTTGCTTCTTATACAGTTGGTTTTGATGTAACGTCATAGTTCTGCTCTCTTGCAATCTCGTGTTATAGGAAAATTGGGCAATACTTGCACCATTTAAACGAATGGGGCCAGAATGACATTATAGCCAGTGCAAGTAAGGAAAGTTCAAGTTCTACAAATAATGGTCTAAATTCTTCAACTGTGTTAAAGCCAAATCACGTTGAATGGACGCACATTATAGCAGAATAGACTGTATATAAAGAGCCTTGGGGATTTTTCTTCTGTTAGCCAAAGACATTTCATGGCTCCTTTGTAGCCCTCCTAGTTCCTTGTTTGAATTCTTTCCTGTTACCTTTGTACTCTTCGAGAGCTCTGTCTGGCTACAGTTTACTAAACCTTACATATGCCTCCTTTTCCCTTTTTTACTAAGCTCTCAAATTTTCTTGTCAACCAAGGTGCCTGAATCTTGCTGTCTTTATCCTTTGTTTCACAGGAACATGCTAGTCCTGAACTCCAATAAACTGGCCTTTAAAAGATTTTCACATGGATTTATCCTCAAATAGCTGTCCCCAGTCTGCGTTCCCCACTTCCTGCCTAATTATACAATAGGTAACCTTCCCTCAAATTAAAACTTTCACTCGAGGATGACTGTTAGTCTTATCCAGAAGTAACTTAAAACCTACAGAATTATGGTCACTGTTCTCAAAATTCATCACCTGCATGATGAAGAAATCCCTCTTTGTTTCTGTTTTAAATGGCCTACACCTTATCCTGATGTCATATCCTCTTGTTTTGGAATCACCAGCTAAGGGAAACATTTTATTTACATCAACCCTGTCATGCCCTATCAGAAACAAAAACAGAAATTGCTGGTGAAACTCTGCAGGACTGGTAGCCATCTATGGGGAGAAAGCATTTTGTGCCTGGTGATTGTTCACCAGCTCTTCATCTTCCGCTCGATCATTAGTTATAATGTCACTAATAAAAAGCATTGATGCCCAGTTTGGGTTCTGCCAGGGCCACTCACTTTCTGACCTCATCACAGACTTGATTCATACATTGACAGCTGAATTCCAGAGGTGAGACAAGAGTTTGTTCCCTTAACATCAAGGCTGTATTAGACCAAATGTAACGTCAAGAAGCCCTAGAAAAACTGGAATCACTGGGAATTGGGGGAAACTCTCCATTAGTTGGAGACATACCTGGCTCAATGGAAGCTGGTTGTGGTTGTTGGAGGTCAGTCATCTCAGTTCCAGGACATCTCTGCATATGTTCCTTGCGGTGGTGTTCTAGACCTAACTATCTTTAGCTGCAGCATCAATAACATTCCCTCCATCATAAGGTCAGAAGTGGTACATTCACTGTTAAATGCACAATATTCAGGACCATACACAATTCCTCAGGTATTGAAGCAGTCCATGTTCAAATGCGACAAGATCTGGACAAGTCAAATTCATGCCACACAAATGCCAGGAAATCACCATCTTCAATTGGATTAGCCATATAAATACAGCAGCTACAAGAACAAGTGGAAGGTTAAGAATACTACAGCAAGTACCTCATCTTCTGACTCCCGGAAAGCCTATCCACAATCTACAGGGCACAGTCAGGTGTGTGATGGAATACATCCCCAATTGGCTGAATGACAGCAGCTCCAACACCATTCAGGAAGCTTGATATCATCCAGGACAAAGCAGCCCACCTGATTGGCACCACATCCACAAACATCCAGTCCCTCCACCACTGAAGCTCAGTAGCAACAATGTGTGCCATCTACAAGATGCACTGTTGAAATTTGCCAAAGATCCTGAGACAGCACTTGCCAAACCCATGACCATGGCTATCTAGAAGGACCAGTGGCAGCAGAAATGGTGAGAACACAATCCTCTGCAAGTTCCCCTCCAAGCCACTCAACATCCTGACTTGGAAATATATTGCTGTTCCTTCACGGTCATTGGGACAATATCTTGGAATGCCCTCCCTGATGACATTGTGGATCTCCCTACAGAACAGGGGGCTGCAGTGGTTCAAAAAGGCAGCTCACCACCACCTTCTCAAGAGCAAATAGGACAGGCAATAAAAGCTGGCCCAGCCAGTGACACCCATACCCCATGAGAGAAAAAAAGTTTCAGTTTTCAAGATGTGGTGTCACTGGTATCCTGCATAACTGAAACTTGTATCTCAATTCTTCTCCTGATAAAGGCCAGCATCCTATTATCAGTGATTTCTAATAACGTGCTATACCTGCATAGTAATGTATTTACATTTCTCTGTGTTAAATTATAACTGCAATGCAACTATCTGTTTTACAGATCTGCACACTAACAGCCAGTTGTGTGGACTGCATTCACTTCATTTCTTTCCTACTTGTCTAATCAAAGCCAGAGAGTTGCCTGCAATGGATCATCTTCCTACTCCCCGCTGTTACCTTTGGTGACCCCAAGGATCTATCCTTGGCCTCTTCCATTTTAAAATTCCAAATGGTCCTCCAACAGCATTTTCTGAAAGAATAGAGCCAGATTTTCCCATTGGAGGTGAAAAGTAAAGAGGTTTAAATTATGATTTGTGAAACTGATGCGGAACTGGATGTGTCTGCTATGTTGATCAAGATAGGAGCTATTTACTTAAGGGATAGGTTCATAGAACAAAGGAAAACAAGGTCTGATGATCTGCAAAGGTCAAGGCACAGATCAGTCAAAACATGCCATCTTGTGACTCATTTGAGCATCTATTGCTATTTATACATGGATCCTTTAGAACACAGGTTGGCAAAGTTATTTTATTCTTCCATGGGGTATGGAGTCTGCTGGCAAGACCAACATTTGTTGCCTGCTCCTCAATACCATTGAGGCCATTGCTCTGGACCATTTCAGAGGGCATTTAAGAGTCAATCAAATTTCTGTGTGTCTGGAGTCACGAGTAGATCAGACCAGATAAGAATGACAGATTTCCTTCCCTAAAAGACACTATGTCATCAGATGGACTTTTATGACAATCTACAGTGGTGACAAGGTCACCATTTGACTAGATTTTTAAATGTTTTTACTTACACTTTCATTTTCTTTTTATGAGTTACATTTCCATAGTTTGAATGGCAGTGGGAAGTCTGAACCCCAGGATGGGGCAGAGTAATGATGCACTCTTTAAAATCAGAAGGTAACCCCCACCACTTCCATGCTCAGCCTGCAGTTCCGCTTTGAACTACGCCTTGTCACATAAACATACAACTGACTCTGTCTGCATCTCCATGGAGCTGGAGTGATTTCCAACAGCTGCTAAATCTGACCTCCTCGCTAAATATTTAAAAGTATACAAGAATGGGCTCATAATAAATCCAAAATGATGTTAAGTACTTCATGAATAATGTGGCCCTGATCCAAGGCCCGATCCCTCCCTTTCTCTCAGGAAAATGGCAGGGCAGAAATGGTGGCAGGACTTCCAGCTGAGCACCCAGTATTGTACTTCCATTCCTGGGCCAAGACAAATTTGCTCAAAATTTCAATCTGTCATAATTATACTGACAATATCCAGCTGTACATCACCACCACTTTCCTTGACTCTCCCAATGTCTATAGATTGTCAGACTGCTTGCCTGACATCCAATACTCAATTAACTGAAAATTTCTTCAAATTTACAAATTGGGAATACATATAGCTTTGTTCTTCCATTCTCATCACAAACTCTGTTTCTGAGCCATTCTCTGTCAACTAACTAATGTTGAACGAATAAGTTCACAAGCCTGATTCTGAGTTGAGCTTCTGACCCCACATTTCTGCACCATTACCCAGGTCCTCACTTTACATGCATAATGTCACTGCACTCCACCCCTGCTTCAGCTTAGACATTTCTTTATACCCATTCATAGGATCAGGGCATCACTGGTTATAGCTGTAATCTTTCTGAGCCACACAGACCTTCAGGTTATCTGCTCTCTTTTAATTCTGGTCTCTTGAATATCCCCAATTTTAATAACTGTACCATTGGTGGTCATGACTTCAGTTGCCAATCCCTATGCTCTGAAATACCATCCTTAACCTCTCCACCATCTAACTCTCTTTCCTCCTTTAAGACACTCCATAAACGTACATCTTTAACCAAGTTATCAGTTCTCTTTCCTCAGATATACATTTTTCACTTGGTGTCCAAGTTTTGCATTGTAATGTTCATGTAGGTACCTTGTGACATTTTACTGCATTACAGAAGCCATATAAATGCAAGTTGTTGTCTTGACCTTTTTGATATTTATTATTGTCCTCTTCACCGAATACATTGTCTAATCTGCAAATTTTATAAAATGGCCAGTATACCCAGACCCAGGTCATTAATATATATCAACCACAGCAATGGTGCTAATACCAATTATTGAGGGACAGCACAGCATATTTCCTTCTTGTCTGAACAACAACCATTCACCACAATACGATTTATGTTCCTTAGTGAATGTTATATGCATGCAGCTGCTGCACCTTTAATCCCATGAGCTTCAATTCTGCTGGGAAGATGAATGTTTGCAGAGCGCACTTGTATGGGAAGTGAACTATCCAATAGAAGGATTTAGTACTTTAATATTGGTTGCTGTGTAGAACAGGTTCTTAGGTTTTCCATTTACTATATATATGTACACTCAGATAACCAGCTGCACCACAAGAGAGACAGGTTAAAGGCCATTAGCTCGCCTATGAAGAATTTGTGAAACAGAGAGAAATGTATATCCATACAACCAGAAAGGTAATAAAGCTTGCCAAACTGTGGAAATCAAGTATTTTTAATACTATTTTGTAAATGTCCATAAATGTCTAATGTTATTATTAATTGGGACTTGGAGGAAAAGGAGTAATTAAGAAACAAAATTCTGCAGGGTGGTGGCTGTTTAATCTACTTCACTCCATTTCATGCAAATTCCTTTAAATATCCTTCTGCTTATTTTTTGCATTCTTGTTATCCATTTAATATAAACAGGTAAAGACTATTAAAACAGCACAAAATGGAATTCAGGACAATCCATGTGTTAAAAATAGTGCAATTCATAAATTAAACCATCAAACTGAATAACAAGTAAATATTCCTCTCAATTCTTTCAGAATTAAGGTTAACATTTACATAAGTCAAATTAGTTCATGTTTCTGCGCATGTTGGTGGTTCACCTTTCTGAGAATGTAGTATATGTGTCGTACTTGTATGTGCTCAGTGTGATTTATGTTTATTTATGCATATGTGGCCCATGTTTATATACTCACACTTATGTGTATAAATGTGCTTGATAGTTGCTGAGACACATTACTCATTTATACTGACTTCAAATATAAAATAAAACAGTTGGAGAGAATTCATCTGCCAGACACAATATCTCTTTGAAGCATTTCTAACAATCACAGATTGGTTTGAAGTGAATAATTTTTGAAACAAAAAGAATCTGCTGAATTATTTTCAGAAATATTTGAATCGTTTCCTGTTTGTTTTATTCAATATGCCTGCAACATACATTTCTATTGATAATGGACTTCAGCTTCCATATCAGTTCTTGTGTAATCCAATGTTTCCAACTCAGCTAGCAATTTTGTTATAGAATATGCATTGTAAATTTTAGATCATTCAGATCTTGAGCGAAATTCTTTAGTCTTCCTAAATTACAACAAGAAAAATAGCCTTGTAACCAATGACAACTGCTCTGATATAAAAGATTCTGTCATATTCTCCAGAAATATTACCTGAAGTGAATCAATTGCTGGGTACATTTAACAATTCAAATTAAATCAACATACTTCTTTATTCATTTGTTGCTTTTAACAGCAAATATCTTGTTGAAATAACACTTTAAAAGAAGAATCTATTCACCTCAATTGATCCCCTTCATATATGCCAGGCTGAATTTTACAGTTTCCCATCAATGCATTTGGCAGGTGAAAGCAAAGTTCATTGGGTGGCTTTCCACTGCCCATCCACGAGGTTGCCCCATCTTGTCATCCATTTTAGACAGTGGAGTGCTGTTGGACTGCCTACCTGCTCCTAAGCATTTTGAGGCCCTTAAGTGACCAATTAATACCTTAAGGGTCTCACCCTGTCATTGCTAGTATTTAAGCCCAGAGGGAGGTCTAAACACTGTGGGAACCTGACAGCTGGTCTGGTGTTGGACAAGCAAAGAGAAGTAATATCCCCTGGGAGCTCCCTCAGTAACCAAACTTGCCAACATTTTCCTCAAGTTGTACAAGTATTTGTTCCCTTTGAAATTTGGCATTCTTGCATATGTCCTGATGAACACTAGACAAAATATTCTGTCAGCTTTTTTTTCAGCTCTATTAAAATATACTTGTTTTCTCCTTTCTTGGCATATAAGCATTTAAATTGTGTACTCTACGCAGCCAAGGGAAGAATGGATAATGTTTGTTGTTTATGTTAGCAACTGGGAGCCAGTTACATGAGATTCTGCAGTGCCCAGTATATCTCTTGCTTTTTATAGTTTATATACATAATTAAAACTCAAATGTAGAGTGCATAATAAAGAAATTTGCAGATGTTGAAAAGAATTGGTTGTGTGGTATCCACAAGAAAAGAAGCTTGAGAGTGCAGGGAAGTATAGATGGTCTGGTCTGTTGGGCAGAAAAAGGTAACAGAACTCACTTTTGAGAAATATAGAATAAAATATTTTGGGCAGTGCAACAAGGGAATATACAGTAAGTGGGAAGATGCTGAGTAATGCAGAGAAGCAGAAGGACCTTGAAGTGTCTATCTACACGTCATGAAAGGTAATAGAATAGGTTCATGAGTATTCCTTAATAGAATGCAAGAGTGAGAAGGGTATGCTAGAACTGTGTACAATAGGTAGACTGCAGATTGTGTAATGCTCACATTTCTGGTCACCAAATTACAGCAAATTTGCAGGGTTACACATCTAACACAAGAATGAACTACATGACCTCCTGTGACATAAAGTTTCTAGGATTTGTATGATTTCTAAATTCTGGCTATCCATGCTTAAAGTGTGTCAGAATAAACTTTGTTTTTACTTTTATTGACAAAAGCACAGTGCTTTTCTCCCAAAGAACTGGCTTAACAGACTGAAAATGGTGATCCATACTAGTTTTCTGGACATTTCACCAGTCTCTGACTGAAATTATTGTTAGAAACCAATGGACTCCTCCATGCCCCACTACCCCAAAGGATTTCAGTGTACACATCTTGGGTGCACAATTTACCAGTAATACTTTATTTCTGTACATGAGGTACTGAACGGCTACAACCTACAGTGTTATTGCATGAATGCTTTAAAGCTACCATTTCTAATGGCTAACCTAGCTATTATGCTGATTGAGCTGAATGTTAACCTATGTTCTAATCAACCTGTTCAGAGATGTTATCATACACCACTGGAGTAGGTAAGAGTTGACCTCAGGTCTCCTGGCTCAAAGGTAGGCACACTATCAATGCGCCACAAGACCTTTAATTGTACTGAACTACAAAGCCTCAGAATCTCAGATTTGAATTAACTCCACAAAGGCCGGTATCTTGTCACAAAGTCATCCTTTACCTACATTTGAATAGTACATGACACTGACCCAGCTAGCTCAGAGCTGGCTCCTAGAGTGAACAGAACCTCTGACACTCCTTATCTGCCATGGCTCCCTGATTGGACCAGGTTAACAGCCCCAGTCAGGGAACTCATATTGTGTGAGGTTCACCTACCTGAACTCGTTCCAATCAGAACAAGGTTCACCAATTGAACTGAGTTTGCTGGTCATGGCTGACCACTGGAAGCAGGAAGAATATGTCACCTGCCCCCTTATATAAATTGGCTTTGATAGATCTTTCTGAAGAGTGCTGCAAGGATCCTGAAAGATAGTACAGCTGCAAAACCCCTCATAGGTTCGCAAGGAAGCAAAAGGTTTCTTGCAAAAGGTGCTGTGCCGAAGAAGGACACTATGGAGGGCTTGAGCAGTGAGGCATTATGGGTGGAGCTGAGAAATAAGAAGGCTGCAGTTACGTTGGTGGGGCTGTATTACAGGCCTCCCGACAGTGAGCATGAGGTAGAAGAACAAATAGCTAAACAGATTATGGAACGATATAGAGGCAACAGGGTGGTGGTGATATGAGATTTTAATTTTCCCAACATTGACTGGGATACACTTTGTGCCTGGTTGTGCAGAATTTGTAAGGACCATCCAGGAAAGTTTTCTAGATCAGTATGTCAATAGTCCGACAAGGGAAGGGGCCATATTGGACCTGGTGATGGGGAATGAGCCAGGCCAGGTAGTAGAAGTTGCAGTGGGGGATTTCTTTGGGAATAGTTACCACAATTCTGTAAGTTTTAGAATACTCATAGACAAAGATGAGAGTGGTCCTAAGGGACAAATACTACACTTGGCCAAGGCCAATTGTGTCAAAATTAGGCAGGAGTTGGAAAATGTGTTTTAGAAAAAGCTATTTGAAGGAAAGTCTGCATTTGATCTGTGGGAGGCTTTCAAAGATAGGTTGAAGGTGCAGGAGCCTTTCAAAGATAGGTGCAGGATAGGCAGGTCCCTTTGAAAACAAGGGATAAGAAAGGCAAGATTTGTGAACCGTGGATAACAGGAGAAGTCGTGCAACTAGCCAAGAGTAAAAGGGAAGCGTACATAACATCCAGGCACCTAAGAACAGAACGGGTCTTGGAGGAATAACGGGAGAGTAGGACCACTCTTAAACAAGGAATCAAGTGGGCTGAAAGGGTCATGATATAACTTTAGTGAGCAGAATTAAGGGGAATCCCAAGCCTTTCATTCTTATATGAGAAGCAAGAGGGTAGCCAGAGAAAGGGTTGGTCCACAAAAGGATAAGGAAGGAAGGTTGTGTATCGAACCTGAAAAAATAGGTGAGATTCTCAATTATTACTTTGCATCAGTGTTCACTGAGGAACGGGAGGTGATGAATGCTGAGATTAAAGATAGAAGTTTGTTTAATCTGAATCACATTGACATAAGGAGGGAAGATGTGTTGAGTAGACTAAAGGATATTAAGGTGGACAAATCCCCAGGACCGGATGGGATCTATCCCAGGTTGCTGAGGGAGGCAAAAGAGGAAATAGCTGGAGCCCTGACAGATATCTTTGTATCATCCTTAAACACAGGTGAGGTGCCGGAGGACTGGAGGGTTGCTCATGTTGTCCCCCTGTACAAGAAGGGTAGTAGGGATTTTCCGGGTAACTACAGACCAGTGAGCCTGATGTCAGTGGTGGGAAAGTTGCTGGAGAAGGTACTGAGGGATGAAATCTATTTATATTTGGAAAGGTATGGGCTTATCAGTGATAAGCAACATGTGTGGCATAGATCATGTCTTACCAACTTAAAAGAGTTTTTTGAGGAAGTGACCAAGTTGACAGATGAAGGAAGGGTTGTAAATGTGATATACATGGACTTTAGTAAGGCGTTTGATAAGGTTCCCCATGATAAACTAATGGAGAAAGTGAAGTCACATGATGTTCAGGGTGTTCTAGCTAGGTGGATAAAGAACTGGTTGAGCAAAAGGAGACAGAGAGGAGTAGTTGAAGGGAGTTTCTCCAAATGGAGAAAGGTGACCAGTGGTGTTCCACAGGAACCAGTGCTGGGCTCACTGTTGTTTGTAGTACACATAAATGATCTTGAAGAGGGCATTGTTGGTCTGATCAGTAAGTTTGCAGTTGACACGAAGATTGGTGGAGTAGCAGAAAGCATGGGGGACTGTCAAAGAATACAGGAGACTGGACAGTTGGGCGGAGAAGTGGCAAATGTAGTTCAATCCAGGCAAATGTGAGGTGATGCATTTTGGGAAGTCTAAGTCTAGAGCGAACTATACTGTAAACGCAAGAGCCTTGGGAAAAGTTGATGAGCAGAGAGATCTGGGAGTTCAGGTCCATTGTACCCTGAAGGTGGCTGCACAGGTGGATAGAGTGGTCAAGATGCCATATGGTATGTTTGCCTTCATCAGACGGGGTATTGAGTATAAGAGCTGGCAAGTCATGTTAAAATTGTATAAGACTTTGCTTCGGCTGCGTTTAGAATACTGTACAGTTCTGGTCGCCACATTATCAAAAGGATGTGGACATTTTGGAGAGGGTGCAGAGAAGGTTTACGAGGATGTTGCCTGATATGGAAGGTGCTAGCTATGAAGGGAGATGGAGTAGGTTAGGTTTGTTTTCATTGAGCTCTACAAAATCATGAAGGGTATAGATAAGATAGATAGAGGTAAGCTTTTTTACCAGGGTAAGGGATTCAATAACAAAAGGTCATGTGTTCAAGGTGAGAGGTAAAAAATTTAAGGGGGATATACGCAGCAAGAACTTTACACAGATGGCGGTAGGTGCCTGGAACACGTTGCCAGCAAAGGTAGTAGAGGCAGGCACAGTCGATTCATTTAAGGTTCATCTGGATGGATGCTTACGAACTGGGCGATAGGTTCAGACAGTAGATTTGGATCGGCTCAGGCCTGTTCCTGGGCTGTAAATTTTCTTTGTTCTTTGTTTCCCTGAAGTTAAAGATGCTTGTACAAATTATAATTAAATCATCAAAACATCCATTTTCAAAAAATAAAGAAATTCATCAAAGGTATGCAATGCCATAAATAAATGATATTTCCTAGGAGTCATCATTTGCAACTACTCTTCAACATTTATTTATAGCTCATAAAATATAAAAGTGCCATTACTTTGCAAACTGGAAAATGACAAGGAGTAGGATAGAAACTCTTTCCATTACCTGGACTTAAGTACCACTTCTTAATCAGGGTTGGTGAAGCATGCATGAGATCACAGGAAATTTCTCCTTGCCTGCTGACATCCAGTGCAATTTCTCTAATGATGTGTGAAATCATGCCATCTGATATTAATAACAAACACATTAAAATGTTTAATGCCATTTTCGTTTATAAATTCCATTTCTAAAAGCATTAATAAACGTATTATTCATGTCACCATCTACAACTTCACCCTGCAAATGTTTTTCAATCAACCAGCCACAGTGATCTTATTATATATCTGTACATTTAAAGGCACAATATAGAAAAAAGGGAATTGTCATATATTAACAGCAAAATTTGCATGACATTACTCATGATTAATTGGAGGATATGTTGTTCCATTAAATAATAGATTTAATCAGTAAAGTCTGGTGGAAAAGAGTTCCAGGACATAAGTGTAACAGTAGGTGAATGCTCTGTGCAAAATTGTATGTTATTTAGGCATTGCTATGCAAAACAAGAATCATTATATGTGACATAAACTAGCTGGATTTTTTAAACAAAACATTTGCAATAGAGATTGATGAAGTAAACTAAGTAAAAGAAATCTTAAAAGAAAAAGACACAGTGAAAGTTGAAACATCACTGCTAGCAGAACTGATTTTTTTATACTCTTCTTGCAATTCTATCTTCAGATACTATGACATTATGCTTTTTTATTGACATATGATAGCAATTTGTTCCACTTATCCACCAACATTTAACAGGTAAGCAATTTCATCATAGTCAATCTACCAATGTTCAAATTCCCATCCTGAGTGTTGTTTGATTGAGACGTCATTTTATGCAGACATTGAGTTCAACATCAAAGGTACACTCATTTTACTTTCCATAGCAACAGCTAATGAAAGTGGAAGATTTATAGCAAAGTAATTTAGTAATTACTGAGACAGTTGTTTGATAAATGGATGGTGATTAAACATGCTGATCTCTTTCTTTGTGCTCTTTGAACACAAAAGGATGCCGAGTTTTTAAATATCAATAATCTTGCGATAATTACTGACCACTAACAAATTTGAAGAATACTTTTAATTAAATGAAAATAAAATAGACTGAAAAGCAGCAGTTAGCAAGTGGATACAATTGACTTCAATTCTGGTATCTTCAGCAATTGTTAATTCTGATTCAAAGCATTCTTACCAGTTATTAATTCGACATTTTCTGGTCATCAAGAACACAATAAAAGAAAATATGGTGCATAAATATAAACAAAAGCTGCTTATATTTGCTTCATAAATTGCCCCAATCAAACACAAAGCAAGAAGCAAGATACAAAAGTAGATGTGAGCTAGGAGTAGGAGCAGACCATCTGCCCCTCAAGACTGCTCCACCATTCAATAAGATTGTTGTTTATCTGATCATGACCTCACATTCACAGTCCTGTCTATCCTTGACAACCTGTCACCTCCTTGATCCACAAGAATCTATTTATCTTTGCTTTAAAATCTGGATGTAGATTTGCTCACTGAGCTGGTAGGTTCATTTCCAAACGTTTCAGCACCCTACTAAATAACATCTTCAGTGGGCCTCAGGCAAAGCACTGCTGATCAGTCCTGCTTTCTATTTATACATTTGGGTTTCTTTGGGAAACACCACAGGAAATTACATCACCAACCCAAAGGATGCTGATAGATTGGACAAACACAATTTCTCTTTCATAAACCATGGCAACTCTACCTGATTACCTTGAATTTATCTAAGCACCCAATATAACACTTTTAATTATAGCTTCAAACACTTTCCTTATGATAGATGTTAAGCAAACCAACCTGTGATTTCCTTCTTCGAATAGAGAAGTTTTATTCCTGATCAATCCAATGGGATCATCCCTGAAATTAAAACTATTGCACCAACTATCTCACCAGCCACTTCTTTTAAAACCCTAAGATAAAGTCCATCAGGACACAGCCACTAGTCAGTCTGCAGCTCCAGTAGTTTACTTTGTACCACTTCTCAAATGATTGTGATTTTCTTGAATCCATTCTTCCTTTCCATTATTTGCTTTTTTTGTTGCTTCTGGGATGTTACTTATATCCATGATAATGAAGACTGGTGCAAAATACCTATTCAATTCATCTGCCATTTCCTTATTTTCCATTATTAAGATATAGTAGATAACCCAAAGCGTGCACAGTGAATCAAAGATATAAGAACATAAGGTGACAGAATAGACTAATTTTTCTGAAGCTTTGCGTGAAAAATCTAAACTTTGCAGATTCAAATTGGCCTGGTTTGGAAGGAGCAGCTTTGGGTCAAATAATACTAACAGATATCCTTGCAAAACTAAAGCAACCCAGAGCACATTATAAACTAGATCAAATCTTTAAAGAGGATTTGGTAGGCTGAAGATACGTGAAAATCTTGCTAACAGACCTTTGAGAATTTGGTGTGCAGCAGGCATTTCTGCAGGCTGTAAAATCTGACACATCAGTAGCTTTTAATGAGCAGCACCTTCTTTTGAAATATCATGGTAATAGAAAATGTGTGGACTAATTGTTCACTGTCTGCATTATTGTTTCCTTGAAGATAAAAAATTGCCAAAACTGGTACACTAAAGGCCATGTTTCAGGCTGAACGACACCCTCCAGATTCATGTTGTTAAGGACAGTCTTGACAGTCAACTAGATTCCTTATGCATGGCTGTAAATGGAGTTTATAGATATTATAATGTAGGGGATAGTGAGTATGCTTGTCATGTCCCCATACAATTCTTATGTACTGGCTTCTCTGCTGGATACTATTTAAAGTATTGTACAGAGCATAGATTTCATTGTGCTCCAGTAGCATGACACATTATTCCTGGCTCTTAAAGTGGTAGCTAAGGAACCACAAACAGAATGATGTAAAGACCATTTTTTATTTTCATTTTTGTTTTTTTTATTGTGGACTGAAATGAAAAAGGAACTTTTTAGAATCTACTCAGTCCCAAAAATCAAAGCACCTCTTTCTTCAGGGATGGTCTTGGAAATTCCTTGACAACCTTAATCTTCATGTTCCTCGGGGTCATCCCTCCATGTCAAATGTTATGTCACTTCTGCTTCCGCAAATCCCATTTTTTCTGATTTTTCAATGGTTAGAGAATGGCAGCATATTTGAAAGCAAGTATCCTGATGCCCATTGCAAGTATCATTTACACAGCTGCTTGTGAACAAATAACTGTATGGGAGCTCATATGGGATTCAGAGTGAGCTTGCCAAATGGATACAAAATTGACTTGACAGTAGAAGACAGAGAATGGTGATGGAGGATTATCTTTTAGACTGGAGGCCTGGAACCAGTGGTGTTGAAGATCTTGACCCCCTGGGAGGGGTCTCTCAGTTCCGCGATCAGTCAAGGAGTTCAGTTTGCTTCAACAAGATTTCACACTTTAGTCAGTATCGGCCAGGTACAGGTTGTCCAGCAACACAGAGGTTAAAAGCTTCTGTATTCCTTGGAGAAACTATGTGCAGTTGCTTGAATTACAGAGTAAATTCAATAAAGTGTAATAAAATGATATTATGGACAGCAGGTTAACCCAATAGTATTTCCTGGGAACCAATGTTGTTTTGCACATGTTATCTCTCTGCACCTATATCTCCAAGGTTAACTAGGATGGTTAGTAATGTTCTATCTAGCTTGGTTAATTCGATACTGTGAAGGGAGCATTGTCTGCTAGTCTTTGATTCAGTTAGCTCAGGAATGCAACTTTTATCTGGGTGAAAAGCCATTTTAGACACAGTGTTAACTTGCAGCCTAAAAAGCCATTTTATTATGTTACTTTATGTTACTTGCATTAAGAAGCCATTTTGTAGTTAGTAAAAACATGCATTAAATGGTTGCTCCTGACAACAGCCTAAAGTCCAGATTTTAGATCCTCAGTGTGCCCCAAGGATTGGTGATTTGTTATTTATACAAATAATTTGGATGAGAATAGAGGAGGCATGGTTAATAAGTTTGTGAATGGCACCAAAATTGGTGGTATAGCAGGCAGTGAAGAAGGTTATCTAAGATTATGAAGTGATCTTGATCAATTGAGTCAATGGGCTGAGGAGTGGCAGATGGAATTTAATTTGGATAAATGTGACGTATTGCATTATGGTTAAACAAATCAAAGGGCAGGACTTATACATTTATTGATAGGTCCTTGGGTAGTGTTACTGAACAGAGAGACCTAAGAGTTCAGGTACATAATGCTTTGAAATTTGTGTCACAGAATTGGAACATCATGTTGGGATTCGTAGGATATTGGTGAGGCCACTTCGGGAGTACTGCGTGCACTCTGGTCGCCCTAGTATAGGAAAGATATTATTCAATTGGAGAGGGTTCAGAAAAGATTTATTAGGACTTGGGAATGGCGGGTTTGAGTTATAAAAATAGACCGATAGGCTGGGACCTTTTTCATTGTAATGTAGGAGGTTAAGGGGTGAACTTACAGTGATTTATAAAATCATGAGGGGATGTAGAAAAGGTGAATAGAAATGGTCTTTTCCATAAAGTGGGGGAGTTCAAAACTAGGGGCATATTTTTAAGATGAGAGAAGAAAGGTTTAAACAGGACTAGAGGGGCAACATTTTTAGACAGAGAGTGGTTCACATACGGAATGAACTGCCCAAAGAAGTGGTGGGTGCAGGTAGAGCTACAAGAAATTTAGGTAAGTATATAAATAGGAAAGGTTTGAAGAGATATGGGCCAAATACAAGCCAGTTTAGTTTGGGACATGGTCAGTGTGGGCTAGTTGGCCTGTTGAAGGGTCTGGTTCCATGTTGTATGACTTTATGATTCTATCATTCTATGAGTCTAGTTAATTATAAGTGGAGCTTTGGTTAGCAACCAGTAGCAGGTTGGTTTGTAGACCAGTTACCAGTTACCAATTACAAATGTCTTCTGCCTGCCAACAATGTGATTGTTTCTAAGGTAGCTGAACAACTTGAGGCTGTGAACAAAATACAGAGAAGCCTTTGGACCATCAACAGCTTAGGAGCTCTTTTTATGTTCTCTGCAGATAGCTAATTTAAGCCTGAAGTAAACTAGTTCATCTATCCTTCAGCAGCTGTTTGAAGCTGTAACTGATAATTCAGAGACTTTGTTAAAAATCACACAACAACAAGTTATAGTCCAACAAGTTTACTTGGAAGCATGAGCTTTCAGAGCACTGCTCCTTCATCAGGTGGTTGTGGAGTATAAGATAGTAAGACATAGAATTTATAGAAAGGTTTACATGTGATGTAACTGAAATTATATATTGAAGAAGACCTGGACTATTTGTTAAGTCTCTCATCTTTTAGAATGACCATGAAGGTTTCAGTTCTTTCATATATAAATCGCAGAACTTTTTTAAAGTTACATTCTCAAGTGAACTTTAACATTAGTGTCATGTCAGCGCAGATAATGCATTGGAGGTGTGAGGTACCCTGTGTGAGACTGTGCCACAATGTTCAGACTGATTCTAATCTAAAAAATGGATTTACAGAATCTTACAAAAATTCATGCAGTTTTTGAGCAAAATAAAATATAATCCCACAAGTAAAAATTCACCCCACAGACGTGTGTGTGTGTGTGCGCGTGTGCGCATGTGGGTTTGTGTGTTGGGGGGTGGGGGGTGGGGAATGCAGTGTTATGAGTATCTGTGAGAGAGTGTGTGTATGTGTGTGAGTGTGAGTGTAAAGGGGTATAAGTCTGTGAGAGGGTGCATGGGAGTGTATGTGTGAGCATATGAGAGAGAGTTTGTGTAGGGGAGAGGGTCTGTGTGAGTGTATGGGTCTGTAGGAGTGTGTATGTGTGGGAGTGTCTGTGGTCTGTGTCTGTGTGTCTGTGTCTGTCTGTGTGTGTGTGTGCATCTGTGTGTGTGTGTCCATCTGTCTGTGCGTGTGTATAGTGCAATGAGGTCACCTGTAGTATGACATGAACCCAAGGTCCCGGTTGAGGCCATCTCCATGGGTACCAAACTTGGCTCTCAGTCTCTGCTTGGCCACTTTGCATTGTTGCCTGTCCTGAAGTCTGCCTTGGAGGATGGTCACCCGAAGGTCCAAGTTCAAATGTCCCGGACTGCTGAAGTGTTCTCCGACTGGGAGGGAACACTCCTGTCGGTTGATAGTTGTGTGGTGCCCATTCATCTGTTGCCGTAGCCTCTGCTCAGTCTTGCCAATGTACCATGCCTCAGGGCATCATGTCACACTACAGGTGACCCCACTGCACTATACACATATATATATACACACACACACACATAGAAACTGACACACACAGACACACACAGACAGACAGACAGACACACACTCACAGACACCCACACACTCCTACAGACACACACACACATTCCTACAGACCCATACAATCTCATAGACCCTTTCTCATACACAAGCTCTCTCTCATACACTCACACATACACTCCCACACTCACAAGCACACACGCACCTCTCACAAACTTATTCCCCTTTACACTCACACTCACACACATGCACACATTCTCTCACAGACACTCATAACACCCCCCACCCCCCATCCCAACACACACCCACATGTACACACACACATATAAGTTTGTGGAATGAATTTGTATTTGCAGAATTATATTTTATTTTGCTCAAAATTTGCATGAATCCATGTAAGATTCTGTAAATCCATTTTTTAGATTACAATCAGTCTGAACATTGTGTCACAAACAGTCTCACATAGGACACCTCACACCTTAAGTGCATTATCTGGGCTGACATGACACCAATTGTTAAAGTTCACTTGAGAATGTATCTTTAAAAAGTGCTGTGATTTACAAATGAAAGAACTGAAACCAACATGTTTATTTTAAAAGATGGGAGACTTAACAAACAATCCAGGTTTTTTTTCAATATATACTTTCACTTACATTACACTGTAAACATTTGCTATAAAATGTGTTTTACGATTGTATACTCCACAACTACCTGATGATGGAGAAGCGCTCTGAATGCTAGTATTTCCAGATAAACTTGTTGGATTATAATCTGGTGTTGTATGATTTTAACTTTGTCCACCCCAGTCCAACTCCTCTCCAAATTCAGAGACTTTGTACGTGAACCAACCATGCTGTGCTTCTTGCAAACCAATGGAAGCATTTGAAGAAGGATAACTGACAAGCAGTATTTTGACCAGCAGAAGAATCATAAGAATCAAATCAGCAATCTCAGTGAACAAGAACCATTGAACTATTTTCCCTGTTTATTTTTGTCTATTCTTAATCCAGTGTGTGTGTCTGCGTGCGTGCGTCTGTGTGTGATGGGAATCTACAAAAGATTAGAGTTTTAATTTGTACAGTTATATGCTAATGATTCATAACTGTTTATCTTTGGATAATGTCAAACTACTTGTAATAAATAGTAATTTTTGTTAAGTACAGAAATTGGGCCCATGCTTTCTGTAGACTTAGAAGACAGGTAAATTGGTGGATTTTGTTTACTTTTTAAAATCTTTAACCTTTGCTTGGATTACAGGAATAATGGTGTTTGGTTTCCTGTGTGCTCCCACCATGCAGCATAACAGTGAGCTAAAACCCTGATTTTAATGCTAATTTAATAAATAAATGGATGGGGTGCTGAAGGAATAGATTTGTGGTATCAATTCCTTCATAGTGTATCTGTTTGAAACAAAATCTGATAGTTCCTCCCTTAACATCAAATAAAGTAATACTGGTCCAATCGTTAAATTAACATGTCAAAATAATACAGTAAATCATGTAATAAAATCTGAAATTGCTGGAAAACTCAGTAGGTCTGGCAACATCAGTGGAGAGAAAACAGAGTTAACAATTCTGGTCTAGTGACCCCTCCTTAAAACTCAATGAAACTTGTACTTGTTATCTAAATTCATACCTTTTTTCACAATTTAGATAATTCCATAATTTCTTCTAATAACTATATAAGATCACCAAGCAGTTCAATTGGAAATTCAGACACAATGTCTTTACCCAACAAGTGATGAGAAAGTCAAACTTGCCACTACTAAGAGTGGTTGAAGTAAATTGTATAGATGTATTTAAGGGAACTCCAGAGATGCACATGAGGAAGAAGAGAAGGGTTACCACGATAGAGTTATATGGAGAAAAATGGAAGGGTGCCCAGTGACCCATGAATGCTACCATGTACAGTTCCGCCAAAGACTTGTTTTGTATGGGGTTGTATATGTTGTGTTGTATTATTTATGTATAATCTCCAAATAATACTGTTGATCTTGCCCAATACTTTGTGCATTTTCATTGTCTTTTTATTACCATTCCACATTTTATTGATTCCAAAATATTTGAATGGCAATTAGAGGAAATCACATTATTCAGTATGGCCTAGATTAGAGTGGCGCTGGAAAAGCACAGCAGGTCAGGCAGCATCCGAGGAGCAGGAAAATCGACATTTTGGGCAAAAGCCCTTCATCAGGAATGAAGGCCTTTTAGCGGAGGAAGAGGTGGGGAGTGGTGCCTGTGTAACTACAGAAGATGGACTGCTCTTCGTAGCCAAAAAAGAGACAGGCATAGCTGGGGCCCATGCGGGTGCCCATGGCTAACCCTTTGGCCTGGAGGAAGTGGGAGGATTTGAAGGAGAAATTGTTAAGAGTGAGGACCAGTTCAGCCATACGAATGAGAGTGTCAGTAGAAGGGTACTGTTGGGGATGTCGGGAGAGGAAGAAATGGAGGGCTTGGAGGCTCTGGTCATGGCGGATGGAGGTGTAGCGGGTGGATGTCCCTGGTGAAGATGGGGCGTTAGGGGCCAGGGAAACAGAAGTCTTAGAGGAGGTGGAGGGTATGGGTTGTGTCTCGAATGTATGTGGGGGAGTTCATGGACTGGGGGGAGAGGACTGTATCGAGGTAGGTAGAGATGAGTTCAGTGGGGCAGGAGCAGGCTGAGACAATGGGTCGGCCAGGGTGGTCAGGCTTGTGGATCTTGGGAAGGAGGTAGAACCGGGAAATGCGGGGTTCCCGGACTATGAGGTTGGAAGCTGTGGGTGGGAGATCTCCTGAGGTGATGAGGTTCTGTATGGTCTGGAGATGATGGTTTGGTGATGGGGTGGTGAGGTCATGGTTGAGGGGGCAGGGGGAGTACGTGTCTTCGAGGTAGTGCCTGGCTTCAGCAGTGTAGAGGTCAGTGTGCCAAACTACCACTGCACCTCCTTTACCTGCTGGTTTGATGGCAATTCACCATATTCAGTATGGTGTCCAGTGTTTGTTGTAGTTAATTGTTTTGAAACTTGCATAGAAAACAAGATACAAAAATGAAAACCAAATTTATAGAATATTATGCCAAAATAGAAATGCAAGGTATCTGAATTGAAGCAGTTTTTGTATTTGTATTTGCCTGTCTCCTGAGGAAACAGCTCTTTGCTGTGTTAAAGGGTGGCACAGTGGCTCAGTGGTTAGTGCTGCTGACTCACAATGCCAAGGACCCAGATTTGATCCCAGCCTTGGGCTGTGTGGAGTTTGCACACTCTCCCTGTGTCTGCATGGGGATAAATATAGGATAGGGGAATGGATCTGGGTGGGTTACTGTTTTGGGGTGGATCAGTAGTTAGCACTGCTGCCTTGCAGGGCCAGGGACCCTGGCCCTTGGGCGATTGTCTGTGTGGAGTTTGCACTTTGTCCCTGTGCCTGCGTGGGTATCCTCTAGATGCTCTGGTTTCCTCCCCCAGTCCAAAGATGCGCAGGTCAGGTGAATTGGCTGTGCTAAATTATCCATAGTGATAGGTGCATTAGTAGGAAGTAGGTGAATGGGTCTGGGTAGGTTGCCCTTTGGAGGGTTGGTGTGGACTTGTTGGGCCGAAGGGCCTGTTTCTGCACTGTAGGGAATCTAATCTAAACACGCCGATTAGAATTGACGGAGAGTATTCCTTATCTGCTTTGGTTAACAAAAGCATCATGAAACACAATTTCATCCTGCAACTTTTTATTGTAACTAAATTAACGGAAGCAGTCCGTTTCTCCTGATGTTTTTCCAAGACTCCCATTGAGTAGCGCTGGGGATGTCTCTCCCAATAAGAATCAGCAGTGTTGGGGGAAGATAGAGCTACAAACAATAAAAAAAGCAACGTCTATCAGATAACGTTATGTCAAATAAAAGATGTAAGAAGATACTGGCTGGAGAGAAACGCCTTGAAAATGCCCATTGGAAATCAGACACTTCCCTACTGATGGTGTAACAAAAGTTGTTCACCTTGACTGTTTCTTTGAATAAATGTGAATTTTATTTTTATTTTCGACTCCAATTCGTATTAATGTCAGGGAAACCTGAAAGTGATGAGATAGACCCCCGGCTAGCACCTTACAACATTCAAAAGAGCTCAAACTTCCGATTGGGCGAGTCAGTCCTGCTACACATAACTGGAAACATGATTTAGGGCGCCCTGTCAACCCTGGACACATCTTGAAAATTGGGGCTGCAGAATTTCCTGCCGCATGCCAGGAAAGTGAAATTGCTAAAACAGCGACCCGCCATATCAGGTTACTTCTAGCCCGTTTCCTTTAATTGGAATGGAGATAACAGAAACGTGGAAAACCGCACCGCTAAGTGTCTGGTTGTGAATTCTGACAGTTTCTGTTTGTTAGCAGCTTTCCCGACTGGATACAAATGCAACAGCGTCCTTACTCAACGGTACCCCTTTGTGAATCAGTGCGCAGAACAAACCCGCAGTGATCCAGCTAACAGCGAGAAACTATGCAGTCCTCAAGTTAATCAGAATCATAGCAATTACAGCTTTATTTTGCGATATGCTGTTTAGGCACATAACCCCAGAGAACTGTATTGAAACACTCCCCCCCAATTTTAAGTACTTGCCATTCACTCAGATTTTTTTTTCACAAAAAATGTATACGTATAGACCGAAGTGCAGAGAGACCTAATGCCCAGCAGACTCCTCTTTCGTGCTTTCTGTTGCAGTACCAATGGGTGCTTGGTGATGGAGATGCTGCTGCCTGTTCAGTAACGCCCCGCTGCTGGTTAGATACCTCCTTATAACTGGCTGCTGAATGTGTCGATCAGAACATCAGCAGCACAGACTTTCATCAGATCAAGGGTGGCACAAAGTCCCGTTTTGAGGCTGTCAGGTACCATGATAATCCTGGAAGTGGATCTATTTTTACTATTCTAATATTCGCACTGCTGTATCAATCGTTTAAAATATTTAGCATTGAAGGATGGGGGAAAATAAAAACTCTAAAGAACAGGTCAATTAAGATTAGCTGGGGATTTTGAAGCGAGATCAGTGAAGATTTTCTTTCAGAAAGTACAAGACTCCTCATATATTGTTGCCTTATTCAATGTGTAAACACTGCAGTAGAGTGCATGAGCATTGGCATTTTGCTGAAGATTGTCATATTTCCTACTGAATTGGTATCCTGAACCATATGAAGAAACATTGTCTGGTAAGACTTCTTATGCTTTGCTTAATACAAAGACTTGGCACCTGCCTTTTAGAAACCTTCACCTAAAAATTGCAATTGTTCCAATAATATCTATATTACTGGTAGTTGTTGTGCCTTTTATCGGTTGTTCCGTTTTGATTCCAGCTTTGTTTGCCATTGGTGGTCAAAATGACTGTTCACCCACTCGTACCCTCTTCTGCTTCTTGTGTTCTAAAGATCTGTTTACAACTAAATCAGACAAGATTTCCTGCATTTGGTTAGGTGCAGAAAACTGATCTGCAGACTTCGATCTCTACTTGCTTCCTCCGTTGCTGGAATAGATTGGAGGTGTTATTTCTGTAGCATTAATTGAATTTCCCTGACGTATATATGTTTCATCGCTGCATTGTCACATTTAACTAAATTTAGTTCCATAAGTCTGGGTTTTTGTTTTGTGTATTATGATGGACTAACCCTTTCCCTTTATTGGAAATTCTTGCAAAAATTCATTTTTTTTCAATTTCTGTCAAATACTCACAGAGTAAGAGATTTTTAAAGTTTAAAATGTTGATTGTTGGTTTGGGTTTGTATGCTGTAATTACCCCTTTGGTTTTTGAATTTGAATCCAGTCTCACACTGAACAAGCTGTTTTACTGTTTGATCTTACTTGCATATTACAGCATTTTTTTTTCATCTGAGAGAATCATTCCTTCCTAGATGCCAAAAGCTTTAACAGTCACTTAAGGAGTACATTTCATTTTATAGTATCTAGTCATATGAACAAAAAAAAATTCTGACATCTTTTATTGAAAATTCTAAATTTATGCTATTATGCTAAGTTAATATCAACAAGTAGTAGAATAGCATGCCAACTTATCAAGAATAGAACAGTTTCTAAGCATCCACTAAGCATCCATAATTTGCTATGCCACAGAATCTAGGCTTGCATTTACATTTTGTCTTGACCAAGATATATTAAATTAGTATAAAATCGTAAATTCATTTAAAAATAAAATGAGGGATAATGGGCCTGATGCTGACTTTATGGAAGTTGTTGGGTTTTGAATGAGTTAAAATCTTGTAAGATGCCTTGAAGTTTGATTTTGTTAACAGCAAATACAGGACAACATTCTTCACACAAAAGATTTCAAGACTGTGAAATTCATCGCTGTACAAGCTACTGGTACAATGTTAATTGGAATGTTTCAAAAGGAAAGTAATACTACTTAGGTAGCATGTTTCAATTATAAAGACTAAGTGCCCTGTTGACAAGGATAATTAGGAATGTTCCTTGTGCCTAAAGAGGAATAAACAAGAAAGAATTCAAAGTAGAAAATAGCAAAACAATACTCTAAAAACAGAAAAGGAAATTGTGTTAGAATAGTGTTAGAAGACTGACAAAAACTCACTAAGCACTGATAACAATTACGAATGGTTAAAACAGACATCATACTGTTGCACAGACGAGAAGGAGGAAAAGGAGGGAGTGTTATTCATTGGGGACCCAATAGTTAGAGAGTCAGATAGAAGGTTTGTTGGGAATGAATGAGACTCACGGTCGGTGTGTTGCCTCATAGGTGCTAGGGTCTGTGATGTCTCGGATCATGTCTTTGGGGTCCTGAAGGGTGACCAGGCCCAAGTTGTGGTCCATGTAGGTACCAATGACATAGGTAGAAAGAGGGATAGGGATGTAAGGCAGGATTTCAGGGAGCTAGGGTGGAAGTTGAGAGCTCGAACAAATAGAGTTGTTATCTCAGGTTTGTTACCCATTCCACGTGATAGCAAAGCAAGGAATATGGAGAGATATCAGCTGAACATGTGGCTGCAGGGATGGTGCAGGAGGGTGGGTTTCAGGTACATGGATAATTGGGGCTCATTCTGGGGAAGGTGGGACCGCTACCAACAGGACGGTCTTCACTTGAACCAGAGGAGTACTAATACCCTGGGTGGCATATTTGCTGGTGCTAGTCAGGGGGGTTTAAACTAGCTCAGAAGGGGGATGGGAACCTGAAGTGTAGTTCCAGTGCACAGGAGGATGAGAGTAGGGAGGGCATAGACAAGATTTCATGGTCACAGGAATGTGCTGGCAGACAGCAAGCTGGTTTGAGGTGTGTATACTTCAATGCCAGAAGTATCCGAAATAAGATAGGTGAGCTTGCAGCATGGATAGGTACCTGGGACTTCAATGTTGTGCCATTTCAGAGACATGGATAGAGCAGTTAGGAATGGATGTTGCAGGTTCCAGGATTTAGATCTTTCATTAAGAACAGGGAAAGCGATAAAAGAGGGGGAGGTGTGGGGTTGTTTGTCAAGAACAGCATAACTGTGGCTGAATGAACTTTTGACGAGGACCCATCTACTGAGGTGGTATGTCTGAGGTTAGAAACAGAGAGGAGAGGTCTTACTGCTGGGAGTTTTTTATAGGCCTCCATAGAGTTCCAGGGATGTGGAGGAGAGGATCGGCAAAACGATTCTGAGTTGAAGTGAAAGGAACAGAGTGGTCATTATTGGGGACTTTAACTCCCCCACCATTGACTGGAAATGATATAACTTTAGTATGTCGGATGGATCAGTTTTTGTTTAATGTGTGCAGGAAGATTTCCTGACTCAGTATGTCAAAGGGCCGACAGAGGGGAGGCCACACTGGATCTCATGCTTGGTAATGAACCAGGCCAGGTGTTTGATTTAGTGGTAGGTGAGCACTTTGAAGAGAGCGACCATAATTCAATTATGTTTAGTTTAGTGATGGAAAGGGATAGGTACATGCCACAGGGCAAGAGTTATAGATGGGGGAAGGGCAATTATAACACGATTAGGCAAGACTTAGGATACATAGAATGGGATAGCATGGGATGCCGGCGATGGGGGCAATCGAAATGTGGAGCTGGTTTAAGGAACAGATATTGCGTGTCCTTGATAGGTATGTCCGTGTCAGGCAGGGAGAAAGTGATAAGGTAAGGGAACCATGGTTTTCTGAAGAAATTGCATCTCTTGTTAAGAGGAAAAAGGAGGCTTATTTGACATTGAGATGAGATGAGGCAATGGAGAGTTACAGATTAGCTAGGAAGGATTCAAAGAAAGAGTTAATAAGAGCAAGGAGAGAGCATGAGTAGTCTTTAGCAAATAGAATAAAGGAAAACCCTAAAGCTTTCCATAGGTATGTGAGGAATAAAAGGATGACAAGGGTAGGAATAGGGCCAGTCAAAGACAGAAGTGGGAAGTTGTGTGTGGACCCTGAGGAGATCGGAGAGGTGCTAAACAAATATTTCTCATCTGTTTTCACTCAGGAAAAGGAGAATATTGTAGAGAAGAATGAGATATGGGATATTAGACTAGAAAGGATCGAGGTTAGTAACGAGGAGGTGTTATCAATTCTAGAAGGAGTGAAAGTAGATATTTTCCCTGGACTGCTGGGATTTATCCGAGGATTCTCTGGGAAGCTAGGGAGGAGATATTGGAGCCTTTGGCCTTGATCTTTGAGTCATCATTGTCTACAGGTTTAGTACCAGAGGACTGGAGGATCACAAATGCATGCCCTTGTTAAAGAAGGGCAGTAGAGATGACCCAGGTAATTATAGACCAGTGAGCCTTACTTCTGTTGTAGGAAAAATTTTGGAAAGGATTATAAGAGATAGGACTTATAATCATCTAGCAAGCAACAATTTGCTTGGAGGTAGTCAACATGGTTTCGTCAAGGGCAGGTCGTGTCTCACAAACCTCATTGAGATTTTTGAGAAGGTGACCAAACATGTGGATGAGGGTAGTTGACGTAGTGTACATGGACTTCAGTAAAGCCTTTGACAAGTTTTCACATGGTATGCTGTTGGAGAAAATGCAGTGGCATGGAATTGAGGGTGATTTAGCAGTTTGGATTAGAAACTGGTTTTCTGTAAGAAAGCAGCGAGTGGTGGTTGATGGAAAATATTCAGCCTGGAGTCCAGTTACTAGTGGAAGGCCACAAGGATCTGTTTTGGGACCAATGCTGTTTGTTATTTTTATAAATGACTTGGACGCAGGCATAGGCAGGCATTAGTAAATTTGCAGATGACACTAAAATTGGTGGAGTGGTGGACAGCGTGGAAGAATGTTGCAGGTTGCAGGAGGACTTGGATAAACTGCAGATTTGGGCTGAGAGGTGGCAAATGGAGTTCAATGCAACTAAATGTGGAGTGATTCACTTTGGGAAGAATAACAGGAAGGCAGAAAACTGGGTCAATGGAAAGATTCTTGTAAGTGTGGATGTGCAGAGGGATCTTGGAGTCCATGTACAGAGATCCCTGAAAGTTGCCACCCAGGTTGATAGTGCTATTAAGAAGGCATACGGTGTGTTAGGTTTTATTGGTAGAGGGATTGAGCTCCAGAACTGTAATGTCATGCTGCAACTTTACAAAACACTGATGCGGCCACACTTGGAATATTGTGTACAGTTCTGGTCGCCCCATTACAGGAAGGATGTGGAAGCATTGAAAAAGGTGCAGAGGAGATTTACCAGGATGTTGCCTGGTCTGGAGGGAAGGTCTTATGGGGAAAGGCTGAGAGACTTGGGTCTATTCTCATTGGAAAGAAGAAGGCTAAGAGGGGATTTGATAGAGACATACAAGATGATCAAAGGATTAGATAGGGTAGACAGTGAAAGTCTTTTTCCTAGGATGATGACGTCAGCTTGTACAAGGGGGCAGAGCTACAAATTGAGTGGTGATAGATTTAACACAGATGTCAGAGGCAGTTTCTTTATCAGAGAGTACTGAGGGTGTGGAATGCGCTGCATTGCCAATGTACTTAACTCAGCCACATTAGGGACATTTAAACAATCCTTGGATAAGCATATGGATGATTATGGGATAATGTAGGGGCGTGGGCTTAGATTAATTCACAGTTCAGCGCAACATCGAGGGCTGAAGGGCCTGTTCTGCACTGTATTGTTCTATGTTCTACGTTCTATAAAGGAAAGTCATAGGCCGATAGCCTTATTAAATTCTTTGAAGAATAGAAATTCACAACTGAATGGAATGATCAGGGTGGCATGGTGGCTCAGTGGTTAGCACTGCTCCCTCACAGCACCAGAGCCCCAGGTTTGATCCCAGTCTCAGGTGGTTGTCTGTGTGGAGTTTGCACATTCTCCCTGTGTCTGCGTGGGTTTCCTCACTCCATCCAAAGATGTACGGGTCAGGTGAATTGGCCATGCTAAATTGCCCAGAGTGTTAGGTGCATTAGTCAGAGGGAAATGGGTCTGGGTGGGTTACTCTTCGGAGGGTTGTGTGGGCAGGTTGGGCCGAAAGGCCTGTTTCCACACTGTAGGTAATCTAATTTTTAAAAATTGTGTTGAATAGTATAAATAAGCAAATAAGTACATCATGGATAAAAGAATAGAAGGTTCTGTTGACAATGTGGGATGAAGTGAGATGAGACATCTGGTTTTTCAGTCTGCTGAACGCCTTTTTCTGAAAGTTCTGTGTGGAAAAGGATAATAAATGATAACAGCGACGGAAATTACTGTGAATTCACTTCCTCCTAATTTCTTGGTGTGTTTTTGCAAGCTCCCTCTTGTTCCCATTGGGAATTTACTCTGTGTCTTTCAACTTACCTAATGAAATCCCAATTCAATTATTTCCAATGGTTGTAAACATTAGGCTCTAGTGTTTCCCACAATAGAACAAATCAAATAAATGCAATTAATCATTAACATTGCATAGGTAAGTTATTTCAATTTAATCTGCAACTTTCCAGTATTAAGCTTTATCCACTAGTGTTTCAACGAATACGAAGGGTCACTGGACCCAAAACATTAATTCTGATGTTGCTCAATAGATGTTGGCCAGACCTGCTGAGATTTTCCAGCAATTTCTATTGTTGATTCAGATTTCCAGCATCCACAGTTCTTCTGTTTTATTTTTCATATCTTTTAATGCAACTGGATTACAAAAAGCCTACTAATAAAACAAACAATAAATTAAGTATTTATTTTCAGTTGGGTAAGAGAGTTTCACAAACATCTACCCTTTGTGTCAACAAGTGATTTCTAATTTCACTCCTGAGAAAGTTGACTCTATTTTTTGACTGTACCTCCAAGTTCGAGATTTCCTGATCTACAATTTCTGGCATTCATGTGCCCATCAATGTCTTTGTTATTTCATATGATGTTGGCATCACTGGTTAGGCCAGCATTTGTTGCCTATTTCAAATTGCCCTTTACCTGAGAGGACATTTAAAGAGTCAACCAAACACATTGCTGTAGGTCTGGAGTAACACATAGGCTAGACCAAGAGATTGGGAAGAAAGGGCATGTGTGAATCAGATTTTTTTTACCTTAATAGATGGTTGTATTTCCACTCAACTTTGGACACCAGCTTTATATGCCAGATTGATTCATTCAGTTTAAATTCTGCCAGTTGCCCTGGTGAGATTTAAACCCATTTCCTTGGAGCATTAACCAGGACTCTGTATAATTTGCCCAGGATGCTAGTGTTTCTATATGGCTTATGCGAACAGAAAGAATATGAACTCAGTTGTTGCTCAGGTCATACTTGACTAGTGCATCATTAATGCATAGTGGTGATAGTCATCCATAACAGTGCTGATAACTTTATTGCACAGAGGTATAGCACCTTCAGTTTTTTTAAAATAGATCATTACATGCTATGATAGGCAAAGCTGCTATGGGCTTTCACAATTATATCGTACTAACCTAATAACATTACTACAACACTTCACAAGCCCAGTGACATTACTTCTATATCTACTAAGCTAGTTACATTACTACCACACCTCACCAGCCCAGTGACATTACTACTATATCGCACTAGGCGAGTAAAGCTACTATCACACCTCACCAACCCAGTGACATTACTACTATATCGTACTAAGCTAGTAACATTACTACCACATCTCACCAGCCCAGTGACATTACTACTATATCGTACTAAGCTAGTAACATTACTACCACATCTCACCAGCCCAGTGACATTACTACTATATCGTACTAAGCTAGTAACATTACTACCACATCTCACCAGCCCAGTGACATTACTACTATATCGTACTAAGCTAGTAACATTACTACCACATCTCACCAGCCCAGTGACATTACTACTATATCGTACTAAGCTAGTAACATTACTACCACATCTCACCAGCCCAGTGACATTACTACTATATCGTACTAAGCTAGTAACATTACTACCACATCTCACCAGCCCAGTGACATTACTACTATATCGTACTAAGCTAGTAACATTACTACCACATCTCACCAGCCCAGTGACATTACTACTATATCGTACTAAGCTAGTAACATTACTACCACATCTCACCAGCCCAGTGACATTACTACTATATCGTACTAAGCTAGTAACATTACTACCACATCTCACCAGCCCAGTGACATTACTACTTTATTGCACTAGGCTAGTCACATTGCTACCACACCTCACCAGCCCAATAACATTACTACTATATCATACTAAGCCGGTAACATTACTACCACATCTCACCAACCCAGTGACATTACTACTTTATTGCACTAGGCTAGTCACATTGCTACCACACCTCACCAGCCCAATAACATTACTACTATATCATACTAAGCCGGTAACATTACTACCACACCTCACCAACACAGTGACATTACTACTATTTTGTACTAGGCTAGTAACATTACTACCACACCTCACCAGCCCTGTGACATTACTACTTTATTGCACTAGGCTAGTAACATTATTACCACACCTCACCAGCCAAGTGACATTACTACTTTATCGCACTGGGCTAGTAACATTACTAGCTGGAAATGTGTTGCTGGAAAAGCGCAGCAGGTCAGGCAGCATCCAGGGAACAGGAGAATCGTAGTTTCGGGTATAAGCCCTTCTTCAGGAAAGGCTTATGCCCGAAACGTCGATTCTCCTGTCCCCTGGATGCTGCCTGACCTGCTGCGCTTTTCCAGCAACACATTTCCAGCTCTGATCTCCAGCATCTGCAGACCTCACTTTCCCCTAGTAACATTACTACCACACCTCACCAGCCCAGTGACATTACTACTATATCTCACTGGGCTAGCAACATTACTACCACACCTCACCAGCCCAGTGGCATTACTACTATATCGCACTGGGCTAGTAACATTACTAACACACCTCAATAGCCCAGTGACATTACTACTACATCTCACTGGGCTAGCAACATTACTACCACACCACACCAGCCCAGTGACATTACTACTATATCGCACTGGGCTAGTAACATTACTACCACACCTCAGTAGCCCAGTGACATCACTACTATATCGCACTGGGCTAATAACATTACTACCACACCTCACCAGCCCAGTAACATTACTACTATGTCATACTAAACTAGTAACATTACTACCACACCTCACCAGCCCAGTAACATTACTACTATGTCGCACTAAACTAGTAACATTACTACCACACCTCACCAGCCCAGTGACATTACTAATATATCGCACTGGGCGAGTAACATTACTACCACATCTCACCAGCCCAATGACATTACTACTTTATTGCACTAGGCTAGTAACATTGCTACCACACCTCACCAGCCCAATGACATTACTACTATATCATACTAAGCCAGTAACATTATTACCACACCTCACCAGCCCAGTGACATTACTACTTTATCGCACTGGGCTAGTAACATTACTACCACATCTCACCAGCCCAGTGACATTACTACTATATCACACTGGGCTAGCAACATTACTACCACACCTCACCAACCCAGTGGCATTACTACTGTATCGCACTGGGCTAGTAACATTACTACCACACCTCAATAGCCCAGTGACATCACTACTATATCGCACTGGAGTAGTAACATTACGACCACACCTCACCAGCCCAGTAACATTACTACTATGTCATACTAAACTAGTAACATTACTACCACACCTCACTAGCCCAGTGACATCACTACTATATCGCACTGGGCTAGTAACATTACTACCACACCACACTAGCCCAGCGACATTACTATTTTATCACACTAGGCTAGTAACATTACTACCACACCTCATCAGTCCAGTGACATTACGACTATATCACACTGGGCTAATAACATTAGTACCACACCTCACCAGCCCAGTGACATTACTACTATATCGCACTGGGCTAGTAACATTACTACCACACCTCATCAGTCCAGTGACATTACTACTATATCACACTGGGCGAGTAACATTACTACCACACCTCACCAGCCCAGTGAAATTACTACTATATCGCACTAGGCTAGTAACGTTACAACCACACCTTACCAGTCTGGTGACATTACTACTATATCGCACTAGGCTAGTAACGTTTCTACTACACCTTACCAGCCCAGTGACATTACTACTATATCGCACTAGGCTAGTAACATTACTACCACACCACACTAGCCCAGCGAAATTACTACTTTATCACGCTAGGCTAGTAACATTACTACCACACCTCATCAGTCCAGTGACATTACTACTATATCACACTGGGCTAGTAACATTACTACCACACCTCACCGGCCCAGTGACATTACTACTATATCGCACTAGGCTAGTGACATTCCTCGATTAGTGGTGCTGGAAGAGCACAGTAGTTCAGGCAGCACCCGAGGAGCAGTAAAATCGACGTTTCGGGCAAATCCCTTCATCAGGAATACAGGCAGAGAGCCTGAAGGGTGGAGAGATAAGTGAGAGGAGGGTGGGGGTGGGGAGAAAGTAGCATAGAGTACAATAGGTGAGTGGGCGAGGGGATGAAGGCGATAGGTCAGGGAGGAGGGTGGAGTGGATAGGTGAAAAAGAAGATAGGCAGGTAGGACAAGTCATGGGGACTGTGTTGAGCTGGAAGTTTAGAACTGGGGTGAGATGGGGGAACCGGAAATGAGGAAACTGTTGAAGTCCACATTGATGCCCTGGGGTTGAAGTGTTCCGAGCGGAAGATGAGGCATTCTTCCTCCAGGCGTCTGGTGGTGAGGGAGCGGTGGTGAAGGAGGCCCAGGACCTCCATGTCCTCGGCAGAGTGGGAGGGGGAGTTGAAATGTTGGGCCACAGGACGGTGTGGTTGATTGGTGCGGATGTCCCGGAGATGTTCCCTAAAGCACTCTACTAGGAGGCGTCCAGTCTCCCCAATGTAGAGGACACCGCATCGGGAGCAACGGATACAATAAATGATATTGGTGGATGTGCAAGTAAAACTTTGATGGATGTGGAAGGCTCCTTTAGGGCCTTAGATGGAGGTGAGAGAGGAGGTCTGGGCGCAAGTTTTGCACTTCCTGCGGTGGCAGGGGAAGGTGCCAGGACGGGAGGGTGGGTTGTAGGGAGGCGTGGACCTGACCAGGTAGTCACGGAGGGAACGGTCTTTGCGGAAGGCGGAAAGGGGTGGGGAGGGAAATATATCCCTGGTGGTGGGGTCTGTTTGGAGGTGGCGGAAATGCTGGCAGATGATTTGGTTTATGCGAAGGTTGATAGGGTGGAAGGTGAGCACCAGGGGCGTTCTGTCCTTGTTATGGTTGGAGGGGTAGGGTCTGACGGCAGAGGTGCGGGATGTGGACGAGATGCGTTGGAGGGCATCTTTAACTTACTACCACATCTCACTAGCCCAGTGACATAGCTACTATATCTCACTGGGCTAGTAACATTACTTCCACACCTCACCAGCCCAGTGAAATTACTTTATCACACTGGTCTAGTAACATTACTGCCACACCTCACCAGTCCAGTGACATTACTACTATATCGCACTAGGCTAGTAACATTACTACCACACCTCACCAGTCCAGTGAAATTACTTTATCACACTGGTCTAGTAACATTACTGCCACACCTCACCAGTCCAGTGACATTACTACTATATCGCACTAGGCTAGTAACATTACTACCACACCTCACCAGCCCAGTGAAATTACTTTATCACACTGGTCTAGTAACATTACTGCCACACCTCACCAGTCCAGTGACATTACTACTATATCGCACTAGGCTAGTAACATTACTGCCACACCTCACCAGTCCAGTGACATTACTACTATATCTCACGGGGCTAGTAACATTACTACCACACCTCACCAGCCCAGTGACATTACTACTTTATTGCACTCAGCTAGTAACATTACTACCACACCTCACCAGCCCAGTGACATTACTACTTTATCGTATTAAGCTAGTGACGTTACTACCATACCTCACCAGCCCATTGGCATTACTGCTATATCGCACTAAGCTAGTAACATTACTACCATACCTCACCAGCCCAGTGACATTACTAATATGTCGCACTGGGTTAGTAACATTACTACCACACCTCACCAGCCCAGTGGTATTACTCTTACATCGCACTGGAGTAGTAACATTACTACCACTCCTCACCAGCCCAGTGACATTACTACTATATCGCACTAGGCTAGTGACATTACTACCAATTCTCACCAGTTCAGTGACATTACGAATGTTGAAGGGCCTTTGCCCAAAATATCGACTGTCCTGCTCCTCGGATGCTTCCTGACATGCTGTGCTTTTCCAGTGCCACGCTTTTCGATAGCAACATTACTACCACACCTCACCAGTCCAGTGACATTACTACTATATCGTACTAAACTAGTAACATTACGACTACACCTCACCAGCCCAGTGACAATACTAATATATCGCACTAGGCTAGTAACATTACTACCATACCTCAACAGCCCAGTGACATCACTACTATATTGCACTAGGCTAGTAACATTACTACTACATCTCACCAGCCCAGTGACATTACTACTATATCACACTAGGCTAGTAACATTACTACCACTCTTCACCAGCCCAGTGACATTACTACTATATTGCACTAGGCTAGTAACATTACTACCACACTTCACCAGCCCAGTGACATTACTACTATATCGTACAAAGCTAGTAACATTACTACATACACCTCACCAGCCCAGTGACATTACTACTATATCACTAAAGGCTAGTAACATTACTACCACTCTTCACCAGCCCAGTGACATTACCAATATATCGCACTACGCTAGTGACATTACTACCACACTTCACCAGACCAGTGACATTACTACTATATCGTACTAAGCTAGTAACATTACTATGACACCTCACCAGCCCAGTGACATTATTACTATATCACACTCGGCTAGTAACATTACTACCACACCTCACCAGCCCAGTGATATTACTACTATATCGCACTAGGCTAGTGACATTACTACCACACTTCACCAGCCCAGTGACATTATTACTATATCGTACAAAGCTAGTAACATTACTAGCACACCTCACCAGCCCAGTGACATTACTACTATATCACACAAGGCTAGTAACATTACCACCACTCTTCACCAGCCCAGTGACATTACTACTATATTGCACTAGGCTAGTAACATTACTACCACACCTCACCAGCCCAGTGACATTACTACTATATCGTACAAAGCTAGTAACATTACTACATACACCTCACTAGCCCAGTGACATTACTACTATATCACACAAGGCTAGTAACATTACTACCACTCTTCACCAGCCCAGTGACATTACCAATATATCGCACTACGCTAGTGACATTACTACCACACTTCACCAGACCAGTGACATTACTACTATATCGTACTAAGCTAGTAACATTACTATGACACCTCACCAGCCCAGTGACATTATTACTATATCACACTCGGCTAGTAACATTACTACCACACCTCACCAGCCCAGTGATATTACTACTATATTGCACTAGGCTAGTAACATTACTACCACACTTCACCAGTCTAGTGACATTATACTATGTCGCACTAGGCTAGTAACATTACTACCACACCTCACCAGCCCAGTGACATTACTACTATATCGTACAAAGCTAGTAACATTACTACATACACCTCATCAGCCCAGTGACATTACTACTATATCACACAAGGCTAGTAACATTACTACCACTCTTCACCAGCCCAGTGACATTACCAATATATCGCACTACGCTAGTGACATTACTACCACACTTCACCAGCCCAGTGACATTACCAATATATCGCACTACGCTAGTGACATTACTACCACTCTTCACCAGCCCAGTGACATTACTACTATATCACACAAGGCTAGTAACATTACTACCACTCTTCACCAGCCCAGTGACATTACCAATATATCGCACTATGCTAGTGACATTACTACCACTCTTCACCAGCCCAGTGACATTACTACTATATCACACAAGGCTAGTAACATTACTACCACTCTTCACCAGCCCAGTGACATTACCAATATATCGCACTACGCTAGTGACATTACTACCACACTTCACCAGCCCAGTGACATTACTACTATATCTCACTACGCTAGTGACATTACTACCACACTTCACCAGACCAGTGACATTACTACTATATCGTACTAAGCTAGTAACATTACTATGACACCTCACCAGCCCAGTGACATTATTACTATATCACACTCGGCTAGTAACATTATTACCACACCTCACCAGTCTAGTGACATTACTATTATATTGCACTAGGCTAGTAACATTACTACCACAACACACCTGCCCAGTGAATTTCCTACTTAAGCGCATTGAGCTAGTAACATTACTACCACACCTCACCAGCCCAGTGACATTACTACTATGTTGTACTAAACTAGTAACATTACTACCACACCTCACCAGCCCAGTGACATTACTATTATATCATACTAAGCTAGTAACATTACTACCACATCTCACCAGCCCAGTGACATTACTATTATATCGTACTAAGCTAGTAACATTATTGCCACACCTCACCAGTCTAGTGACATTACTACTATGTCGCACTAGGCTAGTAACATTATACCACACATCACCAGCCCAGTGACATTACTACCATACCTCACCAGCCCAGTTACATAACTACTATATCGCACTGGGCTAGTAACATTTCTATCACACTTCACCAGCCCAGTGACATTACTACTATATCGCACTAGGCTAGTGACATTACTACCAATCCTCACCAGTTCAGTGACATCAGGAATGTTGAAAGGCCTTTGCCCAAAATATCGACTGTCCTGCTCCTCGGATGCTTCCTGACATGCTGTGCTTTTCCAGTGCCACACTTTTCGATGGCAACATGACTACCACATCTCATTCGTCTAGTGACATTTCAATGTCTCTCTAGTCCAGCGCACACTACAATCATATTTTCATTAATCCAATGATATTATAATCTAATCTGACTAATCCAATGACATTATAACTATATCCAAACCTTACTTGGCCTAACCTACATGTGACCAGACCCACAGCAATGTTGTTGTCTCTTAATTGCTAGCTGAACAAATAGAGATAGGCATTAAATGCCGGCTTAACCAGCATCGCATAATCTCATGGTGAATTTAAAATAATGATTACCACTATATCACCATCTTGGGCCAGGAGGGGGCTAGACTGATTTTCTCCTTGAAACGCTTGAGGAATTTTGTACAGCTGGTGGCATTTTGAAGGACAAGTCAAAATAACTGTGCCATCTCTAGCTCACATCAATGTAAAAGAAAACACAGCTACAAACTTTTTTTTTCCTATGGTATTTAATGGTTTCTTTTTACGTTGTAGAATTGTAAAAGCTTGCTAGAGTATAAATGGAACAGGAACTTTCATTGCACGTTTAATAAAGGCCGGAACTGCTTTTAGAGCCACAAGTGATGTTCACGAATAATCAGGACCAATAAAGTATTGGCCATTCCAGATCAGCAGATCAGGGAAAGAAGCTTGCTGCCATGAGTTGACATGTATTGTGCCCTTTTGCTCGTTCGGTATTGACTAATTGTTGAAAGTAGCTAGCATGGTCCAGGATTGTGTGCTTAGGGATGCACTAAAGCTTGGGGTAGACACTGGAAAGGTCAGTAAGAAATGGTCACCACCTGAGGTCTTTCAGTTATTAAATGTTTAAAGCTGGAACTGGGTAAAACCACTTGAGCTTAATGTTTGACGTAATGAATATTTTAGATATTAATTGCAATTGTAAATGTGGTGAGTAGCATTGTTATTGGATGATTTGGTTTGTATCTTATGCAATGTCAATTTGAAAGATCATTTACGATATATCTATGAATATGAATAAAATATATTTTTGAAAAAGTAAGTTCTTTCAGCATCCTAGAATCACTGCAGCTGCCATGGTCACTGCTAATAAGGCAAGTTGGTGTCCAAGTGAGCAGTGAGTAGTCTCTCAAGCTCTCCATGATTATAAGAATATAGATCTTGGAGCAGGAGTGGGCAATTCAGCTCCTTGAACCTGCCGCACCGTGTAATACAATGATGGCTGATCTCATTTGGCCTCAACTCCAATTTCCTGCCCACTCTACATCACCCTTTGAACCTTTAATCCGTCACTAATTTTAAAATCTACTCTTTAAATTTATTCAGCGTCCTGGCATCTGCTATAGTAAATTCCATAGATTCACAGCTCTTTGAGAGATTCTTCCTTGCTTTGGTTTGAAACCTGCCACCTCTTAACCTAAAACTACAACTTCTCATTCTAGATTGCACCATAACAGGAAACATTTGTTCTGCATCTAATTTGTCAATCATGTTTAGCATCTTACATTGCTCAATTAGGTCTCCTCTCATCCTTATAAACTCTAGCAAGAGTAGGCCTAAACCACTCAATCTCTACTCGGGTTAATCTCTTCAGGTACAGGTAGCAGTTGCACTGCTAGTTTTGCTACCTTATTCAGGCACCAATCAACTTTGAACCATTTACCACCTAATCCACCATGGAATTGCAGTTTAGTCTGAGGTTTAAAAAGTGGTTCTGATATTTAGTTTCTAAATTGGAGTTGCTTTTAAACCCTGAGTCCAAACCCTTTGGGCTTGGACATGTTATCAAGTTTAGACAACTGAGCAGATTTCTAATTTTTATATTAAGAAAACATTGAAATATGATTCTGGACTTTGGCCCCTGAGTTGGGAGAATCGTGACAGTCTCAAAGTTCCTGGCGCTGGAAGGACTCTTCAGGCATGGTAATGGAGGGACATGAGAAAAGGGTGGAACTAGACTTTATGCTTGTTGTTCTTCACAATGCATCCGGTCGGGAATGAGTAAATTAAAATGCAATTTAAATGATGGGCAAAGGTTATTAAGATAGATTACATACTCAGCAATGCTCAAAGCACAGGATGCTAAATATCAATCTGAAAAGATTAATTTTACAGTAACTACCTGGAAATCTGCAATAAATGTTTCAATTGCAGCCACTTCATACAATACTTTGCCCTGTTGAGAATAAATGTAACACTTATCTATATTTACATTGCAAAGACCTTACACTCTATTACGTGAAACAGAAACACGAAAACTAAACATACTCAACCAAAACATAGATAAACTGTTGAAAGCAGAGGATATTTGTCCACTTGGATTCGGCATTTTATTCAGCCTCATTATATTTAGTTTCTGCATTATTTTTATCTTTTATTTCCCATTTTTCCAACTGCTGTTACTTGTTCCTTACCTTAGATCAAAGTGTTAAACACTTATTGATCTGTAATTGATAAATGGCGAAAAAAAAATCTCTAGAATTCAAAACGCTCCTACAGAGATCATTTCAAAGCTTCTGCCTCTGTGGTGTGTTTCAAACAGAGAAAAAAAATTGCTTTGAGGGAATAGATTTTACAGTATAACCCAGTTAAAAGGATGTTATTAACTCAGTGGGAGAATAAATTCCCAAAATAGACTCAAACAGCAACAGGATCAGGCTTCGCCCAGATTGGAGATATTTCTATTGACCATTTTCATGCATCTTTCTACGGATTCAACCGAGGTATCAACCCGGAAAAATGACAGGAAATTGGTCGGAAAGATATTTGCACCATTCAAGTCAAGCCTGTCAGAGTATGAGGGAAATACCTGAGGTGGTTAGCCAACTGTTGTAAGAAATTGTATGACCTCACTTCCAGAGATTCATAGGCACGATCTTGTCAACATGATAACATTAACTACCCTCAAACCAACATTGTAGCGCTCCGTCTACTCAATGAGAGCATTGGCTTAAGATGTGGGCCAAGGGCAGGTTTGGAGCTTTGACCATATTGCAAACTTCAAATTTACCTTTTTATATCAACAATGCTTGTTGGCTATCACTATGGAAATAAGTGTTGGTTAGAAGACATAATGTAGTGCAGCTTCAGTGGAAGAAATGTGCAGCATGTTCTTGTGATAATTAGAGTAAGCTGCACAGGGATTGTGTGGTGAACCAACTTGTTAAGTGAGAGGTGTCCATTGGTGAAAATAATTACTTGATCACTGAGTATCAATTGTACCTCCCTCTTTGAACATAATTGCAGCAATGACGCATTGATGTTAGAAAAGTATTCTTGGGTTTGTGGCAGTTCTGATAGGGCTACTATTTTACCCCTCCAGCTGTGCCACTGAATGACTAAGTAAGCCACTTCCAAAGACTGAAGATGGTTAAAGAGTCTGGAGTCACATATCAAGTTTCATCAAGTCACAGCACAAAACTAGTGTATAGAACCCACCTTCTAGCATTTATCGTCCACAAAAGAGATCAAGTGAAGGTACCATCACTTGACCTTGCAGCTACCACCTCAGCTACTAACATTGCAGGGATATCAAAGGCTAGTGTAGAGTTAGCATCTAGTAGATGACAACCAGGACAGGAGGATAAGTCAGTTTATGTGTAAACTCTATGTAGGTTTACGTCTTACATTAGTCCTGCCCTTGGCACTCAGATGAGGGCTACATTGTGCTGGACTACAAAAAAATATTAATGACAATTCACACCAAGATACTTGGTCTATTATCAGATAGCCTCCCATTACAGACTCAGAACATTGAGGAGTCCAGCTGCACTAAGCAGTTTCCAGATCTTGAAGCCCAGCCTTTTCACTGTGGAAGAAGTGGACTCCTCTATGGAAGCACTGATTGACCAACCCATAATACAGCATCTTCCAGCTGGGTCTCAGCTTCCACACACTTGAATGTGGTGGTATTCCCATGTATTTGCTGCCCTTGTCCTTCTAGATGGAGGTGGTCATGGTTTGCTGCAGTCAGGATAGCAGGCATAAACGGAGATGGATTTTTGCAAATTGTCTGAGTGGTAGTCCTCAAGGTTCTTATATCTGTACCTATTGATGTTGAGTACGCACACACAGTTAGCTAGCCTCTCTTATCTGGCTGCTGGCTCCTACAGCACGAATTGGACTCAGCACTGTCCTCATGACCTGTCCTACCTGCCAATCTCCCATCCCACCTATCCGCTCCACCCTCCCCTCTGACCTATCACCTCCATCCCCACCCCCATTCACCTATTGTACACTTTGCTACCTTCTACCCCTCCCCCCCGCCCCCATTTATCTCTCCACCCTGGAGGCTCCCTGCTTTCATTCCTGAAGAAGGGCTTTTGCCTGAAACGTCGATTTTCCTACTCCTCGGATGCTGCCTGACCTGCTGTGCTTTTCCAGCACAACTCTAATCTAAACACAATAAAAAGAAGTTCATCGCATTCTACTAAGGATTTCAATTCTTTCACCCTCCTCACACACTCTGTAGTCACTAGTTCTCTCACTCACACACACTGTAGTTAGCCCTGTTATCTCTCACACATACTTCAATCAGTCCCTCTCTCCATGCACAGATTGTAATCAGCTTCTCTCCTGCCTTCCTTGCACACACATTGTGATCAGCCTCTTCCCTTGCAGACATGTTTCCCCATGTTTCCACTACAATGGGGTGTATTAAAGTCCAATTAACCAGCCTTTCCCTCCCATCTCACCAACAGCCACCAAACCCCCCCAAACAGTCCACAGTATAGACTTGCTTCACTAGCCATTTTTATGTAGAACTTTAAAACATCATTGAGAGTGGGGCTTTATAATGAAGAGCCCTCTCTATTACCTGCTGCTTCCTTCTTGAAGTGGAGAGTGAACTCATTCTTTGGTCATTAATGGGTCACTCTGAGGAAAGAGTCATAGTTCTGAATCAATCTCCACCCCCCAGCCAAGGTTAACCTGGGGCTTGCCTTGTCAGTCAAGGTGCCCTGTAGTAACATCATGGCATAAACTGTAGTTCGAAGGCCATTGAATAACCAATGGCGATACCAGGACAAGAAAATCTCGCTATTTGCTAACCATAAAGTAATAATTATAATTAATACCAATAAAACAGATGTTCTCCAATTTGGCACACCACTAATGATTACTTGCAAGACAAAGCATCAGCAAAGTGAAAATGGTGAAATATCTTCTGGAAAACCAGGCAGACCCTAACATTCAGGACAAATCAGGAAAGACTGCTTTAATGCACGCATGCATAGAGCAGGCTGGTGCAGAGGTCATAGCATTACTGCTGGCAAGTGGAGCTGACCCAAGTTTAGAAGAACATTCTTTTCAAGCTTACAAGTTTGACAAGTGTAACCTGGATAATAAAGAACTATTAAAATTTATTACATAGCAGCAACGTCTGCTCGAAGCATGGTTGAAAGCAGCCGAGAAGGCTTACTCTGACAGGCCCTCGTTGGCTAAGCTACAGAGGATCACAGCGCTTTGGTCTACATTGAACTCCATGCTCACACAGACAGCAAAGAAGAAGCTTATGTTTGCAAAACAAAGGCTGTTTGAGCAAGGCGACAAACCGGGCAAGTACTTAGTGTGTCTTGCCAGGAAAAGGAGTGTCCTCAATCCATTACATCGATCAGGGAAGTTTCTGGAAACCTAACCTGTGATTCTAAAAAGGGGAAGAGGGGGTTAGGGTACACTCCTGTGTAGAACTCCAGTGAAAGGGTGGGGGGAGAAAGGGCGGGAGGTCAGTCATTTGGAGACAGTGCCTGGACTGTTCAGGACTGTTCTCGGCAGCATTTCAGTGAGCCGAGTTCGTTTTTAATCATTGCACCTGTAAACAAAAGACGCAATCAGGGTTGAAACAGCTCTTTGACATAATGTTTCAATCAGGACCTTGAGATCCCCTTCGGATAATCCGATATTCGGATAATTAAGGTTCCTCTGTATATTGGCTCCAGAAGGGGGATCAAAATTACATAAGATTTTGTTGTACATGGATGATATCCTCATATTTTTGACAAATCCAGCAGTTTTGGTGCCTCATCTGATACAAAGTGTCCAAACGTTTGGCACCTTTTCGGGTTACAAGATCAATTTTGCAAAATCAAAAGCTATGCTTACGGGTGGTCTTACAAAAATACTAGGTTTTGAGGGCAAATCTTGATTCCCTTTTAAGTGGTCACGGAGGTTTTCCTTATTTGGGTTTATTCATTACTCCATTTTTCAATCGACAAAATCAAACAAGAGGGGAGGCACTTCCAGTTTCTTGGTATAGGTCAGATAGCCCTCATTAAAATGAACATTCTCCCCTGTATATCGTACCCTATGCAAATGCTCCCCTTGGTTTTCACTCAGCAAGTTCAGGAGACTGAATGGCTGATTCAGTTCTTTTATCTGGCATCCCCTTATTAAGGTAGCTTAATAAGCAGCCCCTTATTAAGGTAGCTAAATTGCAATTGCCTCATGGACTGGGGGGAGTGGATCTCCTGGACATTATAAACTATCAACTAAGCTCGCTTTTATCTTATGTGAGTGACTAGGCTTGTGGGGACACTCTTTCAATATGGTTAGATATCGAAACCTCTCAGGCAGGGTGCCCCCTTACGAGCTTGCTGGTCCTGGACAAAACGAGGACAGTTAATGAATATTGCCAAAACCCGATAATTATTAACACTGTTAAAACATGGAGGGCAATGTGGCACAGTGAAGGCAATATTGCCAAAACATCTGTTTTTACACCTATTGTGGCTATGCCAGGTTTTCAACCAGGGTTGGTGGACTCAGGGTTTAAACTTTGGGCAGTTAGGGATGTTATTTGCAAGGGTGATTTATTTGAGGGGGACACAATGATATCATTTCACCAGTTACATTGGAAATACGAGCTATCTAGCAGAGATCTCTTTCATATTTTTCAAATTAGGGATTTCGTTCAAAAAAGGACTACATTTTTAACCGATCCCTACAGACTCGACATGGAGAAGAGGGTGCTCAGTGCTAAGAACACGCTTTCTGTCAGCACTCTTAACACCTGTTTGGGTGGGGAGCCTCCAGACGAGATCAAACGGCTTTGCAGGCTGTGGGAGAGAGAGTTGGGGGTCGAGATCTCCACAGAGACATGGGAAGATGAGGACATGAGACATGGGGAGACATTAGGAGAACGCAAGAAAGATCTCGATTTGCAATAGGATCCATGCTTTCCAGTTGAAGATTCTCCACAGGGTCCACTTGGCTCCAGATCGTTTATCAAAATTTAGACCTTCAACATGTCCCAAGTGCAAAATGAGTATGGGCACTCTTACTCATTGTCTCTGGTCCTGCTGCACGTTCCGAACATACTGGAGCGATGTGGCAGATGCATTAGAGAGGATCTTGGGGACAATGGTGGAAATGGACCCGATTTCCCTTCTTCATGGCCTGCCCAGTGTATTCCCTGCAGACGCACATAAGAAAAAACTTTTCAACATCCTTACTTTTTGTGCAAGAAAGAATATTCTTTTTGGCTGGGTGTTTCAAAATCATCTGAGTTTGTCAGGTTAGCATAAAATAGTTATGGATCATATCCCTTTGGATTTTCTGACAAGTATGATGTATCATAAAACTGAGAATTTTTATGAGATGTGGCAGCCATTTTTGGATTATCTGGACACAGATCTGTCAGCCACACTAGCAAGGGCTTTTATATAGCTGTAATGATTGGGTTTTATGAGTCTAATGCCCAGAGAGGGGGAACTGTGAACGTATGAATATGTGAAAATGAATGCTCTTGATAGCTGCGAGCCAGTGTTTTGTCTCGCTGATAATAACATTATAATTATTAATTTATTATTTATTAGTTAGTCGTTAGTTATTATTTATTTTAAGATAGATTTAGTTTGGTTTTATGTTTTCTTGTTCTTTCTTTGTGCTGTTTTGAATTATATTGTTTTGTATTTGTTGTAATATCAAAAAGTCTATTTTTCAATAAAAATATATATTTTTTTAAATTATAACATATAAGTTTGTCTCATATAATGTAAGTTGTTGAAATACTTTTATGTGATCATTTCAGCCCAGCTGAGTGTCAGACTTCAAGAACTTCTAGACAGTCAGAGAACCTTGGGAGATGGACACAGCCATGGAAGTACGCACAGATGGTAACTCTCTGTTAAAAGCTGTCTACCTGAGCAGACTGCGCCTCACCAGATTACTGCTGGAAGGTGGGGCTTACATCAATGAAAGTAATGAACGCGGCGAAACCCCTCTAATGATTGCTTGCAAGACAAAGCATGTGGACCAACAAAGTATCAGCAAAGTGAAAATGGTGAAATATCTTCTGGAAAACCAGGCAGATCCTAATATTCAGGACAAATCAGGAAAGACTGCTTTAATGCATGCATGCATAGAGCAGGCTGGTGCAGAGGTCATAGCATTACTGCTGGCAAGTGGAGCTGACCCAAGTTTAGAAGATCATTCAGGTGGTTCTGCTTTAGTTTATTCAGTAAATTCTGATGACAAGGAAGCCCTCAAGGTACTGCTGGATGCCTGTAAAGCAAAAGGAAAAGACGTAATTATCATCACAATGGACAAGTCACCCTCAGGCAGGCAGACGACTAAGCAGTATCTAAATGTACCCCCTTCTCCGAACATTGAAGATCGCCATTCACTAATCTCTTGCACTTCACCCTCCGATATTGAGCTGAAAACATCATCACCTCCCTTAACAAACAATATAGTGAAAGATAAGCAGGTTTTTAACTTCAGAGACCCAGTTCACCTCTTCAGTGACAAAGATTCCTCTGATTCAGCTTCTCCAAACAAGAGGTCTAGCCAGTCACGACCTGAGGCCAAGTTTCCACAGTTGCAAAGGTTGAACTCTGAACCCTGGTTGGCCATTCCTTCGTCACTCTCATCTCAGCACAAAACATCTTCATTTCATGAAGAGATCCAGAACCTAACCACAGAAGAAAACCTCTCCCTGAAAATCAATGGCTTAACTCTTCCCAAGCGACTCTTTACCAGGCATCAGAGTATTGATGTCAAAGAGACTGCAGCCCTCTTAAGAACCTTAGACCAAGAATCAGCTTTAACTGCTCCAAGAAAATTTTCCTGTGATGAAATACACTCTCAACCACTTCACCCAGGGCTGTGTTGTAATAATACAATTCCTGTGGACCAGGATCCAGATTCAATACAAACAATTTCTGTTTCAAGTTTACAGAGTATTGTCCAGAAAAGAAACTTGGGCCTTGATCATTATAATTCTGACTCACAGCTCACAATATGTTCAAAGCAAACAGTAACAGATGAAAGCAAAATGTTACTGGATCGGAAGAAAATGGTTACTTCTCCATTATCTGTGCTAACCAGTTCGAGAGAGTCTCTGGATAATTTGCCAACTGGCTCTCTGAGCACTGCAGGCAAGAAACACACTGGGATTTTGGAGAGGCGAGGTTCAGGGACCCTGCTCTTAAATCAGATTTCACAAACAAGACCAGGCTACCTCCCACCTTTAAATGTAAATCCGCAACGTCCAGTTCCAGATATCACAGCCAACAACAAAGGTCCTGCATCACTTCCCAATGCCACAAAGCCTCTAATACCATCAGCTCCAAACACTCAAAAACGAACAGATGTCAAAACCAAAAAGATGTTGTTCAGGAGACATTCAGTCCAAGTAGAGCAAATGAAACAGCTGGCAAATTTTGAGGAAATATTTGGACAGTGAAGACTTTTGCACCATAATAACTAATAGACGACCAAGGGATACACACAAATTTTGGAAAGAAAGACATTAGTCTTCACATGTTTTGTTGAATTAATATCTAAAATTTGTTTCCACTTGTTGATATCATGAAACAAACTTTCTTTACAGTTAGCGTACATCTCCTGGTCAATCACATGTTAACCCCAATGATGCAGACTCTCAGCATCATCAGACACCACTTTCCAACTGTGAAGTGCACCAATGTTAGTTAGTTAATTAATTAATTCAATCTCAACAATAAATCATAATCATACATTTTGAAAGAATGATGTATATATATATATATATATATGTAGAATCATCAGGAGCGAGAGCAAACTGGGAATCAGATGAGAGATCACGGTACAGTATCGGAGCTCCATGATACTGGCTGCCTGTGAAGTCCTATTCCTCTGTACGGTTGTGAGTATTTCTCGTTGTTATGAAGACTTGATTAGCAAACAGTACAATAGTTTACCTGTAGCTACTGTATGGCTGCATAACAGAACAGTAGATATTCTTTCAGTTTATGTTTTATTATCCAAATATACTTAGGTGTATCCAGTAGGCTTTATGGAAAATTGATAAGAAAGAAAGGTGTGTGGTACATCGAAGAAAAGTCACACAGCGCACTAAATTTTAAAAGTCTTCAACAACGATCTAGTTGTAAACATTTCTGAGGTATCCACACCTCATTGGATATATTTCAACTTTTTAATGGTTGATGAAACTTACCTTTCCTGAACCTCGTTGGCTCCATTGCCAGGGAAACTGTAACCTGCATGGCTGACACTCTGACCAGCTCTTTCCTAAAGTATTAGTATCATCGATGTCTACCGCACAGAAAAATAGTCTTTGACTTATTGGATCTGCGCCAGTCAAAAAACAACTACCCAACTATTGTAATCCCATTTCCCAACACTTGGTCTATAGCCTTGTATGCTTTGGTATTGCAAGTTTGTCATAGGCCTAAGTATACCTAAGGACCTTGTTTTGCTATTGGATTGGCCCGAGTGACTGAAACATTTTGTTAAGACCAATGAAATTGCGGTTGTGTGTTGAATCCATAGAGACGTCCACTAACTCCGTAATGAAGCCAATTCCACTAGGAAATAACAAAATCATCTTTTTGTTTATTCATTATGAAGTTTGCAACCAGAATGCATAATTAATTATACCAAATTCTAAATCAAGTTTGAAAGTTTGCATATTTGTTTCTGCACCTACATATTCATGGATAAGCTTTGGGATTTCCTGTACTTATACTATTGGAAACACTGTAACCCAGACATTCTCAATTTGTCATGAAGGAGAATGACTTGTGATTACACAACTGTGTTGGGAGTCACTTCGCACAGGACAATATTGTCCCTTATGTATTTATTTGGAAATAATAACAGCAAATCTTTAGAAATAACATCTACCCCAGAGCAATACTTAGAAACTGATGGATTTAATCACTGATTTTGACAATTGCAAATCAATTTACATCTCATAACTATGTTTACGTAATGACTCATATTTTCAATGGCATATTACAAAATGGTAATGTACACTTTATTATTTGAGGGATTAGTAATTGGGTTTGATTTTAAGCTCATCCAACCAGCCAGAAATGGATAGGATCCAAATGGCTGTAATTTTTACACTTTACCCAGTTTTAGTCTCACAACTTCAATGGAAAGAGAAACCGAAAAGGGAGTAATCCCAAAATCCAATCTATTCCCATTGGTTCCCCATTGAATGAATTCAGTCAAAATTACCATATTCCTTTTTTAATAAAATGAGTTTGAAGGGAACAAAAAAAACAGGTAGGGTGGATAACAAATAGCTTTTCTCATTCTAACATAAAACATAGGCCCTGAATCTCCTCATTGTCTTTCATGTTGTTGTTATGGCATTAATGTGCTTCTTCGCCTCCTGGATTTAGTATTATCATATTAAAAATACAAATGGAACATCACAATAACATAAATATTTCAGGCTACTTCTTGGCATTTTACTGCCCCAGCTGCCATTCAGACTTCTATGACTGATTTTGTTTACTAATTCTTTACAATCACCAACTAGTTCTGAATGGAACACTCCAATCTAATGGCAGAGGAGGAGTGACAGTGAGATACATCATTCAATAACAAAAGGTAAGGAAAGAATTAACTTGACTGCAATGGCTCCCTCAATGCTATGTATTCTGCACTGAGAGGATGACAAGCCACTTACAGCCGCCAAGAGTTGTGGAAGAGTGAGATTGGTCTAAACAATGATTTCTCTTCCAATGGAGATGCATCTAGTCTGGACTCAGTGTGAAACCATGTGTGAGAATTTTTATTTTTAAAAAATTTAAACTGGTTTCTAATCAACTTGTTTAGATATGTTGTTACACACCTCTGGAGTAGGTGGGACTTGAACCCATGCCTCCTGGTCCAGCGATATGGATATATCACTACACCGCAAAAGCCTCAGAAGTTCATTTCCCTGAAGTTTAATTGTCAACAGATGCAATATTAATTGCTTTGATTCAATTCCATTTCATTTTCCACAGAGGAGAGGCACCTGACCATCATATACAATGAGTTAATTAAATCATACTGACCATTTGTCTTACGTGCAGGTACCAACTCTTCAAAACAATTATCCAATTATCTTGCTACTGTGATGATCTTTGACCTGGAAGCAGTATATACGGGGTCCCTGGTTTACGAAAGTCCAACTTTCAATGCTTGTATAAATCTGATATGAATGTATTCCCATGCAGTGATATAATTTTAAAGATGTGACATACGAACATTTTCTGTACTTATAAACAGCTACTTCATATCGTCCTGCCTTGTGTTCTGACTTGCATCAACTTGTGAATAGACTCAAAAATGAAACTTCTTCACAACTCAAAATTGCTTGTAATAAGAACTTTTCTAATTTCATAAACATTTATCGATTTCATAGACATTTTAATAAGGGTGTTTGTTAAGGATTGTTCAGACTTTGCATCAATTGAAATGTTCTAGGACAATAAGAAATACCCACCTGTGTCTCTTGGTAACCGATAACCTGGAAGTAATATCAGCAGGGAGCAAGTTAACAGACAAAAGCTGTGTGACTGACAGAAAAAAAGGGAGAGCTATAAACTGAAGAACTGGAGGATCAAGGAACAGATGCAGACAAAGAGAGAAAGTAAAAGAGATCAACAAGAGGAACACATCAAATTTTTGTAATGAGAAGGAGAAACAGGTTACTGAGGAACAGATTTGTTTTCTATTTGGCATAAAATAAGACAGGGGCTCTTGGAGACAATGTGCCAGGTGCTTAAAAGAGTAAAACCTAGAAAACCGTGTGAATAGTTTGGAGAGACTAATAAGCTGGGTGCTTTCCATTAGTGTCCCAACAGTGAATCAGGGAGTTATTGATTGGTTAGTTGAAAAGAAATTCTGGAAAGCTACACCATCAGAACTGTCATGCACCAAAAGAGAGGGAGTTCATAAAAAGTGTGCCTTGCTGATGATACTTGTACCTGTGAAATTTGGAAGATGAAGCTCTGGTCTGATAGGATTCAACTTGTTGTGCATGACTAAAGAACAGTCTATTAGAGAACTATGTAGCTACATAATGCCATAAGTCTGTGGGAAATGATTTTGGTCATTGTGGCTTGTAAGACATATCTTTGTTGCATTGACTCTTTATTAAAAACTATTTTTAAATTTTAAACATAATTTGCTGGTCAACCCATGTTTAAAATCACATTGGTTCTGATTCATGTTAAAGTAAAAGCTTAAAAAAAAAGAAATCTTGTTGGTAATTTCTTAACTTAGTGACTTTAGTAAATTTGATTAATGGTACCCCAGAGAAAGCATAACAATGTCACTGCTCCTTCTCCACAGCTCTGTTATGGTTATGTCCTTTTAGGTATTTATCCAGTTTTCTTTTGTAAGTCACTTTGGAACCTGTTGCCATTATTCTTTTTAGGCAGTGTGTTCAAACTCAAAATATCTTACTGTGTTAACATTCATGGTCTTTACCAGCCTCTCTGACCTAAACCGTTGAATTTCCCATTGGATTGGAGATGATCAGTGTCATGTCTCTGATGTCTTTTCACCAAAGTGCATCATATGAAATCTAGAAATGGCATTTTATGCAGAGCAAAACTTGTACATGAGACTCGGAAACTAATATCACCAATGTTGCATGAGGTGAAGCAGTAGTGAGACAATCATGGTTGCATCAAAACATAAGAACCAGGAGAAGCAGTAACATCATGTATACAGGTCATTCTGCTATAATGTGTGTTTTATTAATACAAATTCACTGTAACGCGATTGACGAGTTGGGAACATTGTTTCTCAAGCACAAACTTTTAAAACTTGAATTGGCTGTAATGTGATTACGTTGCCAAACTTTAAGTGCTGTTTTTAAAGCACAATTTTTCTATAACACGGGAGAGGACAAGAAGGCGACCATCACGTTAGAGAAGAACTACCTCTAGTCCCTGCAGCTTGCTCTTCAAATAATGAAATACTTTGGCCTTGCATAATTCACATAATGTTTGGTTTTCTTCCCTAACCTGTATTCAACATTTATCCTTTAACCAACATCACTCAGATAGGTTATAATGTCATTTATCTCATTGCTGGCTTTGCTCTGCATGAATTGATTGCACTATTTCTTTGTATTTCAACAATATTACACTTCAAAACAATATAATTGTCTAAGAAGTGTCATGGGAATGATAAGTTTGTAAAAAGCTCAAGATAGCTGCATATCTGGTCTGTCACCCTCCTTATCTTCTGCTTGGTGTTCACATTACTAAGTTTTCAGTCATGGGAATTGGGTGATGCTGGCAAGGCCAGCACTTATTGTGCATGGCTAATTACCCTTGAAAAAGTGATGATGAGCTGCACACTAAAACCATTGCAGTTCTTGGGGAGTAGGAACACCAACAGTGCTGCTAGAAAGTGAGTTCAGGATTTTGACACATTGACAATGAGGCAACAACAATGTATCTTGGCACCTAGATGGTAGATGTTGTGGATTTGGAATTTGCCATAGGAGGAGATTTGGGGCATTATTGTAGTGCATTTTTTAAATAGTATACATTGCTGCCACTATGAATCAGTGGTAAAGGGAGTGAATGTTCAATTTGGTACTTGGAGTGCCAGTCAAGTGGGTTGTTTTGGCCTGGATGTTGTCAAACAATTTCAGTATTTTTGGAGCTATATTTGTCCAGGCAAGTCTGACTCATGTGTAGATATTGGAGAGTCAGGAGGTGTGTTACTTTCCTAAACATTTCTAGCCTCTGACCTATTTGTGTAGCCACAGAATTTATATGGTCAGTCCAGTTCAGTTTCTGGTCAATGTTAATCTTTAGGCTGGTGTTGGAGGATTCAATGATGGTAATGCCCTTGGAAATCAAAGGACAATTATTAGATTATCTCTTGATGGAGATGATCATTGCCTGTCACTTAGGTGATGTGCATACTACTTATTATTTCTGTTTCCTTCCTTCATTTGGACTTTGTCCTGAGTGGCTTGCTGAGCCATTTCACGCACATTTCTGTGGGTCTGAAGTCACACCTAGGGTAGAGCTCAGTAAGGACATGCAATCGATCTGAGGGAGACTTTGCCTGAGTGAGACAGACAGTGTATTTTCAGGAATTTGATTCAAAGTAGGAATTTGGTGCAGAGGGGATAAAGAGGTGCTTGTGTTAAGTTTACAGCGAGAGGTGAAGTGAGCTGAGTGGGGAGATCAGTGAAGGGTAGGGACGGCATGTTTTTTCATTCTATCCTTTTTCAGTAAGGTCATTAGTTAGTAAGAAAATACTTCGGGGTTGTCTTTAAATTCTTATAAGTTAGAAAAGCATATTATTTGCCATACATAGATTTGCCTGAAAAACATCATAAACAAGTGAAAGTCAGGGCCAATTAAATAAAGTAATATAAGTAACCCAAAGCAGAATCCACAAGGCTCTGAGGTAGAGTTAGGGTTAGGGTTAGGGTTAGGTGTAGTGGTCCACCACAGCTTAAGAGCCTGGATGCAGTCTAAATGCAACCAGGGTCCTGCTCAGCTTTCCATGCACCATAGAAAACATTCTATCTAGATGCCTCACAGTGTGGTAAGGAAATTGCTGTTCCCAAGACCGCAAGAAACTACAGAGATTCATGAACACAGCCCAGTCCTTTACGCACACCGGCCTTCCTTCCATCTATACTTCCCGCTGCCTCAGGAAAGCAACCAACATAATCAAAGACCCCTCCCACCCCAGTAACACTGTCTTTCACCCTCTTTCATCAGGCAGAAGATATAAAAGTTATAATAAACGTATGAATAGATTCAACAACAACTTTTTTCCCACTGTTATCTGACTTTTGAACGGACGTCTCAAATGTTAATTCTGATCTCTCTCTCTGCACCTTCTGCGGCTGTAACTTTAGTTCTGCACTCTGTTCTGCTACCTGATCCACTTTGTATGGTATGATCTGCCTGTACAACACACAAAACAACTGTATCTCAGTGCATGTGACAACAATAAAATCAATCAAGCTAATGAGGATGCTTGTTCCTCAAGGAGAGAAAAAGAAAGAACAATGGTTTCTGTGGGTTTAGCCCTGCTGGTGCCAGGATGAAAGATGTCACAAAGTGACTGCAGGATATTCTTTGGGGAAGGGTAAACAGACAGAGATCAAGATCACATTGGTAACAATGAGTTAGGAAGGAATATTGGGGAGTTACAGATTTTCATGTGAAAAAAAATGCTGTTAGAATAGAATAATCATTTATTATCACTTGTATTTAAAAAAACAATGTAAAGTGTTTACGTTACCATACCACAGCATCTATATTAATAACAGAAGGCATAGATAAGAAAATGTTTTTAAAAATTAAGACAAGGCCCATCTTAATTCAATTCCCAGTTCCGAGGTACCACTGCAAGACAGACATCTAGCTCCAGGGAAGCCAGGACTGAGTGTTAAATATTCCTGGGTACAAAATCTTCAGTAAAGATTGAACAGAAAGGAAAGGAGGCATTATTGGGAATTGAGCAAAGAGAGCTGGAGAAAAAGCATGTGCCAGAGATTTCAAGGACAGAATCAATTTGACTAGACATAAGGAACAAAAAGGGTGCAAATACAATGCTTTGCACCAATTGGTGGGAAGAATATAGAGGTACAAGTCTTCAGGGAAATTACATAGAGATTCCAGCATTATAGAGAAATTTTTATGGAGGTTTTATTATCAAAATAAAGACTGGAATAATGGTAGGGTAAGGGGCAGCAAGTATTCCTCAGTTATGCTCAGGAAAATGTCCTACATCAGTGTGCATCCAGTTCAACAAGGAAGAATGCACTATAGGATCTGATATTGAACATAAATAGATCAAGTAGACAAAGAGTCATTGAGCGAATATTTAGGGGGCAGTAATCAGTGTATCATAACATTTAGGATGATGGTGGAGAATGACAATGGTCGATTCAGAGTAAGAAAAATCAAATTGGTGGAGAGCAGACCTCAAAAGGGCAAGTATGGAGCTGAGCAGGAATTGTAGGAAGAAAGGTTGCTTGGTAGAAATTGCAATGGAGCAAACAGAGATGATTCGGGTGAATTGAAGGTATAGTTCCTCAAAAAGGAAAGGTAAGGCAAACAAATCCAAAACTTTCTGGATGATAAAGAAGATGGAAGTTACAACCTAGAAGGAAAAAAGTGTGCTGTTACACATATCAGATAGCGAGAACAACTGAGCATCAAAAAGAATACAGAAGGTTCGGGGAAAGATGAAAATGCATAACAGAGAAACAAAGAAGAATTATAAAAATCAGGCTCAGCAACCAACATAAAGTGGAATCCTAAACTTGTCTAATGGCATATCAATAATGAGAAAGATTGATATGGAAAGCATTGAGCCAAAAATAGAAAGGGGACATGGCAGGATATTAAGTAAATAGTTTGTGTCTATCTTTAGCAAAAGGGTAGATGTTATCCATGAAGACAAAAGAGGGAACTGTCATTAGATAGGTTCAAAATTGATAAGGAGATCATGTTGAATAGATTCTTGACGAGATGCGTCCAATAATATTGAAGGAAGAAAGGGTGGAAATTGTAGGGACACTGACTGAAATAACTTGACAGAGGATGGTATCCCATCACGAAGTCACCCTTTATTTACATTGAGATTGCTGGTCACTGATCCAACTCCCTCAGAGTCAGCTCTCAGACTGAACAGAACCTCTGACGCTCCCATTCTTATCTGACAGCTAGGGCTCCCTGAGTAGTCCAGATTAACAGCCCCAGTCAGGGAACTCATACTCTATGAGGTCCACCTGGCTGACCTTAATAGAATCACTACATCCCTCCCCTTTGTAGTCCAAGGACACAGGCTGGTTCTTTTTATTTTGTCACTCTTCCTGGGGCATTTTAGCACTGGGTCAGATTCCTCTAACTCTGCTTCTGTTAAGGGTGGTGAGTAATGCACTGTAACTTGTCTCTTGCACTCAGAGTACCTTGGAAGAAATTCATTCTCTTCTTCAAGCAGTAAAGGTGTAAAGATGGTGACATCCATCATGTCCATCTCATTTTCTGGGGTATCATCAACTCTTGGCGGAGAAGGAGAACCCATAGGTTCCGGAACAGTCTGAAAGGCAGTCGAGGAGCTGGGCATATTTTGAACTGGGTGACCACTTAAACAACTATATGTTTTGATTGATTCTTATTTGGGCAATTTAACTGTTCCAAACCAGATGCAGGTTGATGTTCTAAAGGGTGCACTCTCCTGGCTACTGGCCTATGAATTCTCTTACTCAATTTAGATTTAGTGGGACACTTTTGCTGTCTCAAGTACACATACTGGCAGCATCTAAAATGGCCTGCCACTCAGATCCTGAAGAAAATGTAACTGTTTGGACGAGGCTTGCTGTGGCCTGACCTAGAGTCCCTCTGTTCAGGATATGTCCTGAATGAGGCTATGCAATTGCCTTCACTCAAATAGTGTTCCCCAAGCTCAGTCAGACTGGTAAGGATGTTCACATCCATTACACACCCTTCAACTATGGAAAATAAAGAACATGAAAGCATGGGAAGGGTTAAAGCATGAAGACCACTGGCAATCTGTGGTTTGTGGAAGGCAGGATGGGATAAGAATAGTGGAATGCTCTTACACAAATTAGCAGAGTAAGGTTAAGGCTGAATGGTCACTATGGCGAGATAAGATAACATAAGTAATAAAGCAAGTTTCTCTGTTAAGTGTCACTGTGACAAGATTGGGACAATAAATATTTGAGATATGACATTAAAATATCTAATTAATAGTTAGTAGAGTCAGCTTGAGACAGGAGACTGCTGTAATAGATGGAATAACTAAATATCTATCATGACTGGAATGGAAGATCACTGCAGCAGAGTTAGCAATAAATATCTAACTGTGACATTAGAATAACATTAAGTAGAAATGTACAACTAAAGAAATAATGGGAACTAACATCACTAGTTTATTGTGTAGCTAATGTGAGGTACCTTGATTAACATAGTTGAACATGCTGATAAGCTAACAGAAACATGATAAAAAAAATAAAAATCCACAGACCCTGAGGTTCATGGGCATTCGAGAATTTGCTTTCTCAGTGTAATGGTTTATTGTTTGCAAATAAAAGACCCACTTCTTGAAGAACTCTCTGCGTCTCCTGGTGATTCACTACATTTTCTCCACAAAGCAATTCATAAGCTCCACTTGCTTCATTTTCCAGTGGTAAAGCCACTTGCAATACCTGTTTGAAGCCCAACTGAGCTTCAGCTAGTAGGCACTTTTGCATGGTTACATCATTAATCCTGCATATCAAGTGGTCTCACAGCATCTCATTAAGAGTTAAACCAATGCCTCTGCCAGCTGTCTTAACCTACTCAAAAATCCCGATTCTCATGGCTCCTGAATTGCCGAGTAAAACCAATAGCATCTCAGTATTAGAGGAGACTTGGGGTCATAATATTCCTGAACTAAATCCATCTACTCTTGGAAGATTTTGGTATTTGGTGCCTCAGGGAAAGTCAGGCTCCTAATAACTTAAAAAACTTTGGATCGGCTATCTGTCAGGAGATTTTTTTAAAGTCATTCCCAGGATGTGGGTGTCACTGGCCAGGCCAGCATTTGTTACCCAGAGAGTAGATAAGAGTCAAGTAAATTGCTGTAGGTCTGGAGTCACATGCAGGCTGGACAGAAAATAAAGAGTAGGAATGGCCAAGTCATTCTCAGGTTGGCAGGCTGAAACAAGAAAGGAACTGCAAGAATCAGTGATCATGAACCAGTTATTCACAAACTATGTCAATGATTTCTGTCATAAAAACAAACAATTTAGTTAGTGTCAAGAAATCCTGTTTAATTCACCTGCATGATAATTTCACACACTTGGAGATGAAAAGATCGCCTGTCTATTAGCCAGCTTGGAAAAACAATGAGCCAAGCCAGGAATATAAAAATGTACCTATACCAGGAGTTGGAGGAGACAAGAAACAATGGATTATAGGCAAGAACTGGAGAATGCTCTATCTGACTCTCTCATCAACGCAAAGTCAGTGCCTGGTGGAAAGTAATTGGGAACAACAGCCGTTCACTGGGAACGTACTCAGATAACTACAGCTGCTTTTACGTTCCCAGCTGTAAAGACACCCGCCCCCACTTCCTGTTACGTATGTTTACCTTTGCACTTCAATTATTTTTTTCACGGGGGCGAAAGTAACAACATTCCTTCTTATCACTCAAGAAAATCTTTTGTTTCGGCTCCTTCATTTTGATCTGGTTAGTCACATTGTAGTTGGGATAGCTACATGCTAAAAATAAATATAGAATATTTGTGTTGACTGAAAGGGAGTTTGTAAAGAGGAGATGGTCAACTTGTCATTACAAACGAAATTAAAGAAAGCTTTTGGAACATCTGTATAAAACTGGTCAGTACTTAACATATTAGCGAATGCCACTTCAATAACTTACAGTTTGATAAATAGGGTTATGGTGCAATAGGTTTTCGACAAATGGTAGCGTGTAAACTTCCCGTGCTCTGCTGATGTGAACCAGAACATTGCTAGCGTAAGTTGTTTTGTGGTACGGCTAAACATATTCCCCCTCCCCCGGACCCACACAAACAAGTGTCAGTATTTCAAATCGATAAAAGAACGGAAATCAAGAATTGTGGTTTTGCATCTCTCACTGATTGTTGAGCTGTTGTAAAACTATTACAGTGTAAATGTCAGTACTGTATGCAATCCAACTTTAAGAAGTCTACCCACGAAGTCCAGAAGTGTATATTCAATTATAAAGAGAATGGAGGGATCAAAATCACATTGTGCTCCAATCTCTGCTTGTTTGTGTTTATTAATAGAAAATCACTTTTCAACTTCACCATCAGATTTTCCTTCACATGCTCTGCTACATTTAGTGAGACTGATTAGTTTGTTTGTATTGGAAGGGGAAGCAATGGCGACGTGGGGAAACAGGACTGAGGAGTCTACTGATTACACTCAAAACTTCTTATACGCGTTACTTAAATAGAACAGTGCCAGTGACTGATATATCAAATGTTTACACTCAATTACATAACGCTCAATTTCCAACATCATAGAATCTCAATGCCTCATTTTCACTATCTGCACCTTCTTGAGTGCATGCCTCTGAGCTACTGAGTGCAAGGGTGCCTTCATGATTGATGACAGACTGGGAATGGACACAGCTAAAATTGAAACTGACGAGCATTGGTCACAAGATATTTACAGAAAAAGGAAGCAATCCACCCTGGTGCCGTTCTGTTCTGTCCTGTAACGTTCAGCTCCATTCCTTACATTCCACTGACCTTCCTAAAATCAGCTGTAAATCATCTATAAATTTGACCATATTGCATTGCGTTTATGTAAATTAGAAACACCAGTTGTCCTGTAATTTTTCAGATCGAGCTGGGAGAGCTGATGCGAAAATGGGCCCTTAGTTCACATTAGCTGCAGACCACGATGGGGGCAAATATATTGTCACGGTTTCATAGAAAGTGTTAATTAGCTCACAATAAATATAAAAGATGATATTTAACAAAGATAGTGGTATATAGTCAGTTCATTCTGGAACACAGATTTACAATCCTACAAGTGACTCAGCGTTTTCTAAGTTTGTGAGAAGATTTGTAGCTCGGGTGCTCATTGTTGTGGTTCTGTTCGCCGAGCTGGGAATTTGAGTTGCAGACGTTTCGTCCCCTGTCTAGGTGACATCCTCAGTGCTTGGGAGCCTCCTGTGAAGCGCTTCTGTTGCAGGAACCGGAGTTGTTCGTATGTGGCACTTAGGCGGTTGGCACAGGATTCCCATTTCCTGGCTTGTCTTAGCGTCTCTCGCCCGTAGGTGTTCAAAGTTTGTGAGAAGATTTGTAGCTCGGGTGCTCGTTGTTGCACTTCACAGGAGGCTCCCAAGCACTGAGGATGTCACCTAGACAGGGGACGAAACGTCTGCAACACAAATTCCCAGCTCGGCGAACAGAACCACAACAATCAGCGTTTTCTCTTGAAATTTGCTGTTGACTGATTTAGCTTCTTCCTACATGGATACTGTAAGCTGCACACCATGCTGCTGAAAAATGGTTAACTTATTAACTTTTGAGGCTCAGCCCACGTACATGGTCAGTGGTGTTCCCAAGCTCGAATTGGTTTGGCGAGTCAAGATCAGTTTCTGATTGGTTTCTTAAGGGTAATGGTCATCTCCTGATATCAATTCCTGCTTCCTCCTGACTGGTTCCCACAGTGTCAGTAATCTGTAGGATTGTCCCTCTTATAGTTTATTCCCAATCATTACATCAATTTTTTTTTTCAGAGATAACTGGGCACTTCATTGTATTGGTGTCTGCTTATTTGAGAGCATGTAATGCCAAATTTAATGATTAGTGCTTGTGCTTACTTTCCGAAATACCCAATTAACATAGACAAGATATTCTGTAGCATTTCTGTTAAAGCAAATGTTTATCAGTATGGTAGAGTATGTTTCATAGTGACTGTCAATGCAGGGAATGCAGTTAATTAGAACATAGAACATTACAGCGCAGTACAGGCCCTTCGGCCCTCGATGTTGCACTGACCTGTGGAACCAATCTGAAGCCCATCTAATCTACGCTATACCATTCTCATCCATATGCCTATCCACTGACCATTTAAATGCCCTTAAAGTTGGCTAGTCTACTAAAGGGCTAGTCTACTACTGTTGCAGGCAGTTCGTTCCATGCCCTTGCTACTCTCTGAGTAAAGAAAATACCTCTGACATCTATCCTGTATCTATCACTCCTCAATTTAAAGCTATGTCCCCTCGTGCTAGCCATCGCCATCCAAGGAAAAAGGCTCTCACTGTCCAACCTATCTAACCCTCTGATTATCTTATATTCAGCTCTCAACCTTCTCTCTAACAAAAACAGCCTCAAGTACCTCAGCCTTTCCTCATAAAGCCTTCCCTCCATATCAGGCGACATCCTAGTAAATCTCCTCTGAATCCTTTCCAAAGCTTCCACATCCTTTCTATAATGCAGTGACCAGAATTGTACGTAATACTCCAAGTGTGGCCGCACCAGAATTTTGTACAGTTGCAACATGACCTCGTGGCTCTGAAACTCAATTCCTCTACCAATAAAAGCTGACACCCCATATGCCTTCTTAACAACCCTATTAACCTGGGTGGCAACTTTCAAAGATCTATGTACCTGGACATCGAGCTCTCTCTGCTCATCGACACTACCAAGAATCTTACTATTAGCCCACTATTCTGCATTCCTGTTACTCTTTCCGAAGTGAAACACCTCACACTTTTCCGCATTAAACTCCATTTGCCACCTCTCAGCCGAGCTCTGCAGCTTATCTATGTCTCTCTGTATTCTGCAACATCCTTCTTCACTATCCACAGCTCTACCGACCTTAGTGTCATCTGCAAGTTTACTAACCCATCCTTCTATGCCCTCATCCAGGTCATTTCTATAAATGACAACAGTGGACCCAAACCAGATCCTTGCGGTACTCCACTAGTAACTGAACTCCAGGATGAATATTTCCCATCAAGCACCACCCTCTGTCTTCTTTCAGCTGGCCAATTTCTGATCCATACTGCTAAATCACTCTCAATCCCATGCCTCTGTATTTTGTGCAATAGCCTACTATGGGAAACCTTATCAAACGCCTTACTGAAATCCATATAAACCACATCAACCGCTTTACCCTCATCCACCTATTTGGGGACGTTTCTCAAAGAACTCAATAAGATTTATGAGGCACAACCTACTCTTCACAAAACCATTTTGACTATCCCTAATCAATCCTCTCGAGGTGATTATAAATCCTATCTCTTATAACCTTTCCAACACTTTACCCACAACCGAAATAAGGCTCACAGGTTTATAAGTTCCAGGTTGTCTCTTCTCCCCTTTTTAAACAAGGGAACAACAGTTGCTATCCTTCAGTCTTCTGGCAGTATTCCTGTAGACAATGACGACATAAAGATCAAAGCCACAGGCTTGGCAATCTACTCCCTGGCTTCCCAGAGAATCCTAGGATAAATCCTCTCTGGCCCAGGGGACTTATCTATTTTTAAACTTTCCAGAATTGCTAGCACCTCCACCTTATGCACTTCAATCCCAACTAGTCTGGTAGCCTGTATCTCAGTATTCTTTGCAACCACTTTGTCTTTTTCTAATGTGAATACTGACAAAAAGTATTCATTTAGTGCTTCCCCTATCTCCTTTGACTTCAAGCAAAACTTCCCACTACTATGGTTGATTGGCCCTAATCTTACTCTTGTCATTCTTTTATTCCTGATATAGTATAGAAAGCCTTAGAATTTTCCTTGATCCTATCCGCCAATGATTTCTCATGTCTCCTCCTGGCTCTTCTTAGCTCTCTCTTTAGGTCAAAACTAATTTAAAAAGATTATAACTTGGCACATAGTCTTCATCTAATTCAGAGAAGACAAAGTTACTTCATAAAATTCATAAATGGCGTAAAGATGATCAATGTTTAAAAGTTGAAGTTGCAAGAAAATGGAGGGATTTTCAAATGAGAAGAGGTTGAGTAAGGTGGGCTTCATAGAAGTTTAGAAGAATGAGATGAGACCTTATTGAAACATACAAAATTCACTCAATAGGCTTAATGGAGAAAGGTTGCTTTCTATTGTGGAGAGCTTAGGACTAGAGGTCAGAAACTCAGAGTAAGGCATTGCCCAGATAGGACAGAGATGAGGACGGATTTCTTATCTCAGAGGGTAATTACTCTGAGGAATTATTTATCACAAAAAAGCTAGATCACCAAGAGAAAGGCTGCAGTAGTGAATATAGTGGATTCTTTCTTGATTATATGTTTTTTGGAAATAAGTCCCTTGATTAAACTTAAACTATAAGCCATAGCTATTAATTTAAGCTGGGGCAGTGTTTGTAGAGAATAAGACGATGTTATTTTCTGGGTCTGTAGATTGTGAAGGAGCAAAAATGGCCTTTGCAGTGATATGTACTCGTTGTCAGATGTGGGAGTTTAAAGAGAGTTTAAGGGTTACTGCGGATTATATCTGCCATAAATGCTGTTGGATGTAAATCTTATCAGATCGAGTGGATCGGTTGGAGAGACAGATAGAAGCGATGAGGAATTTGCAACAGCAACAGTATGTGATGGATGGCAGTTATAGGAAGGGGGGAAAGTCTCAGATACAGTCACATAGATGGGTTAACTCCAGGAAGGGTAAGAGAGGTAGGCAGCTAGTACAGGAGTCTTTTGTGGATATACCCATTTGAAACAGGTATGCTGTTATGGAAAACGTAGGGGATGATGGATTCTCAGGGGAACGTGGCACGAACAGCCAAGTTTCTGGTATTGAGACTGGCTCTAATGCAACGAGGGGTACGTCAGCTTCCAAGAGATCAATTGTGTTGGGGGATTCTGTAGTCAGAGGTACAGACAGACGTTTCTGTCGCCAGCAGAGAAAAAGCAGAATTGTGTGTTGTTTCCCTGGTGCCAGGATCAAGGATGCAGAGAGGGTGCAGAGTGTTCTCACGGGGGAGAGGGGCCAGCAGGAGGTCATTGTCCACATTGGAACCAACGACATTGGAAGGGAACAGATTGAGATTCTGAATGGAGATTACAGAGAGTCAGGCAGAAATTTAAAAAGGAGGTCCTCAAGGGTAGTAATATCTGGATTACTCCCAGTGCTACGAGGTAGTGAAGGCAGGAATAGAGCAGATGAATGCATGGTTGAGGAGCTGGTGTATGGGAGAAGGTTCACATTTTTGGACCATTAGAATCTCTTTTGGGGTAGAAATGACCTGTACAAGAAGGACGGATCGCACCTAAATTGGAAGGGGACTAATATACTGGCAGGGAAATTTGCTAGAACTGCTTGGGAGGATTTAAACTAGTAAGGTAGGGGGGTGGGACCCAGGGAGATAGTGAGGAAAGAGATCGATCTGAGACGGGTACAGCTGAGAACAGAAGTGAGTCAAACAGTCAGGGCAGGCAGGGACAAGGTAGGACTAATAAATTAAACTGCATTTATTTCAATGCAAGGGGCCTAACAGGGAAGGCAGATGAACTCAGGGCATGGTTAGGAACATGGGACTGGGATATCATAGCAATTACGGAAACATGGCTCAGGGATGGGCAGGACTGGCAGCTTAATGTTCCAGGATACAAATGCTACAGAAGGATAGAAAGGGAGGCAAGAGAGGAGGGGGTGTGGCATTTTTGATAAGGGATAGCATTACAGCTGTGCTGAGGGAGGATATTCCCAGAAATACATCCAGGGAAGTTATTTAGAACTGAGAAATAAGAAAGGGATGATCACCTTATTGGGATTGTATTATAGACCCCCCAATAGTCAGAGGGAAATTGAGAAACAAAATTGTAAGGAGATCTCAGCTATTTGTAAGAATAATAGGGTAGTTATGGTAGGGGATTTTAACTTTTCAAACATCGACTGGGACTGCCATAGAGTTAAAGATTTAGATGGAGAGGAATTTGTTAAGTGTGTACAAGACAATTTTCTGATTCAGTACTTGACCTACTCTTGGGAAATAAGGCAGGGCAGGTGACTGAGGTGTCAGTGGGGGAGCACTTTGGGGCCAGCAACCATAATTCTATTCGTTTTAAAATAGTGATGGAAAAGGAAGGACCAGATCTAAAAGTTGAAGTTCTAAATTGGAGAAAGGCCAATTTTGACGGTATTAGGCAAGAACTTTCGAAAGCTGATTGGAGGCAGATGTTCGCAAGTAAAAGGGATGGCTGGAAAATGGGAAGCCTTTAGAAACGAGATAGCAAGAATCCAGAGAAAGTATATTCCTGTCAGGGTGAAAGGGAAGGCTGGTAGGCATAAGGAATGCTGGATGACTAAAGAAATTGAGGGTTTGGTTAACAAAAAGAAGGAAGCATATGTAAGGTATAGACAATATAGATCGAGTGAATTCTTAGAAGAGTATACAGAAAGTAGGAGTATACTTAAGAGGGAAATCAGGAGGGCAAAACGGGGACATGAGATAGCTTTGGCAAATAGAATTAAGGAGAATCCAAAGGGTTTTTACAAATATATTAAGGACAAAAGGGTAACTAGGGAGAGAATAGGGCCCGTCAAAGATCAGCAAGGCGGCCTTTGTGTGGAGCCACAGAAAATGGGGGAGATACTAAATGAATATTTTGCATCAGTATTTAGTGTGGGAAAAGATATGGAAGAAATAGATGGTGACATTTTGCAAAATGTCCAGATTACAGAGGAGGAAGTGCTGGATGTCTTGAAATGGTTAAAAGTGGATAAATCCCCAGGACCTGATCAGATGTACCCGAGAACTCTGTGGGAAGCTAGAGAAGTGAGTGCTGGACCTCTTGCTGAGATATTTGTATCATCGATAGTCAAAGGTGAGGTGCCGGAAGACTGGAGGTTGGCAAACGTGGTGCCACTGTTTAAGAAGGGTGATAAGGACAAGCCAGGGAACTATAAACCAGTGAGCCTGACCTCGGTGGTGGGCAAGTTATTGGAGGGAATCCTGAGGGACAGAATGTACATGTATTTGGAAAGGCAAGGACTGATTCGGGATAGTCAACATGGCTTTGTGCGTGGGAAATTATGTCTCACAAACTTGATTGAGTTTTTTGAAGAAGTAACAAAGATGATTGATGAGGGCAGAGCAGTAGATGTGATCTATATGGACTTCAGTAAGGCGTTCGACAAGGTTCCTCATGGGAGACTGATTAGCAAGGTTAGATCTTATGGAATACAAGGAGAACTAGCTATTTGGATACAGAACTGGCTCAAAGGTAGAAGACAGAAGGTGGTGGTGGAAGGTTGTTTTCAGACTGGAGGCCTGTGACCAGTGGAGTGTGTTGGGGAGATTTCACTGGGGTGTTTAATGTAGGGCTAGGGAGGGTGACACTAGTTCTGCAACAGACACTTCGAGTTCCAGCCCTGAAATGGTTAACAACGCCAAGCGAGCTGCTGCTGGCGACTGCATGACTACCTGGCTGGAGCTTGTAAGGGATATGCATAATGTTAATTAAATCTTGGAGCCTGTAAATACCAGCCAGTATCAATTGCCCCATCGAAACTCGGGATTAATAAAGAAACCGATCGGAATCTGTAACTGTTAGACAAGTGTGAATTGCTCCATCGGAACCTGTAACTGTTAAGTGTGAATGGCTCTATTTAAGTCTAAAGTTGATAAGTGTAATTGTCAATTTAGTTAAACTGAAACTATTGAAAATGGCTAGCCTGTCAGACGCATAGTAATTCCTTGAAACAATAAACTATTGAATACGGGATCGGAACCGCTCCCGGGGATGGCTGAGCCATTGTCAAGCACAGCAGGAGCTGGACAGGCACTTCGATGCGGCCAATAGGAGGATGGATCCCCAGCGCGCGCAGATGAATGGACCAATGGGGAAGGCGAACTGATCGGGGACTCCAGGCAGCGCGAAGTATAATTGTGTCAAGTTTGAACGAGAAGAGAGAACGCCTTCTCCAACGAATGCATGCTTGTAGATTTGTTGTACCAGTTAAGATTCTGTGAATAAACGGCTGTCTGCGTCTAACCATAGTTGCCAGTGTGAGTCTCTCCTTCCGAAAGAACACGCAAAGACGGGACCCCGCGGGTCCGTCTTAACAAGTGCCACAAGGATCGGTGCTGGGCCCTCTAGTTTTTGTCATTTACATAAATGATTTGGATGCGAGCATAAGAGGTACAGTTAGTAAGTTTGCAAATGACACCAAAATTGGAGGTGTAGTGGACAGTGAAGAGGGTTACCTCAGATTACAACAGGATCTTGACCAGATGGGCCAATGGGCTGAGAAGTGGCGGATGGAGTTTAATTCAGATAAATGCGAGGTGCTGCATTTTGGGAAAGCAAATCATAGCAGGACTTATACACTTAATGGTAAGATCCTAGGGAGTATTACTGAACAAAGAGACCTTGGAGTGCAGGTTTATAGCTCCTTGAAAGTGGAGTCGCAGGTAGATAGGATAGTGAAGAAAGCATTTGTTATGCTTTCCTTTGTTGGTCAGAGTACTGAGTACAGAAGCTGGGAGGTCATGTTGCGGCTGTACAGGACATTGGTTAGGCCACTGTTGGAATATTGCGTGCAATTCTGGTCTCCTTCCTATCGGAAGGATGTTGTGAAACTTGAAAGGGTTCAGAAAAGATTTACAAAGATGTTGCCAGAGTTGGAGGATCTGAGCTATAGGGAGAGGCTGAACAGGCTGGGGCTGTTTTCCCTGGTGCGTCGGAGGCTGAGGGGAGACCTTATAGAGGTTTACAAAAATATGAGGGGCATGCATAGAATAAATAGACATGGTCTTTTCCCTGAGGTCGGGGAGTCCAGAACTAGAGGGCATAGGTTTAGGGTGAGAGGGGAAAGATATAAAAGAGACCTAAGGGGCAACGTCTTCACGCAGAGGGTGGTACGTGTATAGAACGAGCTGCCAGAGGATATGGTGGAGGTTGGTACAATTGCAATATTTAAGAGGCATTTGGATGGGTATATGAATAGGAAGGGTTTGGAGGGATATGGGCCGGGTGCTGGCAGGTGGGACTAGATTGGGTTGGGATATCTGGTCAGCATGGACGGGTTGGACTGAAAGGTCTGTTTCCATGCTGTACATCTCTATGACTCTTTGACTCTAGGCAGGAAAGTGGAATTGAGGATTATCAGAATCGGCGTATTTCTGCCCCAATATTTTATGGTCTTATGGACAGACTTACAAAATTCAGCATGACACTTTCAAATGATACAAGTTCCTAATTCAAAGAATTATATAATTATAAAAACTGTTTGCAGAGAATGGGTCATCAATTCACAGAATCAAAGGGTACATATGGTTGTTATACATATTGAAAGAAAGAAATTACGTATTTTTAATTTTATTTGAAATATGAGATGAGTAATATTCAAAGAGATAATGTCATGGTACGAAAAAGCCTTACATTTATATAGCAGCTTTCACTATCTCATACGTTATCTCTTAGACAACTTGCTATGCTTTTCCGCACTTTTTTCTTCTTTTTATTCATTCCAAATTTCATTCCCACAGTGGATTATTATCCAATGTTTGTTGGAAGTGTAAACACATAGTGTAACATAGAGGATTTACCAGGGTCTACTTGAATTATAATTTCCTCAAAGTAATAAAACAATTTGATCAAGGTAGGATCTTTCCAAAGGAGGCTGGACAGTATCAAGAAGCTATTTCTTTAGTATAATGTAATAATGTTGAAGATCACTTTATCTTGATCCTTTGGATTTCAGGAGAATACCCATAAAACAGTTCACAGACCTGATCAGTTTGGATGCACTAAGACTGAGAAACACTGACAAAAAGGAAAAGCACAGGTCTGGTTCATGACAAAGAATGGGTACGAGATCCAACATCCCATATTCTATTGCATTCCTAATCTTAATTATCCTGGTGTGGAGAGCATTCATACCAGAAATCTCACTGTAAGCAGAGAAAATGGCTAGTGATTCTTTAAGTTCCCAGAGCAGAGCTTCATATAGTTGGTCAGTCTGCACCTCTCTGGACTATATTCAGTGTACAGATAAATAAGGAAAAGAAGGCTCCTCCTGGAAAGATATGTTTGAGATTGCTAGAATCCTCTGTTCAGGTAATTTATTTTTAATGAATACAATGTCTTTCCTTCAATAGGCTCATTGATTGATCAAAATATAACTAATAATGCAAGATTCTGAAGGTTGAATGCAAGGGGTGGGGAGGCACATTTTAGTGTTCCTGTTGCTCCCCAGTCAAGGAGCCAAAGAGCAAATTTCAGAAAGAAAGACTTTGGAGGATTTGAGCTATGGGTAGAGGCTGAACAGGCTGGGGCTGTTTTCCCTGGAGCGTCAGAGGCTGAGGGGTGACCTTATAGAGGTTTACAAAATTGTGAAGGGCATGGATAGGATAAATAGACAAAGTCTTTTCCCTGGGGTCAGGGAGTCCAGAACTAGAGGACATAGGTTTAGGGTGAGAAGGGAAAGATATAAAAGGGACCTAAGGGGCAACCTTTTCACGCAGAGAGTGGTACGTGTATGGAATGAGCTGCCAGAGGAAGTGGTGGAATCTGGTACAATTGCAACATTTAAAAGACATTTGGATGAGTACGTGAATAGGAAGAGTTTGGAGGGATATGGGCTGGGTGCTGGCAGGGGGGAGCTAGTGTTGGGATATCTGGTCGGCATGGACGGGTTGGACCAAGGGGTTTGTTTCCATGCTGTACATCTCTATTTGGGAGAATATTAAACCTGAATTTCAAGTTAAAGTTGAGCTTTGAAGAGAACATAACTTTCTCAGACATGAAAATATCAAACCAATAAATTGATCATTTTAAAAATAATTTATAAAGATTCATAAAATGTGTATATTAATTACTAGAGCTGACACAGTTATTTTGCCATTTAATTTAAAGCAAAGCGAGAGAAAGAGAATGGTGGAAAGGGGAGTAGGGCTAATCTCAGCACTTGGGTTTATCCATCATGTTTGCCTCTGGTAATGCACATTCTTTCAGTTGGCTTCAACATAATTCATATAAGAGTAGGGGAGAAGCAGGTCCTATTTTAGCCTCTTCTCCCAGCCCAAAATGAGAAGGGGGCGAGTGTGTGTAAGTGCATACACATACTGACTCACACACACCCTCTGAATCATACTCAGTCACTCACGCTCACTTGCACACACACATTCACTCAGTTTCCTCTGATTTCATAAAAGATCGCTCTTTGTGTCTTACCAAACCTGCCATTTTTTCCATCTCTACCCAACCCCTATAATGCACCTATTACCCAATTCTTACCCTATCTTACCACTCACTTTTCCTGGTACAACTTGCCTCTCACTGGTTATCTGGCTAAAGACTAGCAAACCTAGCAGCTATATATTTTTAAAAGCATGTAGTGCACTTGGAAAAGCATTGACAATCTGGCATTGCCCCTCACCAGCAATGTAATGACACAACAGCCACAAAGTTACACTGCTCACATTGCTAACGCAGCTGACATTCCCTCACACTTACAACCCCATCTCTCACCCTAATCACCACACAGGCTACCTGTGCTTAGCTCCATCTAAATATTGTCTCCAAGTCAGTTATATTATGTCTCTATTTCCCATTAGACACTCAAATCTTGTCATTGGCCATCCAGGGGACATCACACACTGGCAGGCAATCAGACAACTCCAAACATGAGGTTTTAATCACATCTACCAAAAGAAAACATAAATGAATAGAGGGGGTAACTCACCTCCACAATGCAAATCAACTGCTGGCATCATAACCAATAACCCAGTATCTTCACCATTGCCCTTGAAAGACTGCTCCTATTCCCCCAGGTCCTCGGCATCTAACCCATCGCCTGCTCTAATTGTGCAGAGTACAGCATGCCAGGAGGATGTGGTGGCATGTGACATGGATTTAAATCCCTACCCACAGCAGATGGTTACAATCCAACACCAGTAAAAGAAGATGGAATGAGAAGTTAGCCCAATCAGCTGTGATTGTTGTAAAAACCCATCTGATTCACTAATGTCCTTTCGGGGAGGAAACCTACTAATCTTACTTGGTCTGATCTACATGTAACTCTTCACCGAGAGTAATGTGGTTGACTCTTAACTACCTTCTGAGCAACTAGAGATGGATAATAAATATTAGCGTAGACATTGACATCTACAGCCTATGAACAAATAAAATAAACTTCTAATCTGACCATAGGAGCAACCCATCCTCCACCATCATTCTGAACATATCAAATTTTACTGTATACCACTTCATCTTATGGTATCAAAGTTCAGTAACAGAGTAAGGCGATTGTGAAAGAGTCCACACCTCAAAAGGGGCCATTTGGCCCGATTGGTCCATTCTGAAACATTGTTCTACAGTAGCCTCTGAACTCTCCCTTTAACTCTATCACATTATTCTATTATTTCTCCCTCAAACCTTCACCTGGCTTCTCTATATATGGCCCTAAATAACCCTATCAGTTAATTTCATAGTTTGATCAGTCTTTGTGTAATCAGGTTTCTCCTGAAATCCCGATTAGATTTAACTTTGTTATGACCTTATGAAGCAATGTACAGTAACTAGTGCTGTGCAGCACAGTCGAAAGCACTTTATCAGCAATAGCTCTGTAGACAGGAAGTCTAAATACTTCCTTCAACAATCATCTGTTCGCGTCAAGAGTTTAGAGCAAACAAAACTACAACCAAAAGGTTCAGAATTATTGTAAAGCGAACTGAGTTAAAATGGAATTGCGAATCCATGCAATGAGTGAGGCTCTGGAAGAGCCTCTGCAGAAATATTACACAGATTTTGTGAAAATGGAGCCAGGCGAAAAGGTTAAGAAGGTCACTTTACAGCGGATGCTAAAACAGCTTCTGGAGTTTATTCACAGTCAAGACGATTTGTTTGCGGACTATTTTATCCAAGTGGGAAGTATTGCTGACGGAACCAAAGCCGAGGCTGTCGATGAGCTTGATGTCCTCATTCCCTTGCGGAAGGATAAACTCCGGGTTACTGCAGTTGACCAAAGTCTGAATTTATTTTCCATCGATGAGTATGTCGATGGAGATTGGAGGTGCCTTTCTCACGATGAAACTATCTCGAGACTGTATGAATTGGTACGCGACTACAAAGAGAAATATTACAAGGACGACCCTTACTTTGCAGGTAAAAACACAAGTCCCTGGCCTTACCTAAAAACCTAGTTCAGCCAATCAGTATGAAGGGTAATGAGTAAATATACTCGAATTTAATGATCAAGTCAGTGCCAGTGGACCAGTTGATTTAATTAATTTGGGTAAAACACTGGAGAATGTCTATTCACACCAAAAATCTCACAGGATGGTGAAAAGCATTTGGACCCTTTGGACTACAGGCAATATGTGACTGAGTCAGAAAAAAAGAGAACTGATGCTTCGGAAAAAAATTGAGAACTATTGTCCAGATGTCCATTTGTTTTGTGGGAGTGATTTTTTTTTTGTCTTTTCTTAGTCTCATTAATTGATCAGAGTAAAACTGTAAGGGAGAGGATTGTGTGGGTGTAATGCTACTGGAGGAAATGGTAATTCACCAGTTGTTTGCCTGAACTTTTCACCCGAGGGGTCACATTACAGATTTTATTTGTCACATTCAAGGGATCATTGACCAAATTGCAGAAAGATAGAGTTTGGCATAACATTAAACTTGTATTTCAAAGTAAAACTTGGGGTGTGCGGAAAACATAACTTATAGAGTTGTACAGTGCAGAAGCAGGCCCTGTGGTCCAACCAGTCCATGCTGCCCATAATCCCAAACTAAACTAGTCCCACCTGTCTGCTCCTGGTCCATATCCGTGGGCGGCACGGTGGCACAGTGGTTAGCACTGTTGCCTCACAGCACCAGAGACCTGGGTTCAATTCCCATCTCAGGCGACTGACTGTGTGGAGTTTGCACGTTCTCCCCCTGTCTGCGTGGGTTTTCTCCGGATGCTCCGGTTTCCTCCCACAGTCCAAAGATGTGCAGGTCAGGTGAATTGGCCATGCTAAATTGCCTGTAGTGTTAGGTATAGAGGTAAATGTAGGGGTATGGGTGGGTTGCGCTTCGGCGGGGCGGTGTGGACTTGTTGGGCCGAAGGGCCTGTTTCTACACTGTAATGTAATCTAATCCCACCAAACATGTATTTATCTAAATGTCTTTTAAACATTATAATTGTACCCACATCCACTACTTCCTCTGGAAGTCCATTTCATACATATACCACTTTAAGTAAAAAAAATTACCCCTTGTCTTTTTTATATCTTTCTCCTCTCACCTTAAAATGGGGCCTCTAGTCTTGAAATCCCCCACCCTAGGGAAAAGACATCTGCCACTCACATTATCTAAGCCCCTCATGATTTTATAATCTATAACGTTACCCCTCAATCTCCAGTGCTCCAGTGAAAAACATCCCAGCCTATTCAGGATGTCTGGTAACTCTAACCTTCCAGTCCCAGCAACATCTTGGTAAACCTTTTCTGAATGCTTTCCAACATAATAATATCCTTCCTATAACAGGGCAAAAGAAAAATGAAAGCTCATTTAAACAGATCATTTAAAAATAAGCTATTATGGAGATAACCATTAGAAAGTGACAATTAAGTACTGGAATTAATTAATAAAACAGATTTTTGTCTTCTCATTTAAAGCACAGCCAGAGACTGAAGCTGACTAGATCCCAATCCCAGGTAATTGCTAAGCAGTTGGATCCAACTATCACTGACCTTATTCCTGAAGGGCCACACTCCAAGCTGGTCTAGCCACGCTTCATGTGAGACTAGGGGTGAAGCAGGTTGCCTTTGAGCCTATGTTTTCTTCCTCTCCCGGCCCAGTATGTGCATAGGTTTTAGTGGAGTGAGCTGGAGGTGGCTGGGGAGGTGGGAGTGCATATATGTGTCTCGCACAGAATCTCTCGAACACATACAATCTCACACAGATTCATAGTCACATGGACAGTCTCACATGGACAGACTCACATACTTGCTCAGAAACACACTAAAACAAAGTGACAAGTAGACTCACTCCCACACACAGACTCACTCACTCAAATGCAGTCTCATTCACTCACAGACTCACAGAAGCAGACACACATGAGATTTAATTATACACACACAGTCACTCTCTCACATACACACAGACGCACACTGACAGGGACCACCTCACTCACAGAATGAACACACAAACTTCCTTTATGGACCTATTCGCTTATTTATACATGCATACAAATAACTTCCCACCTATTTGAGTGTCATTTGCAAACTTACCGATAGTACATTCATTTTCCTCATTTAAGTTATTAATTTATATTGTAGGTAATCGTGGCTATAGCACTAATCCCTCCACCATTCCACCAGTTACAGGTTGCCAGCCTGAAAGTTCCTCCCTATATCAACTGTCTGTCTTCTGTTAGTTAGCCAATCTTTTGTCCATGCTAATATACTACTCCCAACACCAAGGGCTCTCAATAGTCAAACACCTTCTAAAAATCCAGATATATTATGTCTACTGCTTCCCTTTTAACTAACATCCTCCTCAATATCATGGGTTTGTATCTTATAAAGTGAGATTTATGTGTGGTACCTCATTGAATGCCTTTGGAAATCCAAATGGATTATGTCTACTGGTTCCCCTTTATCTATCCTGCTTCTTACCTCCTCAAAGAATGTTAGTAATTTTATTTTAGGTATGATTTCCCTTTCATGAAGTAATATTGACTCAGTGATTAGATTGTGGTTGGAATCTTGTAGGGTCTGAGCAATGTGGGCTGTCGTGAGGTTTGTGCAAGAACTGAGCAAGCAGTCAGGCAAGATCTATCTTGTTGTTTGGAGCAACTCATAGCATCTTTTATGTATTTGCCAAGCAGTGAGCTGTGTTTCTCACTAGTTGCCAATTGAGAGGGAGTTGTTAAACATTTTATTAACGTTGCAATTTGCCCCAATAACATTCAATTTCTTATTTTACCAAGCAAACTAGACATCAAGAATTCTTGACATGACAGTCAGAGTGGGTACCCGGCAACTACAGTTCACTGCTGGCTGTGAGGAACCTCCATGTGGCTGAGCACCAAACAGCATCTCAGTCACAATCCATGGCCACCAGCTAAAAACTCCCTTCGTCTACGAATATTTGGCAACTCCTCGTGGCCATTGTGGTACCTCTCGAATCCACTTGCAGAACACTCAGGAAACGTAGACCTGCATTGCAGCGCATACCAGCAACTAACATTGAAAGGCTACAGCACGAACTCTTTTTGTGCAATGACTGGAACCCAGCTTGTGAACTGGACCAGGTTGTATTCCCAACTCACTTGCTGTGACTCATGTCGTGCCTGCCTTTGAGGCTCACATGCCTTGAGAATTAGCTCAGTCTCACACAACCAGGCAGCTTGCAATTTTGAGAGCAATCCTCATTCAAGATGGGTGTACATCTTCAGAGGTTGCTGGAAAAGCTCAGCAGAAAGGGCAGCATCTGTGAAAAGAAATCAAACTTAACCTTTCGAGTCCGGTGGCCTTTCCTCAGAACTTGCAGGAAGGGTCACTAGAGCCAAAGCATTAACTTTGGTTTCGCTTTCAGATGCTGCCAGATCTGCTGAGCCTTTCTAGCAACTTCTGTTTTTGTTTCTGATTTACAACATCTGCAGTTCTCTTGGATTTTTGGGGGTGTACATCTTGCTGTATGGCAGCTTACTCAGCAAACACACTGTATTTGCAGCAAGCAAGCTGCAATGTCTCAAAGTCTTAGGTTTCCCCAGGTTCAGGGGGGCATCTGTCAGTCAGCGGTCTGACACAGTAAGTCAAGGGCAGACCTAATATCAATCCAGGTATTGGCCATGGTCAGACATCCCACTGGGATGTTCTCAGGTAGGGCCTGCATGCCTGGATCACATTTAGTTCTGTAGCTTCCTCACAGACACTCAGTTCTGGGTGGTATCTCCTCAGGACTGTCTGGTTTGGTCACTCAAGGGAGGCCACTCTGTCCATTCAGAAATGAAGTGGGAAGAGTGTTAAAGGAGCTGACAAGGAGGGACCTGCTGTGGGAAGGAAGCTTAAAAACCATTCATTGGAATTGGGGGCTGCAAGCTGGAAGGGAAGGATGATGCCAGTTGTGAAGAGGAGCAATTATGTTTCCAAATGGGGAATGTAGTATGGCATGGATGGGAAACAGGTCAATATGGAAAGAGGATTCATCCATGATCAGGAGCACCTTGGCTTCCAGGGAGGTGCAGTTATGACCTATATAGCATAGGGTTGGAGGGAGGGGGAGTGTAGGGAAATGACTGATACTCAGATCTGAATCCCCTGTTATTCATATCTTTCTGAAAGTGTCATATATTGGGATGAAAGGCTTGATATCTTATGTATTTAACTAATAGTAAACTTCTGTTAATAGTTAAGAAAAACACGATCACAGCTACAGCTTTGCCTCTGAAGATCGACTGGATAAAAATTGATTTGGTGCTTTGCATTGAAAGTGCCCTTCGGTTCTCTAATGTGGAATGGCCTTTTCCAAAATGGCTGAACGGTCAGTCCAAGTGGCTGACCTATCAACAACAAGAATCTGTCAGAAAAATGGGGATAGACATGACATGTCGTGGAATACATTGGAGGTAAATGAAACAGTTGTATTTGCCACATCAAATTTTGTTTGATTTTATTGAAAATAGTAAATTGGTAATGTTAGTGGGATATGATAACTTTTGCACTGTGCATGCTGGGAGATTACTTGCTATAATATCAGTAAATAATAATAATGGTGAGTTTGTGAATGTTTTGAGCTACATCCACTCAAATAGATAAAAAACACTCTGTAGAGGCATTATAGGTTTGTCGTGATTCTGGAGAATGCACTTAAGGCTGTGTAACGTCATCAGAAAATAAAAATGTAAGATATAGAAGCAGGAGTAGCTCCTCAAACTTGCAGTCATTCAATGCAATGCAATACAATCTGATCTCCTCCTTCAACTTCATTTTCCCACCAATATCCTTTGTTTCTGTTAGAGCTCAAAACTCTGTCTCTCAGTTTTAAATAGAATCAAGAACATAGCATCCATCAGCTCTGGGGTAGACCATTCCGAAGATTCATCATCCTCGGAATGAGGACATTTCTCATCCCAGTCATGGATCAGCTCTTAATCATGAGACTTTGCCCCATTTTCTGGATCTCCACTCAAGGGAAACAAGCTTTCAGTGTCTACCTTGGCAACCCCTTTCACAACCTTGTTTTGTCTCACTGAGATCACCTTTCATTCTTTGAAACTGCAGAGAATATAGCCCAATTCACTCAACCTCCCATAAGAGGATAACTTTCTCATGCCAACAATCATTCTGGTGAACCTTCTCTTTAACAACTCCAAGACAGCTCTATCCTTCCTTTGATGTGGAGACAAAACTTTGTATGGTTTCCCCAATGAGGTCTCAGTGTAGCCCTATACAATTGTAAGAAAATTTAATTATTCTGTTACAATCCCAGAGAAGATTTGCCAAATTTATACCGTAAGCCTGGATGAGACTGCTAGATTTAGTTTACGACTTAATTTGAGTTCAAAGTCAGCAAAGTTTGAAATCCTAGATATTTATTAAAGAAAAAAATGCATGTTTTTGAACAAGCAAAATAAGCATTACCAGGCAAATGATGAAAAGGAAAACAATGTACAATATACTTGTACTCTAGCACCAGAATTAGCATGAGGTAACAAACAAACTCTGGTTGAATATATCATTTACAAAGTATATCAAATAGCAGGGACAATCAAGACAGATTCTGTGGATTTCTCAGCAACCCATCCAGATTTAGCAACCCTGTGAGACACTAAACCTCTTTAAACTTTACCTCAGAGCATTCCATCCTTATTACTGAGCAGAATCAAATGTAAACATTTACAGCTGCCAACTTCAAACACACAGAACAGAAACTGATTTATCACAATTTCTGTATTCAAATTCCTTTGCAAAAAAGGCCAACATTTCATTTGCCTTCCTAATTGGTTGCTGTTCCTGCATGTTAATTTTCTCTATTCCTTGAACAAGTAAAAAAAAATCTACAAGCATCAACATTTTGAATTTTAATACCATTTTTAAAGAAGTTCTGCTTTTCTACTATTAGAAAGTGAATAGCCTCACATTACAAAATTAAAAACAGAAGAATTGAAGATGGAGTAACTCAGGAACAAAAGCAGAAGTTGCTGGAAAAGCTCAGCAGGTCTGGCAGCATTTGTGAAGAAAAGTCAATTCTAAGGAAGGGGTCACCAAACCTTTGAGCCTCACATTATCATTAGTTCATGGTCCTCTGAAATTACTTTGGGTTATTTTATTTTATCTTCATTCCTTTTGTGTAATAAACTTCTGTTTTATTGTTAATCAAATCTCTACATTGTGTGCTTTTCTTTCAGTGAAAGACCACCTTATCAAATAAAAACAAAACAAAATAGGATCTATCAAACCAAATTACAGACTGGATTCTGACTGGTCTAGTAAAAAAGTTGTCTGAGATCATAACATTAACAGAACGGAATATGGAGTCCAAAAGCAGATAAAAATTAAAGAAATTATAGTCTCTGAGTCAACCGTGAAAAGTAGATATTAGATTATCAGCTGACCATTACAGCTGATGTTACCAGTAACATTGGTAGGTGAACAGTTGATGTTGAGATTCTGGGCTTTGCAAGCTGATTGAACTCTTTCGTCCTGGTTCCTTTCAACAGACATTGGTTGGCAGCTCACAGAATGAGACCTATTTTTTACTTTTTTTTAAACTGCATTGTCGGGCTGTTTAGTGATGATTCTAAAAGCTCTGAACGTCACAGCACATCAATCCACATAATAGGACATTAGGACATTAACAGTCACTGACCAAGGTTGAAGCTATTTTTCTATTTTAAGTAGCTTTTTGCTATCAGTAAACTTGTATGCATTAATTTTAATCTCTTTATATAAGTCTTTAACAGAGCTTACCAATAACTGAGGCCCCAGTATGGATTCTTGTAACATTTCAAGAGCTACAATCTTCCAAATTGAATACATCCTGTTCACCCTACTTTCTACATCCTGTCATTGACCAATCCTCCATCGATGATAATGCATTACCCTAGCTCCATATGCTCAAATCCTACCTTATATCAATCAGTGTGATTATGGTTATTGGTGGTGATAGTGGTAGGAATAATTTTTAGTTACCAATGTTGCATGCAAAGTTTATCATAATGTTAGTTAAAGTAATTTAACAACAATTTTTCCTATAAATGTATGGGCCTTTATTCTTTCATGGGATGTGGGATTGTTGGCAAGATAGACATTTGTTGCCTATAAGTAAGTTAGCTCGCTGAGCTGGAAGGTTTGTTTTGAGATATTTCATCACCATACTAGGAAACATCTTCAGTGAGAGTCTCCGGTGAAGTGCTTGGTGGTATTCTTGAGTCTCTATTTATCGGTCTTAGTTTCTTAAGGTGGGTGATGTCATTTCTGATTCTTTTTCTTTCAAGGGAAGGTAGATAGGGTCTAAATTGACATGTTTATTAATGGAGTTCTGGTTCGAATTCTTGTGTGTTCTTTGTTTCGCCTGTCTTTGGATGTGTGTTTTGTCCCAGTCAAAGTTTTTTTTTGTTGCCTATCCCTAATTGCTCTTAAAGTAAGTGGTTTATAGACTATGTCAGAGGACTCTTCAGAGTGAATCACATTGCCAAGTCTACGGAATCATACATGGGTAAAGATGGCAGACCTCCTTCTCTAAAGGACATCAGTGAACTAATCAACAAGCAACAATGGTTTCATGGCCATAATAATAAGCTTTTAATTGCAGAATGATTAATTGATTTTAGTTCTGCGAGTTGTCTTGGTGCATTCAAACACATGCCCCAGACCATAACTGTGGACCTTTAGATGAGAGTCCAGTGGCATTAGTATTATCTACCACTGCCCATGATTGAGTGCTAATGTGCTCGATGTTATGAGCAACTCATTTAGAATGACTTGCATTTAATTTATAAAAATATTCCAAGGCCATTCACATTCGCACAATCAGATCAATTTCTCCCTCCTATTTCCCATCTACATGCTGCTCCTCAAAAACATCACCTAAAAAATACTTTCACATGTACACTGATGACACTGCACTGTTTCTAAACTATCCAATTGCCTTTCCAACACCTAATACTGGCTGAGCAGAAATATCCTCCAGATAATTATTTGGAAGATTGAAGCCATTGTCTACCAACCCTGTCACCAACTCTCTTCTCCACTTACCAACTTTGTCGCTTTCCTGAACGACTCTAAGAGTCTGAGGTAGACTAGGTGTAATTTTGGTGTCATATCATCCACATACTCAGTATCACTAAGATCCCTTGTTTCCTTCTCCATAATATAATTGTACCCCACACTGCCTCAGCTCATCTGTTCCTGAAAACCTCATCCACGGCATTTCTACCTCTACACTTGACTATTCCAACTCCTAACTGGTTTTCCAAGTTCCATTCTTTGCAACTTAAAGTCAGCCACACTTTGTGACCGATATTCTACTTTGTACCAATCATCAATGAGACATGTTCTTGTTTACCTACATTGGCTCCCAGTTAAGCAACACCTCCTTCAACCTGGTTTTCAAATCACTTTACTCCAAATTTCTGTTATCTACTCCAGCCATATCATCTTCGTCTAATTCTGATCTCCTGTGCATCCCAATTTTAACAGCTCCACCAGTGATAGCCATGTCTTTTGCAGCCAGAGACCTGAGTGTTTGAGATACCCCAGACAAAACCTCTCTCTATGTCTTTTAAGAAGATGACCAATCTGTTGGTCATCTCTCCTAGTATCTTCTTAACATGACTTTGTGTCCAAATTTGTTTTAGAACATTAGAACTGAAGATATTTCAGTATAATGAATTGCAGACAACACAAAGCTGGGTAGGAGGGTGAACTGTGTGGAGGAAGCAAAGTTGCTTCAGTGTGATTTGGATAAACTGAGTGAGTGGACAAATGCATGGCAGATGAAGTATGATGTGGATAAATATGAGAGCAAACTCAGGAAAGTATGTTATTGTCTGAATTGTATTGGATTGGAAAACAGACCTAGGTGTCCCTGTGCACCAGTCACTGAAAGTAAGTATACAGGGTCAGCAGGTGATGAAGGTGGCAAATGATATGTTGCTCTTCATAGCAAGAGCATGAATGTCTTTCTGCAATTGCACAGGGCTTTGGTGAGAGCTTACCTGAAATATTGTTTGCAGCTTTGGTTTCCTTACCTGGTGAAGAATGTTCTGGCTATGGAGGGAGTGCAACAAAGGTTTACTAGATTGATTCCTGAGATGGCAAGAATGATGTATAGAGTTTGGATTTTTAAGACTACATTCACTGGAGCTTAGAATAATGAGAATCTATAATCTAAGAACCTATAAAATTTTGACAGGACTAGACACGAAGACTGCAGGAAGGATGTTCCCAATGTCCAGGAAGTCCAGAACCAGGGGTCACTATATAAGGATAGGTGGTAGGCCATTTAGGACTGAAATGAGGAGAAATGTCTTCCACAGGTGAGCATATCACAGAAAGGGGTTGAAGCCAAAACATTGAATGTTTTCAAGATGAGTTAGATATTAACGAGTTTTGAGAAGATTTGGAGCTCAGGTTGAGGTTCTGGATGTAGGTTTGCTCACTGAGCTGGAAGGTTAATTTTCAAATCTACATCCATGAATTAGATATACTTGTTAGGGTTAAGAGATTAAAAGGTATGGAGCGAAAGTGGGAAAAGGTACTGAGTTGGATGATCTACCTCAGTGATATTGAATGGTGGAGCTAGCTTGAAGGGCTAAATGGCCTATTCCTGCTCCTATTTTCCGTAGATCTATTTTAAAGACATTTTATAATGAACAGTTTTTTGTTGTCTTTGTCTATACGTGCGACACTGTTTTAATCAGAAAGTGTATTTGCGCTCACTGAATACCCAGCGATACCTAGTTAGAGCTAGGTTTTCCTTACTTAGTTAAAGTTAAAAATCACACACACAACATCAGATTATAGTCCAACATGCTCCGAAAACTCGTACTTCCAAATAAACCTGTTGGACTATAACCTGGTGTTGTGTGATTTTTAACTTTGTCCACCTTGGTCCACCGCGTGGGGTGGGGACAAACAAGGTATTTAATTCAATCCCTGAAATTCAGGACACCGTAGACCACCCTACTGTGCTCCAACACATCTTGTCTGTTTTCTAGCTGTGTAGGATTGTCCTCACTTGCTTCTAATCTTTGTTATATGAACACAGCCCAAGTATCTTCAGTAATTGGTGGGCGGCACGGTGGCACAGTGGTTAGCACTGCTGCCTCACACCGCCAGAGACCCGGGTTCAATTCCCGACTCAGGCGACTGACTGTGTGGAGTTTGCACGTTCTCCCCGTGTCTGCGTGGGTTTCCTCCGGGTGCTCCGGTTTCCTCCCACAATCCAAAAAATGTGCGGGTCAGGTGAATTGGCCATGCTAAATTGCCCGTAGAGTTAGGTTAAAGGGGTAAATGTAGGGGTATGGGTGGGTTGCGCTTCGGCGGGTCGGTGTGGACTTGTTGGGCCGAAGGGCCTGTTTCCACACTGTAAGTAATCTAATCTAATTGTGAGGATTACAAAACATATATTACAGAAACAGATCATTCAGCCCAACTGGTTCCATGCTAGGGCTTATACTTGTAGGAATGAAACCCTGTCCCCCTCACCCTGGGCCAAAGACTCAGGAGGCAGGTAGGATTCAGGCACGTGGCAGTCTTTCTTCTTATTCACAACGCTCCACCTGCAAAACCTCTTCAAATCCTGCTTTGTTATTCTATTCGTGATTCTGCTGCACCTTGTCTTCTGGCTGTCTTAAGGAGATACTCCCTATTACTCACCTAGATGCTGTTCGTCAGTAACACTGTTCGCAGGTATGGGGTCAGCTTACTAATTACACTGAAGACCCCCAGCTCTGCGCCTCTCTTAATCCCTTCACTGCCTCTGTGTTGTAGAACACATGACAGCCCTTTCGTGCAACACAATGAGTTGTAATTACCTCCAGCTAGAAATTAAGAAGTCTGAATCTCTAGTCTTGGTCAACTTCACAATCCAAATAGGACTGGAATAAATTCTAACCTTTCCCCAAACACTGTCACAGATTCAACCAAACCTGTTAAATCCAAAACTCTCAAAGCTAAATTCTGATAATCAAAAAGTTGTCTACTTACATCTTCATAACTTTGCCTAATTCTCTCTGCCTTAACATATCTCCACTAGAAATTTCATCGCATTTCAATGTTGATCTCTCATCAACGACTCTGCATAAACTCAACTTATCTAACTGACCATATCTTATTGGCACCAGTCTCAGTCACACAATATCATCACTAAAAACTTTTGATGCCAACCCTCCAATACTGCATACTGTAAATGTCTAAGTCTCATATTTAAAGCCTTCCCTATCTCTGTACTTTCTCAGGCCTATAATTTTCACTTCACACTGACCTTGTGAATCTTCTCTCCTACTCCCTAGCTAGGTTCTATGGTTTGAGTCGAAAAGTGTGACATTGGAAAAGCACAGCAGGTCAGGCTGCATCTGAGGAGCAGGAGAGTCAATGTTTCAGGCATAAGCCCTTCATCAGGGATTCGCCTGCTCCTCAGATGCTGCCTGACCTGCTGTGCTTTCCAGTGCCAAACTTTTTGTCTTTAATCTCTAGCATCTGCACTCCTCACTTTCTCCTAGTCTATGGTATTGCGTCCATTTCCTTAATCCCCTCTTCACTATTATTGGACTTTTTAAACATTCTTCTTAAAAGCCACATTTTTTAGTTAAACTTTTGTTCAAGTTATATCTTTGTTTGTCCTAGGATCTATTTGATTGCTCCTTTGCAAAGCACTTTGTGTTTTTGTTCTTACATTATGGGTCCTAAAAAAGTACAAGTTATTGTTGTTATTGATTCCTTCTTTTAATCTTAAAAGTGTGGGTAATTAACACATTCAAAGACTGACTTTGCGGTAATTAGAAATTGATTAATGCCACAATTACAGAACCAAATCGTATAGTCATTCAGTAAACAATTCTAACCAGATGATGCATATTGCAAAATTACCAATTTGCATTTTTGTTTCAAAAGGCCATCCTTCTCAAGGATCGATGCCTACTTAATTGGTAAAATTGATAGCAAAGGTGGTTATCGAAAAAAAGCTTTCAAAATCTTTAAATCTCTCAATGGCTACAATTGGACAAAGGATCAATTACGCAAAGACTACCAGGGAAAGAGCCAACCTTTTCTTGGGTCCTTCATGACGAAGGTAGGTTTTTTTTACTCATTTTTACTCATTTTACTCATTTTAATTAACAAATCACCTTGTTCATGTTCTCACTGTTTCTCTCCTTTGCAGATTCTCTATTTACATGCGAGAGAAAAGTATCCAGAATCTCAGCACTGGAACTCTCTGGGAAAGTCGTTTTGCAACTTCTTGGATGTTTTAAACCAATGCTGTAATGAGAAACGCCTGGATCATTATTATCAAACCAACAACAACCTCTTTGAATATGTTGCTGGGGAAACCTTCCTGTGGTTACAAGAAAACATCTGCAATATTCTACAAAATCCAGAAGAAGAGCTTTCTTAAACTGTTTTGTAAAAAAATGGTTTAAATTAAATACCTGCTCTAAAGGAATATATTAGACTTTAGTTAATTAAAGCAAATAAAGCAATTAAGTAATTAATTTGTTAACTAATAATTCATTTGTAGCAAACTAGTTGCTTTAACTAATTTGCTTTAATTAAATGTGTTGTTTATCATTTGTAAACCAACTGCAGCTAGGATTGCATTGGGCATTTCCCCCACTCAGCTACCTTAAAGTAAAAGTCAAGGCAGCATCGTCTTACCAGATCATAGAATCGCTACCTCATTAGGGACACAGCTGGTGGTAGTTTAACCTGAGGTCACCAAACCTCAGGTGAGGGGAGAGGCTGAGATGGAGAGTCCTTTATGGGAACATCAGCCAGTGTAGGAATTGATCCCATTCTGCTGGTATCACTCTGCATTGCAAACTAACTGTACAGCCAACTGAGCTAGCCAGTCCTTTCATCTGCTATAGCTCTGGAAATTATTAGAGAATGCATAAAGTCAATGTTACAACAAATAATTGGGAGATTCACTATATTATTAACCAAACCCTAATGCTCCCACTTGTAAAATTCGTTTTTTGTATTATACATCAGGCTGAATTTACCTGCAGTAATCCAAAATCCAATATTGGGATCCTTTTTGAGGCCTGAATCCAAAATAGTCTCCAATGGTATGATTTTACATGAAGTGTGCTCTTAATAAGGCTGTTACACTGTTCTATTTCTTTCTTCACGTTAAACACAATCAATTATTTAACAACACTGTAATCAGATCTTTATCTTTAACAAGCTCATAATACAAAGTTCAATGACAGTACTCAATTCATTAAACTAATGTGATTCCACTTGATTAGATTTGTTTTATTGTTGAATTTGTGGCTCAGATGGCAGGACCATGCTTTGCCCTTCCACACTGACAGCAGTGTTTGTTCAAAACACTTACACTAATTCAATATGATCTTTGCACTAGATGCATGCTCACACCAAATTACAATACATTAAAAGAAAAATTATGCAGGTTTCATATATTGTGCACCAAGAAGATACACTCATTTTCATTGCAATCTCTCCCAATGTTTCTGTTCTTATTAGTATATGTCCAGATAACATGTTCCAGAACCCTAAAACATGAAAAAGATCCTAAAGACTTTTCAGTTCCTTAGCTCCTCAATCTTACCATTTCAGAAGAAGTGAAAGCTGATTTAACTTATTGTGTGCTCATCCCATAAACAACCCTGGGATTGAGCCTGAGAATTTGCATATCCATATCCACCTCCACATTTTTTGTTCAGTCAAGAATAGCATAGGTGGAGAGCCGATGAGAGGGCAGTCAGCAGTCCCATGATGAAAGGTTAGTGCTGCTAAGGCAGAAGGGTAAGCCTGAGACTGTCCAAAAACCAACTAAAAATTTAAAATGTAAAAGAATGCTCATAGGTGTTATGCCCAAGAGTCATCTAGACTTGAAATGTTAGCTTGCTGTCTCTCCATGGATGCTGTCTGGCCAGTTGTGATCTCCAGCATTTGTTATTTTCAATCCACTTCTGGATTGGTTAACACCTTGGTTGCAGCTTTTTCAACCTTGTGATTTATTCGTTGAACCTTGCAGTGAGAGGCAGTACCACTTGCCCTCTGGGCTGTTCACGGGAGATCATTTCTAAGCGGCTGCCCATCTTCAGACTCACCCATGCACTTTGATGTGATGAAAATGCCATCTATCTCTGAAAGTGACCCATAATTGCAACCTTCATTGACTTAGTTTGCCGTCCAACATGGTGGGTAATTCTGATTACAGCTACCTCTGCAAACTCACCGACAGGGAGAGGACAGCAGCATGGGGATGGCACAGCATGGTCGATTGCTTATTTTCCAACGACACAAGCCCCCACCCCCACTCCCACCTCACCACCAGAATCTGATATATGAGGCTGCATAAATTCTAGCCATTTTCTTTCACATAATAATAGTAAATTATTAGAGCCTTTATCAAAAGCGTGGACCAAAGAACTGGACTGCAGGGGTGAGGTAAGAAATACTGCAGTTGAAACCAAGATTTGACTAAATCCGATGCCTCCACAATCTCTTTAGCTATCTCCTCACCCAAGTGATGGGAACTGGGGGAAAGCTCTCCACTGGTTGGAGTCATACCTGGCGCAGAGGAAGATGGTTGTGGTTGTTGATTAGTCATCTCAGTTCCAGGACATTTCTGCAGGAATCCTTTAGAATGGCATTCTTGGCCAAACCATCTTTCGAAACTTCACTCATAAATTTTCCTCATCCTAAGGTCAGAAGTGGGGTTATTTACTGATGATTATGTAATGTTCAGCACCATTCTCAATTCCTCAGATTCTGCAGGAGTACGGCAAGACCTGCACAGCATTCAGGATGGGCCTGAGAAGTGGCAAGTAACCGTTGCACTGCAGAAGTTGCTAGGTGACGACCATGTCCAGCAAGAGAGAATCTAACCATTTTCATTTGAGATTTAATGTCTTTACCATCACTGAATCCCACTCTATCAATATTCTGGGGGTTACCATGAACCAGAAACTGAGCTGCAGCTCAGTCAATGTGCTCAGTGACACGAACCAAGTTCATGACTGGATACGGATACATCTCTGGGCTCTACCCTTGTTGTCATGGCACTCACTCTGAGGCTACCTAGATGCTCTCCACATCCTTGTTTTACGATGCATTGCCTTGCCTTGTCTTTTTATGCTTTGCCTCCTTAGCCAGAAGTTACTCTGATATCATTGGATAGAATTATATATCTTCTCTATCCCACAGGTTTATCCTGGAATGCCGATGCCTGGCTCCTGATACCCAATACTGCAAACAAAACTCTCTACTGCACTGCAGCATTGCAGTCTCTAGGATTATCTGGTACCCTTGATCTTAAGCCCTCTTGACAAGTTAAAAAACCCATGATTATTTGGAAGCAATGTTTCAGTTGGTTAGTTATTAAATAGTAGCAATCAAAACAAGAGACAATAATGCAAGCAGTTGTATTTCCAAAGTGACATTTATCTGCATGAATATAACTGTCACACTAATGAAAAATTATATCATTCCTGTGGGAAGGTATAACACTTCTCAAAGCGCCATCATTTAGAAAGTGAATGCTGCTACATGATGCCACTCAGAAAATTATGTAAAACCCATAAACGCAGAGCAACAAAGAAATTAACAAATCAGTTTAAATCAGGGAAATAATAGAGAATAGTTTATGACTAATTAGCAAAACAAAATTGTTTCATGTGAAAGAGTAAGCAAGGTAATAGCAAACTGTGAGTCAGCTAAGGATAAATGGGATGTTACACTGTATTTAAGAAAGGTGAGAGTGATCAAACATATAAATATAGGTTTGTCAGTTTAAGATCAGTCTGAAGAAAGATACAAGTATTTACTATTAGAGCACCTGGAAGAAATATGTTCTATCAGAAAAAGTTTTGTTAAAAGTGGGTTTAAATAATTTAGTTAATATGTTGATCTTTAACAAGATGGCCACAGCCTGCCTATGGATGTAGCCTGCATGACTTTCTAGAAGACATTCAATAAGTTTTCATGCAAAAGGTTATTAACAAAAATAAAACCATAAGATGTAGGAGCAGAATTAGGCCATTTAGCCCATTGAGACTATAGGTAATTTTGCTATTAAGCAGTAGTTGCATTCTATTGCGATCCCATGCTGTACAAAAATCACACAATACAAACACACTTAAAGTGTTGGTGATGTAATCGTGTTAAAAGTTCTCATTTTGAAAAATCATTCAGCAATTCACCGATTGTGTTACTGCCAAATCGCGGTGACGATATGCGAGCAGTAGGAGAATGACCTGTACTCCACTATTCGATTATGGTTGATAATGTTTCTTAACACCATTCTCCAGTTTCTCCCCCAACCCTTGATCCTGTTGCTAATCAAGAAATTGTCTATCTCTGTCTCAAATACACACAATCACTTGGCCTCCACAGCCATCTGCAGCAATATGCTGCACAGATTCACCACCCGCTGGCTGAAGAAATTACTCCTCATCTCAGTTGTAAGGGGTCATCCCTTCGCTCTAGGGCTGTGCCCTCAGGTCTGACTCTCTCCTACTAGTGGAAACACCTTCTTCATGTCTACTGCATCCAGGCCTTTCAGTATTCAGTATGTTTCAGTGAGATCCCCCACTCATCCTATAAACTCCTTACAGTACAGTCCTCAACCACTCCTCATTTGGTAAGCCCTTCATCCCTGGGATCATTCAAATGTGATCTAAGGAGACCCTTATACAGCCTCAACAGTACATCTCTGCAGTATATTCTAGCCCTCTCTAAATGAATGCTAACATTGCATTTACCTTCCTAACTGCCAAATGAACCTGCATGTTAACCTAGAAAGAATCCTGAACTCTGATTCCTGAATTACTTTGTGCTTCAGATTTCCAAAACCTTTCCCTAGCCAAGCTGTTCCAAAACAGTTATAAAACTGGCATCTACCTGGCAATATGGAAAATTGCCCGAGTAAGATCTGTACATAAAAAGCAGGACAAATCCAACACGATCAATTACTACCCCATCCGTCTACTTTTGATCATCAGTAAGGTGATGAAAAGTGTCATCAACAATGCTATCAAGCAGCACCTCCTTAGCAATAACTTGCCCAGTGATGCTTGGTTTGGGTTCTGCTAGAGCCACTCAGCTCTTGATTTCATTACAGCCTTGGTTCAAATATGGACAAAAGAGCTGAATTTCAGAGGTGAGATGAGAGTTACAGCCCCTGACATCAAGGCTGCATTTGGCTGAGTGTGGCATCAAGGACCCCAACCAAAACTGGAATCAATGGGTATCAAGGGGAAAACTCTCCACTGGTTGGAGTCATACCTGGCACATAGGAAGATGGTCATGGTTGTTGGAAGTCAGTCATCTCAGCTCCAGGACATCCATGCAGGAGTTCCTCAGGGTAGTGTCCCAGGCCCAATCATCTTCAACTGCTTCATCAATGACTTTCGCTTCATCATAAGGTCAGTGATAGGGATGTTTGCCAATGACTGCACAATATTCAGCACCATTCACAACTCCTCAGATGCTGAAGCGGTCCATGTTCAAATGCAAGAAGATCTGGACAATATCCAGGCTTGGGCCAACAAGTGACAAGTAACTTTTGTGCCACACAAATGCCAGACAATGACCATCACCAGTAAGAAACAATCTAACTACTGTCGCTTGACCTTCCATAGTATTATCATCACTGAATTCCCCACTATCAACAGTCTGGTGGTTACCATTGATCAGAAACTCAGCTGGACTCACCACATAAACACTGGCCACAAGAGCAGGTCAGAGACTAGTAGTACTGCAGCAAGTAAAACACCTCCTGAATCCGCAAAGTCTGTCCACCGTTTATAAGGCACAAGTCAGGAATGTGATGGAATACTCCCCACTTGTCTGGATGGGTGCAGTTCCAACAACACTCAAGAAGCATGGCACCATCCAGGACAAAGTAGCTCATTTGATTGGCACCACATCCACAAGCATCCACTTCCTCACCACCGACGCTCAGTAGCAGCAGTGTGTACTATTTACAAGATGCACTGGAGAAATTCACCAAAGATACTCAAATAGCACCTTCCAAATCCATGACCACTTCCACCTTGAAGGACAAGGGCAGCAGATATATGGGAACACCACCAATTTCAAGTTCATCTCCAAGTCACTCATCATCCTGACTTGGAAATATATCACCATACCTTCACTGTTACTGGGTCAAAATCCTGGAATTCCCTCCCTAATGGCATTGTGATCTGCAGCAGTTCAAGAAAGCAGCTCATCACCACCTTCTCAAGGGCAACTAGGGAGGGGCAATAATGCTGGGCAGCCAGTGACACCCACATCATACAAAATGAATAAATATGTTTAAAAATTGGTATTCTTGTGAATTGTCCTGATGTCTCTGGGCTGAGGGAGTCCAGATCTAGACGACATAGTTTTAGGGTGAGAGGGCAAAAAGTTAAGGACTTAAGGGGCAACTTTTTCACGCAGAGGGTGGTGTGCACCGAGGAACCTCTATTATCTGGCATTTGATTATCCGAATATCGAATTATTCAGCAAGATCGCAAGGTCCCGATGCTTGGCTAAACTATGTTATCCGGCATTTGATTATCCGGAATTCGATTAACTGAACGACATACTGCCCACCCGTGTCCTTCAGATAACCGAGGTTCCTTTGTACATGGAATGAGCTGCCAGATGAAGTGGTGGAGGCTGGTATAATTGCAATATTTAAAAGGCATCTGTATGGGTACATGAATTGGAAGGGATTTGCTGGCTATGGGCCAGGTGCTGGCAAATGGGACTGGATTAGATTAAGATATCTGGTCGTGAGGTGAAAATCTTCAACAAAATGTACAATTTATCTTAATACTTAAGTTTTGTACTAACAAATGTCAATAAACCTGTGGAGAAATAAAGATCAAGGGGATATAATCATAAAACAAAAGTTAGTTTATTCAGAAGCAAAATTAAGGAGCCATTCCTCACATAATTAAATCTTCAATTCCCTCTCTCAAAAGTTGTAGATGTTATGGCAATGTTCAACCCTGTGATAGATTTTTGGTAGATATAAGTGTCAGGGCAAAAGTAAAGAAAACTGTCTTTATTCACAGTTAAGCCATTTTTAACTGGTTTGAGAAAAGGCCTGAGGAGTCACTTAGTCAATTCTTGTTGCTAATGTTCTTAAATTCCAAACTTCCCATGTCCTCCGAGGACTTTACTGCTACTCCAGGAAACTTAATTTATCATTTTCATTTTGCAGCTTTCCAAACATTATAATTGACAACTAGGAACTTCACTGTCCATGTTTTACAGTGTTTCAAGTCTTGATTTATTTTGCTTCAATGTTTTTCTCCATTTAAAACAAATTCAATCATGTAACACTTTCATTGCAGGTGGATTAACTCTCATAATAATGATCTCAATTTCTTTTCTGACATCCTATTGACTACATTACTATATTTAGATATGAATAGTGATAAATGCAGAGTGAGGAAATTTTTCACCTTTAGAGTGAAGTAAATTGCCTGTTGAAGTATTTAGTGAAAATTTTAGATATTAGATTAAAAATCAGGAAACAGAGGTAAGAAATAAATACTGACCTAGCCAGTGAAGTCCACATGACATGAGGGAATTTTAAAGAGTTGCATGTGTAAATGCACTGAAACTATCACAATTATTTGCAAAACTTGTTATTTTAAAAGATTCATAGAGTGCAGAAAAGGGCATCTGCATTGACATAACTACCACTAAAAGTGAGCTAATCCCAATTTCCTGCACTTGTTCCATATCTTTGAATGTTATGATGTTTAAAGAACTCATCCAAATACTTTTTTAAAGGTAGTAAGTTTTCTAGCCTCCACTACTTTCCCAAGCAGTGCAGTCCAGATTGCCAATACTCGCTGAATGAAAGTTCCTCCCACATCACCTCTGAATTTCCTGCCCGTTATGCTAAAACTATGCCTTCTCATGATTGATGCCTCAACTAAGGGGAACAGCTGCTCTCTCTATTCACCCTGTCCATAATCTTATACACCTCAATCATG